>NC_142480.1:49017500-49642500 GCF_049115385.1 Moschus berezovskii
AGTCTCTGGTCGAGGACCTGTTTCAGTCCTCCCCTCTAGGAGGTGGCCAAACCTCCTGCCGCGGCTTTTGTGCAAACCTCGGTATCGGAGGTTGTCTGTCTCTTTGAGGAGGGGTCTTGGGATCCCGGACGAGCCCCCAAATGTTAGAGTCCGGAATCGCCCTTCCCTCAAAGGAACAGAGGACACTCACAATAATGCAAGACACACAGCGAGGTTTATTTCCAGCTAGCTGGGGTCCAAGTGTCCGCCCAACGCAGAGGGTTTCAACAAGGACCCCGAGCACTCAGAGCCAAGGGGTTATATAGCATTTTCAAATCATGATATTTCTAAATTACCTAACTCACAGGAATTTTCCACACACACACCCCCACAGCTGTGCCTATCTCTCTCCTGGGGTCTTAAGGAGATAAGTTTATCAGACCTGTTTACCTAATTTTCAGTGTCCAAGCCGCCCACATTCTTGGTATTTAAGATTAACTTGTCTCCCAGGTTTTATCTAGTTCTTCCCTCAAGTCACATACTCAGTAAAAATGGTTTTTCCAGCCTCTAAGATGGCCGTTCTTATGCTAACCTATTCTTACATCAGGCTCTGTGCCTTATTTGTTGTGAGAAATGGAGCATTTCTTGTCATATCTGTAAACAAGGATGTCACAATAATCAGTGATTCTAGCCCTCCAAATGGGAATTCCTGAGCCCTCAGGGCACTCAGAGCCTCTTGATGAGGATGAAAGAGGAGAGTGAAAAACCTGCCTTGAAACTCAACATTTGAAAAACTAAGATCATGGCATCTGGTCCTGTCACTTCATGGCAAATAGATGGGGAAAAAGAGAAAACAGTGGCTGATTTTATGTTCTTGGGCTCCAGAAATACTGCAGATGGTGACTGCAGCCATGAAATTAAAAGACACTTGTTACTTGGAAAGAAAGCTATGACAAACCTAGACAACTTATTAAAAAGCAGAGACATCACTTTGCTGACAATGGTCCATATAGTCAAAACTATGGTTTTTCCAGTAGTCATGTACGGATATGAGAGTTGGACCATAAAGATGGCTGAGTGCCGAAGAATTGATACTTTTGAACTGTGGTGCTGGAGAAGACTCTTGAGAGTCTCTTGGACAGCAAGGAGATCAAACCAGTCAATCCTAAATGAAATCAACCCTGAATATTCTCTGAAAGGACTGATGCTAAAGCTGAAGCTCCAATACTCTGGCTACCTTCTTCAAAGAGCCAGACTCGTTGGAAAAGACCCTGACGATGGGAAAGATTGAAGGCGGGAGGAGAAGTGGGTGACAGAGGTGCAGGGCCCACCCTTAGAGTTTTGGACTCAGTAGGTCTGGGATGTGGCCCGTGGTCGTTCTGCTTTAGCAAATCACCACAAACAATGATTTAAACAAGACAAATCTATTATCTTAGACCCTTGAGGAAGTGAATCTCATGGGGCTGAAATTAAGGTGTTGACAGGGTTGGGTTCCCTGCGAAGGCTTTAGGGGAGATGCCACTCCCTTGCCTGTCCCAGCCTCTAAAGTCCATCTACAGTCCTTGGCTTCAGCCTCCTTCTTCAAAGGAGGAGACGGGCATCACACCAACCTTCCATCATCAGATCTCCTTCTCTGACCCTGGCTTGCCTGACTCTCTCTTTCACTTATAAAGAAACTATGTGTAAGGACTTCCCTGGTGGTCCAGTGGTTAATACTTCACCTTCCAATGCAGAGAGTGTGGGTTCAGTACCTGGTCAAAGAGCTAAGACCCACATGCATGCCTCAGGGCCAAAAAACTAAAACAGAAGCAATATTGTAACAAATTCAATAAATACTTTTTAAAATGGCCCACGTCAAAACATTTTTTAAAAACAGAAAGAATCTGTGTGATGATGTGATTATATTGGGCCCACCCAGCTAATTCAGGATCATCCCCCTGTGTCAATCAGCAAAATCCCCTTTGTCATGTAAAGCAACTTCTTCACAGGTTCTGGGGATTGGACGAGGCCATCTTTGAGGGGCCGTTATCCTGCATACCACAGGGCCTAAGATATCACATTTCTAACAGGTTTCCAGGTGCCACTGCTGTTTTGAGAATAGCTTTTTTAGGGGCTTCCCTGGTGGCTCAGCTGGTAAAGAATCTGCCTGCCAATGCAGGAGACATGAAAAATACAGGTTCTATCCCTGGGCTGGGAAGATTTCCTGGAGGAGGGCAAGGCAACCAATGTTGCCAATGCCAGCCAAAATCCTTCTACCCATTTCTACACCTAGACATCCACTTCTCAAGGCAACTTCGACTCCTTTGGATCTCATTTTCTATAAACTCTAAAGTGTGCGAGCGCTCTCAGTCATGTCCAACTCTTTGTGACCCCGTGGACTGTAGCCTGCCAGGCTCCTCTGTCCATGGGATTTCCCAGGCAAGAATACTGGAGTGGGTTGCCATGCCCTCCTCCAGGGGACCTTTCCGACCCAGGGGTAGAACTCACATCTCTTACGTCTCCTGTCTTGACAGGTGGATTCTTTGCTGAGCCATCGGGGAAGCTCTGTGGAGACTCTGTACTTAACAGTAAATAACCATCTCAGGAGGAACTCTGTATTAGTCTGCTCAGGAGATTTCTTGCTTCTTCTTGGCAGAATGTAAATGAGACAGAGGTTAAAATGTAAATAGGATCTATCTCCCACCTCTCTGGTGTCTTGATTCCTTATGCTATTGAGATCCCTGGAATTTAAATATTCTTCCATCCCCCTTCCCTTTCCTTTACTAAAATTCAGAGTAATTGATAACAACAGTACTCTTCCCTGGAGTATCTTTTCATTTTAACCAAACCTAAATCAAAGCAATGTTTTTTTAGATTTATAATTCCTATTTCCATACAAGGATACATGAAATACATCAGGATTGTATAAATAAAAAGTAAGTGAGAATGTGACAGGGAAAACAAGGATAAGAACATAAAATTAAACCAGGAACAAGGCTACTATTTAAAAAAAAAAACAAAACACCACTATGGAGTTCTATAACATGAGTTAAATATAAATATAAATAACTAGTTATCCTTTTTTCTCTTGCCTGCCAGGAAACCCAATACGTGCAGCAAAAATATAGAACTCCATAGAAGGAAATGGCAACCCACTCCAGTGTTCTTGCCTGGAGAATCCCAGGGACGGGGGAGCCTGATGGGCTTCCGTCTAAGGGGTCACACAGAGTCAGACACGACTGAAGTGACTTAGCAGCAGCAGTTATTTACATACTTCACAGGGTTCATGTGGGGAAAAATGAATCCACTACTTAGCAGAGGCAGAGTTAAAAGACCAGAACGACCTTGTGTAAAGTAGGGAGCCACCCCTTCAATAACAGCTTTACAATGGACTCAGGGCCAAGTTTCATACAGCATTTCTTTTTGGTGAAGCACAGCAGAATAAAGGTGAGTCTGCAGGGAGTGGAGCATGAGCCCTGGAGTTCATCCCCTGTTTGAACTGATTTAAACTGGGATTAATTTTAAAGTATCTGGATTGGATTATCTGCTTGACTTTCAAAGAGAGCTGTATTACCAGAAAAAGACCTGTCAGTTAGGATCCTAACACTTGCAAGCAACCGAAACTTTAATCCTACTGGCTAAAACAAAATGACATTTCTGGGTTCCTGTGACCAAAAAAGATCAGCAGTAGTTTTAGGATCAGACAAGGCTTTACCTGGGGCTTCCCGGATGGCTCAGCAGTGAAGAATCCACCTGCCAACCCAGGACACACAGGAGATTCAGTTTGATCCCTGGGTTGGGAAGCTCCTATGGAGGAGGAAATGGCAACCCAGACATGATTGAGCAACTACACATGCGAGGCTTTACCTAGGACTTAAAAGCTCTGAAAAGGGCCTGGTTTCTTTCTCTACACTTTGAGGACCACTTCCTGGGTGTTGGCTTCATACTCAGACAGATTCAACAGTTCTCAGAACTGACAGCACTGCACACGGTTACACTGATACAAATAGTTAGAATTTTAGAACATTTCTTTCAGTTCAGTTCAGTTCAGTCACTCAGTCGTGTCCGACTCTTTGCGACCCCATGAATCACAGCACGCCAGGCCTCCCTGTCTATCACCAACTCCCGGAGTACACTCAAACTCATGTCCATCGAGTCGGTGATGCCATCCAGCCATCTCATTCTCTGTCATCCCCGTCTCCTCCCACCCCCAATCCCTCCCAGCATCAGAGTCTTTTCCAGTGAGTCAACTCGTCGCATGAGGTGGCCAAAGTATTGCAGTTTCAGCTTTAGCATCAGTCCTTCCAATGAACACCCAGGATTGATCTCCTTAAGAATGGACTGGTTGGATCTCCTTGCAGTTCAAGGGACTCTCAAGAGTCTTCTCCAGCACCACAGTTCAAAAGCATCAATTCTTCGGCGATCAGCTTTCTTCACAGTCCAACTCTCACATCCATACATGACCATGGGAAAAACCATAGCCTTGACTAGACAGACCTTTGTTGGCTCTACTCAATGTCAAATAGGCACCATCTCAAGCCATCTGAATATCGCCGTGTGTGTGTGTGTGTGTGTGTGCTCAGTTGTGTCTGATTCTTTGCAATCCATGGACATAGCCTGCCAGACTCCTCTGATAATGGAAGTTTCCAGGCAAGAATATTGGAGTGAGTTGCCATTTCCTCCTCCAGGGGATCTTTCCGACCCAGGGATCAAACCCATGTCTCTTGTGTCTCCCACATTGACAGATTCTTTACTCCTGAGCCTCCAAGGAAGCCCATTCCCTAGTGTGGTGGTTAATTTTATGTTCAACTTAACTGGACCAAGGGGTGCCCAGATTAAACATTATTTATGGGTAAGTCTGTAAGGGTGTTTGTGGATGAGATTAGCATTTAAATGACGGACTCAGTAAAGTCCCGTTTCCTCCTGCTCCACTCCCCCATGTGGGTAGGCATCATCCAATCCATTGAAGGACTAAGTAGAGCAAAATGATGGCAGAAGGAGGAATTCACCCCTATTGCCTCTTGCTTGCCAGTCTGAGCTGGGACATCAGTCTTTTCCCGCTCTTAGACTGGAATTTGTACTATTGGCTCCTCTGGCTTTCCTGGTCCCCAGCTTGCAGATGATATATCTCAGCCTCCCTAATTATGTGAGACAATTTCTCATAATAAATCTCTTTGGTTCTGTTTTCCTCTGGAAAGCCCTGAGTAATACATGTAGCCACCCCGGGCCTCCCTAAAATGCAACTGAAGTATTAATGCCCAGTGTAGCCAAGAGCCTTGAAACCCTTGCTTCTTGCACTGGCTTGCTCTGATTAGTCAGATTTTGAAAATTGTCCCTAACTCTACTTTCTCTGTATTGTCTGGGGAAAGAGAAGGTGTTTTTCCCAGCATCCTCAGCAAATGTCCCAAGTCTCAATCTGATTACACTTGTTTAGGCCATATACACCCACTCCAGTACTCTTGCCTGGAAAATCCCAGGGACGGAGGAGCCTGGTAGGCTGCAGGCCATGGAGTCGCTAAGAGTCGGACATGACTGAGAGACTTGACTTTCACTTTTCACTTTCATGCGTTGGAGAAGGAAATGGCAACCCACTCGTGTTCTTGCCTGGAGAATCCCAGGGACGGGGGAGCCTGGTGGGCTGCCGTCTATGGGGTCGCACAGAGTAGGACACGACTGCAGAGACTTAGCAGCAGCAGCAGCGGGCCATATACTTAACCAATCACTGTGAGCTAGAAAGCACTGACTGACCTAAGCTAGATCACACGTTCTATCCTTGACTCCACCCAGTCCCTGGATGAGCACCTTGTCTGGGAACAAAGTGATGGATCAGAAAGTCATGGGCTTTAGAATCAGATCCTGGTTAGTTCATTCATTCGTGGATCAAAGCAATGGGTAGAAAATACCAAACAAAACAGACCTAGTCCCATCCCTAATGGAGAAATTAAATGGGTGTATTTAATGCTGTGTAATAAACCACTCCCAAACTCAGTGACTTTGAAAACAACAACCACTTTAGTTGCTCAGCATTGTGTGGGTCAGCAGTTTGGGCTGGGCTCAGTTGAATGATTCTTCTGGATTCACCCCCCATGTCTTCAGCCAGCTTGTGGGGCACCTAGAGCTAGTTGATCTAGAGTGACCTTCCTACCGGGTGGGTCTGGCCATTGTCGTTTCCTGGGCCAGGCACTTCAGCAGGCTAGACTGGGCTTCTTCACTTGACAGCAGCATTTGAAGAAGGCAAGCCCAATACACATGTGCTTGTCTTTTTTTGTTTGTTTGTTTAACTTAGTATTTATTTAGTTTTGGCTACAATGGGACTTCTCTGTTGCCTGTGGGCTTTCTCTATTTGTGGCAGGAGCAGGGGCTACTCTCTAGCTTCGGTGCACAGGCTTCTTCTTGCAGTGGCTTCTTTTGTTGTGGAGTATGGGCTTTGGTGCTTGTGGTGTGTGGGCTCTAGAGTACGGACTCAGTATTTGTCAGACACCAACTTAGTTGCAGCTTGATAAGTGGAATCTTCCTGGATGAGGGTTTGAACTTGTATCCCCTGCATTGGCAGGCAGATTCTTAAACCACTGAGCCACCAGGGAAGTCCAGCACATGTGGTTTTTCAAGCCTATGACTGCGTCATCATGCTCATGTGCCGTTGGCCCAAGTAGATCACATGGTCAGGCCCAGAATCATTACAATGAGAGGCTTCCAAGAATGTCGGTATGGAGAGACATGATCAGTTGGGGACAGACTGTAATAATCTCCCGCAATCAGTAGCAAACGCATAAACCAATGACAAGTTTTGATTACTGCTCTAAAGGAAGTGATCAGGATGCTATGAGAGGATCATGGGAAGGACCACGTTTAGGTGGGAGTCAGGGCAGGCCTTTCTGAGGAGCGTCATTTGCACTGATGCCTAAGGAAGGAGTCCCTGGAAGAGGGCATGGTAACCCACTCCAATATTCTTGCCTGGAGAATCCCATGGACAGAGGAGCCTGGTGGGCTAATGTCCATGGGGTCACAAAGAATTGGACACAACTGAAGTGACTTAACATGCATGTACTAAAGGAGTAGCCACATAAATGCAGGGATAGGATAGGAGTGAAAGGAGGACATCTAGGACCTTGCTACTCAAAGTGGTTCCTGGACGAGCAGCATCGGCATCACCTGGGATTTGTTAGAAAAGCAGCAACCCGGGCTCTGTTCTAGGCCTGCTGAATCTGCATTTTAGCAAGGCATTCGTGTGTACTATAATCCTTGAGAAGCTTGTGACTATCAAAGAGAAGGTAGAAGTGTAAGAACAAGGGAAGGAAATAGCACAGCTAGGCCAAGACATTCAGGTGTGCTCCTCAGTTCTAAAATTTCTACTGTGACCTAGCTACTAGCCCAGAAGAGACCTTTCCTCCACTGCCCTGGGCCCCAGTGAAGGGCCCCATGATCATGACTCTGTGGTGAGAAGGGCTTTGGTCCAGTGGGCATCACCCAGAAGGAAGCACTCGAAACCGGAGCTCTGCTGGCCTTGGCAGGGCACTTGTTCTCTGGTAGGTGGGAACAGTACAAACGGGGCCTGTTTATGCACACACAGCTCCAGGCGGCAAGGAGGCCTGTTATGGAGCAGGGAGTTCTAGGGCACCCCAATAATCTCTGGGAAGGCCAGACCCTCAAGCCTGCTTTGTCTTCTAGCCCCTCCCTGGGTGTTGAGGGTGATGACGAGTTTTCAGGTCCCTTCAGCCATAAGCCTACAAAGACGCTTTCCTGGAGGGCAAGTGGGTGGCATTCAGCTGTCATGCTAGGGTGATCATATGTCCCACTTGCCTCGGGCAGTCCTGTTTACACCTGCCGTCCTGGTGTAATGATTAATAATGCCTCCTCTCACTCTGGTTTGGATGATAACTAGGGTCACCTTAGAGTACAAGCTTGATTCCCAGAACCAAGGGAAGGTGACTCTGAAAGATCACTGGTCCAGGAGTGAGAAATATGGGCTCTTGTCTTGCCCTACTGCTGACAAGCAGGTGGACCTTGGGCAAGCCCTCTCTGGCCGCCACTGCCTCATCTCTGAATTGAAGGAGTTAGATGAGAGAGGCCTCTCTAGCCTGGGGAGTCAATGAACATGAGACATGGGTTGGGATGATCCCCTAGAGAAGGGATCATCACTCACTCCAGTATTCTTCCCTGGGAAATCCTATGGATACAGGAGCCTGGCGGGCCACAGTCAGACATGACTGAGCAACTAACACACACACACACACACACACACACACACACACACTGTTGATCAGTGTGTGGGTTGGGAGAAATTGACGAGGCCATCTGGGAAAAATACAATCTGCCACATTCTCCCCAATTCATATGGAAATCAGGACTGTTCTAAGTCACAAAATATAGGAGCTGCTTTTGGTTAGCTTAAGCAAAAAATTGGACTCCTTTAGGATTTATAGAATAAGACGCTTGCTCCTTGGAAGGAAAGTTATGACCAACCTTGATGGTATATTAAAAAGCAGAGACATTACTTTGCCAACCAAGGTCCATCTAGTCAAGGCAATGGTTTTTCCCGTGGTCATGTATGGATGTGAGAGTTGGACTGTGAAGAATGCTGATCGCCAAAGAATCGATGCTTTTGAACTGTGGTGTTGGAGAAGACTCTTGAGAGTCCCTTATACTGCAAGGAGATCCAACCAGTCCATTCTAAAGGAGATCAGTCCTGGATGTTCATTGGAGGGACTGATGCTAAAGCTGAAACTGCAATACTTTGGCCACCTCATGCGACGAGTTGACTCACTGGAAAAGACTCTGATGCTGGGAAAGGTTGGGGGTGGGAGGAGAAGGGGACGACGGAGAATGAGATGGCTGGATGGCATCACCGACTCTGTGGACATGAGTTTGAGTGTACTCCGGGAGTTGGTGATGGACAGGGAGGCCTGGCGTGCTGTGGTTCATGGGGTCGCGGAGAGTCGGACACGACTGAGCGACTGAAATGAACTGAACTGAACTGAGAAGGCCAGGATTGTCAAATAAGCCAGAACCAAGGAGGTCTGGAGGCCTGGGCAATAGGTACTCACATAAAGGAGGAACATAAGAACTGTACGATCTAAGAAGTCTAGCCCACCACTGCTCAGATAAATACAATCCCTTGGCACTCAGCTTCCTTGCAGCACTCTAAAGAGCAAAGCCCAGGAAAGTCAAGTTGATGGGCTGAGTCACATGCTTTCCTCCTGACTGGGACCAGTGTAGACAGAGCGGACTCATTGGTACCTTTTGCTTTCATAGTGGCAAGTTGGGATGTTCTCCACAAAGACTACACAGTGGGGCTCCAGCCTCCAACGCAGTGGGGAGATTCTCCCGAAGAGAGGTAGGGTGCTATAGGACAGGGGGAAGAAGGTGCTGGAGATCCCCAGTGCCCAGCAGAGAGTCCACAGACTCAGACACCCCTCTGCAGTGATCGGTGACCCCAGTACTGAGAAGGAGGAACAGAAAACTGAAGAAGACGCTCAGAGGGAGCAGAATATTGTCTTAAGGACTTGAGGGGCTGTTGCTTAGAGGAGAATTTGATTTGTTCAACATGGCTGGGGGATATATTTTGGCCCAATATCAGAAAGAACTTAAAAAATGTTTTTTTGTATTTTTAATGTTTTGAATAGGCAATACATTAATTGAAACAGTATTAACGGGAACGCAGTGAAAGTCTCGCTCCCACCCCTGTTACCTATCCGCCTACTTTTCAGCTTATTCCCCACCTCCACTCCAGATAGTCATCTTAATGGTAGTGGAGGTTTAGGCGCTCAGTCATGTCCGACTCTTTGTGACGCCTTGGGCTGTAGCCTGCCAGGCTCCTCTGTCCATACTATTTTCCAGGCAAAAATACTGTTGCGGGTTGCCATTTTCTTCTCCAACTCGTCTTAGTAGCACCTTGTATATGCTCCCATAGGTTTTTAAAATTTATTTTCTTAATTGTGGTAAAATATACATAACATAAAATTGACCATTGTCACCAATTTTAAGTGTACAGTTCAGTGGTATTAAGCACATTCACATTCTTGTGCAACTGTCACCACCATCCATCTCCAGAATAGTTTTCATCTTCCCAAACTAATAATCTGTGCCCCTTAAAACAATAACTTATCAGTCCTCCTTTCTCCAAGCCTTTGGCAACCAAGATTCTATTTTCTTTCTCCATGAATTTGCCTATTTCAGGTACCTCATACAAGTGAAATCAGCAATCAATGCAAAGCAAAAGAGGAAAACAATAGAATGGGTAAGACTAGAGATCTCTTCAAGAAAATTAGAGATACCAAGAGAACACTTCATGCAAAGATGGGTTCAATAAAGGATAGAAATGGTATGGACCTAACAGAAGCAGAAGATATTAAGAAGAGGTGGCAAGAATACACAGAACTGTACGAAAAAGATCTTCATGACCCAGATAATCACGATGGTGTGATCACTCACCTCAAGCCAGACATCCTGGAATGTGAAGTCAAGTGGGCCTTAGAGAGCATCACTACGAACAAAGCTAGCGGAGGTGATGGAATTCCAGTTGGGCTATTTCAAATCCTAAAAGATGATGCTATGAAAGTGCTGCACTCAATATGCCAGCAAACTGGGAAAACTCAGCAGTGGCCACAGGACTGGAAAAGGTCAGTTTTCATTCCAATCCCAAAGAAAAGCAATGCCAAAGAATGCTCAAACTACCGGACAGTTGCACTCATCTCACACGCTAGTAAAGTCATGCTCAAAATTCTCCAAGCCAGACCTCAGCAATATGTGAACCGTGAACTTCCAGATGTTCAACATCTGCTGAATCATGGAGAAAGCAAGAGAGTTCTAGAAAAACATCTATTTCTGCTTCATTGACTATGCCAAAGCCTTTGACTGTGTGGATCACAATAAACTGTGGAAAATTCTGAAAGAGATGGGAATACCAGACCACCTGACCTGCCTCTTGAGAAACCTGTATGCAGGTCAGGAAGCAACAGTTAGAACTGGACATGGAACAACACACTGGTTCCAAATAGGAAAAGGAGTATGTCAAGACTGTATATTGTCACCCTGCTTATTTAACTTATATGCAGAGTACATCATGAGAAACACTGGGCTGGAAGAAACACAAGCTGGAATCAAGGTTGCCGGGAGAAATATCAATAACCTCAGATATGCAGATGACACCATCCTTATGGCAGAAAGTGAAGAAGAACTAAAGAGCCTCTTGATGAAAGTGAAAGAGGAGAGTGAAAAAGTTGGCTTGAAGCTCAACATTCAGAAAACAAAGATCATGGCATCTGGTCCCATCACTTCATGTGAAATAGATGGAGAAACAGTGGAAACAGTGGCTGACTTTAATTTTGGGGGCTCCAAATTCACTGCAGATGGTAATTGCAGCCATGAAATTAAAAGACGCTTACTCCTTGGTAGGAAAGTTATGACCAACCTAGACAGCATACTAAAAAGCAGAGACATTACTTTGCCAACAAAAGTCTGTCTAGTCAAGGCTATGGTTTTTCCAGTAGTCATGTATGGATGTGAGAGTTGGACTGTGAAGAAAGCTGAGCGTCAAAGAATTGATGCTTTTGAATTGTGGTGTTGGAGAAGACTCTTGAGAGTCCCTTGGACTGCAAGGAGATCCAACCAGTCCATTCTAAAGGAGATCAATCCTGGGTGTTCATTGGAAGGACTGATGTTGAAGCTGAAACTCCAATACTTTGGCCACCAGATGTGAAGAGCTGCCTCATTTGAAAAGACCCTGATGCTGGGAAAGATTGAGGGCAGGAGAAGGGGATGACAGAGGATGAGATGGTTGGATGGCATCACTGACTCCATGGACATGAGTTTGGGTAAACTCTGGGAGTTGGTGATGGATAGGGAGGCCTGGCATGCTGCGGTTCATGGGGTCTCAAAGAGTCGGACTCGACTGAGTGACTGAACTGAACTGAGAGGTAAAGTGCTTCTTGCCACCTAATGTGTCCTCTGAAAGGGTGGAGAGGAATCAGAGAGCAGAATCAGTCTTCAGTGGGCCGGGGTCAGTCAGACAAGGTGACCTTTAAGCTGTCTTCAAGCTTAATGGAAACAAATCTAAAACTTGCCTGATTTAAGAACAGCCCCAACACCTTGCACCTGAAGGTGTGTGTACTGTGCTGTGGTGTTCAGGGAGGGGCAGGTTATCATGGAGGAGCTTCAAGAGGAGGCAGGGGATACCAGCATCCTGGTCTGTTTGTGAGAAGCATCTCATCCCCAGGGAGGGTGTAACAGGGAGTCAGAGCCTAGGAACGCCCTGATTCCAGCTGCTGCAACAGCTTGTTCATGACAACTGTATTTGGAGAGGTCTAGTTTTGGGGAAAAAAAAATCTTTAGTGCTCCTTTCAGGGTAAAACATCTCCCTTTCCATGGCTTACTATCAATCATCTCAGTCTCAGATATTGCCCAATTCTTTGTTTTCCCCACAACATTGCACTTAATGAATGATATTGCTGTGAATTTACAAAGTTATTTCTAAAACTTATGGTTCAAAATCAGCTGTCTTTTATAGTCTGTGTGTGTGTATTTTTCAAATGATGTTGCAAGGGCTAAGTTTTCCCCAAACTTGCTTTTAACAGTAAAAAAAAAAAAAAGAGGGGGAAATCTCTAAATGTTCAAAGAGGTTAAATAAAAAAAAACTATGATGATGTGAAATTTTATTTACTAATACAGGAAAGGGCTTCCCTGGTGGCTCAGCTGGTAAAGAATCCACCTGCAATGCGGGAAACCTGGGTTCAATCCCAGGTCGAAGATCTGGGAAGATCCCCTGGAGAAGGGAACAGTTATCCACTCCAGTATTCTGGTATGGAGAATTCCATGGACTGTATCGTCTATGGGGTTGCAAAGAGACAGCCACAACTGAACAACTTTCACTTTCATCAAGTCTCACTTTTACTTTCAATACAGAAAAAGTGTCCATAAGGTATTACCTAAGGAAAAAAGGAGGTTACAAACTGCTGTGTGCAGTATGATTCCATTTTTGTTTGCTTTAAAAATATAGTACATATTTTAATATACAACTACTTAAATACATTTATGTAAATTCTAGAATGATATGCAGCAAGATGTTGACAATAGTTTTCTCTGGGATTTCAGCCCATATTTATATTATTTCCTTTATTTGTATTGCTAATCGTGAGCTTTCTTTCCTTTATATTCAGGGAAAAGAGTCATACTGAAACCGTTCACTTCAGACTGGGACTTGAACTCATTATGGTCAGGCCTTGAACCTGGCTAAATCCCATGATCTTCCAACTGAGATCACACACCTGGTCTCAGGACTTAATGAAGCTCAGGTTCTTGATGTCACACTGCAGAAAGGATTCAATGAGAGACAAAGTGATAAGTCAGAAGCGGATTTATTTAGCGAGATATACATTCCATAGACAGAGTATGGACCGTCGCAGAGGGCGAGTACAGCCTTGAAATGTGGAATGGTTAGCTTTTATCGGCTGGATAATTTCATAGGGTAATGAGTGGGAAGATTATTCTATTTGGGGGAAGGGATGGAGATTTCCAGGAACTGAACCACTGCCCACTTTCTGGTCTTTGATGGTTGGTCATGGAACAGTTGTGGCTCCTGTGGGTACTCAGCATACGCTGCTTCCCTGGTGGCTCAGATGGTAAAGAATCTCCCTGCAAGGCAGGAGACCTGGGTTTGATCCCTGGGTCAGGGAGATCCCCTGGAGAAGGAAATGGCAACCCACTCCAGTATTCTTGCCTGGAGAATTCCATGGACGAATTCTTGGCAGGCTATAGTCCATGGGGTCACAAAGAGTCGGACTTGACTGAGAGACTAACACTCACTAAAAGATCTTTGCCTGGTCATGAAGATCTCCCCTCATATTTTCTCCCCAGGGCTTTATTAGTTCAGTTTTCACATTTAGGTCTATGGTCCATCTTGAATTAATTTATATGGTGTGAGGAAGGGGTTAGAGTTCATTTTTTTCCCATTATGAGTATGCGTAGAAAAAAATTGGTTTCTACCCAGTTGCATAGATATCTTTATAGTAAATGAAGTTACCATATATGTATGGATCTATCACAAGCAACTTTATTATTGATTTATTTTCATTTTTTTATTTTTGGCTGCGCTGGGTCTTTGTTGTGTATGGGTTACTCTCTAGTTGTGGTCCATTTCGGTGGCTTCTCTTATTGCAGAGCACAGGCTCTAGGGGGTGCAGCCCTCAGAAGTTGTGGAGCAACAGGCTTGGTTGATCTGCAGCATGTGGAATCTTCCCCAACCAGGGATTGAACCAGGGTCCCCTGAATAGCAAGGTGGATTCTTAACTACTGGACCACCAGAGAAGCCCCACAAACAACTTTAAAGGCATCTATTTCCAGATACTCAACTTCTGTATGTCTTTTTTTTCCTAAAATGGATCTGTTTGCCTCTGCAATGAAACATCAAGCCAGTTGTCCTTTCCCACTTCACTTATCTTTCCAAGTAAGGCTTACCTTTCACTCAGTTCCCATGGGAACGTGGTTTGTCATCTAAACAAGTGCAAAGCACTGTAGACCCAAACAAAGGAGCAATTAGAGAGTGCACACTTCTGAAGGAGAAACTCCTCCACAAAGCACAGAGAGCATCAGCTATAAATATTAAAGGGACAGCATCTTATTCCATCTAAGGGACAAATTCTAGGTGACAAGTCTCTGTGCATTGTCTATCTATTTAGCTTAGAATATGAAAAGTGAGATGGTTGTCATGAGGCTATGTATTAATACATTTATCTGAACTGAAAAATGAATCCAGATTTTTCTTTTGACAGAGAGTAAGTCTAATTGGGCTGACTGTTTGACAATGAATTCTGGCTTTGCCAATTAGCTTATATGGCAGACATTTCCCATAAAGTAAATAAACCAAATCTGCAACTCTGAGGTTCTCGAGAAAATATATGCAACATGCAGGAAATTATATTTTTTGTTGCTATTAAAATTATGATAAAAAATTTATATGTCAACTTAAAAATATGAGAGTATGTAGTTTTCCAAAATTCCTTGAGGGGATACACAGTATGAAAATTTGAAGAACACTGATCATGAGCAGTGGTTCTCAAGTCTAGTTGCAATTGGAATCACTTGGGGAGATTAAAAGACGGTGATGCCTGGGCTTCACTCCAGGCCGATTATGTCAAAGAAACTGGGAGTGAGTACTTTTTAAAAACTCCCTAGGTACAGACAGGCTAAAAACCACTTGCTCCTTTCTGCCTTGTCTCTCTGGACTCGCACAATCTAAACCCCTCTCCCTTCCTCACTCCTGGCACCCCAGGCTGTCTCCCTGACTCACACCCATATCTAGCTCCAAGCCTGGACATTATCTCTTGGACATTCACAGGCTCTTCAAACACAACATGTCTCAAGCCAACCTTGGCAGTTGTTTATTTATAATTTTTTGACTGTACTGGGTCTTCAACTGCTTTTGTGCAGTTTTTCTCTACTTGTGGTGACCTGGGGCTATTTTTCGTTGTGGTACACAGGCTTCTCACTGCAGTAGCTTCTCTTGTTGTGGAGTCCCAGTTCTAGGTGCAAGGACTTCAGTAATTGCAGGATGTGGGCTCAGTAGTTGCAGCTCCCGGGCTCTAGAGCACAGGCGCATGGACTTAGTTGCTCTGGGGCATGTGGGATCTTCCTCATTGGCAGGTGGATTCTTATCCACTGTGCCAGCCGGGAAGCCCCTTGGCAACAGTTATGATCATTCGTCGGTAGAAAATGTGTGTGCCTCAAAATACATATATTAAAAAATAAACCAGGGGAGTTTCCTGGTGGCTTAGTAATTAAGATTCTGGGCTTTCACTGTTGTGGCCCAGGTTCAGTCCCCAGTTGGGGGACTGAGATCCTGCAAGCTGAGCAACTCAGCCAAAAAACATTTCTCCAAATTATGTGTATTACTATGTTCAGTTCAGTTCAGTTCAGTCTCTCAGTTGTGTCCAACTCTTTGCGACCCCATGAATCATAGCACGCCAGGCCTCCCTGTCCGTCACCAACTCCCGGAGTTCACTCAAACTCATGTCCATCAAGTCGGTGATGCCGTCCAGCCATCTCATTCTCTGTTGTCCCCTTCTCCTCCCAACCCCAATCCCTCTCAGCATCAGACTCTTTTCCAGTGAGTCAACTCGTCGCATGAGGTGGCCAAAGTATTGGAGTCTCAGCTTTAGCGTCAGTCCTTCCAATGGACACCCAGGATTGATCTCCTCTAGAATGGACTGGTTGGATCTCCTTGCAGTCCAAGGGACTCTCAAGAGTCTTCTTCAGCACCACAGTTCAAAAGCATCGATTCTTTGGCGATCAGCTTTCTTCACATCCAGCTCTCACATCCATACATGACCACTGGAAAATCCATAGCCTTGACTAGACGGACCTTGGTTGGCAAAGTAATGTCTCTGCTTTTTAATATGCTGTCTAGGTTGGTCATAACTTTCCTTCCAAGGAGTAAGCGTCTTTTAATTTCATGGCTGCAGTCAGCATCTGCAGTGAGCATGTCTATAAAATAGGAGCTATAAAAACATGAGACTAAAGATGAATATAAGAGACTTCGCTGGGGGTCCAGTGGTTAAGAATCCTCCTTCCAATGCGGGGGATGAGGTCCTGTCCCCGGTTGGGGAACTAAGATCCTACATACCTCAAGGCAACTAA
Organism: Moschus berezovskii; assembly: GCF_049115385.1. Taxonomy (NCBI): domain Eukaryota; kingdom Metazoa; phylum Chordata; class Mammalia; order Artiodactyla; family Moschidae; genus Moschus; species Moschus berezovskii. Next base: position 49,034,088 of record NC_142480.1, read on the forward strand.
GCCTGTGTGCTTCAACTAAGACTCCGATGCAGCCATAAAGAAACAGAAATAAAAACCTTTAAAAAATGAATATAAAATACAAGTTCTAACATTTTCTCTCCACATCCTATGGATGACCTCTGTTCTTTTGCACATACCGGTCCCTCTTCTGTAAATTCCCTTCCCCCTTTGTCCTTCCCTACGATCTTCTACTTATTCTTCAAGACCCAGTCCTCTGAGACTCCCCCACATGGGGACCTTCCCTACCTCCAAAATGCCCCCAGGGGACTCTGCACAGGCATCTCCCTTTACAACGACTTGGTTTGGCTTCTTAAATATTTATGTTGGCCAGGACTGCTGCCACATATCCTGCAATGAACAGAAAGCCACACAACAGGGATTCTTTGGCCCCTAATACCACCAGGGCCAAGGCTAAGGATCCCTGCCCACACCTTCCTCCCTCCACATCATGCCTGACAAGCAAAAAATTAAGTCAGCCTGTCAAACGTCTTCAAGGCTGAGATCATGTCACCTGCTTTTCCAGATCTGCCATCCTCTAGCTATGTGACTTTGCTGTGTGCTTAGTCACTCAGTCGTGTCTGACTCTTTGTGTCCCCATGGACTGTAGCCCACCAGGCTCCTCTGTCCGTGGGGATTCTCCAGGCAACAATACTGGAGTGGGTTACCATGCCCTCCTCCAGCAGATCTTCCCAACCCAGGGATTGAACCCAGGTCTCCCACATTGCAGGCAGATTCTTTACCATGTGAACCACCAGGGAAGCCCAAGAATACTGGAGTAGGTAGCCTATCCCTTCTCCAGGGGGTCTTCCCGACCTAGGAATTAAACCAGGGTCTCCTGCACTGCAGTTGGATTCTTTAAGAGCTGAACTACCAGGGAAGCCCTTGTGTGACTTTAGGCAAGTGATTTGACCTCTCTGAGCCAGAGTTTCCACCTTGTTAGAAAAAAAATTAAAAAAAAACAAACTCCCTCCACCTGGCCAGCCACTGTGAGAGGGAGACACAATGATGCCCAGAGAAGGCCCAGCTCTGTGCTTGGCTCCCAGAAGAGCCCAGTTCACAGAGCTTGCTGTTGCTAATCTCTGCTTCTCTCTTCCCGAGACCTCTGCTGTCTGTGGGTTTTGGGACTCCTATACCCAGAACATGGCTCAGTGGTAAAGAATTCGCCCGCAGGTGATGCAGGAGATGCTTCAGATTGAGACCCAGGGTCCAATCCCTGGGTTGGGAAAATCCCCTGGAGAAGGAAATGGCAACCCACTCCAGGATTCTTGCCTGGAGAATCCAATGGACAGAGGAGCCTGGTGGGCTACAGTCCACAGAGTCGCAAAGAATTGAACACGACTGAGGACAGCACCCAGAACACACTCTGCCATGGCGTGAGCTGCAGAGAGAAATGAGAACTGCGCACACTGCGAGGGCAGGGGCTGAGCAGAGGCCTGGCATGGGGTGGGTGCCAAGTGCTGAGTCCCTGGTACATGCTGGTCCCTGTGCTGTAAGGAACACAGGGAGCCCCGTGGGTCACGCAGAGTTTGAACTGTAATCGGGCAGAGTGTGTGGGTGGGACTCTCCTTGAGCCTCTGACTCTGGGCCTTCTGCCCGAGGCCTTGTGGAAGCTGACTCTTCCTCTCAGATATCAAAGGCTCCCAGTGACAGGGCTCCACAAGGGATTTCCCCCAAACTTTGTGTTTGTAAATTTCAAGCCTACAATAAAGTTGCAAGACTGGTGCAATGAGCATACATATACCTTTCAGCTGGATCCACCACTTTTGGTTCATCTCTGTCTGTACACAGGCGTGAGGGCTAGGTCGCTCAGTCACGTCAGACTCTTTGCGACCCCACGGACTGTAGCCCTCCAGGCTCCTCTGTCCATGGGGTTTTCCAGGCAAGAATACTGTAGTAGGTCGCCATTTCCTCCTCCAGGGGATCTTCTGGCCCTAAGGATTGAACCCACGTCTTCTGAGTTGGCAGGCAGATTCTTTACCACTGGGCCACCAGAGAAGTCCCTGTTTGTATACATGCACACACTTTTTTCAGAACCATTTGAAAGTTGACTTCATGACACTTGATCTCAAAATGTTTCCCCAGGCATCCTCTCAGAACAAGGACATTCTCCTTTTAAACCACAACACGGTGATCATATTCAAAACACATGATGCTGATGAATCCCTTAGCTAACTGTGGTTCTTGTTTAGATTTCCCCAGTTGTCCCAATTGTGATTTTTTTAAATAGTTTTTTTTGTTTTGTTTTGATCCAGGAGCTGATCAAGGACCTATCTAAACATTGTATGGAACTATGTAATTGTCAACCCACTCCAGTATTCTTGCCTAGAGAATCCTGTGGACAGAGGAACCTGGTGGGCTGCTGGCCATAGGGTCACATAGAGTCGGACACAACTAACGCGACTTAGCATGCATGCATGCGTTGGAGAAGGAAATGGCAACCCACTCCAGTATTCTTGCCTGGAGAATCCCAGGGACACAGGAGCCTGGTAGGCTGCTGTCTATGGGGTCACACAGAGTCGGACACGACTGAAGTGACTTAGCTGCAGCAGCAGCAGCATGTCTTTTTAACCTAGTTCTCCTTTTTTTTGGTCATCCAGGACATTTACATTTAAAAAAAAAAAAAGATTTTTAAAATTTATTTACTTGTTTTTGGCTGTGCTTGGTCTTCACCACTGCTCGGGCTTTTCTCCAGTTGCAGTGAGCAGGGGCTACTCTCTAGTTGTGGTGTGAGGGCTTCTCTTGTTGTGGAGCACAGGCTCTAGGGCTCAAGGGCTCAGTATCTGTGGCTTCTGGGCTCTAGAGAGCTGGCTCAATTGTTGTGGCGCATGGGCTTAGTTGGGCTTCCCAGGTGACACTAGGGGTAAATGAATCTGCCTGCGAGTGCAGGAGACATGAGACTGGTTCAGTCCCTGGGTTGGGAAGATCTCCTGGAGGAGGGCATGGCAACCCACTTCAGTAGTCTTGCCTGGAGAATTCCCACGGACAGAGGAACCTGGTGGGCCACAGCTCATAGGGTCGCAAAGAGTTGGATGCCGCTGAAGCAACTTAGCATGCACGCACATAGGCTTAGTTGCTCCTCAGGATCTTCCTGGATCAGGGATCGAACCCATGTCTCCTGCATCGGCAGTCAGATTCTTTATCACTGAGCCATCAGGGAAGCCTGATACTTATATTTAAAAAAAAAAAGAATCCAGACTAGTTGTTTTGCCCAAATGTCCCTCAGTTCGCGATTGTCTGGCTACTGCCAATGGTGTCAAAAAGAGTTGGACACAGCTTAGCCACTGAGCACGCGTGCACGCTAGTTATTCATGATTACATTCAGGGTGTGCGGTTTGGGTAGGAATATTAATAGCACAGGGGGCTTTCCTGGTGGTTCAGACATTAAAGAATCCGCCTGCAATGTGGGAGACCTGGGTTTGATCCCTAAGTTGGGAAGATCCCTTGGAGGAGGGCATAGCACCCTACTCCAGTATTCTTGACTGGAGAAGCCGATGGACAGAGGAGCCTGGTGGGCTACAGTCCATGGGGTTCCAAAGTGTTGGACACAACTGAGCAACTAAGAACAGCACATTAATAGCACAGAAGAAAGTTTGATGTGCTTAGAACATCCCACCAGGCAGCACAAGATGTCCCATGTCCCACTATCTGTGACCTTATTTTTGACCCTACAGGTTGTCATAGAGGAGGGAATTTTGCGGGAACCTGCAACCTCTCCGCTTGCCCCCCAGGCCAGCCACATTGGAGACCTCCCCATGAGCATGGGGAAGTGGCACCTTCCGTGACTTTGAGGGACTGAAGGGAATGGAGTGTGGCCAGAACTGCTTCCCAGGGTCCCAACCCCCACCCTCAGCCCCGGGGTTATGGGGGAGAACACCGGGGCTCACTCTCTTGGCTGCTCCCGCTTTATAGATTTTTCAGAGAGCACTAGGGGAGAAAATCATTATCCATCATCGCAGAGGCAACCCCAGTGTTTATGATACTTTTCAATTTACAAAGGACTTTCCCGCTTCATTTCCAGGTGCAAATAAGAGCCAGTCTCCTCCAGCATCAACCATGTTCTGTGTTAAAGTTTCATATGCCTTAGAGTGCTCTGCTCCTCACAGCCATCCTGGGAGGTGGGCACACCCGCCATCCTGTTGTAGAGACGGGAGAACGGAGTCACAGAGAGGCTGAGCAACTTGCCCGAGATCACCCAGCTAGGAAGTAGCAGTGCTGGGACTCGAACCCTGGCTCCTTTGAACTCCTAGCCAGGGTTCTAAGCTGCATGCTGCGAGTTCTCTTTTGAGCTTCACAGCAGATCTGGTGGCAGACAGGGAAGGTGTGAAGGTCCCGTTTGCAGATGGAGGAAATAAAACCAGAAAAGTTGTGTGTTTTGGCCAAATTTGTGGAACTGGGAGTAGGCCCCAGAACTTGGGAGTCCTGGCCTAGTGCCCTTGCCATAGCCTCAGGCTGCTCTTGGGACTGAGGCCAAAGATACCAAGGAGGGACTTCCCTGGTGGTCCAGTGGCTACTCTGAGCTCCCAGTGCAAGGGACCTAGGTTCCATCCCTGGTCAGAGAGGAACTAGATCTAGCACACTGCAACTAAAATAATAATAATAATAATAATAATAGATCTTGGCATGCCACAACTGAAAGATCCTGACTGCTGCAACTAAGACCCAGCCCAGTCAAATAAATATTTTTTAAAAACCAAAAAAAAAGCAAAGATGACAAGGGTCCTGACGGTGATATGCCAAGAGGGATGGCAAGAGGGCAGGGCAATGGCAATGATTGTCCCTCTGCAGCCTCCTCAGCATGCCACCATGCATGAAGCAGGGATCTTCCTTGCTTTTGCTCCCAAGCCACAATCCCCCTCCTGCCTGCCCATGTGCCTGTCTCCTGCCTCTCCTTGGCTGGGAGGGAACCATCCCATGCCAGCCACCCACTTGTCAAGGCACCCTTGTTTTAGAAAGAAATGGCTGGTTCCTGTGGCAAACCCCTGCCTAGCCTGATAGACCTGAGCAGCTGGTTTTTGAACCCTGGTCTCAGAGGAGAAGCCCAGAATCCCCACCTGCTGGAGGCAAGAGGAAATGCTGGGCCAAGATGGGGAGATGGCCTGGAATCACCTGGTGGGACATGGGTGAGACAAGGGAAGCCAGAGGGTGAAGGGGAAAAGGTCTACCTCTTTACTGCTTTACAAATCCTACAGTGGGTCACCTCTTCCATGAAGCCCACCTTGATCACCTTGGCACTCAGCAAGCTCTGCTCAACTATATGTGCTTAGCCAAACAGTTGTGTCCAACTCTTTGAGACCCCATGAAATGTAACTTGCCAGGCTCCTCTGTCCATGGGATTCTCCAGGCAAGAATACTGGAGTGAGTTGCCATGCCATCCTCCAGAGGATCTTCCCAACCCAGGGGTTGAACCCAGGTCTCCTGCATTGCAGATGGATTCTTTACCATCTGAGCCACAAGGAAGCCCCCTCAACTATATGGGAAAGTACTTAATTCTACTTTAACCAAATCAGGCAAAGTACTTGTGTCTCCTCTACACGCCCCAGTATTCTTGGGCTTCCCTTGTCTCTGCTGGTAAAGAATCTGCCTGCAATGCAGGAGACCTGGGTTTGATCCCTGGGTTGGGAAGATCCCCTGGAGAAGGGAAAGGCTACCCACTCCAGTATTCTGGCCTGGAGAATTCCATGGACTCTATAGTCCCTGAACTCTCAGAGTCATACATGACTGAGCAACTTTCACTTCTGGGCTTCCCTGATAGCTCAGTTGGTAAAGAATTCGCCTGCAATGCAGTAAACCCCAGTTCGACTCCTGAGTCAGGAAGATCCCCAGGAGAAGGGATAGGCTACATTCCAGTATTCTTGGTCTTCCCTTGTGGCTCAGCTGGTAAAGAATCTGTCTACAATGTGGGAGACCTGGGTTTGATCCCTGGGTTGAGAAGATCCCCTGGAGAAGCGAAAGGCTACCCCTTCCAGACAGTTCATGGGGTTGCAAAGAGTTGGACACAACTGGACGAATTTCACTTTCACTTTCCTTTTTTATAGTACTAACTGGCAGCTGGCGGGGGGCGGGGGGGGCAGCTTTGTGCAGCTATTTGGTTCTAATCCTGAGTCATGTATGCAATAGGTGCTCAGTGCATGAGTTTTTGCTTTGTGTTTTGTAAAACTAGGTGACCATTGTAGATGCCATTTCAGATGCATTCATTCCTGTATTGTTGCAAACTTGAATTTCCTGAGATACGTCAGACTCCACAAGGATTTAAAAATTCCCTCACCCTCTTCAACAAGATTTTGGCTAAAGATTTGAAAGGATCAAAGTTGAATAGAAGACTTTCCAGCCAAAATGGAAAAAGCATCCCAAGTGACAAAAACCCTTCTTAAGGACAGTGTTAAGAAAACTCTCACCAAGCTATGCTGGAAAACTCATCTAAAAATTACTATCAGGGAAGCCTAAAATGGAAAAAAGTCTTACAAATTGCTCTGCATATACCAGTGGCCCCAGAAGTGGACTAGGAATGAGCCCTTATGAAAGGATATATAGGAGACCATACTTAGCTTCTGGGCTTCTGCAGTGGCTTAGTGGTAAAGAATCTGCCTGCAATGCAGGAGCTGCAGGAGACATGGGTGGGGATCCCCTGTTCAATCCCTGGGTGAGGAAGTTCCCCTGGAGGAGGAAATGACAACCCACTCCACTATTCTTGCCTGGAGAATCCCCATGGGGTCACAGACTCGGACATGACCAAAGTGACTGACCATGCATGCACACTTAGCTTCTAAAAGTAAAAAGAGAAACGTGTCCAACACAGGAGGTAAAATGAAACAGTATGTTCAGCAGGTTGTGTTCCACCAGGTCTCCCTCTCACCTGGAAGCTCCCTTTCCTCCCTTCAAAGCAGGAGGCCAGGTGCTGCTGAGAGTGTGAAAAAGAGAGATGCCCCTGAGCGGCAGCTTGAAGAAAAAGGGAAAGAATCCTATGCTCCTCAAGATTGAGGGGTATCAAAGAAAATGGGGTTGGTGGGGGGAAGTTCCCTGGTTGTCTAGTGGTTAAGAATCTTTCTGCCAATGCAGTGGATCCCTGGTCTGGAAAGATCCCACAGGCTGCAGGGCAAGTAAGCCCATGAGCCACCACTATCGAGCCCATGTACCCCAGAGCCCAAGCTCCGCAACAAGAGAAGCCACTGAAGTGAGAAGTCTGCACACTGCAACGAGAGGGCAGCCCCAGCTCGCCGCGGCTGCAGAAAGCCCGCTCGCAGCAACAAAGACCCAGAGCAGCCAAAAATAAATACATATATAAATCTTGTTTAAAAAGAAACAAACGTGATGGTTTAAAAAAGAAAGAAAAACAAAGGGGTGATTAATGCTGGGCACGACCCTGTGGGGCTGCTGGACATGGAGGCCTTTTTGTCCCCCAGTTTTTATAGGCAAGACTCCAGCTTCCGTTACTCAGCACGTGTTTTGATTAGCTAAATAAAATGAAAGACTATCTATTCATCCATTCATTCACTCGAAAAAATCATTAACATCATTAAATGAGCAACTACTCTGAGTTAGAATCTCTTTTACAGGCGCTCGCCCTCAGGGATTGACATTCTAGTGCAGAGAGAAGATCACAAACAGATAAATAAGCAGATAACGTGAGGCCAGTGCCAGGAAGAAAGAATGAGTGAGTGAGTGAACGAATTGTTGATGGAGAGGAGGAGAAAGTGGATGAAAGCCTCAGGGAGGGAATTCCCATCCCCCTGCTGTGACCCAGGAGGATGGGTGCTCTGCCTAGAGTCTGCTCTCGCCGGAGCTGGGGCAACCTGTTGCCCTGGCCTTATGTTAGCCAGAGAGAAGATATTCCAGGAGGGGATATTTACTCTAGGCTTTTAGAGCACTGGCCATCACCCACCTCCACCCCTGCCCAGAGGCACCAGAAATGAAACTGCTGGCCTCTCAAAGGAAAACCAGAACTCAGTCCACCGCTAAGACCAAGGGCAGCCAGTGAAGGGGACAGCTGCCCTGGCACATTCAGAAAAGGGCAGCAGCGTCCAAATGCGGCCGAGGAGGCCGTGTCCCCAGGTCAGGGCTGAGCTGGGACTAGAGGCAGCAGAAGGACCTTCGCCCTTCCTTCCTTTCGTTCCTCCCTTCCTTCTCCCTCCCTTCTGCAGTGCGACCTTCCCTGGCCACTGCGTGCATATTACACTCCCAGCCTTCTCTCTTCCACTTCCCATTTTATTTTCTCTGTGGCACTTATTACCTTCTAACACACCATATAGTTTATTTATCTATTGTGTTCTTGCTTTTTTAAAGTTAAATTTTTGTTACTCAATAACAAGGGGCCAGTTTACCATGATGTGACAGTGGTCTTAGTAAGAGTAGTAGGAAGGAGCTCAGCATTCAATGTATCTGATACATAAAGCTTTAGTGATTCGTTAAATATGATGATATTATACAGGATCAAAACTTTCAGCACTTCCCTAGGTCTTTAATTGATATCTTTCAGACAAGGAGACATGGATTTGATCCCTGCATTGGGAAGATCCCCTGCAGAAGGAGATGGCAAACCACTCCAGTGTTCTTGCCTGGGAAATTGCATGGACAGAGGAGCCTGGCAGGCTACAGTTGCAAAAGAATTGGAGATAACTTAGTGACTAAACAGGAACAGCAGATAAGTTAAATAATCTAAACAGGTGAGAAATTACCTGCTGACATCATACTTTAGTGGAATTACCTTGCACAGGGAATCCTACTCAATACTCTGCACTGAGTACTCTGTAATGACCTGCTGTACAGCACAGTGTATCAGTTAGACATATACCTGTGCCCACTTTTTTTAAGATTCTATTCCCATATTGTGTTTGCTTTTGTCAACAATCCCCCATACCTCAAATGCAAGTTCCATGAGGGCAGGGATTTACCTCTTCTGCTCAATGTTATATTCTAGCACCCAGAACAGTGCCTGGCACACAGTAGGTGCTTAAAGAATATTACTCACCCCTTCCTTCATCCTCCCAAAATTCCTTCAGTGCTGGTTCTGTGCCAATACTGTGCTGTGGGCAGGGGCGAGAGTCATCAGTAAGACATCTTGGGACTCCCCTGGTAGTCCAGTGTTCAGAACTCTGTGCTTCCATTGCAGGGTGCATGGGTTCGATCGCTGGTCGAGGAACTAAGATCCCTCAAGCAACTCGGTCAGGCCCAAAAATAACTAATAAGACATCACTCCTCTCTTTAAGGCGCTCGTGGCCCCTGGGAGCCATCCTTGGGAATGGATGGCGCCAGAAACCTGTGTGCCCCTCCCCCCACTTCATTCCCAAAGTTCCCCTCCATTCACTCCCCTCGCTGTGTGAATAAGGGGAAGTCTTTCCCTGTAACAGTGAGCACGCGTCCCTGAAAGCAAACCTTCCTTCTGGCTCTGCCCGGAGCCAACAAGCAGCCTGGTCCAGTGGAATCAGACAGCCCGGAATTTGACTCTCCATCCTGTTCCCTGGCTTCCCTGAGAACTCAGTTTCTACATCTGTAGGATGGAATTCCAATATCCACCTTGCAAGCATTCCACCGCAAGTAGGAGATGGCTAAAGGGTTTGGTCAGAGCAGGCAGTAATCAACGGCCCTTCTTCCTGACACTGTTCCTGCGGTGTCTGGCTGTGACTTGCAGCAGGCTGCCTCACGTGGAGAGGACACCCAGGTGCCCCGTGCTGGCACATGGAAGCCACACTCCAGTCCCCAGCACCCTGAGCAGGCACTCAACCTCAGGTGTTCCACACAGCATTCGTGGAGATTCAACCTGGCTATGACTTTTTAAAATCCAGCATTGGTGAGGGTGTGTGCTTGCCACTGTCACACCTGGCTCATGAGGCATGTGTTTTGTTTGGGACACACATTGGAGAAGGAAATGGCAATCCACTCCAGCCTGGAGAATCCCAATCTCAGGGCCTCCCAGGTGGCGCTAGTGGTAAAGAACCTGGCTGCCAATGCAGGAGACATATGAGACACAGGTTCAATCCCTGGGTCAGGAAGATCCCCTAGAGGAAGGCATGGCAACCCACTCCAGTATTCTTGCCTGGAGAATCCCATGAACAGAGGGATATCTATCAAAACAATTCAACCTCAACCTCTAGAAATTCATTGAAACCTGTACAAAGACTCACAGACCTGGGTGTTCATGAAAATGTTATTTATAATACCAAACAAATAAATAACTTCATTGTCTAACACTAGGGATTTACTAGATAAAACATATGATATATCCTGCCATTAAAAATAGTGTTATAGAACAAGAATAATATGGGAAGATGTTTACAAAATATTAAATGAGTAGAGCAAATATAAATCAGTATTATAGTATGAATCTCTTTCCCTCTCTTTCTTGTACTAAAGTTGCCTCTAGATGGTAGGATTACAAATGTTTTCTAGTTTCTTCTTTGTGCTTTTGTGCATTTTCTTTTCTGTATTACTTGTTTTTAAAGAAAAATTAGAAAATCAAACTCATTTTTGCAAAATACAGACTAAGCAGAGATATAACAAATCACAGTTTAATTTTATCTTATGTCATGTCGAGATCACTTATGTTAAACTATAGATAATTTCTGATCATAGCTCAATGAACTTGTGAAAAACTTTTAAACTGTACCTACGATCTTTTATTGGAGAAGGCAATGGCATCCCACTCCAGTACTCTTGCCTGGAAAATCCCATGGATGGAGGAGCCTGGTAGGCTGCAGTCCATGAGGTCGCTAAGAGTCTGACGACTGAGCGACTTCACTTTCACTTTTCACTTTCATGCATTGGAGAAGGAAATGGCAACCCACTCCAGTTCTTGCCTGGAGAATCCCAGGGATGGGGGAGCCTGGTGGGCTGCCGTCTATGGGGTCGCACAGAGTCAGACACGACTGAAGCGACTTAGCAGCAGCAGCAGCAACGATCTTTTATTCAGTTCAGTTCAGTTCAGTTCAGTCGCTCAGTCGTGTCCGACTCTTTGCGACCCCATGAATCACAGCACGCCAGGCCTCCCTGTCCATCACCAACTCCCGGAGTTCACTCAAACTCATGTCCACAGAGTTGGTGATGCCATCCAGCCATCTCATTCTCTGTCGTCCCCTTCTCCTCCCTCCCCCAACCTTTCTCAGCATCAGAGTCTTTTCCAGTGAGTCAACTTGTCGCATGAGGTGGCCAAAGTATTGCAGTTTCAGCTTTAGCATCAGTCCTTCCAATGAACACCCAGGATTGATCTCCTTTAGAATGGACTGGTTGGAGACCAGAAAAGTCCTCTGGAGAAGGGAAAGGCTACCCACTCCAGTATTCTGGCCTGGAGAATTCAAAGAGTTGCAAAGAGTCGGACACGACTGAGCGACTTTCACTTTCATACATATATATGTAAATTCTAAACACCCTTTTCTTTGGGAATAATGTTAATTTACAGAAAATGCAAAGGTAGTACAGAAGGTGCCTCTGTTCCCAACCCCATCCCTCCTAACTTGCATAACCAGGGTACACTTGTCACAACTAAGAAACCAGCACTAGTAACTAAACTTCAGACTATTTGGATTTCACCAGTTTTCCCATTAACATTCTCATTCCGCGCCAGGGTAGAATCCACATCGCCTTGATCTGTTCCTGTCTTTTCAGGCTTCCCTGGTCTGTGACAGTTTCTTGGACGTTCCTGGTTTTTCATGTACCTTTATGAATATTGGCCTGGCGTGCTGTGATTCATGGGGTCGCAAAGAGTCGGTCACGACTGAGCGACTGAACTGATGAATATTGTAATCAGGAAAAGAAAGGGATGACGACGAAGCAGAAGAAAAGAAGATGATGATGATAATGGTGATGGTGAAGAGTTATGTCCCGGAATGCCTTCGTTTTTACCTCGGTGGGAGGCAAAGGATCTTTTCCTTTCTCTCTTCACCGGAACAAAACGGGGAAAGCAGTGGCTGCCTGGCATCTGTGGGATCCACAGAGGCTGGGCGCCTTAATCCCCCCCTGCCCTCCGGGTTCCTGCTCCCGCTACCGTGCCCCCCACCGCACCCCGATGCGGGCGCCCCTGGCTGCAGGGCGAGCCCGGGGCCGCGGGTCCCCTCGCCGGTTGGGCGAGCACGCGGGCGGCACCCGGATCAACTGTTCAGCAACACCCGACCCGGCCGCCCCGCCCCGCCCCTGCCCCTGGTCTTATAAAGCTGTCCTGCCTTCGAGCCTCCGAACTGCCCGCTGCCCGCCCCGGCCAGGCGCCCTCTGCAGCATGATCTGGAACACCAATCTCCGCTGGCGGCTGCCGGTCGTCTGCCTGCTCCTGGAGGTGGCCCTGATAGCCCTCTTCGGAGTGTTCGTGCGCTACGACGTGGATGCCGATCCCCACTGGGTGGAGGAGAAAGTGATCAGGAACTTGTCCACTGACATGGAAAACGAATTCTACTATCGCTACCCGAGTAAGTCCCGCCACCTTGCAGGTCCCCCTTGCAGGTCCCCCCCAACCTCCCCGGGGCGGAGGATGCTGCCTGGCCTCGGGCGGGAGCTGCAGGAGGAAGTGCCGCCCCCAGCTCCCTGCCCCGCCCCTCTGAGGCTCCCCAGTATGGAGACTTCCCAGTGTTTGGAGGTTAAGCTCGGGAAATGGCCTGGCGTGCCCAAATTCCTTTCAACTCGTGAAAACTCACAAAGAGAGCTCAATCTAGGTGTCCTCAGACACCTCCAACCTCCCTTCAGAGAACCCTTCTTGATGTCTTCAGGAGACCCCAGCCAGTGGGTGACCTTGGCTCTCTTGTCCAGCTGTGCCCAAACTCTCCACCTTAAGAGGGTAGTTCCAACATCAAGGGCTGCAGGGGTGGCTCATTGGCCTACCAGCCCTGCTGGCGTGGAGGACCACAGCACAACCATGTTTTGGCTTGGAGAGGGAGAGAAACAGCCCTGAATTCCCTGGCATCCGTGGTGCTGTGATTAACAGCATGGCCGTAGAATCACTGCACCTCACCTGTATCATGGCTCTGCCCTCAACCAGGTGGGTGACCTGTAGGCAAATGTCAACAATACACAGACACGATTTCCTCATCTGTCCAATGGGGATAATAATGGAACCTACCCTACAGGAGTGGGGTGAGGCTGGCATGAGACATTGCACATAAAGTTCTGGCACCGTGCTGGGCATGGAATCCTCACTTCATAATGCAGCAATTACTAGATGAGTACTAAATGCAGAGGCCCTAGGACTCAGCAGTTAGAAGAACTGGTGCAAGGTTACTTGGGTTGGCCCAACCTCTGGACCCCCAGCCCAGGACTCTCTTCATGTCCTTGTGCTTTCTAGTTTTCCACACCATCTGCCAACAGCCAATGACAGCCTCTTTCTAACCGTTGGTACTCACATCGTCATGGACTGTTAGTTTCAGAAGGGACCCTAAAGTTCATCTCCAACAGCCACCTGTGCAAACTGATCTTCCCTCCATGACTTGTTTGTCATCGTTGTTCAGTAGCTCAGTTGTGTCTGCCTCTGCAACCCAATGGACTGCAGCACGCCAGGCTTCCCTGTCCTTCACTATCTCCCAGAGTCTGCTCAAACTCATGCCATCCAACCATCTCATCCTCTGTCACCCCCTTCTCCTCCTGCCCTTCATCTTTCTCAGCATCAGGGTCTTTTCCAATGCCTTGAATCTTAGCATCAGGGGACCAAATTATTGGAGCTTCAGCTCCAGCATTAGTCCTTCCAATGAATATGCAGGGTTGATTTCCTTTATTTAGGATTGATTAGTTTGATCTCCTTGCTGTCCAGGGGACTCTCAAGAGTCTTCTCCAGCACCACAGTTTGAAAGCATCAATTCTTTGGCACTCAGCCTTCTTTATGGTCCAACTCTCACATCTGTACATGACTATTGGCAATGTTACGACTCCCATTTCACAGACCAGGAAATTGAGGCCAGAGAGGGGACATGTCTTGCAAAAGTCACTCATCCAGAAACCTAGTGAGCCAGAGTAGGAGCCCCAGGGACTTGAACCCACCCTCCTGGACTGCTCTCCTCCCTTCCATCTCACCTTTCCCCTCTTCTCCTTCCCTACTGGTGGCTATGACTAGGAGCTGGAACGTAGCTGTGGCCCCAAGCTTGGGTTCCCAGGCCTCAAGGCAGTTCCCAGGGGCGTGGAGTGAGGGCAGTCACTTTTGGTACTTTCTGGGTTTTGGCTCTATGCTGTCAACACCTGTGCAGGCTTCATTTCTGCCCAGAGGATTAGAGGAGTCCTCTGGGCATCTCAGTTTTCAGAGAAGTCTAGCTCCAGCTGGCTCAAGCTGGGGCCCAGGGGTCCCTGAGGACGGCTCCCATGGCATGGGCCCCTTGGAAAATAGCAGGCACAGAACCAGCTGGGGACCCGTCCTGGCAGTGCCCTGAAAGCCCAAGATGCTGATCACAAACTTCCTCCTGAGCTGATACTCTGGGCACTGTCTGGGGAGGTTGGCCTGAGGAGAAGCCATCAGAGCTTGGGCTCTCGAAGCTTCCTGGGAAAACAGAGGGAGAAAGGAAATGACGTAAGGCTGAGGATGCCACAGTTTCAAACACCTGAAGGTCTGGTTCATAAAACTGAGGCAGCAAGGTTCACCCTGAGCTCCTGGGAACCTAAACCTCAGATTCGTGCATTCCTCAAGCAGAGGGTAGTGTAACCTGGTAGTTGACTTTGGAATTAAACAGATATGGGCCCATCACTTTAAATGGAGTAAAGTGAAAGTGTTAGTCACTCAGTTGTGTCTGACTCTTTGTGACCCCATGGACTATAGCCCGCCAGGCTCCTCTGTCCATGAGATTCTCCAGGCAACAATACTGGAGTGGGTTGCCATTTCCTTTTCCAGGGGACCTTCTCAACCCAAGGGTTGAATCCAGGTCTCCTTCATTGCAGGCAGCTTCTTTACCATCTGAGCCACTAGGGAAACCCAAAGTAGATTAAGCCACTTCCCTAATCACACTGAGTCTCAGTATGCTCATCTGTGGAGCGGTAATGTTACTTAATGCACAGGAACTCTTGGAAGATTGAAGATAATGGGTAGCCAGGAGGGCATGTTTCATGACATGAAACCAGAAGACAGTAAGCACTGGTATCAAGCTTCCTCAGAAGGGATTGATGCTGTTGCTGAAGGTGTTTAAGTGCAGGCTTAGGATCCATTTAGTGATGTGTCTTCCCTGATAGTTCAGTTTGTAAAGAATCCACCTGCAATGCGGGGGACCTGGGTTCGATCCCTGGGTTGGGAAGATCCCCTGAAGAAGGGAAAGGCTACCCACTCCAGTATTCTGGCCTGGAGAATTCCATGGACTGTATAGTCCATGTGACTTGCAAAGAGTTGGACACGACTGAGCGACTATCACTTCAGTTCAGTGATGTGACCAAAGAGTATCTCTTTGAACATGAGTTTGAACTACTATAGCATTTAAATTCCTCTGTGCTCTCCCCACTTGTTCAGTCATTAAGTCATGTCCAACTCTTTTGCGACCCCATGAACTGTAGCCCGCCAGGCTCCTCTGTCCATGGGATTCTCCAGGCAAGAATACTGGAGTGGGTTGCCATTTCCTTCTCCAGGGGATCTTCCCAATCGAGTGATCAAACCCGTATCTCTGTCATTGGCAGGCAGATTCTTTACCACTGAGCCACCAGAGAAGCCTTCTTCCCACTCACAAGCACTTTTTGCATGCTCTGTCAGACGAGGAGTGTATTTGTTTCTATTTTATGTTGCCAGAGATGGAGCTTAGAGATTTTCCCAGCTGGTCAGTGGCACAGGCAGGGGTGAGGCCAAGCCCTCACACTGCACAAAACCTGCTTCCCCCAGTCTCTGTGGCATTGCCACTCCTCAACCACCTCCTCAGGAGGTTTTGCAGTGATGGGATGGTTCTGTGTCCAGCTCCGAGTTGTGGGAGAGGTGGACACAGAGACTTGGGGAATTGAGGGACTGGCCAGTGGACTTGAAAGGCAGCAGTTTAGGCTGGGCTGGCCTGTAGAGCATGGGAAGGGCCGGTCCCCAGGCTGCTGCAGGGCTGAGGAAGCGTTGGAGAGAGAGCTGCTGTTGCCCACCAGCATGGGAAACTTGATCCTCAGATTTCAGAAATTTTCAAAACTTGGCCTTCTTCAGACCATCAATCCCAAGAGAGAAAAGTGAGCCAGGAAGGGGTCGCAGAACAGCTGTGTACTGGCGCCCGCTGGTGGTGGCTCTCAGAACTGGCCGGCAGGAGCCAGGCTTGCCCCTCAGGGACCTCCCATGGTGGAGGGAACCTGCCTGGCTGCTTGAATCACTTACTCCAGGCTGGGGAAAGTAGGGGAAGAGAGGCGTTGTCTTATCAACTTCCCCGACCCCCAGCAAGTCGCCAACCCAATGCAAAGCACCTGGTCAGTCTTGAAAGAGAAAAAGAGAAGTAGTAATTAATATAATTAAGCAATTGCTGAGGAGGAGAAAGGGATGACAGAGGATGAGATGGTTGGATGGCATCACTGACTCAATGGACATGAATTTGAGCAAGCTCCAGAAGATAGTGAAGGTCAGGGAAGCCAGGTGTGCTGCAGTCCATGGGGTCACAAAGAGTCAGACACGACTGAGAGACTGAACAGCAACAGCAAGCAATTGCTGAGAAATCAGGCTTATGCCCAGGGCTTTGATAGGATGACATTAAATGTGTACCACACACCTCTGAGTTCTGTTACTATTCCTCATTTTACAGAAAAAGAAATTTGAGGTCAAAAAGGTTATATCCTTGCTAAACGTCATACAATTTGGACCATCAGACCACTTTTAAAAAAAATATTTATTATTCATTTATTTGGCTGGCCCGGGTCCTAGTTGTGGCATGTGGGATCTAGTTCCCTGACCAGGGATCGAATCCAGTACCCCTGCATTGAGAGCAAAGAGTCTTAGCCCCTGGACCATGAGGGAAGTTCTGGATCATTATTATTAAAAGCATTCTCAGTAGCATCAAACTCATTTGGCAGTCAATCCTAAAGGAAATCAACTGTGAATATTCATTGGAAGGACTGATGCTGAAGCTGAAATTCCAATACTTTGGCCTCCTAATGCTAAGAGTCAGGTCATTGGAAAAGACCCTGATGCTGGGAATGATTGAGGGCAGGAGGAGAAGGGGGCAACAGAGGATGAGATGGTTTAATGGCATCACCAACTCAATGGACATGAGTGTGAGCAAACTCTGGGAGACAGTGAAGGACAGGGAAGCCTGGTGTGCTGCAGTCCATGGGGTTGCAAAGAATTGGACACGATTTAGTGACTGAACAACATTTGTATTCCAGTAAGGACCAATTCAGGAGATCGAGAGAAGGGAGTGAGAGAGTGAATAAGGAAGGTGCGGAAAGAGAGCAAAGCTGGAGTCTGGGCACCTGAGGTTGGGGGAGAAGAAACAGATCCACAGAAGGGTTAGAGGCAGAGGTCAGGACAGCCAGGGAGTCACAGAGAAGGACAGAGAACCAGTGAGGTGGGGACCCGCAGGGAGAAGCCCTGAGAAGCTGTGCGCTCTCTGCTCTTTCGCCGCAGGCCTCAGGGAGAACTGAAGGCAGCCCCCAGGAAGGCCGCCTCCAGTCTCTTGAGCCCCTGCCCACCTGCTTCCCCCACCTCCAAACAGCTCACACTTCTCGATATGGAAGTCTGCGATGCTACCTTTCCCAGGGGTTCCCCTCACCTCCCTGCCAGCACCGTCCCTGGCTAATCTGCTCAATTCCGGGCCGGCCAGTCCTCGGCTCCTGTCTCCCGCTCATGGTTCCAACTCCCAGCTCTGTATGCAGGTCTGCTGGACCTCAGACCCCAGCTCCAACCCGAATGGCCAGGCTCCATTGCGCCCACACTACGCCCGCCTGACGCTTGCCACCACCACCCTCCCCCGGGGTCATGGGGTCATCTCAAACTCTCACGACCAGCCCTAGACCCAGCACCTCCCTCCCTCCCCAGCAACCTCTTCCTCCTTCCCTGCATTTACCAACAGAGCTGCCAGCTCCCCTCCCTGCTTTTGTAACTCTGTTCTGAAGGTGTCTCCTCCTTCTCTCTCCAGCCTGTTACCCATCAGTTTCTTCCCAAGAGTCACCATGACACCGTGGATGGCGCTTCACATATGTTAGCTCAGTTTCCTCCATAACAGAAGCACGATAAACCATGAAACACGATAACAACACAAAATCAGCCTCACACACTGTGAAACCCAAGCCGAGCTGCTGTTTGTTTGTGTAAGTCTGTGCAAAAGAAGCCCAAAGCTCAGAGCACCGTGCTGGGACAAGACCCACAGCTCTCTTGCATCAACTTCTGTGCCCGCAACCCTTACCCAGCCTCAAGGAAGCCTGCAGGGGAGACAGATGAGGGCAACGGGGGAGGGGCAGGATAGCCTAAGCATCGCTGCCCACCCGCACTGTGGCTGGTCAAGCTGCTGTGGACATCAGGGCCTATTTACCCAGTGGGTAGGAGACATCAGACAGGAAAGGGTCTGCAGTTCCCCTGATGGTGAAGTGCCACCCGGGGCCCTTGGCTGCTGCTCAGCTGGCATATCGAACTACCCCTGAGATGACAACAGTAATTACCCTTTCATCCCTTCAGGGACATTTATGGAACATCCACCTGGGGAATGAATGCCCATAGGCAGTGGAGAATACCAGCGTGAACAAAACAGGCTTGGCCTGGACTCCTGGGTCTTCCCTGGTGGCTCAGCAGTAAAGAATCCGCCTGCAGTGCAGGAGATGCAGGTTCAGTCTCTGGGTTGGGAAGATCCCCTGGAGAAGGAAATGGCAACCCACTCCAGTATTCTTGCCTGGGAAATCCCATGGACAGGGGAACCTGGCGGGCTACAGTCCATGAGGTCGCAAAGAGTCAGACATGACTCAGCAAATATACCACCACCACCATTTGACTCCTTGGAGCTTTAAAGTCTAGTGGGCTAGACAAACAAACCTAACTACCTAACTACAAATTGTTGTAAGAACTAGAAAAGAAAGAAGAAGGTGTCATGAGGGAGTGAACCAAGTTGAAACTCAGGGGTCTGGAAGGCCTCTGTGATGAGGTGACTTTTTGCTGAGATCCACAAGAAGAAATGGAGAAGGAAATGGTAACCCACTCCAGTATTCTTGCCTGGAGAATCCCATGGACAGAGGAAAAGAGTCAGGCACGACTGACTGAGCGACTAAACAACAAGAAGAGAAGTTGCTGGCCATTTTGCCGGAGCAGTGTCCCACGTGGAGGGACCACCACAGGCAAAGATCCAGAATGAGACTGAGCACAGGGAGGCCAGTGCGGCTGGGGCACCAGAGGGAAGGGAGGACCGAGGAAAGGAAGAAGGAGGAGACTGGCGGGTGGGGCCAGGCCAGGCTTGGTGAGCCCTGCAGTTCTCTTTTATTCAAAAATTTTTAACTGGGGATATCATTTCAAATTTCCAAAGAGTTGCTAAAACAAAAATAGTACAAAGAACACTATATACTCTTTTTAACTCCCATTAAGCATCCCTCTTTTCCCACATAAAAGCAAACGCGTACATACAGTTCCTTTTCCCCTGAACTGAGAGTCCGTTATACATATTGCAGTCTGGCCGCCTTAATTACTCCACTATTTCCTAAGAATAGAGATATTCTCTTCCATCACCACAGTAATCAACCTCATGAATTCACACTGTATGCTACTTTAATATACTGTCCCTATATATTTTGTCAGTGGACCCAATATAAACCTTTGTGGCATTCCCCTGCACCTGCACCCACTCCCTACCCCAGCCAAATCCAGGATCCAGTCTAGGGTCAAGTATTGGATTTATTTGACCTGTGTCTTTAGCCTCTTTAACCTAGACCATTCCTGTGTAGGTAAAGCACCCAGCACAGTGTCTGTCCTATAACAGATGTTCACAATGGGCAGCCTTGCTTTATCTTTTAAAACACTGATATTTTTCAAGAGTCCAGCTTCAACCCCTTTCTAATAGCATGTTCCTTTGTTTGGTGTTTCCTCTTGATTAGATTGGGATTGTGCCTTCTCAGCCAGAGCACCACATAGGGGATGTGTCCTTTTCAGAATATCTTCCTGAAGGTGCACAACGTCCACATGTCCCACACTGGTGACGTTAATTTTGATCACACCATCAAGATGTTGCCCAATTTCTCCACTGTTACCGGATGTTTTTTCACCCTCTTACAACTCATAAGCAATCTATGGGGAGACTCCTTTAAAACGATGCAAATACCTTGCTCTTCCTCAAAATTTGTCCCTGGATTTTAACATCCAGTGATGAAATCTTCATTGTGAAAATTATGATTTTCCAACTTCAGTGCTCATTCCACATTTAACTGTTGGGCTGTCAGCATTCTGTTGTAAGCAAGAACCCTCTCTGCTATCTCTCTCTTTAAAAAAAAAAAAAAAAACTGTTCCTGTTTTTTACGATTTTCATTTGGTATAGTACCTAATTATTTTGGCCAGTCAAGGGACTCCTAGGCCAAATGAGATTAACTTCTCCACAGCAGAAGAATGGAACTGGCAGGTTAAGGCCCTTGGCGAGGGCAGTGAAAGCGGGCTGTCATCTCCCAACACGGACGCTCAGGCATTCCTTGGCCTTAAAACCAATTGGTCTAAGTGGTCAAAGTGGGGGTCTCACCTCCATCTCCCCAGCCCAGTCCACCCCAGACGCTTTTTTTCTTCTAATTGAAGTCCAGTTGATATACAATGTTGTGTGTGTTGGTGGTGTTTAGCAGTGATTCAGTTATACGTATGTATAAATACATTTTTTTTCATATTCTTTTCCATGAGGGTTCATTATAGGATATTGACTACAGTCCCTTTTGCTACACAGCAGGACCTCGTTGTTTATCTGTTGTATACATAGCAGTTTGTATCTTATGATGTGATGGGGAGTAGTGGCTCTTCTACTCGCAGCAGAGTCATAATTACTGCAGGAGCCTCAGGATCCAGATGTAGGGGTGGCGGGACGGGGGTTGGAGGGTGGCCCAGGTCCGGCCAGTGGTGGAGCAGACACAGGCTCAGTAGCGGACCGCACTGGCCCAGACACAGGGCTGCAACGGAGGGGGGCTTCGCTAGGCCACCGGGACTCTGGGCTGTGTTCTCCCCACAGGCTTCCAGGACGTACACGTGATGATCTTCGTGGGCTTCGGGTTCCTCATGACCTTCCTGCAGCGCTACGGCTACAGCTCCGTGGGCTTCAACTTTCTGCTGGCGGCCTTCGGCATCCAGTGGGCGCTGCTCATGCAAGGCTGGCTTCACTCCTTTGACGGACGCTACATTCTGGTGAACGTAGAGAAGTGAGCGCGGCTCGGGCCGGGGGCGGGGCGCGGGGCGGGGCCTGAGCGGGAGGCGGGGCCGGGGCGGGGCCCGGAGGCTGGGGGCTGTGAGCTGGGTATTCGTCATCCAGCCAGGGTACCCAGGGGCCCTGCAACATACACCCCCCACCCCCAACACACGCGCACACACACACACACACTCACGTCCTGATCAGTGAGTCTCCAGGGTGGGCGTTCTCATGGTAGCCAAATGCTGTTGGAGGGTTTCCTTCCTCCTAAGACACAGGCTGCAGGGACACAAGGCCTTTCCCCAGAGTCCAAGTTCGAACTCTGCTCTGACACGTCAAACATCAGCATTTGCCCTGAGAGGCCTCACGCCAAAGGACCCATGGAGGGGAGGGAGTGGGTGGCAGGAGAGAGGAAGGACCGTGGGACTGCCTGAACCAGCCTCCTTAGGTTCATTGTAGAGGGAATATTGAATGGAGAATCCAGTTGCCTGTGTCGCCACCCACGGAACAGAGCAAAGAGATGTGAGGCATGTGTGGAGTTCGAGGGCTGAAGCCCCTCCCTGCCTCAGCCTCCGAGGGGACCCCTGATCCCTATCTCTTCTCACCTTCATCCTGACCACTTTTGTCTGTGATAATCTTTTGGTCTGACAAGTACTACACTCCCTTCTGTCAGGGAACTCGGCCCCTCCCTCTGTCTGAAGAGACCTCCTAGGAGCCTTAGCATGCTTCTCCCCTCAACACCACCACCAGGTTATACAGTAAATTTGCCAACTAACCAACTTGCCAAGCAGTCATCTCACTGAATGACTCATTTATCAAACTCTCCAGCCAGGGAAACTTAAGAAACTGACAACAGTTTCCGTTGCATGGTACAAAATCAACAGCCTTTGGGAGATTTTCCCCCTCCCTTCCCTTTTTAGTCAAGGTTTGGTTTATTGAAGGCTCTTCTTTAAGTCCAGTTAGATTGTCTTCGATTTCTGTAGACATATGACGTTTGGCTAAAGAAAAGTACATTTCATAACTTGAGAAAGTTGTGATTGGTGTGTAAAAACAAGCATTCATTAGCCTGCTTGGAAAACCAAATCCACAGAAAGGGTTTAGAGGCAAATTGGTACAAAACCACATTTTTTTAAACATCTATTTTTAATTGGAGAATAATTGCTTTACAATATTGTGTTGGTGTCTACTGCACATCACATGAATGAGCCATAGGTATACTTACGCCCCTTCCCTCTTGAACATCCCTCCCTAAAACTACATTTAAAGTGCAAATCTCTGCTGTCACATACAGGGCACCAATCAGATATCATCGGCCAGGGGCCTGAAATTTTAAACATATGCCAAATATTTGCAAAACATTAATTCATTTGAGTCAATTAGTGAATCCATGAATTAAGAGAAACAGGAAAAATAGTCGACTAGGTAGAAAATGTTTTGGAACCAAGAAGTTGGTCTTTTTGTATATAAAATCCATGACATACATGCATATCCCTCTACTGTATAAGATACACAGGAAATTCTCATTCCCAAAGCCACCAAAGTTATATAAGATTGCCAGTGATACGTTTAATTGGCCACCACAGCAAAACAGCTATGGCTAAATGCAAAACAGAAGTATAGAGCTTCTTTAAATGTTCAAAGGAAATTATTGTAAACTTTCGTGGGTTAAATTTTTTGAACCAGTTACTTAACAAGTTAGTCACTTGACAACTTGATTTTAGGGGAAATGATTTTCAGCAACTTCCGTTCCCTTCCATTCCGTCGCTCAGTCGTGTCCGACTCTCTGCGACCCTGTGGACTGTAGCCTACCAGGCTTCTCCGTCCATGGGGTTCTCCAGGCAAGAATACTGGAGTGGGTTACCATTTCCTTCTCCAGGGGATCTTCCCAACCCAGGGATCGAACCCGGGTCTCCCGCATTGGAGGCAGACGCTTTAACCTCTGAGCCACCAGGGAAGCTTCAGCAACTTAGCTGGAGCCAATTTCTAGTGCCCAAGGCTGAGGTGAACTTGTCGCCCCCTAGACCTCACCTGAGGATCCTTCTCCTAGCTTCTGTCCTGTCCCTGCTGAAGAGTCCCAGATCCCACCTGTTCCTGCAAGGTTGTTCCCCAGACTCAGGGAGGACCTGCGTGCTCCTCAGCCTCCATTCTCAGGCCTTGCCTGAGATGTGACATCCAGATATCCATCTCCCAGGGGCTGGTGGCCCAGGCATGGGCTTCTGTGCACTCCCTCTCACTCTTTCCTAGGGGGTGATCTCTGGCTGAGTTATGGAGATTTGGGCAAATAACTCGGCCTCTCTAAGTCTCCATTTCCCATCTTTATGATGTGGCTAATAATGGTACCTGTTCCATGGGTCCAGGTGTGATACAGGAGGGCCTGTGCTGCACTGAACAAGCACTGAAGTGCCTCGCACTTAGCACCTGTCATCATTCATTCAGCCAGGCTGGGGGGATGCAGCAGTGAACAAGGCTTATGGTGAAGAGACATTCCAGTGGACATCCTTTGTCTGGGGAGGGACCCTGAGGGGACTGTGCCCTGCCCCCACTCCACACACTGTGCCTACCATCAGCTGGCTTCTTACTTCTCACTTCCTGACTCACACACACACACACTTGAGTGTGGGGGTGGGGGCTCCTGTGGCTGACTGCCTTAAGGAAGTAGTAGCCCCTGCTGTCTTTACGAGGACCCTGGTTGACAACGCTCATGACTTGGAGGCCACACTGAGAGTCTGCCTTGGACTCCAGGACAGCTTTGCTGCTGGCAGGGCCCAAGGAGAACCTAACCTGGGTTAGGCACAGCAGGCACGTGGATGGAATCAGGATCCCCTCTGACCACATGGCATGCCTCTCCTGGCTGGCTGGGTTTTCAGGGTCCACACTTAAGGAGGGCCTGCAAGCTCCTTGGCCTGCATTCTCTGTTGGCCTTCCTGTCCCCTCTCTCCAACCAACCCCCAGCTCCCTACTGCCTGCAGGAAGGTCCCTCCTTCTTTCCTGGACACATATCCTCTCTCCCAGGTAAGGTGAAGAGGAGGTCATGATGACTCAAACCCAAGCAAGGCCCTGCCCTGGTAGCCAGCAGGAGAAGTGTGTGTAGAGATAAGGATTTGGAGGCAGAGACCACATGTGGTTAGAGGTATTGGGGAAGGCTTCCTGAAGAGGTGGTGGGTGAGAAGACGTTTTGGAAGGGCAAGTAGAAAATGAAGGGCAGGACAAGATCCCCAATACAGACTGGACCATATTCAACAACAGCAGCCAGATCACTTGGGTACCTTGAGTACAAGCTGCCTGCAAGGAAGGGGTGGGGCCTGAGATGGGCCCTCAAAGGAAGGGTGTGGTGGCATCTAGTATGTGCCACTGCTGTGCTGGATACTTCACAGGCTATTTCTTTGCATTCTTAAGAGTAGCTCTAAGATGCTATATGCCCATTACCACAGATGGTGAAACTGAGGCTCAGCAAAATTAGACCACAAGCCCAAACCCACAGGTGACCAAAGTTCAGATTCAACCCCAGAGCTTGAGTGCCACTTCTTGCTGTGGCCTCAGCCCCTCCCCTGACTTGTCTCCCCACAGCCTCATCAATGCGGACTTCTGCGTGGGCTCTGTCTGTGTGGCCTTTGGGGCAGTTCTGGGCAAAGTCAGCCCTGTCCAGCTTCTCATCATGACTCTCTTCCAAGTGACCCTCTTCTCAATGAATGAGTACATTCTCCTCAACCTGTTAGAGGTGAGCAGAGCTCAGAACAGAGATGGCGGGTGGAAGGGACACTTGAGGGGACAGGAAGGTGACAGAGAAAGAAAGGACTGGGGAGACAAGCCAGCTGGACTCAATTCAAGTTTGACCAGTCACTTAATCTTCTGAGTCTCAGTTTCCCCAGCTGTAAAGCAGGAGGAATGACATATATTGAGCATCCACATGGTACATCAATCCAGCACCTAGACAGAGTAGAGGTTCCTCACGTGTTGGTTTTCTTCCTCTTTCTCTTTCTGGCACATCAGAGGGAAAGAATGGGGTGTTCTTGCACATCATCTTGCACACACATTCCCAGATTGCTCTGCCAAGAAAATGACCCAGTATACTGAGGGGGCACATCTGTAAGGAAGGTTCCCAGGGGAGTGGCCAAAGCAGACATGTACAGTTGCACAGGTTGCACACTGCAAAACTCTGGAAGTGCCATTCACATGGACCTCTATGGCAGGAATGATGCCCCCTGAAGCTGGCTAATTCACTGGCCAAGGTAAAGAGCATCTTAGGCCTCTGACTCTTGTTTAGACACCTCTTTGGCATATTTGCAGGAGTAGGGATTATTCAGGAACCCCATCCCTTTCTCATTCTCCAACTTCTCTATATTTGGACTCTGCCTAGAAACCCCCATGTTTTTTTTTTTTCTCAGAAGCAGGGTGATCAGGATTTGCACAGTGGTTCCTCAGTATCATCTGGGATCCAATCTTTTTTGTTTCACTATTTTGAGCACATGATTTCCATTCTCTTTTTTTTTCTGTGCTGTGCCAAATGCAGGATCTTAGTTCCCCAACTAGGGATTGAACCCACGCCCTTGCAGTGGAAACACAGTGTTAATGTTAATCTTGGGACTGTCAGGGAAGTCCCATCCCCAGGGGTTTTGCTTTCAGACCACCCTACATTAAGTCACTCATTTTATCATTTTTTTCAGCTACCACACTATCATAGTCCTTCTTCCTGACTCATCTCTCTGTCATCATCCATTTTTTTTTTGGCCATGCTAGGTGGTATGTGGGACCTTAGTTCCCTTACCAGGGATTGAACCTGTGCCCCCTGCAGTGGAAATACAGAGTCTTAACCTCTGGACCACTAGGGAAGTCCTCCCTGTCTTCATCCTTGCCCAATCCACCACCTCAAACTAGCTAATATCCACCAGCAGCTGTGGGGACCTGTTAATAATGTCTATAAGACCATTCCTCTGATTAAAACTGTTTTTTTTTTTAAATTTCACTTCAAATCAAATCTAAACTTGTTTTAAGGCCCTACATGTTCTGGCCTCAGCCTTTTCTCTAAGCTTACCATCTACTCTCTCCTCATCTTTCTGTGATTTGACCATATCCTGCGGTCTGCTTTTCAAATACCCAAGCTTGGTTCCACCTCAGGGCCTTTGCACTTACTGTTCCCTTTGCCTGGAGTGCTCATCTCCCTGGTCCTTTTCATTGTTGAGTCTCAGCTGCAGTCTCACCTCTTCAGAGAGGCCTGCCCAGGTCCTCCTACCAGTGCTGCCCTCTCCCTTACCTCCTCCTAGTCACTATCCTTGACTTATTTTCTTCAGAGCATTTATCCTTAAGGGAAAATAAGGGTGAAGCCTTGTCTGTCTGGAGACTATCTCTATTCCTGGCACCTGGCCCAATGCCTAATAAATTATCAAGAAGTATTTGTCAAGGGAATAAGTTTTGGATTTACATGTCAGGCAGTGCTCCAGGCAGTAGGATACAGGAGTGAGCAGGACTGTTTGCTTCAACCCCAAGGAACTCACAATCTAGTGAGGGGGCCAGGAAGCAAATAGACAATGACCAGACAGTGAGACAGGGATGGAGTTCCAGGGCTAGGTGCCCTGGGGGGAGAGGAGGAGGACCTGAGCCAGCATATGGCAGGCCAGGGAGGCTTCCTGGAGGAAGAGTTGTTAAAGCCAGAAGTCAAGTAGATAATCAGGCAGAGGAATGAGCAAAGGTATTTGAGGCAGAGGGAACGGGGATGGGATGCTAGGAGGAAGGAGCATGGATCATCAAGACTTTCATAGGCTGTGTTAAAGAGTCTCAACTTTAACATGAGGGCAACAGGGAGCTATGGAAAGTTCCAGGCAGGAGAGGGGCACGGTCAAATACATGCTATGGAAGTGTCACTTTGGGTGTGGTGAAGAGAACAGTTGGAAGCAGAGAGTCTAGTTAAGAGGCTGTGTTAGTCACCCTGGTGAGAAGTAACGGGACTGGGTCTGGCCTAGGACAAAGAGAAGAAAGTGGATCATAAGCAAGTTATAAACAAGGTGAATAAACCAGCCTTGGAGACTGGTTGGGGTGGGTAGAGAGAAAGAAGCTAAGCTAGGTGAGGGGGTACACAGGGGAGTCAATAGATGAGATCTGAAATTGGCTGAGAAGTAGTACCTGGGGTGTGAGTTTAGAGGCAGAGAAGCTTCTTTGACCCTCAAAACCCCTCTCTGATCTGCAGAAATTCCCTCAAATGCATGACAGTGTTTGGGCCTCTCCTGCAGCCAAGTTGAAACACAGTAATCACCGCTGACAAGGAGCACTTGCCCTTGCCTGGGTCCTGCTCTGAATGCTTCACGTGGGTTATCTCATTCAATCTTCTCTCTGAGCTAGGCACAGTTATTACTCCCATGTTACAGATGAGAAAACTGAGACTCAGAGAGGGTAAGGGGCTCCCCCAAGGTCACACAGCTAGTAGAGGCACCCACCAGGCTGGGAATCGGGAAAGAGATATGTCAACAATTCAACAACTAGCCCTGTGACATTGGATGACACCCTTACCTCTCTGGTTGGGTTTCCCATCTAAAGGGAAGAAGCAGGTCTATGATTTCTATTTTTTTTTTTTTTTTTTTTTGTGGCTGAACTGGGCTGTCACTGCTGTACAGGCTTTTCTTTAGTTGCTGCGAGCGGGGGCTACTCTTCTTTGCAACGTATGAGCTTCTCATTGCGGTGGCTTCTCTTGTGCAGCACGGGCCCTAGAGCACAGGCTCAGTAGTTGTGGTACATGGGCTTAGTTTCCCTGTGGCATATGGGATCTTCCTGGACCAGGGATTGAATCCATTTCTCCTGTACTGGCAGGAGGATTCTTAACCACCAGGGAAGTTCCCCACTTTAATTTTCATTGAAGTATAGTTGAGGAGGGGATCCCCACTTCCTCCCCTTCCCAGTTGATGGGTCTGCCAGGGCCCTGGGCTTCCTTCTGCAGCCTGTACCTCCTTGGAGACAGCTGCACCTCTGTCTGTGTGTGGGGAGGTGGGGGTGGGAGAGTGTCAGAGGAGGGAGGGAGAGGAGGGTCAGACAGTACCCTGACAGTACCCTTGTACCCATCTACCAGGTGAAGGATTCAGGGGGTTCCATGACCATCCATGCATTTGGCGCCTACTTTGGGCTCACAGTGGCTTGGATCCTCTACCGCCCTAACCTACACCACAGCAAGGAGAGGGAGAGTTCTACGTACCACTCGGACCTCTTTGCCATGATCGGTGAGAGCTTCCGTAGCGATTGAGGGGTCCCGCTGTGCTACCGTGGTGGGTGAGGGTCACCGTGAGCATTTCAGGCTGCGGTGATCATACCTCATCCCCACAAGGTCTGGTGGGTGGCTGCCAGTTCCCTTCGGAGAACGGGCAGGGAGAGGTTGCCTATAGATATTTCAAGGATCCCAGTTACTTGTACGTTTTCCCCACGGGCCTGGAAGAAGTTGGTCAGTCATCCTGCATGTCCCCTCAAATGCCCCAGGGCAGACACAGTGATAACCAGGAAGTGCATCCATCCCTGATCTCAGCAAGGTGTACGTGCCTATTTCTTGTGTCCATTCATTCCAGAGAACACATATCAGCTACCTTCTCTGGTCTCTTAAAACCCAGCCCTGCCTTCAAGGAGCTCCTGACAGGGTAGTAGAACAGATGGCCATGCTCCTTGATTATCTCCCTACAGTGGAGAAAAAGATCCTCCCTCAAGGTGCCTGGGAAGCAGGGTAGGAGGCATTTCACCGAGTTATGGGGTCAGGGTAGACTTCCTGGAGCGGAGTGGAAGACATTAGGTAGTGAGTAAGGCAGGGAGGGCCTTTCAAGATGAGCCGCCAGCACGAGTAAAGTTCTGGGGGAGGGAAATGGCTGGGGTGTGTGAGTCACTTGATATCTCTGGAGCTAAAGGACAGAATGTCTGTCCAAGCTCCGTCAGGCCCATCTAATGCCCCTTCTCCTGGTTCCACCGGCCCTGTCTGGTCTGGCCAGGCACCCTCTTCCTGTGGATGTACTGGCCCAGCTTCAACTCAGCTATATCCAATCACGGAGACGCTCAGCACCGAGCGGCCATCAACACCTACTGCTCCTTAGCAGCCTGCGTGCTCACTTCAGTGGCGCTGTCCAGTGCCCTGCATGGAAAGGGCAAGCTGGACATGGTGAGTGCGGGGGAGGCGGGGGAGCCTTGGGGGAAGCTGTGGCCACAACTGCCTGTGCCCAGTGGGCACTGATCACCACGCCCTGCCAACAACTCAGTGAAGCAGGCAGCATAAGGATTATCCCATCCATCTTGCAGATAAAGAAACTGAGGCCTCGAAAGAAATGATTTGTCCAGATGGCACAGCTGGCTTTAGGTAGAGCCCAGAACCAGATTCGTGGAGGTTCTATCATGCCGGCTGCCCTGGATGAACTGGCTCCTTCTCGTCCTCCTCTCCCTGGGTGCTGACATTAGTTCTGAACTGAGCAACCCCCCCAAAACTGGCCCTCAGCCTTCCTAGCTCTGCCCCTACCTGCCCCCTCCACATGCTCAAAAAGAGAACCCCTTCAAAACACTTGGGACATCTGGGGGGCTGCAGTGTTGCCCAGTATCCTTCATATCACGCCACTGGGACATGTGTTCCTCTCATTCCTGGGGGCGTAATGGGTGTTGGTAGATTTTTCTATCGAAAGAGGACCATCTCTCTCTCTAATATTCTTTTTATTTATTTTTGATTGCACTGGGTCTTCATTGCAGTGCTCGGGCTTAGTTACTCAGAGGCATGTGGGATCTTAGTTCCCCAACCAGGGATCAAACCCACGTCCCCTGCATTGGAAGGTAGATTCTTAACCACTGGACCATCCGCGAAGTCCCACCATCTAATACTCTGACACTAGCTTCTAGACCCAGGCACCTGTGTGCCGAGATGTTACCAGGAGTGTGTGTTATTCCGGGACACAGCCTTGAGCCCCCGGATGCACTGGACAGTCACTGTACAGAGAGATGGGGACACAGGCACAGGGGGAGAGAATCAGACACACTCATGTGGGCACATGCGGGGAGGGACATGGAAGAGGATGAAGGTCAGGGTCTCTGGCTCCACACGGACCTGGATCAAGACACCTTTCTGCCCTTGGCTGGCCGTGTGGTCTTCGACAGGTCCATGAACCTCCCCCGTGCCTTAATCTCCTCACCTGCAAACATGAGAAGGTAACCATACACGCCTCCTGGGCTTGTTGTGGAGATGAAACATACTCCTCGCAAGCCAGCACCACGGTCCATGGCACAGGTCGGTCCTCAGAGAGTCAGCCAGTGCTCCTGTAGGCTCACAGATTCTGACACCAACACACGTGCGTACAGAGGACATCAGACACACGAACCTGGGCACACCTTTGTGTCTGGGCACCCAGATCCAAAGGGGACATGCAGGTGGGCTGAAGGAACTCATGGACACAAGCACATGTGCCCATAGAAAATGCCCCAAGCGCTGGGGAGAGTGGCAGGTGTACAGACAGCACAGGGGTGGCTGTCCCAAGCCTGGGCTCAGGCTGGAGTCCTCTGCAGTCTCCTGGCTGGCTGAGATGCATAGGAGCCATCTCTGGCTCCCAGGTGGCCCCCCACGCACAGGAGATCAACTTGGGCTCTAGGTCAGCTCCTTCAGGACGCTACTCTGGGAGAGGACTGAGTTCCCGCCTGCTCTGCCTGCCCTGCCCAGGTGCATATCCAGAACGCGACCCTCGCCGGAGGAGTGGGCCTGGGCACCGTGGCCGAGCTGATGATCCTGCCTTTCGGCTCCCTCATCATCGGCTTCATCTGTGGCATCGTCTCCACCCTGGGTTTTGTGTACCTGACGGTGAGAGCTCCAGGGCCAGGGACTGGGGGGTGGGGCGGGAGGTCTCTAGGGAGAGGGTGAGGGCTGGGTCTCCGTGTATTTGGGGCTCCCAGAATCCTGGACTCCCCACAGCCTGCCACAGCCCCCTGCCTGAGCAACACTCATCCCCCTGTTTCCAGCCGTTCCTGGAGTCCCGGTTGCGCATCCAGGACACGTGTGGTGTTCACAACCTGCATGGCATTCCTGGCATCATAGGCGGTATCGCGGGCGCGGTGACGGCCAGCATCGCCAACATTGATCTGTATGGGGAGGAAGGGTAAGAATGGAAGCAGTGCAAGGAGCTCCCTCCTTCCTTCTCCATTCCTCCTTCCTACTGTTCCTCTAGGGTCCAAGACTATCTCTGTCCCCTTTCTCGCCCACTCTGGACCACTATTTCATGGGCCTTTCTCCTCAACCTCTGTCCTTCCATAAGAATCTTAGAGACTATCTGATCTTTCTAGTGCCCCCCATTCTGCAGATGGGAAGGCTGAGGCCCAGAGGTTACTGAGCCTTCATATCCACTCATGCATGTGGGGTGACAGTGGGTAGTCACTTGGCCTCTCCAGGGGATCCTGACCTGCCCCCTGTCTCTACTCCAGGCTTGCCTATGCCTTTGGCATTGAAAGATCCAAGTTAAACTGGAGCCCAAACATGCAGGGCAGGTTCCAGGCTGCCGGGCTCTTTGTGTCACTGGCCACGGCCCTGGTGGGCGGCATCATTGTAGGTGAGTGGGGGTGACCATGCCACAGAAGGTGGGGCCCTGTGGTTGGGAGACCCAAGAGTGTGTGCCAGAGGTCACCTGGAGCCCCCAGGAACCCTTTGTCTCTGCACTGATGGCTCTGAGACAGAGGGGATTTTTCCAGTTGAGGGGAAGGTCTGGGTAGTCAGAGAAGAAGTCATCCTTGACCTCTGGGACCTCCAACTTCCTTTAGGGGTCATTCTGCGATTACCATTCTGGGGACAAGCACCTGATGAGAACTGCTTTGAGGATGCAGTCTACTGGGAGGTGAGTTCTACTGACTTGTCCTGCGGCTCCTCTCCCTGGACCCCATCAGCTGGGCTGGGGCCTGGGAAGCCGGAAGCTGAGGGTTGGGGGACAGAGCTTATGTCCTCTGCTCCTTTATCCAGGAGGCTGTCCCCTGGGGGCTTAAAGGTTTCATTCTACAGCGTGTGTGCATGCTCAGTCATGTCCAACTCCAGACCCTATGGGCTGTAGCCTGCCAAGCTGTTCTGTCCATGGGATTTCCCAGGCAAGAATACTGGAGTGGGTAGCCATTTCCTTCTCCAGGGAAATCTTCCCAACCCAGGGATCAAACCCATGTTCCTGCATTTCTTGCACTGGCAGGCGTGTTCTTTTACCGCTGAACCACCTTGGAAGCCCTCATTCTAGAGAGTACTTCCCAAAGTAAAGTGCTCCCTAGAACAGCAGCACGGAGAAGGCAATGGCACCCTACTCCAGTACTCTTGCCTGGAAACTCCCATGGACGGAGGAGCCTGGTAGGCTACAGTCCATGGGGTCGCTAAGAGTCGGACACGACTGAGCGACTTCACTTTCACTTCTCACTTTCATGCATTGGAGAAGGAAATGGCAACCCACTCCAGTGTTCTTGCCTGGAGAATCCCAGGGATGGGGGACCCTGGTGGGCTGCCGTCTATGGGGTCACACAGAGTCGGACACGACTGAAGTGACTTAGCAGTAGCAGAACAGCAGCAGCAGCAGCATCTGGGAACTTGTGAGAAATATAAATTCTCAAGTGCCACCCAGACCTCCTGATTTCAAAACTCAAGGGGCAGGGCCCAGCCCTCTGTCTACAAGCCCTCCACATGATTCTGATGAAAAACTCATCTGTGAACCAACCACCTGAGACCAGTGGGCTTGGGCCCTTACACGGACACTGGAATCACCTGGGGGTCTTTAGAAACGTCCCAGGTCTCAGCCTCCAGAGACTTGAAGTTCACTGGTCTTGTGTGGGGCCTGGATATTAGCATTGTATTTAAAATTTGCCAAGTGAATCTAATATATAGCCTGGGTTAAGATCACAGTGCAGTCCTCAGCTTCTGTAGCCATAAGAACCACCTGGTTACCTGGTAAAAACACTCAGTTTCCCAGACGTTAGCCCAGAAATTCAATAGGGCCTGGACTCTGCATGGGAACTAGCTCCCAGGTGATCTTGTACTGACACACCCCTAAGCCTCTAGAGCAGCCTCTAGAACAGTGTGGTACAAAATCTAACTTGAGAAACATTGTTCTAGAAGCTGAAAGTAGTAGAATGTCACAGAACTCAGCTTCTTTAAAAATGTGGCATAATCCGGGCTTTCTGTGACTTCAGGGTGGCCTTCTTCCCCACGAATCATCATGACAGGTATTTGCCTGTGTTAGGAGATGGGGAATGATACACAGGGTCCTTCTTGTCTCCCAGCCTTCCCCCTCATGACAAGGGCAGAGACCTAGCCTGTGTCTGTGGACCCTGGAGCAAGGGTCTGCCCATCATGTTCCTTCTTTTGGCTGTTTGTTTTATGATTAAAGTATGGTTCATTTGCAATATTAAATTAACTTCAGGTGTACAGCATAGTGAGTCAACATTTTAATAGATTACACTCTACTTAAAGTTACTATAAAATAACAGCTATATTTCCCTGTGCTGTACAATATATTCTAGTAGCTTATTGATTTCATACATAGTTGCTTGCTTGTACCTCTTAATCCCCTACCCCATTTGACCCTCCCTCCTTCCTTCTCCCTTCTGGTGACCTCTAGTTTGTTCTCTATATCAGTGAGTCTGTTTCTTCTCTGTTATATCCATCCATTCTAAAAAATAAATACTTTTTAGATTCCATATATAAGTGATAACATACAGTATTTTGTCTTTGGTGTATTTCACTAAGAACCTTCTATGTCCATCTATTTTGTTGCAAACGGCAGAATTTCATTCTTTTTTTTAATAGCTGACTAACAGCCCACTGTATATCTATACATACACCACATCGTCTCCGTTTGTCTGTTGTTGGGTGCTTAGGTTGCTTCCATATCTTGGCTCTTGTAAATAATGTTCCTGTGTACATCGGCATGCATATGTCTTTTCAAATTAGTATCTCCATTTTCATCGGCTGCGTATCCACTGGTGGAACTGATGGATCATATAGCAGCTCTATGTTCAGCTTTTTAAGGGGCCTCTGGACTGTTCTCCACAGTGACTGTATCAATTTACATTCCCACCAACAGTGTACGTGGGTTCACTTTTCTCACATCCTCACCAACGTTTGTTGTGTGCTTAATCGCTCAGTCGGGTCTGACTCCTTGTGACCCCATGGACTGTAGCCCACCAAGCTCCTCTATCTGTGGGGATTCTCCAGGCAACAATACTGGAGTAGGTTGCCGTGCCCTCCTCCAGGGAATCTTCCCAACCCAGGGATAGAACCCAGGTCTCCCTGTAGATTTTTTGATGACAGTCATTCTGACAGGTGTGAGGTGATGGCTCATTGTGATTTTGATTTGCATCTTTAATGATTAGCTGGCTCTGTATTTTTAAAATCATACTAGAAGTTTTCAGGATAATCATAACTAATATCCACTAAAAACCAATATTATGTACATAACTAATAAGCCTTTTAAATTCACTCTCTTCATTTTTAAAATTATAACATGAATAGAAGCTCATTAAAGAAAATCTGGAAATAGAGATAAATAGAAATTCCATCACCCTCATTCAAGCACTATTAATATTTTGGGTATATTTCCTTCCAGTTCCCCCTGTTTAAATCTACATGGACTTAAATAGCTAAGACGATATTATACTTGATTTCATATCCTGCTCTTTCTCTATCATAAGAACTGTTTTGTGTTATTACATTATGAAGAAACTTGATTTTTTAGCAGCATAATAATTATTCATTCTATATTTGAAGTGGGAACTTAAATTATTTCAGACACCACAATTAGAAACCACACAGATTTAAGGTTAATGAAATAAACTAAGATAAATGTATCCATTCCCATACATAGAAGTTCACTCTTGGTTCCGTTTTTCTTCTTCTTCCTTTTCTGTGGGATTCTAGTTTTCTCTTTAGGGATTGAACCCAGGCACCCACAGCAGTGGACGTGCCAAGTTCTAACCCTGGACCCCTGGGGAATTCCCTCTTGGTTCTGTTTTGGTCACTTACGTTGCTGTTGTTTTAGTCGCTCAGGTGTGTCCGACTCTTTCATGACCCCGTGTCGCCTGCCAGGGCTCCACTGTCCATGGCACTTTGATCTTTATAACTTATTCTAAGTTCACAACTTCTCTGTGCTGTATTATTAGCAGTGCTCAGCTTCAAGCCACACAATCCCAGGCCATTGGAAGTAAGCCACCATCAGGCCATTCTCATGGCCCCTGGCCTCTGGCAGTTTACCTGGGAGATGAGGTGGTTTCCCAGAGGACAGAGGTGAGGTAGATGTCCCCCAGGAGCACAGGTGGGGGCATCTTTAGGATCAAATCTAAGCCTTGAGGCCAAGGCTGGGCTGATCTCTCCCACCCATACTCCATCTACCAATCCACTTCCGGCTGCCCCTACATCCCTGCTCCCCACCCCACCCTCGCTCTTGGGCCATCGTGGAGTTCAGGGAGCTTGCCAATCTGTCTCTTACCTGGTGCATTACTATTCCTCTTTCAAAAGTGCATTTGGCACAATTGGAATGCCCCCAGGCTGGGTTCCCTGGTGGCTCAGACAGTAAAGTGTCTGCCTGCAGTGCGGGAGACCTGGGTTCGATCCCTGGCTCGGGAAGATCCTCTGGAGAAGGAAACAGCAACCCACTCCAGTACTCTTGCCTGGAAAATCTCATGGATGGAGGAGCGTAGTAGGCTACAGTCCATGGAGTCGCAAAAGAGTCGGACACGACTGAGCGACTTCACTTCACTTCACAGGCTGGGTTATCAGCCTCTTGTGTGCAGGTACAACTCTTACTTTCACCGTGCACTTCACTTGGACCCCTTTCCTTTGCTCTAGTGGGGCAAGGACTGTGTCCTGCTTGGCCTCGCAGTGCCCAAGCACCCTGGACAGTGGCTAACTGAACTAGGAGCAGGACACATGTGTGAAGGACTGCCCTGCTTCACGGCATGCAAATTGCATGGTGATCACAAGGTGGCGCCCACCACACACAGTTCGCTGCTCCTGGCCTTGCCCAGGCTGTTCTAGTTCCACCAGGGACACCTGCCCCAGCTGGGCAAGGGCCCTCAGAGCCGCCTCCTCTCTCTGCAGATACCCAAGGAGCCGAAAAGCACTGCCCTGCATTCTGAGGACTCCAGCCTCAAGCCCCCAGAACCTTAAACTCCCGGGTCAAGACAGAAGCAGGTGAGCATGGGTTTGGCTTGTCCGTGGGGGCCCAGCTCTGGGAATCAGATGCCACCAGCAAAGGGGCAGAAAGAAAGCATCAAGAACTGAGGATGTGAGCTTCTACCTGCCAGCGTCATGCTGGGGTTGGTGGGAGAGGCACTTGGTGTCAGACCATATGCCTACTGGACAGACACAGGAATATGTGTGGAAGGCATTCTGGACTGGAAAGAATATAGGGAAAGTGACCTGGGAGCACCCATGGCTTTGCTGCTTACTGCCTACATGACTTTGAGGATCTCTTCACCCCAGAGATTGAGCCTCAATTTCCTCATCTATAAAAGTGAAAATGACAGGGCTGGCTCTATTCAGTTGATCAACTCGGGCAAGAACCTATTTTCCTTTTTTTTTTTTTTTCATCTACTAACATTTCCTTGCTCCCTCTGTGAGATGCACCAAGCCCTTTTTCATGCCTTTTGCACCTGACACCTTAGAGATCTCTACAAGTGCAATTATTTCCCACTTTTTCTTTTCTAAAGATTTTTTTTTCTTTGATGTGGACCATTTTTCTAAAAGTCTTTATTGAATTTATTACAATAAATATTGCTTCTGTTTTATGTTTTGTTTTGTTTTATTTTGGCCACAAGGCATGTGGGATCTTAGCTCCCCCACCAGGAATTGAACTTGCACCCCCTGTATTTGGAGGTGAAGTCTTAACCACTGGGTTTCCAGGGAAATCCCAACTTCCCTCTTCTTAATGCCTGTGTGCATTCATGCTTAGTCGTGTCTGACTCTGCAACCCCCTGAACTGTAGTCCACAAGGCTCCCCTATCCAAGGGATTTCACAAGCAAGAATACTGGAGTGGGTTGCCATTTCCTCCTCCAGGGGATCCTTCCAACCCAGGGACAGAATCTGCATCTCTTGAATCTCCTGCATTGGTATGTGGATTCTTTACCACTGTGCCACCTGGGAGGCTTTTTTAATAGATGAGGAAATTAAGGCTCAGAGAGGTTCAGGTGCTTCAAAGCCAATACAGCACACGTGGAGGAACTGGGGTCCTTCTGGGTCACTATCGTTGCTCTTACCATAGCTATTTGACTTCCTTGGAGACCAGAGTTTGCAAAGAACTGTTTCTGGGACAAAAGGCTGAGTGATGTGGCAGGAGACGTTGCTAGGGATTAAGGAAAGGGAAAAGCGAGACTGTGACCAGCTGCTTCTGATGCTGCCCGTCTCGTCCAGAAAAGGAAAAGGTGCCTGAGGGCCTTTGGGCAGGACTTGACAGTGGCCCGCTGCTCTTGGCTCTCTCCCTGCAGGCTCCACAGATTGTCCTGGTGCTCCACAAGGAGCCAGTGCTGACCAAGCTGGAAACACAAGAGCAAGGCGAGTGGCGCCCCACCTGCTGGCCTGGTCCAGGGCGCATCCATCTCCCCCTCCGCCTTCATCCCAGGGGGCCTGCCTGAGAATGGAGGAGGAGCTGTAGACAAAGTGGGCATCCAAGCCAGGTTCCAGCTGCAGGAGGCCTGCCACTGGGGGTCTTGGCGGCCACATCCTGAGAAAAACAGGCAGGAGTGGGGCTGGGACCTGGAGGTGGACGTGAGTCCTCCTCGGAGACAACATAGCTGCCAGCTGGTGTCTGCTGAGCTCTTCCACCCCCTGCCTGCCCATAAGCCAGTGTCTTCCATACCCCCTGCATCCCCCAGACATCTCTGCACTGTGCAGATGGTGGCCTCCGTGAATAAACATGCCTGGTGTTCTTTGTAGAATGGGTATGAGTTCTCCAACAGGGCCAGTTTGAGAGGGTGTGAGTTACTTGGTCATATCCGATTCTTTGCGACCCCATGGACTATAGCCTTTGTCCATGGGATTCTCCAGGCAAGAATACTGGAGTGAGTTGTCATTCCCTTCTCCAGTTGACCTTCCTGACCCAGGGATCGAACCTGGGTCTCCTGCATTGCAGGTGGATTCTTTACCACTGAGCCACCAGGGAAAACCATCCCAGGCTCAAGAGGAAGAATTTGGGGTGCTGGAGTCAGCTCAGCCTGGAGTGCCCCCTAGCAGAGCTCAGCTTGTAGACTGGGCTCTTTCCCCAAGACCCCTCTTTACTTCATTCATATCCAACCACCCCCCAGAAACACCCATTGCATGAGACCATGCCCATGTGCCCTCCATGTGACCAGGCACCCTTTCAAGGGCACTCAGGCAGGGTGAGGGTGTAGGGAGATAGGGCTTTTGTGGTCAACTCCCCCTTCCCCAACCCTTCCCACCTTCCTTCCTGCTATGCCAGTCCTGTTTTCCCTCCACACTGGGAGAACCTTGCAGCCATTCAGATCTTCCCATCAGTTATTAAGGCCTGTCACCACCCAAGTCAGAGTAACACAGAGCTCCAGCCCCCTGGGGGCTCAGAGTGTAGCTGGGGGATCCACCTGACATCCAGAATCTACCTTGAACTCCAGCAGGCCTTCAGAGCTCCAGGGGCTTACCAAAGAGGCCACCTGTGCAGGGCTTTGGAGGTTGAATAGGAGTTCACCAGAAGGCTGGCCAATAGCTTGAGCAGAGACCAGAGATGAGAATCAACGTGGCCAGGTTTGGCATGGGTAACAAGGTGAGGCGGCAGTGTGCCAGCTGGAGAATAAGAAGCAGATTCCAGATCCTTTGTGGAGCAGAGACTTCAAGAAGAAGAGGGAAGGGGGTGGAGAAGGTCTCTCCTGCCTCTCAGCCCGCCCTCCCCGCCCCCCTCATAGTTCACACGTACAGACACACTCACACATTCGGGCCTCCGTTCCCCTTGCCAGAGGAGGGGGAGGAGGCGGAGGGGAGGAGGAGCTGAAATGCAACCTATTCATGTTCCCGCGATGTAACACCCCTCATTTTCCATGCTGGGTAAAGACAAAAAGCCTTTACAACCTGTTTCTGGAACTTGTCAGCAGCTGCCAAGAGGAGCATGTTAATTAAACGTCGGCAAAGATGGAAGCCGGAGGCCCCGGCTCTAATTGGACAGTTTGCTTCACCGGATTGAAAAACATTGTGACAAAGGAGGAGGTGCGCGGCGGCTCAGCAGGGGCGCGGCGTGGCGGGGCGGGGAGCGGCGGCTTTGATTTCAGCTGATCTGCGCCCCAGCCTCTCTCCCCCTGCGGAGCCGGCCCAGCCCAGCCCGGCACGCCCCGCTAGGGCACGGGAGGGGCGGCGGCGCGGGAGGGTGGGTGCGGGTGAGGAGATCCGGAGTCCTCGAGGTCCCGCGGGCAGTCTCGCCCAGTATGAGGCCCAGTCGAGGACCAGGTTTTGGGGGTTCTGGGCCGGGCCCCTTCCCCTGATGACACGATGGGATTTCTAGGGGGCGAGGGTCCTGCAGTCGCTTCTGTATGGTCGAGGCTGCCCTGGGAACCCAAGCCCAGACCCCAGCAGGGAGAGACCCGGATCTGGACCGCTGTTGCCCAAACTGCTGCTGTTGCTGCTAAGTCGCTTCAGTTATGTCCGACTCTGTGCGACCCCATAGATGGCAGCCCACCAGGCACCCCCGTTCCTGGGATTCTCCAGGCGAGAACACTGGAGTGGGTTGCCATTTCCTTCTTCAATACATGAAAGTGAAAAGTGAAAGTGAAGTCGCTCAGTCATGTCTGACTCTTAGCGACCCCATGGACTGCAGCCTACCAGGCTCCTCCATCCCTGGGATTTTCCAGGCAAGAGTACAGGAGTGGGGTGCCATTGCCTTCTCCAGTTGCCCAAACTATCTCAGGTCAAGTGATTGGGAAAGTGACGTGGCTCAGTCTTGTCGGACTCTTTTTTGACCCCATGGACTGTAGCCCACCAGGCTCCTCCGTCCATGAGATTTTCCAGGCAAGAATACTGGAGTGGGTTGCCATTTCCTTCTCCGGGGTAATTGTGGATTTTGAGATGAGATCAACCTGGATTAAGGTGGGCCCTTGTTTGTGCTCAGCTGCTCAGCTGTGTCGACTCTTTGCTACCCCATGGACTGTAGCCCACCAGGCTCCTCTGTCCATAGACTTTTCCAGGCAACAATACTGGAGTAGGTTGCCGTTTCCTACTCTAAAGTGATTGAGGGTGAGGGCTTAAAAATGTTGAGAGGCTTATCCTGGAAGGCCCACCTCTGAAGGTTTTCTCAGGGCCCTGCAGAGCCCAGAGTTTCCATCACGGTTGTAGGGGCACCTGGAGACTGTCCCCCTTCTGTTGCTTCGTTCCTTCCTGTTCTCAACTCACAAGTGATGGCAGCAGCCATGTATGAAGCTCTGACTGCATGCTGGGCACTGTGCTACCATTACAGGTCCTGGTATGTAACCTCCCAGCAACTTGGGGAGGGGGGTTGGGGGGGCATTTCACAGGTGGGCAACGAAGTTTCCGAGAGGGTAAGTAACCAGTCCAAGGTCACAGTTTTGTTAAACGTGGTGCTAGGGTGAGACTGGAGCCCAGGTCCCTCTGATGTCAATGTTTGAGCCTGGACCCCACATTTCTTGCTCTCTGGCTCCTACTCCAGCCAGGAGATGAGGGTCTTCAGGACACTGTGAGACAAGAGTGGGGTTTAAAAGTGTGTGTGTGAGTCACAGTCATGTCCAACTGTTTGTGACCCTGTGGACTATAGCCCACCAGGCTCCTCTGTCCATGGGATTCTCCAGGTAAGAACACTGGAGTGGGTTGCCATTTCCTCCTTGAGGGGATCTTCCAAACCCAGGGATCAAACCTGGGTCTCCTACATTGCAGGCAGGTTCTTTACCCTCTGAGCCACCAGAGAAGCCCTGAGAACCTCTTCTTCGGGCCTCCAGGACAAATAGCCCGAAAGATGGATGTGCAGCAAACTGGGGTCACTCTGGAGGCCTCTAGGCATGTTCCCTGCTCCTGCATACTCGCTCACTTTGCATCTCTTGGAGTGGGGTGGTTCGTTGACAAGGCCAAGCCCCCTCTTCTGTCCCCTTCTGCCTTGGCCCAGCTTTGTGCCCCACCTCACCCTCATCCGGAGTTGTGACCCAGGAGGGCTCCGACTGGGGTGGGGCCTGTGAGAGGCAGGAGCAACTCTGGGAAAAGGGGCCATTGTGGCTGAGCCTGGGGATTAACAGCTACAAAGTAGAGGGCTGAGGCCATTGGGGTGGGGGGCGGCTGGAGCAGCCTGTGCGTGAGCCGTGTCCAGGCTGCCTGCTGGGCCTAATCCCCTGGGAGCTGCAGGCCGAGAAGCCCTGGAAATACAGCTGCTCTGGAGATAGGGCTGCCCTTGGTGGGGGTTCGGAGGGGCAGGCTGCTCCAGGATGCTCGGGGTGGCTGCTCTAAACAGGAATGGGTGAGGGGGAGGCATGCCCATGGGGTGTGAGTGTACACCTGTGCCCCTGGCTTGGGCAGGGTGCCTGAGTAGGCCACTCGAAAGATAGGTGACCCAGGATATAGAGAGCAAACTGGTGGTTACCTGCGGGGTGGTAGGGAGGGGCAGTGTGGGTGGGGGAGAGGAGGTACAAACGATTGGGTATAAGGCGCAAGTATTGGACAACACAGGGAACAGAGTCAATGTTTTGTAATAACTGTAAATGGAGAGTAACCTTTAAAATTGTATCAAGAAATTAAAAAAAAAAAAAAAGATAGGTGACCCAGTGTGTTAGAGGCAGCGTCATCCCCCTTGTGTGTCTGAGATTTAGGGGCTCCCGTGAGGGGAACAGTCCCTGAAGGCAGAGACCAGGCCGACCCAGAGGTACTCAGAGGTCCCGACTAAAGAGGTGAGCCTGGCGAGAGAGAAGAGGCAGCGCCCCCACCAGCAAGCCTGAGTGGGTGCCAAGTGTGTGTGTGTGTGTGTGTGTCCTCGTGTGTGTGCGCACCATCGAGCAGGGTGCTTGAGAACAGCCCTTCAGAGGCGGCTGGAGGGGCTCCGCAAATTGTAATCAGATTAAGGGGGCCAATCACTTAGGGCTCTTGAAAAGGCCACAAGGTTTCTAATCAGCCCTGAGCGCCCCAGCCCACAAAGCCCAGGAGGAGCTCGGCAGGAGCCGCCTGCTGGAGGGCCGTGGGGGTGGGGGCGGCTTTCTTCCCTCTCTGTCTCTCGTAATTATGTCAATTTGCTAGCCAAATTGTTTGCTCGAGTGGACAGGGGGGGCTTGTGGCCCATTCATGTGGTAATGTGGGAACCGGCAGGCCTCCTGGCTGGGAAAATAGGAGGTGCCGGACCTTGTTCGAGGGAGCAGGCGGGCTGGGGGTGTAGGCACCCAGGCCTTGGGAACTCTTCCCTAGCTCTTGTGGGGCTTTGTCCCATGAATTCCAGAAACTTCCAGCTTGGGTTGTGCTCTGGGATATCCTTCGGGGCCTGTTAAGATGAAGGATGGGGAAGGAGGGGAGGACCCCACAAGGGGACAGAAGAGGTGGCCTCCAGGTTCCTTCAAGGTGAAGGTGGGCAGCTTGCTGTCTTTATGCCTGGTCCTTTGAGGACCAGACTGAGGCTGGGCGGTTTGGGAACTGGATGGCAGGGGTCTGCAACCTCTGGGATCTCATGCCTGATGATCTGCGGTGGAGCTGATATAATAATAATACGAAGTGCAAATCATGCCCCCACCCCTGGTCCGTGGGTAAATTGTCCTCCATGAAACTGATCCTTGATGCCAAAAAGATTGAAGGCCACTGCAAAAGGGGACCTGGGAGATGCTAGAGAGATGGGATCCTGAAAGGGTGAGACGGAGGAATGTGCAGACTTGGAATAACTTATCGGTTTGCTTAGCCTTTATGCAGGGCCAGCCACTGCACCACACTTTGCACACAGCAACGTGTTGAGCCTGAGAGGAATCCAGGGAGGTAGGCACCGGGCTTCCCATTTCACAAAGAAACTGAGGCTCAGAGAAGCCAACGCCATTTGCCCA
The DNA here is from genome assembly GCF_049115385.1 of Moschus berezovskii. NCBI lineage: Eukaryota > Metazoa > Chordata > Mammalia > Artiodactyla > Moschidae > Moschus > Moschus berezovskii. The sequence goes on from NC_142480.1 coordinate 49,077,228, forward strand.
AGGCCACACAGCCAGTGGGTGAGGAGCAGAAATATTTGTTTATTTATTTATGGCTGTACTGGGTCTTTCGTGCTGCGCTCAGGCTTTCTCTAGTTGAGGTGCAAGGGTTTCTCATTGCAGTGGCTTCTCTTGTTGCAGAACTCAGGCTCTAGGTGTGCGGGCTCAGTAGTTATGGTACATGGGCTTAGTTGCTCTGAGGCAGGTGGGATCTTCCCGGGCCAGGAATCAAACCCTTGTCCCCTGCATTGGCAGGAGGATTCTTAACCACTAGACCACCAGGGAAGTCCTGAGGAGCAAAAATTTGAACCCAGGTCTATCTGATTCCTCTGTCCCTTTGCTCCTACACCCCAGCCACCCACCCATAGGAGTTCATTGATTCCTTCAAGCAGCAAACAAGAAATGACAGAAACACCTGGCTTTGTACAAGGCATGGAGGGTGCAGAGACCTAAGATGACCCAGGAAGGTCAGGGTCATGGGAGTCCTTAGCATAGGCACACTGGCATGAGCTGGGATCATCCTCTACAGTCAGCACAGAGCTACTGCCCCAAAGATGGTCAGGCATTGGACATGGTGCTTGGGAGCCATGGTGGACATTAGGAAGAATGGTTGTCAACAGATCAGATACAGGTAACTTCCCTGTCCAGGGCATTCCTCTGCCCTCTGGGCTCCCCGGCCTTCCTCAGGTCCCCCTTTAGCATGTGAGGACCTTTCTTGTCTCCCTTGGGTGTGGCAACCCAACACCTCCATTTCTCAGATTATGGGCCCCTGTGCACTCTGGCTGCTCCCTGCTGGACCGTCCTGGCTTGTTGCTGTCATGCTCACAGGGCTGCTACCCACACCTACCCCCCAACCCCAACCACTAGGTGCCTCCTCACTGTGCCATTCAGGGCTGTTAGGATCTGCCCTGCTGGAAGCTGGCAGGAGGCTGGGGTGCAGGGTGGCCCTGGAAGTTGGGGCAGGAAGAGAGATTTGAGGGAGTGTCTGCAGTCACAGCTCAGCACCCCTCACTCCCAGCTGGGAGAAAAGGCCAGAATCCATTTTTATCCCTGAATGAAATGATGGCCAGAAATCCTTCTTAGAGCAAATCCAATTTGATGGGCAGTTGTCATTTGACTCTACTAGGCCAGGTACTGGAAGACAAGGGTGCAGGGAGGGGCAGGGGGAGGTTCCACAGCCCTGTTGAGGGCACAGATATGGCAACAGGTCAGGCCAGGAGAGGACTAAAGGCGAATAACAACAGTGCAGAACACACTTATTCTGTGCCAGGCACAGTTTTAAGCACTTTGCATATATTACTTCATTGAATCTTCACGATAGTTCTATGGAGGGAGTACGGTTATTGATCCCATTTTGCCTCATGAAGAAACTGAAGCACAGAGAGGCTGAGTAACTTGCCTCTGTCACACAGCTAAATATAGAGCAAAGCCGGTGTTCAGACTGTGGCCCCAGAGGCCCACCAGGCTTTGAGTCACACACTTTTAGTCGCAGCTAGGCCATTACCCGGAGAAGGCAATGGCAAGCCACTCCAGTACTATTGCCTAGAAAATCCCATGGATGGAGGAGCCTGGTAGGCTGCAGTCCATGGGGTCGCTAAGGGTCGGACACGACTGAGCGACTTCACTTTCACTTTTCACTTTCACTTTTCACTTTCACACATTGGAGAAGGAAATGGCAACCCACTCCAGTGTTCTTGCCTGGAGAATCCCAGGGACGGGGGAGCCTGGTGGGCTTCCGTCTATGGGGTCACACAGAGTCGGACACGACTGAAGTGACGCAGCAGCAGGCCATTACCACTCTTAGTACCTGTATACCAGGTGGCACTAGTGGTATACCTGCCAAGGCAGGAGATGCAGAAAACATGGGTTTGATCCTTGGGTCAGGAGGATCCTCTGTAAGAGGGCTTGGCAGCCCACTGCAGTATTCTTGCCTGGAGATTCCCCAGGACAGATGGGTCTGGCAAGCTACAGTCCGTAGGGTCGCAAAGAGTCGAACACTACTGAAGTGACTCCGGAATCAACTTAGCACACAGCACAGGCTGCTACCACTCTGAGGTCACTTGAGGAGACAAAGGAAGGGAGGATCCTCGGTGGGGGGTTTACATGGAGAGGGCTGCCTCGAGCAGATCAGTGATGCCTGTCAAGGGCCGTAGCCAGCTCCAAGTGACCCTTGAGGGAGGGAGGAGAGGAGACCATGGAACCACAGCCCAGCCTCACGCCCCTCCCTCCTGATAACACCCGCATGAAACCTGTGGATTTGGTAGGACAAACAGAAGTGTATTTAGCCCAACTTTCCAGAGGCCATGATGTCTAATCAGAGTCCTGAAGGACAAATAGGATTTATTCAAGCAAAGGGCTTGGAGGTGGAGAAACCACCTTCTGGGAGGTGACAGAACATCTGGCTCAGGAATGGCCAGGCCTGTGGCCAGAGGGGAAGGTAGGGGACAACTCAAAGGCCAATTTGGATATTACATTCTGGGTACTGGCTTCTCAGATGACTCAGTGGTAAAGAATCCACCTGCCAACTCAGGAGATGCAGGTTTGATCCCTGGATCAAGAAGATCCCCAGGAGGAGGAAAGGACAACCCACTCTAATACCCTTGCCGGGGAAAATCCCTGGACAGAGGAGCCTGGTGCACTACAGTCCACGGGGTCTCGAAAAGTCGAACACGACCTAGCAACTAAACAACAACTCCTTTCCACACTGTGTCCACCAGGCTGTTCCCTACCCCTGTGTCTGCATTGCTCGCCTGCTAAGTCACTTCAGCCGTGTCAGACTCTTTGGGACCCCATGGACTGTAGCCCATAAGGCTCCTGTGTCCATGGGATTCTCCAGCCAAGAATACTGGAGTGGGTTGCCATGCCCTCTGCCAGGGGATCTTACCAACCCAGAGACTGAACCCTCATCTCTTACGTCTCCTGCCTTAACAGGCGAGTTCTTTACCACTGGCACCACCTGGGCGTCCCCTGTGTCTCCATTACTTCTCTGTAAATAGGTTCATCAGTACTATTTTTCCAGATTCCATATATATATGCATTAATATACAGTATTTGTTTTTCTTTTTCGGACTTACTTCACTCTGTATAGCAGACTGTAGGTTCATCCACCTCACTACAGCTGACCCGAATTTGTTCCTTTTCCTGGCTGTGAAATGCAAAATTCTTGAGCCTTCCCTCCCTCAGTCTACAGAGACTCTGAGAGCAGGCCGACAATCTCCAGGTGATCCTAATGCATGCCCAACTTTGAGACCTACTGTCTAACGTATTTAACTATTCCCCTGTGGTTGGACATTCAAGGTTTTCCAGTTTCTTATTGTTAAAGCTTGTGTTACAACACATCCCTTGACATGTGTTTTTGTGTCCTATGAGAACATTTCTTCTCTCTCACAATTATCTTGGTTAATTTTTCACATTTGCTCTACCAGATGAATTTTTTTAATATTTATTTTTACTTATTTATTTGACTCCACTGGGTGTTAGTCGTAGCATGCAGACTCTTAGTTGTGACATATAGGATCCAGTTACCTGACCAGGGATCCAACTCAGGGCCCCCTGCATTGGGAGTGTGGAGTCTTAGCCACTGGACCATCAAGAAGTCCCCCAGATGAACTTTAGCATCTGCTTCTAAATTCCAAGCTCAATGGTATTGCATTGTATATATACTTTAACTTAGGAAGGGTCAAAATGTTGACAGTATTGAGTTTTCCCATCAACTGTTGAAATTCTACAGGATTTTAAGTGTAATTCACATACTTATATGTAATTTAGGCATGCTTTGTTATGACCCCAGATATAACAACTGCAGGAAATATTATTATAATGGTCTTCTTTCCCTAAATTTTATGAAACTAAGAATATAATCGTAAAGGATCAAGTGTATGATTATCCTATTCTTGTTGGGATAGTCTCACTTCTTATGTTGGCGTCTCAGTTTCTTTAATCGGGCCTGTGTGTGTGTGTGTGTGTGTGTGTGTGCTGGGTCTTCATTGTCGTGTGTGGACTTTCTCTAGTTGCAACGAGTGGGGTCTACTTCCTAGTTGCGATGGGCAGGTTTCTCATAGCAGTGACTCTCTTAGTGGTGGGCCGAGCTGCTCTGTGGCATGTGGGATCTTCCCAGAACAGGGATCGCGCCTGTGTCCCCTGCATTGGCAGGCAGATTCTTAACCACTGGGCCGCCGGGGAAGTCTCGGCCTCTCAATTGTGATTCAGTAGAGCCTATGTCTTTTGTGGGAGCAAAGGAAACTTTTTTAGAAATATCCCCTGTGGACTTCCCCGGCGGTCCAGTGGTTAAGACTCTGAGTTTCCACTTCCGGGCGGAGAACCATGCGACGCAGCCAAAAAAAAAAGAGAAATCCTTCTCAATAGACTTCTCCCCATGTTTCACTGGCTATAGCAATTTTAAAGCATGCTCCCCAACCCTAGTTCTTCCAGACTCTTCTCATCAAGAAGTGCAGTCAGTGCGCTCCCCTTGAATTTGACCTTGGTGACTGCTTGACCAATTTTTGTTGTTGTTCAGTCTCCAAGTCGTGTCCGACCCTTTGCCACCCTATGGACTGGAGCAGGCCAGGCTTCCCTGTCCCTCACCATCTCCTGGAGTTTGCCCAAGTTCATGTCCATTGAATCAGTGATGATTGACCAATAGAACAGGACAAAATGACACTGTGCCAGCTTCCAGGCCCAGACCTTAAGAAATGGCAGCTTCTTTTTCCTGTCTCTTGGGACATTTGTTCTAGGAAGCCAGCAGCCATGTCTGCAGAAGTTCAAGCAACGAGGAATGGAGGCCCTTGGCCCACAGGCTAGGCTGAGTGACCAGCCCACAGCCAGTCCCAACTTGCAGCCAGGTGATTGATCCTCTAGCTCCATTCAAACTGCCCAGATGATACCACGTGGGACCTACAGAAGCTGTCCCACTGATTCCTGGTTGTTTGATGTGCTGAGGTGTTTTGTTTTGTTTTAATTGGAGGCTAATTGATTTTTATATTAAAAAAATTTCACTGAAGGATAATTGCTTTAATTGAGATTGTTTGTTAGGGAGTTGTACCAATGGTGCAACTCATTTCAATACCTAAACCAATCACTGACATTGGAACTAGGACTTAAACTTTCCAGAACCCTCCCCCCTGAGGCTGGGGCAGGGGCTGGGTTCCCCTTCTCTGAGCCAGGGACAAAATTAGAGCCATGCCAACAAGGACAAAGCAATGGCTGCTGGTGGGTGACCAACAGCATGTGCTGAGGACATTAGGTCCAGTGAGATGAGAGAACTGGCCCAAGGTCCCACAGCCAGTCTGTGGCAGGGCCAGGATTTGAACCTAGGTTCTCTCCCAGACATCTGGAGCAAGGCTGAAACTTACTGCCCATGACCTCTCCTACCCCTACCTGTGAGATTTTCCTCCAGTGTTCTCTGCTCTACAAAGCCTCCCTGGGTGCCATTTCCCCATAGGCACACCTCCCATCTAATACCGATAACAGTATATTCTCATCATGTGCCTACCCGGCTACCCCCAATAGGACACAGTATCCCACAAGGTGAGACTTTTGCTTCTGTCTCCCTCTGGCATAATGGCGGGCTTGGCAGAGAAGAGGGAACAGGCACAGTGGACCCATATTTTGTGGGCTCAGAGTCGGTACTTAAGGTCAATGTCCAATATAGCCAAAACTACTCCTAATGAGCCTTTAAATTTTGCCTGGCAAGTCAGTATACATGGTTTTGTATATATAAATTTGAACAGTAACACACATGTATAAATGGATGTGCTAGTATGTAGGATACAAGGAAGAGTTTGTATTCAAAAGTATTTTTCAGTATTTTTTAAATATTTGTTTTTATTCATTTATTTGGTTGCATCAGGTCTTAAGTTGTGACACACAGGATCTTCGTTATAGTGAGAGGGCTCCAAAGCTGATGGGCTCAGTAGCTGTGACATGTGGGCCTGGTTGCCCCATGGCATGTGGGATTTTACTTCCCCAACCAGGGATTGAACCCATGTCTCCTGCATTGGAAGATGAATTGTTAACCACTGGACTACCAGGGAAGTCCATGTACAGTATTTTTAATTAAAAATGTTTTGAATATCTATGCACATAATTAAATGCACATGAGATAAACATCATTGTAAATGTTTGCTGGAAGAAGGAATCAATCATAAAGACACAAAAGGGATGGGTCTGGCCCATCTGCTCATTATCCCCTCAAACCTCTTCCCCCACTGGCTCAGCACTGTTTATCCTTCTCTTGTGCCTGAAATTTCCCCACTTGAGTCACTGAGCACCAAGGCACACAGGTCAAGTGTCCCAAAGATCATAGTTATAGGCATCACATTAGTGTCGGATGGGCTTCCGTGGTGGTGCTGGTAATAAAGAACCCGCCTGCCAATGCAGGAGACATAAGAGACTCGGGTTCAATCCCTGGGTCAGGGAGATCCCCTGGAGGAAGGCATGGCAAACCACTCCAGTATTCTTTCCTGGAGAATTGTATGGACAGAGGAGTCTGGTGGGCTACTGTCCATAGGGTCCCAAAGAGTTGGACACAACTGAAATGACTTAGCACGCATGCACAGTGCCAGATGCATGTTTTAGCTTCTCTGATTGTTACCAGTGATTCCTATGGAAGGTCACTGAGCTGACTCTTTGGATGCACCTGGAAGACGGGTTGTGCATGTGTGTGTGTGCTCGTGTGCACTTCCATGTGTGGGTGCTGGTGAGAAGCTGCTTCATCGAGAACCTGGCCCTTCTGTATGTTCCTGAGAGATGCCACTGAGGGGCCCTGCAGGCAGAGCTGGCACGAATGTCAACCAGTAGCCCCATTCCCGCGGCCAAGGGGAGGGAAGGCTTAGGGAACCCCTTGTGAATTTGGCTTAGAGGGCTCCGGATTTGAATTCTGTCCCCTAGAATGTGCCTGGGGGCATTGCTGCTGCTGCTGCTGCTCAGTCACTTCAGTCATGTCCGACTCTGTGTGACCCCATAGACAGAAGCCCACCAGGCTCCCCTGTCCCTGGGATTCTCCAGGCAAGAACACTGGAGTGGGTTGCCATTTCCTTCTCCAATGTGTGAAAGTGAAAAGTGAAAGTGAAGTCGCTCAGTCGTGTCCGACCCTTAGCGACCCCATGGACTGCAGCCTACCAGGCTTCTCCATCCATGGGATTTTCTAGGCAAGAGTACTGGAGTGGCTTGCCATTGCCTTCTCTGGGGGGCATTGCAGGGGAGGAGAATTGACTCTTCACTTGACCCCTTCCTATATTGTCATCGCAGGTTTTTTTTATTTATCATCTTAAAGCGGAATAAAAATTTTTTTAAGGATTAAAAAAAATAATAATTTCAAAATGGTGGTCTCATCCTTCCCAAATAAATGTCAACTCCTTTAACAGGTGGGGGGCGGGGCTCTGTGGAGCCCATTGAGAGCTGCCTTTCTGCCTCTCCAATCTCTTGAAACAGATCAGTCCTGGAGTCGTTCACGGACCAGAGCAGAGGGAGTGAGGCTTCACCTGAGCTTCAAATGCAGGCGCGTACGACCCCCAGGTCTTAGAGCCCAGAGGAAACCTCTCAGGGGGCTCTACTTCTCACCCTTCAGAGCTTCTGGAATCTGCAGAGATGGCCCTGCCAGAGGAAGTCCAGGGGAGGGGGCCTGGGGCCACTTGGGAGTGTGTGTCCCCAGCCTTCTGTCCTCTCCTGCCCTGGTCACCTCCTCTTCTCTGTGGTCTCTCTCCGGCTGTCTCTCCACCATCAGTCTAGTCCCCGTGTTTCTCCCTCCCCACCTCTCCTTCTGCCTCCTCCGCCGTCTCTTGTCTCTCCCCATCTCTGACTTCCTTGGCGTCTCTCTCTGTATCTGCCTGATTCCCCTTCTCTTTCTCTTCTTCTCTCGTTTCCTCGCCTTCCTGCTCTTCTCTGTCGTGGTGGTCTCTCTCTGCCTCTGTCCCTGCGGTCTCCTCCCTCTCGGCCCCTCTAGGGGTTGACCTGTGTTGTGGGATCGTGCCAAGCCCAGAGGGAAGGTCAGGGCGCCCTGCAGAGACCAGCGCAGACTGCCATTAACCTGTCACTTCTGCCTCCAGTGGGGAAAACAGCGGGGCTCAGGGAAGGTGAGGAACGGAGTCACTGGAGATGAGACATCTCCGCTGGGGCTGACAATTGAAAGCAGAAGCCACCCACTCAGAGGGCTGCAGCCAGGCGCTGGGACACCGAGGACAAGCAGAGCGGGGATCTGGACACCAGCCTGCATCACAGCTGCTTTTGGCTTCTGAGCCAGCAGGGACCGCGGCATGGGGAGAGTCTGAGCCGGTGGCCACATTCAAGCCTGCCTCAACTACAGTCTTGGGAACTGAGGATGGGGGTCTCGGTGAGGTCAAAAGCAAAGCTCTCAAACTCAGCAGCCTGACGGCCATGTATGCCACCATCCCCTGCCCCTCAGTGGCTCGAAAATGTGTCAAAAATATGAATCTACATTAAAAAAATTTTATTGAAGTATAGTTGCTTTATAATGTATTAGTTTCCACTGTACAGCCAAATGAATCAGCCACGCGTATATATATATATATATTTTTTTTTTTTTTTCCTCTCTCTTTTTTAGATTTCCTTCCCATTTAGGTCTCCATTCAGGAGCACTGAGTAGTTTCCTGTATACAGTAGGTTTTCTGCTTAGTTGTCTGTTCATACATAGTATAGTGTATATATGTCAGTCCTGAATCTACTTTTTTAAATATTTCTCTTTGTTTATTTATGTGTTTTGGGCTGTGCTGAGTCTTTGTTGCTGTGTGGGCTTTTTCTCTAGTTGAGGCAAGCGGGGGTTACTCTCTAGTTGTGGTGTATGGGCTTCTCATTTTGGGGCTTCTCTTGTTGCACAATACAGGCTCGAGGGTACTCGGGCTTCAGCAGTTGTGGCACATGGGCTCAGGAGTGGGCTCAGGAGTTGCGGTTCCCGGGTTCTAGAGCTCTGGTTCAATAGATGTGGCGTATGTGCTTAGTTGCCACGCAACATGTGGTATCTTCCCAGATTAGGGATCGAACCCGTGTCCCCCGCATTGACAGATGGACTTTACCCCTGAGCTACCAAGGAAGCCCCGGAATCTACATGTTTGAACTGGCAAACTTCATGTATCTTTTTAAAATGTAAGTTTCCTCTTGAGGACCTGGCAACACAGGGCTATGACTGAGCAGCAGTGTTTTCCTGTTCTGCCAGCCCCTTTTCCTTGCACCTGGACACCTCTTCAGTTGCCTGCCTGCCTCTGTAATCTCAGGAGTGTGTGGCCTCTGACAGCAGAGAGGTTCTCTGGGCAGAAGTAGGGGCCTATGTGCCACCACCAACTTACTGGGTGAAATTGGGTAAGGCATGCCAGCTCTGGGCCTCAGCTTTCCCATCTGTAAAATGGGCACTTGGATGAGCCACACAGTAAGAGTCACATTTTGGAGCAAATGATGAAAGCTAGGGACCCTCTCCCTAGAGAAAAGGACCTGTGCATAGCTTTGCCTACCCTGTGAGAAGTTCACATTCTGCTCCCCCTGGGGTGGGCAGGGATCCCAGACTAAGAACTCCTGCTGAGCACCAGCATCCCTTCCCACTTTGTCTCAGCCTCCTGAGTCTGGGCCCAAGGGGATCCACTTTCTTAGAACCTGACAGGCTGGGGCCACCCTTCCTCTGGGTGAGCAGGGATTCTCTGGGTCCCCAGCGGCCAAGTCCCCAGTGATCGTGGCCCAGCCAGGCTGGCAGCCACCCATCCATATGCTGGAGGGGTCCGTGCTGGTGCTGGATTAGCATAAATGTGCTCCTGGAGGTAAAGACCCACCAGGCGGCCTCTGTGTGCAGCGCCTGCCTTTGTCCCGGGGCCCCCAGACTGGGTAGAACAGCCTGGGCGGCTCATACACTTTTGACTGCCAGATGAAAGGGGGCGACATAAAGAGGCTGGCAGGGCTGAGCATGGGGGCGCTTTGTATCCCTCCAGACAGAGTTACAGACGTCTGTGAAACGTCAATTACAGCTGAATAAAGATGTCTGCTCAGTCCAGACGTGCCTCCTTTCAGCTGGGGAGGTGTTTCCAGGCCAGGCCAGGGGTGCTCTGGCAACCTAATTTGGCGATTGTGACTCTATAAGTGGCCCTGGCATTCATCAAACCCAGGGAGGATGGGAACGGGTTGGGCTGGTGTGACCCCGCTCTGTGAGGTGTGCGGGAATGCGGGCTGGGGTGGGGGTGGGAAGAGAAAGGAATGACCCATCTCCTTTGCTTTCTCCCCCAGGCCAGGGCTCGAGGATGGCAGGGGGCATGCAATTTGGGAACCACATAGTCCCCCTGTATCAGCCAGGCTCCCTTCCTGGGCCTTGTCAAGGTGGCTCAATGCCTCTGGCAGCTAAGGATGGGATTAGTGTTCACTGATCCTTTCTCCTGATGGGCTAGTGTGAAGCATTGTTGAAGGGCTAGCGTTAGAAGAGCCTAAGAGCTTCCCAGGAGTCTGCAGTGGTAAAGAATTCATCTGCTAATGCAAGAGATGCAGGAGACTCCAGTTCGATCCCTGGGTCAGGAAGATCTCCCGGAGGAGGAAATGGCAATCCTTTCCAGATTTTCTTCACCAGAAAATCCCATGGACAGAGAAACCTGGCAGGCTGTAGTCCATGGGATCACTAAGTGTCAGGCATGACTGAGCACACAGACACGCATACACACAAGGTTCAAGTGCCAAGGTGACCCGAGATGATAACCCCTGATGTCACTGAGCCACTGGACTCACCCGAGGACCACCAACCTCTTACTGTATGAGATGACTAAGCCTGCATTTGCTTAAATCCTGGTCCTGTCCATCAGATTGTCAGTTACTTGCAGCAGACACAATCCTACCTGACACAGTAGGTAGCCCAGGGCTCAGATTCCTGGTCTTGGATTTACAGAGTTATAGGAGGGGCTGTGCTACTCAGAACTTCCTTGAGTGGAGGGGACATAGCCCTGGTGGGGTGTGAGGACCCAGGGCAGAGCATTGATTCTAGGCACAGTGAGCTGGTCTGCCTCTTCCCCTAGATGGTGCTGGCCCCTCAGGTGCCCTCACCCCAGAAGACCTCATCCCTGGAGGTCTTGAACAGCAAAGGCATTTCTTGAGGACCCCCATGCTCCTTGGGACACCTGTCCTGAAACTTTCCCAGTGGGACTAGACAACGGACCCTTTGGCCACCATGTGTCAAGCCCTGAGTGAAAACTGGTGAGCTGCCTCTTACAGGAGTGCAGAGCAATAAAAGGCCCTAAGAACAACCCTCCTGCCTACTGAATGCCTCTTGTACATCCTAGACTAGGTGTTTTCACGCGACTTGCCATTTCCTTCACCAGGGGATCTTCCTGACCAGGGATCGAGCCAGCGTCTCTTGCATCTCCTGCATTGCAGGTGGATTCTTTTCCAGCTGAGTCACCAGGAAAGCCCCATACTTTATTTAACCTAGTACAAAACTGAAAATGGTTTTTGTGAGACATCTGCTTCACTACCTGTCTCTCATTTGCCCTGTTCTCAAGTCTCCCATTAAAGTAATAACGAGGGCTTCCCTGGTGCTCCAGTGGCTAAGACTGTGCCCCCAGTGCAGGGGGCCTAGGTTCGATCCCTGGTCAGGGAACTGGATTCCATATGCTGCAGTGAAGATCGAATGAAGACCCTGTGTGCCGAAACTGAGACCCAGTGCAGCCAAATAATTTTTTTAAACGAAAGGTAATAGCTGTTTTTCATTTTTTATGTATCCTTCCCCAGAATTTTCTTTATACATAAACCAACCCATCCAAACTTGTCCTCGTATTTTCTTCCCTTATTTGACACAGCTTCCTAGTATGACATTAATCAATCCTCTCTGGAGACTCCTTTGCCTTGCTTTCAACCTTTTGCTTTTGCAAATGTCACTGCAACAAATAACCTTGCTCGTAAGTCAGTTCTCACAAGTGTGAGTGTATCTGTAGGACCAATTCCCAGGAGAGGAACCGCTGGGCCACAGCTTCTGTACATTTGCCATTTTGCTCTACCATCTTCTTCATGGGGGCGCTGCCACCCCCATTCACAGTCTGTGGCTGATGGGATTTTAGCAAGGATGGTCACACATACCCTTTGTGGTTTGGCCCACAGAGCACGGGCCCCCCAGCCTCCCAGCCAGTGCTCTCGTGCAGGGAGAGTGCAAGACCTTACCTGGCAGCCCAGCTCACACTCAAGTCTGTCCTCTTTTGCTCCCCTGCCTCTTCCTCTGAAAGTGTTGTAAAGGAGGGCACCCTCTTCCCCCAGCCACCACACACACACACACACACAAATTGGTTCTGAAAAAGGCAGTGGCAGAGCCCTAAAGGAAGAAGTATATCTGCCCATGTTTACTCAGTCAACAGAGCCATGAGCACCCTCTGTAGGCCTGGAAGCCTCCTAAGTGCTTATATGTGTGATGTGTGATCTTGGCTGTGTCCCTTAACCTCTGGGCCCCAGCATCCTCTTGAGTAAGATGACAGGTATGTTATTTTAAAATTTTGTTTATTTATGGCTGGGCTGGGTCTTCTTTGCAGCAAGCGGGCTCAGTAATTGTGACACACGGCTGAGTTGCTCCATGACGTTTGAAATCTTCCCAGACCAGGGATAAATCAAACTTCTGCAGTGCCAGGTGGACTTCTATCCACTGCACCACCACCAGGGAAGTCCAAGTGTGTTACTTTTTGTTGTTTTTATTTTAATTTTTCTGGCCTTGCTGTGTGGCCTGTGGGATCCTAGTTCCCCGACTGGGGATCAAACCCATGCCTTTGGCAGTGGACGCATGGAGCTCTGACTGCTGGCTTATCAGGGAATTCCCTGTGGTTTTCAAATTTAAGATTAGTTATTTGTTTTGGCTGTGCTGGGTCTCATTGCTGTGTGGCTTTTGTCTAGTTGCAGCAAGCAGGGGCTCTTCTCTAGTTGTTAATACAGGGTTCTCATTGTGCTGGCTTCTCTTTTTGCGGAGCGCAGCCTCTAGGCGCAACGACTTCAGTAGTTGCTGGGTACAGTAGTCGTGGCTCTTGGGCTCTGGAGCACTGGCTCAGTAGTTGTGGCACACGGAGTTTTGTTGCCCCGAGGCGTGTGGATCTTCCCAGAGCAGGGATTGAACCTGTGTTCCCTGCATTGGCAGGCAGACTCTTAACCACTGGACCACCAGGAAAGCCCCTCCAGTTTTTTTTTGTTTTGTTTTGAAGTTGACAGCTATGTACACCAGGGTTCCAAGTCTCCTCCTAGCTCTAATGATATACCATCCTCAAATCATGTGGTCAGTCCATGTGGGCATCAAAGGGACAAAAGGCTTGGAAAACCCTTCTTGGGCTGATAAATGTTGGCACTTTGTAAGGATGGGCCACTTTCCCATCTCTCTCAGGTGGCTAGCGTGAACACTGAATTAGATCTTGTTACTAAAGAGCTGGGCACCTTTGGAAGTGCTCGGGCAAGCGTTATCTGCCTTCCTGGGCATTTCCAAGAGCCACCCCAGCAGCTGGGCTGCCACCCCAGGGTCAAGCTTGGAGGCACGCTCTCCGGGAGGCCCCAGGCAGGCCACTGGCGAGCTCCGGCGCCCTGAGCAAAGCCCTGCCCTCTCTCCGAGGCGGCGTCTGGACAGGCCGGGAGGCAGACGGGACGAGTGACAGCTGGGAAGGTTTAATTGCTCCTCGGTGGCTTGGGAGCACCTCCCTCCCTCCACCAACGATCTGCATTTCAATGTGAGAAGAGAGGAAAGTAGGATGCTGCTCAAAGGGGTTACAATGATTAATCATTTAAAAAGCAAGATCTTAATTACAGGCCGCAATTTTTGCTATTTAAGGAGTCCATTAGTTGCCAGAAAGAAGAAGAAAAAATTATCACAGGTTATTCTCCTCCGAAAGTAGAGAGGGGGGAGGGGCGGGGGAAGAGAGTCAGCTGCCGCTCCTGGGTGGGATGGGGGGCAGGGTCCCAGCCCTGGAAGAAGTCTGGCCAGGGACAGGATGGGCACTGTGTGCAGTGGGAGCCAAGTGAGAAAGACGCTTGCCTGGGGGCCTGGGGACGGGTACAAGGGTTGGTTTGAGAGCAAGAACTTCCAGTCCTCTCTCTCTACAGCTCGGTCTGGCTGGAATCCCACCTGTGGGTGCCTCTGGAGGCCTCCTCCTGGGCCTGGCAGCTGGTGGTCAGCCCCTACCCCCCTTCTCCAATGACCCCTGACCCCGCCCTGCTCAGGATGTGAGGTTAATTGCCAGGCCCTCCCCTCTGACCTCTCTGTGGGTTTTAGTCCTTTCTGGTCTCTCAGCCCCCAGGGTGTACAAAGGAGACTGGCGGGCGGGGGGGGGGGGGGGTTGCGGGGTGGTGGGGAGTAATTGGGAGTGAGATAAAAACAACCCAACCTCTTTAGTGGATTAATTTAGTGATCCTCAGGGGACTAAAAGAGCAAGAGATCAAGCCTCCACCCCGACTCCCCACCCACCACATCAAGGCCCCAGAGGTTCCCACGTGATAAGGGATCTGGACATTTCCTCATCCTGGCCGCCTTGAAGCCTGGGCACAATCCCACCGCTGGCGAGGGCCCTGCTACCCAGCCTGAGGTCCAGATTCAAGCCGCCTCATGAGCTGTCACTGGCAGCTCCTGAATCCCAGAAAACAGCCTGAGAAACAAAGGGGCAGACGTCCCAGGTGGTCCAGGGGTGAAGAATCCACCTACGAATGCAAGGGGACGTGTGTGCGATCCCTGATCCGGGAAGACTCCACATGCCACAGGGCAATTCAAGCCCATGAGCCACAACTACTGCAGCCTGTGCTCTAGAGCCTGTGCTCCCCAACCAGAGAAGCCACTGCCATGAGGAGCCAGTGCACCTCAACTAGAGAGCAGCCCTGGCTCGCCATGACTAGAGAAAGCCCGAGTGCAGCAACGAAGACCCAGGCGTGGCCAAAAGTAAAAATAAATTAAAAAATAACTTTTCTTTAAAAAAGAAACAAAAGGGGCTCCACCAGTGCAGGACGACCTACAGGAATCCCAGAAACCTGAATCCAGGTGATCACGTGCCTAATAATGCGAGTGCCATCAAAGTTAGTAACTCAAGTGAGTCCAGAAGGATAAATGTGAGCTGGATCTAGGCCCCAAGCTCGCCTTATTCCTATGACACCATACATTTAAAATAACCTTGCAAACAAGTCACAGAGTTTACCAGCCTACCCAGAGGACAGGCTTATTCCCTGCCAAGCCTGCTTGCTAGTGGGAATAAAATAAATGAAATCACTTCTGCAAACAGACCCTCCTGCCAGACTGATTAAATGCCTCTGAGTGTGTGTGTGTGTGTGTCCATCAGCCTCAGCTGTCTAACATTTAGACCCCCAGAGGGCAGGACGCTAAATCGGACAGAATGATAATCCCAGGGATTTCTGGGGGAAGTTTGGGGGAGACCCAAGCCACAGACTTGCAATATGGGTTTGAATTCAAAATATCCAAACTGGTTTCATGATGACTCTAACTTGGCCCCTGCCTCCTCCATCCTCAGGCCCCATCACCACCCGAGAGAGGGAGAGTGTCTGTCCCTTTAATTGTCAGGTTCCCCACCTCCTGGGGATAAACACACAGACCCTCACCCATCTTCTCCAGCCACTCCCCCTCCCCCCTCCAACACTGATTAATTGCAGGGTTGGGCACCCAAAACCGGCTGGACCACATTATTCCTGATGTTGGCTCCTTTCACTGCTGGCTGCCTTAAAGCCACAGTAATCAGCAGCTTTTAGCTTGTCACTCTCTTGACACTCCTTACTTAGACCAGGAAATGGCAAATGAGATGGAAAAAAGAACTTCATTATCTGTTTCGTTCTTTCCAAGAGAGGAGAGTTGGAGAATGGAGAGGAGGGTTGGAGAATGGAGAGGAGGGCCTGGCATCCTGAAGCCACCCCTGCGGGTGATGCTCAGACCACGTGGGGATCGTGGATCACAGCCCAGGGCCCACCTGCAGCACCTCCACACACATCACTGACCCAGGCTCCTCATGGAACACTGGGCATGTGGACCCTTCTCCCTCTGCTTCAGAGACCTGCTGAATACCCACGCCTTGAAAAGGGCTCTAGCCCCAGGGAGCCCTGGAGGGCTTTAGATGCCTGGCTGCTGCCTCTCGGCTGATGTGACCTGCACCCCATCCCAGCTGCCAGCCCAGACAAGTCTTGTGAGAAAATTAGAAATAGGCGCCCCCTCTGGGCAGATATGGCCATTGCAAGGCAAACAGCTCAGGGATTGGGTGCAGGCTGGATTTTAAACCCACTTCCGCCTTGGTCTTCAAGACAAGCCCTAAAACAGGTTGTTATTTACACAGTGGGGAAACTGATCCTCCCTGCTGTAGGGCACAGACCTCCAAGGGGCCTCTCGGGGCCTAGAAAGCATTATCCTACGTCTCCCGGTAGGCTGTCAACCCACCCTCACAAAGATGTAGGGGACCCTAAAAGACAAGGAGATAATGACCCCAAGATAGCCCAAACACCCCTGACTCCAGCAGTCTGGGGAGCTCCAGACCCTGGACAAGGGGGCAGCAGGAGCCAGAGAGAATAAGTGGAGTTTTTTTTGTTTTTTAATTTATTTATTTGGCTGTGCCAGGTCTTAGTTGCAATATTCAAGGCATTCAATCTTCATCGAAGCAGGCAAACTGTTAGTTACAGCATGTGGGATCTAGTTCCCTGGCCAGGGACCAAACTCAGGTCCGCTGCACTGGGAGTGCAGAGTCTAAGCCACTGGACCACCAGGGAAGATGCTGGGCCAGTAGCTTCTATTAATCCCAAACTCTGTTTTCTGTTTGCAAGAAGCTGTCCCATTTTCAAAGCACGTGTGCTTCAGGGATCTTGTCTGAACCCCTCAAACTGGGATGTGGGGAACCAGGGCAGGAGCACAACATCTGTTTTACAGATGTAGCCCAGAGGCTCACAGGATGAGACTCACACATCTGACAAGGCCAGGTGCCAGTGCTAGTTTCAGAAGGTCCTGGAGCCCCTTGAGGAGGGGCAGCTAACCCAGCCACCGGGGCCTCGAAATCCTCCTAAAAGAAGTGACCTCTAAGCCCAATGAGTGCCCAGGAGCAGTCCAGGCCAAGAAGGAAGGATGGAGTTCTGGCCAGAAGCAGCAGATGCCGAGGCTCCCCACAGCTCAGGGGGGCTGGAACAGGTGCACATGGAGGGAGGGCCAGGCAGCTCCTAAGGGGAACCGCCCCTGTGAGCCCTGCAGGGACACCTGGACTTCTGGGGGCAAGGGGGATGTGGGCACAGCTGAGTTCAGAGAATGGGAGGGGAGGGGAGGGAGGACACGCAGTGGAGAGAGGAGATGTTCAGAAGGGAAGAGAGGGGAGGGACGAGGTTAGCAGGAGCACCCAACTCTGGGGTGCAGAAAGTCTGGGTGTGTTAGGGGAAGGGGTCCTCTTTTTTAATTCAAATGGAGACACCAGGTTAGCTCTAGTGCTGCAGGGACCCTCATGAGCGTTTGAGCGTGAGGCCCCGTCCTAGGGAAAAGTTGCCCCCAGTCTCCTTTTTTTCCTGATTAATTAATTATTTGGTTGCATCCGGTCTAAGACGTGACACGTGGGATCTGCGCTCTGTCATGCGAAACCTTTCACTGTGGGGCATAGACGCTCTAGTTGTGGCCCATGGACTCAGGAGTTGCAGGGCTTAAGTCCTCTGAGGCATGTGGGATCTCAGTTTCTTGATCAAGGGTCGAACCCACGTCCCCTGCATTGCAAGACAGAGTCTTAACCACTGCACCACCAGGGAACTCCTGCCCCCAGTCTCCTGATAGCCTCCTCTAGACTCTGAGCCCTCTTGGGTCTGGTGACCCCATTTGGGACAAGGAAGGGATCCCCTGGTGGCTCTCCCTGAAACTTTTCCCCCAAGAACCAAGAGCCCTGAGTGCCTGTAGTCTCATGTTGGAACCCACAAATTCCCTTCCCTTGTCTGAGCCTCAGTTTCCTCATCTGTCAAATGGACCAGTGTTCTTCCTCCTCTTCTGCACCCATCAGCAGTCCAGTGACAGGGGCTCCCTGCTGCCTGGATGTCTTAATTCCCCACACCCAGGGGTCCTGGGACCTATGAATGCAGGGAACACCATGTGAAGAGCAAGAACCTGCACTACCTCACCCCTAAACCTTTCTTTCTGCCCCAGCTGGCTCAGCTGGGGTCAGGCCCTCTTTGGGGCTGGCACCTCCACTCATCGGGGGGTAGCTCTTGGTCCTCCCACATCTGACAGGCCCCCTTCTCCTCCAGGGGGCAGCCAGCGGCTGGGGGTGTCCCTGGCTGCCTGCCTCCCTCCTTCCCTGCCTCATCCCCACAGCTGTGGCTACACTCCCACCTCAGCCCTGGGCTTCTGCCAACGCTGAATTCATGTGACATCTCAGAGGGAGGGCTCCTGGGTGGGCGGACAGATGGAAGGGGAGGTGCTCCAGGCCCCCACCCCCATTCTCCTGGGATGCTCCTCTGCTTTCATTTGCAGGCCCCCAGGCAGGCAGGACAGAGTCCTTGGACTGAACTGATGGCAGGACCTCAGAGAGGGGCCAGATGTGTAATGGGGCCACAGGACTGGGCTGGCAGAGGGAGGTCTAGCTTAACACAAGAGCCCCTGCTTGGCCTCAACAATCTCTGGGAGTGTCAGTGACCAAAGAGCCCAGAGGAGGAGAGAGCTGGAGCAGGTGATCCTAGCAGACCTCATGGATGGTCAGAGCTTGAGCAGACCTGGCTTGACTCTGCTCTTCCACTTCCTAGCTGTGTGACCTTGGACAAGTAATTGTTCTCAGTTCCCTGGTGCAAAATATTAAAAGGAAATAGTGATATCTATTCTAAAGGGTTGCTATCATGCAATAGATATAAATACCTAGCACAGGAACTAATATTTCACAGGTGCTCAATAAATGGCACCATGATTCTTTTTCTTTTTAAATTATTTATATATTTTTGGTTGTGCTGGGTCTCTACTGCTGCACTTGGGCTTTCTCTAGTTACGGAGAGGGGGGGTACTCTGCAGTTACAGTGTACAGGCTTCTCATTGCGGTGGCTTCTCTTGAGCACAGGTCCCAGGTGCTCAGGCCTCAGGAGTTGCAGCACTCCGGCTCAGTAGTTGTTGCTCACGGGCTTAGTTGCTCCAAGGCACATGGAATCTTCCCAGATTAGAGATCGAACCCGTGTCCCCTGCATTGGCAGGCAGATTCTTATCCACTGCGCCACCAAGGAAGTCCCAGGATGACTCTTTTTATTCCCATGGACAAATGGAGCCACATAGTACTTTAGTGGCCTAGGTTTTGTGACCTTGGGCAATTTGCTTCTCCTCTCTGGGCCGTCCATGAAATGAGAGGCTTGGAGGAGAAGAAACCCAAGGCCGCCTTCTGGTATGAGTGAAGTGAAGTTGCTCAGTCGTGTCCGACTCTTTGCGACCCCGTGGACTGTAGCCTACCAGGCTCCTCTGTCTGTGGAATTCTCCAGGCAAGAGTACTGGAGTGGGTTGCCATTTCCTTCTCCAGGGATCTTCCCAACCCAGGGATCGAACCCAGGTCTCCCGCATTGGAGGCAGAGGCTTTAACCTCTGAGCCACCAGGGAAGCCAAGCTTTATAGTTTGTGGGCATTCTGGATTGATGAGGGGGAGGCTGTGCTGACTGCCTCATTTATGAGCTTCAAATCCTGGGTCCCTGGGGAGATTTGGAGGTGAGAGGAGAGAGTGGAGGAGAGGAGGAGAAGAGGAAAAGAGTGGGAGAGAGGGGATGAGGAAGACGGGGTGGAGAGGGGGAAAGGACAGGGAGAGGAAGGAAGGCATGAGAAGCAGGGGAAGAAAGATGGGAGAGAAGAAGGAGGGCAAAGGAAGGAGGAGGAAGGGGGAGGGAGAGGGAGGAGGGAGAGGGAGGAGGGGAAAGAGGGGGAGGAGGGAGAGGGAGGAGAGGGAGGAGGGAGAGGGAGGAGGGAGGGGAGGAGGGGAAAGAGGGGGAGGAGGGAGAGGGAGGAGAGGGAGGAGGGAGAGGGAGGAGGGAGGGGGAGGAGGGGGAGGGAGGAGAGGGAGGAGGGAGGGGGAGGGGAGGGAGGAGGGGGGATGAGAAGGAAGTTTCAGCTGCACTGTCCCCCTCTCTTTTTTTTTTTTTCTTTTTTTTTTTTCACTTTTCTTTTTTTTTTTTTTTTATAATTTTAATTTATTTTATTGGAGGCAAATTACCTTTCATTAATATATTGGTTGGTTTTGCGATTCATTGACATGAATCCGCCCCGGGTGTACATGTGCTCTCCCTCCCGAACCCCCCTCCCACCTCCCTCCTCCCCATATCCTCCCCCCATGTCATTCCCCTGCACCAGCCCCAGGCATCCTGCATCATGCGTCGAACCTGGACTGGTCACATATGCTAATATACATGCTACAATGCCATTCTCCCCAATCATCCCACCTTCACCCTCTCCCACAGAGTCCCAAAGACTGTTCTATATGTCTATGTCTCTTTTGCAGTCTCGTACACAGGTTTCAGGTTTCCATCTTTCTAAATTCCATATATATGCGTTAGTATACTATATTGATGTTTTTCTTTCTGGCTTACTTCACTCTGTATAATTGGCTCCAATTTCATCCACCTCATTAAAACTGATTCAAATGCATTTTTCTTGATGGCTGAAAAATACTCCATTGTGTATATGTACCAAAGCTTTCTTATCCATTCATCTGCAGATGGACATCTAGGTTGCTTCCATGCCCTGGCTATTATAAACAGTGCTGCAATGAACATTGGCGTACATGTGTCTCTTTCAATTCTGGTTTCCTCGGTGTGTATGCCCAGGAGTGCAATTGCTGGATCATATGGCAGTTCTATTTCCAGTTTTTTGAGGAATCTCCACACTGTTCTCCAAAGTGGCTGTACTAGTTTGCATTCCCACCAACAGTGTAAGAGGGTTCCTTTCTCTCCACACCCTCTCCAGCATTTATTGCATGTAGACTTTTGGATAGCAGCCATTCTGACTGGTGTGAAATGGTATCTCATTGTGGTTTTGATTTGCATTTCTCTGATTATGAGGGATGTTGAGCATTTTTTCATGTGTTTGTTAGCCATCTTAATGTCTTCTTTGGAGAAATGTCTGTTTAGTTCTTTGGCCCATTTTTTGATTGGGTCACTTAGTTTTCTGGAATTGAGCTGCAGGAGCTGCTTGTATATTTTGGAGATTAATCCTTTATCAGTTGCTTCATTTGCTATTATTTTCTCCCATTCTGAAGGCTGTCTTTTCACCTTGCTTAGAGTTTCTTTTGCTGTGCAGAAGCTTTTGATTTTAATTAGGTCCCATTTGTTTATTTTTGCTTTTATTTCCAATATTCTGGGAGGTGGGTCTTGGAGGATCCTGCTGTGATTTATGTCAGAGAGTGTTTTGCCTACGTTCTCCTCTAGGAGTTTTATAGTATCTGGCCTTACATTTAGCTCTCTAATCCATTTTGAGTTTATTTTTGTGTATGGTGTTAGGAAGTGTTCTAGTTTCATTCTTTTACAAGTGGCTGATCAGTTTTCCCAGCACCACTTGTTAAAGAGACTGTCTTTTGTCCATTTTATATTCTTGCCTCCTTTGTCAAAGATAAGGTGTCCATAGGTGCGTGGGTTTATCTCTGGGCTTTCTATTTTGTTCCATTGATCTATATTTCTGTCTTTATGCCAGTACCATACTGTCTTGATGACTGTGGCTTTGTAGTAGAGCCTGAAGTCTGGCAGGTTAATTCCTCCAGTTCCATTTTTCTTCTTCAAGATTGCTTTGGCTATTCGAGGTTTTTTGTATTTCCATACAAACTGTGAGATTATTTGTTCTAATTCTGTGAAAAATATCGTTGGTAGCTTGATAGGGATTGCATTGAATGTATAAATTACTTTGGGTAGTATACTCATTTTCACAATATTTATTCTTCCAATCCACGAACACGGTATATTTCTCCATCTATTAGTGTCCTCTTTGATTACTTTCACTAGTGTTTTGTAGTTTTCTATGTACAAGTCTTTTGTTTCCTTAGGTAGATATATTCCTAAGTATTTAATTCTTTTCGTTGCAACAGTGAATGGAATAGTTTCTTTAATGTCTCTTTCTATTTTCTCATTATTAGTGTATAGGAATGCAAGGGATTTCTGTGTGTTGATTTTATATCCTGCAACTTTACTGTATTCATTGATTAGCTCTAGTAGTTTTCTGGTAGAGTCTTTAGGGTTTTCTGTGTAGAGGATCATGTCATCAGCGAACAGTGAAAGTTTTACTTCTTCTTTTCCAATTTGTATTCCTTTTATGTCTTTTTCTGCTCTGATTGCTGTAGCCAAAACTTCCAGAACTATGTTGAATAGTAGTGGTGAGAGTGGGCACCCTTGTCTTGTTCCTGACTTTAGGGGAAATGCTTTCAGTTTTTCACCATTGAGGATAATGTTTGCTATGGGTTTGTCGTATATAGCTTTTATTATGTTGAGATATGTCCCTTCTATTCCCACTTTCTGGAGAGTTTTTATCATAAATGGATGTTGTATTTTGTCAAAGGCTTTCTCTGCATCTATTGAGATAATCATATGATTTTTATTTTTCAGTTTGTTAATGTGGTGTATTACGTTGATTGATTTGCGGATATTGAAGAATCCTTGCATTCCTGGGATAAAGCCCACTTGGTCATGATGTATGATCTTTTTAATATGTTGTTGGATTCTGATTGCTAGAATTTTGTTAAGGATTTTTGCATCTATGTTCATCAGTGTCCCCCTCTCCACAGAGGAGACCAAGAACGAGTTAGTTCCCAGTATACCTGAAGGGTTTCCAGCTTGTGGGAGGTGGGGCAGGGCGGGTTCTTCCTAGAGGCTGAGGTCCAGAGTCTGGTCCCCGGGGCTGGGGAGGCCCTTCTGGATTCCAGTAATAAACCTTGAGTCACTGCCTACCCTGGCCTAGAGGAAAGCAGGTGAGATGAGATGGCTGGATGGCATCACCGACTCGAAAGACATGAGTTTGGGCAAGCTCCGGGAGTTGGTGATGGACAGGGAAGCCTGGTGTGCTGTAGTCCACGGGGTTGCAAAGAGTCAGAGACGACTGAGCGACTGAACTGAGAGCCACTGCCTCATAGGCAAGCTCTTATTTCCTCTGGAGTGCGCTCAGGATATGCACATGTGCCCAGGGTGGTCCCTGTCTTTGGAGGTCAGGGGCAGACCGAGAGCCAACAGATCAAACAAGGGTAAAAAGCTTTTCTGACTCTTTCCTAGAAGGATCAGAACCTTCCCACTAGGCAAAGGCGGCCACTCCCAGGGGAAAGCTGAGACTGGACAGTCTGGGCAGAAAGGGGACCAAAGCAGCCAGTCCCAGGTCAGGCTCTTTGGCCACGGCTGTGTGCTTCCTCCCCTGCTTGGCACTCCTCCTCCCTTTCCTGAATTGTGATTAAACTCAGATGGTAAAGAATCTTCCTGCAATGCAGGAGACCCCGTTTCTATCCCTGGGTCGGGAAGATCCCCTGGAGAAGGTATAGGCTACCCACTCCAGTATTCTTGCCTGGAGAATCCCATGGACAGAGGAGCCTGGTGGGCTATGGTCCAAGGGGTCACAAAGAGTTGGACATCAGTGGGTGACTGACAGTTTAAGGATTAAGGATGAGAGACTCATGGCCTTAAATGTCACTGTTGAGCTGTGAGTCCTTGAGAAAGTCACTTCCTTCTCGCAGGCTTGGTTGTCTGCAGGAAAGGGTACCACTGGGAGCACCGAGCGCCACACCGTGGGGCCAGGTTCAGTCTACGGGTGCTGAAAGGGCTCAGGAGGGGGTGTAGACTGAGCGCACGGTGCTGAAAGGGCTCAGGAGCGGGTGCAGGCTGAGGGCACGGTCCCCTGCCATCCCCTTCCTTTCTTTACTCGCTCCGCCTCTGGCCCAGGGCAGCCGTGCACGTGTTCCTGGTGGGTGCGGGGCCCCACAGACAGGCGCTCTGCCCACTTCCCTACCCCACCCCACTTTCCAGCTGCCCCTCCGGGAGACACACACCCAGTGCATCCTTGGCTGCCTGCATCTCAGCAAACCTCCAAAAGTGCTTTGCAGCTGGGGAACGGAGAAAGCAGCATCTTCCTGGAATCTCCCCCAGCGTTTAGTGCAGGAACTGGTTATGCTGTGTGTCCAGATATGCGGCCTGGAGGAGCAGGGACGGTGTGAATGGTGGGGACTCGGGGTGGGGGCGGCAAGGAGCTGATGCAGGCTAGATGAATGAACAGGTCTTGGACCCAGAAATAGAAGGTCTGGGTCTCTGGCTGACTCACGAGAGCCTGGGAAACCCTCTTCCTGCTGGGCCACAGGCAGGGGTGGGAAGTCAGGGCCCACAGGGGCTTTGTACCCTATACAATCGCAGCCACTCTTCTGGATAAAGGGGCAAACAAAGGGGCCTTCGGAAGTGGCCACGCTGCTCAGCACCCGGGGAGGCCCCAGGAAGCCAGCTCTCACTTGCCGCCCACCCAGGCATCCTCCCCCATCCCACCACCCCACCCCGGGGGCCAGCTGGGCCCCAACCCCCTACAGCCTGGGCAGCTGTGCTGGGAGGAACACCCCCTATAATCTCTGGCCAAGGAGCCTGGAAAGTACCAGAAGAGTCCCCACCAGGAGTGAGTGTGGGAGCGAAAACGCTGCCTTCTTATCTTATCTAGGACACTGAGCGGAACTGGTGACTGATGAGGGTTGAGGGTGGGCTTCAGAAAGGCCTTTAGGCCACTGTTGAGGGATGGACCCCCCGAGGGGATGCAAACAGGAGGCTTAGAGATAGCCCCTCTTCTGAGCCATTCTCCCCACTAGTCAGTCACATCTGCAAGAGCCATGTCCTCAGCCTACGGAGTTCTCACATAGGAATATCAATCACGCTGGGGTTCTGGGACTATGGGAAGCACCACGCAACTGTGTGGATTCAAGATGCAGCATGCCCAGGCTCTGCAGCTCTGGTTTGTGATCCCAGTGGGCTTCATAACCCATCTCTAAACAGAAATACTGCCTGTAGGATGGAACGTGCGTTATGTGAGGTGGTGGGTGTGGGGCCCCAGCGCATGGAATATGCTCTATAAACGGCAGCTACTATTTCTTAGGCCCTGTTTGAATGTGGAATGCTTATGTGTTCTAAAAAAGTTGTATCCAATTTTTTCAAAGTTTTTTTTCCCTTTTGATTCAATATACTGAGAAAGAAATGGGAAGCTGAGATCGGTTTTCAGAGCGCTTTTTGGGTTGTGTGTTAAATAGCCATTCGTTCTAGAACACAGAACAGGATTGTAATAAAAGGACATGAGCCAGTTAAAAACAAAAAACAGCAAAAGTAGTGCTCAGACTAAGGCTTCCAATGATCTTAGTAACAAATGTTGTAAATCTGGGTGAAAGTGATAGGCAAATAGGGTTCCTTCTACAGTATTCACCTGGCCTTTTAAAAAAATTTTATTTTTAATTGGAGGATAATTTACAATGTTGTGTTAGTTTCTGTTGTGCAACGACATGAACCAGCCACAGGTATACACATGTCCCCTCCCTCTGGAGCCTCCCTCCCTCCTCCCGCCCCATCCTGGCCTCTAGGTTGTCACAGAGCACCAGTCTGAGCTCCCTGAGTCATGCAGCAAATTCCCGTTGGCTCTCTGTTTCACACATGGCAGAATATACATTTGCATGCTACCATCTCCGTTTGCCCGACCTCTCCTTGCCCTCGTTGTGCCCACAAGTCTTTCTCTACGTCTGTGTCTCTATTGCTGCCCTGCAAATATGTTCGTCAGTGCCATCTTCCTAGATGCTCTACCCTTCGTTGAGGTGCACGGGCTCTCCAGCTGTGGCGCACAGGTTCAGTAGTTACAGCATAAGGGTTCAGCAGCTCCACGGCAGGCGAGATCCTAGTTCCCCACCCAGGGGTCAGACTCACGTCCCCTGCATTGCAGGGCAGATTCATAACCATTTGGACCACCAGGGAAGTTCAGAGCCACCTGTTTTATAATGGATGGAAGACACTTCATCAGTTTTGCTCACTCCCCAAAGGCAGAGCTCCCAGTAAAGCTGTCACCGCCGAGGGTACAGGATCCACACAGACCATTCTGTGGATGCTGCAGCGTCTCCCCCATCTGAAAGTGGGTTTCCTAAACTCACGAGTGCACATAGGACTGCCCTTCACAGAGCTCTGGATTCATGAAGGATTTCAGTGGCTTCTCACTAGCTTGGGAGTTTGCAGGCAGAATTTCAGAGTGGTGCCAGACAATGCTGATGGGAACTGGGGCCCCAGGAGCATCGGAGAGGCCCTATGGCCCAGCTGTTTGGGGTCCACACATACCCTCAGCCCCAAGTCAGGCCATCTTGTAGCTTGGAGGGTGGTTCTGAATCCACAACACTTCCTCCCCACCCCTGAGTGCTTGAATGACAACCAGGAGTCCCAGCCCACTCCCCCAAGCCTCTCTCCCTCAGAACTAGGTGTTGGTGGCCGAAGGCAGGCACCCCTGGGTCCCGGTGTACCCTGGGAGCAGGGAGGCCACTGGGCCCCCAAGAGCGGGGGAGGGAAGGCCCTGTTAGCCCCTGTGAGGATGGGACAATGCCCCTCTTTCCCGGCAGCTGGCAGAGCTGCCAGGCCCTGAGCTTCTGAATGCCCATTGCAGCCAGACACTGGACTCTGTTTCCCAGGCAGCCCCGTGCCAGGCCTGCCACCACCCAGAAAGAAGGAGCCTTTCTTCCCCGTTGGCCAAAGCAAAGGCTCCCAAAAGAGCATCAGCAGCAAGGGGCTGACCTCCGTTCAGAAAGCCAGGGCTTCCCATCCCCCCACCTTGGGAACCTCGGAACTGCAAAGGGAAGTGAGCCCCCACCTTTTGTGAGTCGTCTGCTCCCTCCTGACTCTAAAGCCTGGGATCCCCAGGCCCCCCTGGCTCACCGCCTCTAGCCCCCACCCACCCCTACCTATTCATCAGGGCTCTGAAGGCCTTTCACAAGGCTCATCCTGTTGGCCTTGAAAGGGGCTTGCATTGAAGCATGCTCAGGGCTGTGTTTGGAGGGACAGATTCCAACTGGAGCTACTGTGCCTGCTTTGAAGGTGCTTCTTAAGTTGTCTCAATCACGTCTGACTCGTTGCCACCCCATGGACTGTAGCCCACCCGACTCCTCTGTTCATGGAATTTTCCAGGCAAGAATACTGGAGTGAGTTGCCATTTTCTTCTCCAGCGGATCTTCCAGTCCCAGGGATCGAACCCGCGTCTCTTATGTCTCCTGCATTGGCAGGTGGGCTGTTTATGACAAGCGCCACCTGGGAAGCTGTGAAGGTAGTGGAGCCCAGACCTATCGAGGTGGAGGTGACCGATGGGCCCCGGGGAGGGGCATGGAATGGGTCTCCACACCCAAGACTGCTGTCGAATGTGGCTCCCAGACTATTTTCTCTAAGAACTTGTGCCCCAGCTCCATGTAAGGGGTGGACCGAGGTGACCTGCCAGGGTTTGCCGTCCACTCCTGACAGCCCAACTTGGATCCATGGTTGAGCAAGTGCAGAGCTAGCTGCAACTATGGAAGGACTGGGAGTCACTAGGTACAGACAGTCTCAGGCAAAATGCCAGAGACTGTTTGGTGTGGCTTTTTAGGGAAACCAGGCTGTGCGGTGCCCTCCCCCATCAGTCCAACTCCAGGGGAACCCTAAGCTGGAAAACTAGGGGGCACCAACAGCCTTCTCTATGAGCGCATCCACTGTGGCACCCACACCCACACCCTCAGGCCAGGGAGAGGGAGCAGAGATGGAGACAGTCACCCTGTGCCTACCACACAAGTGACACACAGGTGCAGAGATACCAAGACCTCACCATCGACAGAACCCTGGAGACACAAAGATGAGAACCCACAAACAAGCACACAGTGTGTAACAGTTGTTGGATCTTCATCAGAGGCACTGTGATGGATGCCTGATCATTTCACTGTGGACAGACACACAAACATACACACAAAGAGACATAAATAGACACACACACACTGGAGACCTAAAGACAAACACCTTACGGACTCAGACACAAAAGAGGGACAAACACACCTTGGACCCACAAAGATAAACACCCCAGTGTTGTCCCAAGGGATCCAGCCTGGGGGCAGGCAAATACCTTGTCTGCAGAGAACTTGAAAACAATAGTAAAAGCATACCTTCGGGTCTGCTTTTTCCCACCTTGCACTGGCAATTCTTTAACCGTGTCAGTGATAAGATATTCCTTTCCCCTCCCCAAATTATTTTGTTAATTCTAACCTGTTGGATTTTTTTCAGGTGATTTTTGTTGTGGTAAAATATACAAACAACTGTGTAAAAATAAACAACTGTGGTGCTGGAGAAGCCT
This sequence comes from Moschus berezovskii, assembly GCF_049115385.1. Classification (NCBI taxonomy): domain Eukaryota; kingdom Metazoa; phylum Chordata; class Mammalia; order Artiodactyla; family Moschidae; genus Moschus; species Moschus berezovskii. The sequence continues at coordinate 49,105,447 of NC_142480.1, forward strand.
CTTGAGAGTCCCTTGGACTGCAAGATCCAACCAGTCCATCCTAAAGGAAATCAGTCCTGAATATTCACTGGAAAGACTGATGCTGAAGCTGAAACTCCAATACTTTGGCCACCTGATGTGAAGAACTGACTCCTTGGAAAAGACCCTGATGCTGGGAAACATTGAAGGCTGGAGGAGAAGGCTGGGGACGACAGAGGATGAGATGGTTGGATGGTATCACTGACTCGAAGGACATGAGTTTGAGCAAGCTCTGGGAGTTGGTGATAGACAGGGAGGCCTGGCGTGCTGCAGTCCATGGGGTCGCAGAGTCGGACACGACTGAGGACTGAACTGAAAATATACAAAACATACAATGAGATATTTGTTATTTTTTATCGTGACCATTTTAACCATTTTTAAGCGAACACTTCAATGGCATTAAGTACACTCACAACATTGTATAAACATCACCACTATTTCCAGAACTTTTTCATCATCCCCGTCAGAAACCTTGCATCCATTAAACAACTTCCATTCCCCCTCCCCCAGCCCCTGTTAATCTCTTTCTACTTCCTGTTCCTATGAATTGCCTATTTTCAGTTTCTCACATAAGTGGAATCATGTAACACATGTCCTTTTGTGTCTTAACCTGTTGGCTCTTATAAAAAATATGTAGGCTTCAAGTAGGGATTCCTTGGTGGCTCAGCAGTGAAGAATCTGCCCGCAATGCAGAAGACCCGGGTTCAATCCCTGGATTGGGAAGATCCCCTGGAGGAGGGCATGGCAACCCACTTTAGTATTCTTGCCTGGAGAATCCCATGGACAGAGGAGCCTGGTGGGCTGCAGTCCATGGGGGTCACACAGAGTTAGACACGACTGAAGTGACTAAGCAGCAGCAGCAGCAAGCTTCAAGTCAGCACATTTTTGTTAACTAATTCTGTGCTCTGTGTGGAAGTTAATCCCAACAAGTCCCAGACCCACACAACACAGCTGACCCCTCACTCAGTTCTGATGTTGGAACCAACTGTTTTCAGGTGCAGTTCGTGTCTCCAAGCCCTAGGCTCTGTAATAGCCAAGTTGTAGAAATAGATTTGCATTTCTTCATTTTATTAGTATTTAAAACAATGAATCAGAATGTGAGTTGTGAGACCATAATAGTTTTGTTAGGAAAGTGTGAATTTTCAATTTTATGGGAAATATTTCACTGAATTTGAAGTCTGTTTAGAATTAAAGTTTCTTCTTCTAAAATTGTTAGTCTTTTATTCTGATTTAATTCTAAGGTAATTGTATTCATTATTGAAATAGACCAATATATATGTATATATTCCCCCCTTTTAAAAAATATAATTTAAGAATTATGTATCCACTTTTCCCTTTTTGTACTGTAATGATTATGGCATTTTAAATTTTATTTTTGAAATGACATGAATTTATATACAAAATTCAGTGAAAAGAAAATTTTGGCTGCCTGCCATTTATTGTTATTCATTTCATGGTCGTTATTGCTCATAATTTTGTCTCATAGAAGAGGAGTGCTGTTAAGTATCGGCTCAGCCTATATGCTATCTACACCCTGAAACAGACAACTACACCATACACAGACTTCTCCCTCTCCCCTCTCTCTCCTTCTCCCCTCCTCTCTCCTTCCCTCTCTGCTAAGTGCCCAAAACCAAAGATCACATGGGGTACACAGATCTCCTTAGCGGACAGCAAACCCCATGATGGAAAGGTGGGTCACTTGCCCCCTCTCCCCGGTTCGGCCTAGGTTGGGCGCTGCCGTTGGGAAGGTTGGGTCTGGAGTGGATGACCAGCAAGAGAGCGCCTCCGACTTGGACCAGCGAGGATGCCTGAAGCCAGGGAAATCCCCGCCCATAGCCCCAAGGTCCAGTTCCTGCTGCACTTCCGAGGTCTACCACGAGGTGCCGCTGTAGCAAAGCGATCCCCACTATCCTCCCTTTCCGAACCCACTGGGCGACGCTTGCGCAGGGAGCGCCCTCTCTGTGCCAGGCCTCGTGCCCGGATCTCGGGGTTCCGGATGAGTAAGGCACCGCCTCTTGTCCCGGAGCATCGCACAACCTGGCGGGGGATACTCACAAGGAAGCAGTGACAGTGCCAGTGGCGGGCGCTGTCTGCGCACTTAGGCAGGAGCGACATCGCCAGTCAGAGCGTGCCAGTGTAACCAGGGAAACTGAGCCCTGAGGAACGGCAGGAAGAGCCGGGAGCAGGGGAAGGGTGGTCCGAGTGGAGGCCGAGGTGTGCACAGGCCTGGAGGTGATCGAGGGCGTAGGGGAGCAGTCAGCAGAGGGGTCGCTGAGTGCTTTTCATTTCAGTTCAATTCAGGTCAGTCGTTCAGTCGTGTCCAACTCTTTGCAGCCCCATGGACTGCAGCACGCCAGGCCTCCCTGTCCATCATCAACTCCCAGAGTTTACCCAAACTCATGTCCATTGAGTCGGTGGTGCCATCCAACCATGTCATCCTCTGTCGTCCCCTTCTCCTCCCGCTTTCAATCTTTCCCAGCATCAGGGTTTTTTCAAATAAGGCAGTTCTTCGCATCAGGTGGCCAAAGTATTGGAGTTTCAGCTTCAGCATCAGTCTTTCCAATGAATATTCAGGACTCATTTCCTTTAGGATAGACTGGTTGGATATCCTTGCAGTCCAAGGAACTCAAGAGTCTTCTGCAACACCACAGTGCTTTTAATCCCAGCCTAAAGAGTTTGGGCTTTACCAGGTAGGACTCTAGGAAGCCACAAAAAGTTCCGGTTGGAAGTACACTTAGAAAAGTATCCTGCTGTTATTTGTATTAAAAAAAAAAAAAAAGAAGTGGCTGCAAATATAAAGAATATGCACACATACACTCCTGAGTATTCACAGAATTTATCCAAAAGATACACAATAATGATAGACATTAGTTTCTTCTGGGAGTAAGACTGGGGGCTGGGCACAGAGGTGGGATGGAAATCTTCTCTGTGTGTATTAGCATTGAATTTTGAGCCATGTGAATGAATCACTTTTCTGAAAAATAAAAATTATTAAATTGAAGATTGTAAAGTCTTTATAATTAAAAACAGATCATGGGGCTTCCCTGGTGGCTCAGCGGTGACGAATCCACTTGCCAGTGAAGGAGACCCAGGTTTAATCCCTGGTCTGGGAAGATCCCACATGCCTTGAAGCAACTAAGCCTGTGTACCACAACTATTGAGCCAGTGCTCGAGAGCCCGGGAGCGGCAAATACTGAAGCTCCTCCTGAAGCTCCTGGGCTTCAGAAGTTGCCTAGAGTCCATGCCTGGCAATAAGAGAAGCCACTGCAATGAGAAGTCCTAGCACCACAACTAGAGAATTGCCCCCCGCTCGCCACAACTGGAGAAAAGCTCAAACAATAATGAAGACCCAGCACAGCCAAAATTAATTAATTAAGTGTTTTTTAAAAAGATCACTTTGGCTATGTTGAGTAGGACGAGTTGCAGAGACAGAGACTGGAGGCAGAGAGGATGGCAGGACTGTGCTCTGGGCCTGACGAGAGATGGAGGAGGAGGCCTGGGCCAGGCTGGGGGCCTGGGGTGGGAGGGAGGGCAACGCTGGGGGTCTCCAGCTTGGCAACAGGCACAGAGTTCAGTTTATCAGCTTTCATGTAGCTACAAAAAAAAGGAGGGGGAGGCATGCTTTTTTTTAAAAAAGTCTTTATCGAACATGTTATAATATGGCTTTTTTTTTTTTATGTTTTGGTTTTCTGACCACGAGTCTTATGGGATCTTAGCCCCCTGACCAGGGATCAAACTCATACGCCCTGCATTGGAAGGTGAAGTCTTAACCACTAAACCAGCAGGATAACCCCCAAAGTATTGCTTTTTAAAAGAAAACTACAACATCCAAATGAACAAATGTTTAGGTGTCTGTAGAATGGAACTAGTGCCAACCAGCCAATTTACTCATAAAATAAATTATATTCAATGCGAGTGCATGTTAATAGGTTTGATAAGTGGGGGGAAGGGATGCCCAATGGGAGCCTTGTGGGACCTGCCTCCATTCCATACCTCCAGGGCATGCATTTAGCTGCAGCACTGGGACCGACCTTGGCTCCTCCGCCTCCCAGTCCTCGATCTCCCAGTCCTTGATGGCCTCCCTTTGACCGCATTGATGCCCTGCACGAAACTGTTAGTTGCTCAGTGGTGTCTGACTCTTTGTGACCCCATGGACTGTAGCTCGCCAGGCTGCTCTGTCCATGGAATTCTCCAGGTAAGAACACTGGAGTAGGTTGTCTTTTCCTTCTTCAGGGGATCTTCCTCACCCAGGGATTGAACCCAGGTCTCCTGCATTACAGGTGGATTCTTTACCATCTGAGCCACCAGGGAAGGCCTAGAATGTCTCTGAGCAGATACAAAGGAAACTGGTGTCAATAGTTGTCTCTGGAGTGTGGAACCAACAGTTGGGGAACCAGGTAGAAAACTCACCTTTTCTGTCTACCCTTTGTACAGATGGAATATTTTACAATGTGCTTTAAAAAAAAAAACAGGAAGAAAACATAACATCCTAGATGAACATCCAAGATACCTTGTTATCCGAAGTGGTAAATTTAGATTTCAAAATCGTAGGTACAATATGACCCCTATTTTTGGAGAGAAAAATGTACACTGTATCTCAATGTACAGCAAAGTGTTGCACTGTGTGCTATTTTAACTGTTTTATTTGACATTCTCCTGATAAAAATTCAAACAGTAGAAAAGGGGATAAATATAAAAAGGTACCTCCCCTCCCGCTTCCCTCAGTTCAGCTCCCTGTTGCCTCTGCTCAGCTCATCTTACCAAAAGCATTCAGTTCAGTTCAGTTCAGTCACTCAGTCGTGTCCGACTCTTTGTGACCCCATGAATCACAGCACGCCAGGCCTCCCTGTCCATCACCAACTCCCGGAGTTCACTCAAACTCATGTCCATCGAGTCGGTGATGCCATCCAGCCATCTCATTCTCTGTCGTCCCCGTCTCCTCCCACCCCCAATCCCTCCCAGCATCAGACTCTTTTCCAGTGAGTCAACTCGTCGCATGAGGTGGCCGAAGTATTGGAGTTTCAGCTTTAGCATCAGTCCTTTCAATGAACACCCAGGATCGATCTCCTTCAGCATTAACAGTTATTAATTCTGGGGGCAGGACTGCAGGGGATATTTTCCTTTTTGTGCTTTTCTGAAAGTTTCAGTGTTTCTCGATAAGCATATATGCTGCTAAATCGCTTCAGTCATGTCTGACTCTATGTGGACTGTAGCCTGCCTGGCTCCTCTGTCCATGGGGATTCTCTAAGCAAGAATACTAGAGTGGGTCACCATGCCCTCCTCCAGGGGATATTCTCCATCCACGGATTGAACCCACGTCTCTTATGTCTCCTGAATCAGCAGACAAGTTCTTTACCACTAGCACCACCTGGGAAGCCCCAAGCATACATATTACTACGGAAATAAAAATACATACATTTTTAAAGTGCTCAGAATTAAGTGAGGCCTGCCTGGGACTTTGCTGGTGGTCCAGTGCTAAGGCTCCAAGCCTGCAAAGAAGGGGACTTGGGATCCATGCCTAGTCAGGGAACAAGATCCTACGTGCTGCAAGGAAGATGGAAGACCCCACATCCCCCAACTAAGGGTTTGTTTTCACATGCCCCAACTGAAGTCTCCTTATGCTGAAACTAAAAGACTCCATGTGCCGCAATGGAGACCCAGCAGAGCCACAAAAATAAAGAACTATTTTTTAAAATAACAATAATATAATTTTTTTTAAGTGAAGTCTTTCTGCCTTCTTTCCTTCTTCCTTCCTTCCCTCCCACTCTCAACTCTGGAGAAACAGGCTTGGAGATCCTCCACCATCGTTTCCAACCACGCCAACCTCTCTCACTTTTCTAAGTTCCTGGAAAGGCTTCCAGCTCCATTTAAAATAAAATCCTCCTTCTTCACCTCCTGCTCAGGCCTCATGGCCTCTACCCACCCCTCCATTTTTAAACCTCAGCCACCCAGACCTCCTTTCAGATGCAGAGCAGAACCAGGGGAAAGAAACCTGTTGATTTTCTTGAGGGACTGAACCCAAGAAATCTGTCTTGTTCATCCTCAGAGATTCTCCGGAAATGGATCTGAAACACAGAAAGGTAGGAGGGGAGGCAGCCTGAAGACTCCTCTTTCAAGGGATCTCGTGTTAAAAACAACAAGCCTTGTTAAAACCGCACCTTAATGAGGCTCCTTCCAGGCCTAATTGTCACCATGGCAATGACCCCTAGCGGCCATCTTTAATTAACTCTGAGTCAGAGTCACCAAATGAACTCCTCCAGTAAATTGCCCGCCATCCCAGGCAGTCACGCGGTCCCTCCTCTGTCCTTTGGCCTCTGGCACAGGTGATGGAACAGAAAATTCTCAGCCCTGGCTTTCCTGTCTGTTTCCTGACTCTACCTGGCAAGGTCAGGGGAGGGGCTTAGATCCTTGATAATACTAGTAATAATAATCATCATAGAAATGATTAGAGCTACAATGCTAAGATAATTTGCAATATCTGTCTTCTGAAGGATTTACTTATGCACTTTTGGCTGTTCTGGGTCTTCCTTGCTGTGCATGGGCTTTCTCTAGCTGTGGTGGGGGGGACTACTCTTCCTTGCGGTGGGTGGGCTTCTCTTGTTGTGGAGCATGGGCTCTGGGTGTGCGGGCTTCAGCAGTGGGGGCTCACAGACTTAGTTGCACCATGGTATGTGGGATCTTCCCAGACCAGGGATTGAACCTGTGTCCTCTGCACTGGCAGGCAGATTCTTAACCACTGGACCATCAGGGAAGCCCTGCATTCTCTCTTCAGGGTAATCCTATGAGGATTGCACTAAGACTACCCACCTTTTTCCAGATGCGGAAACGGAGGCACAGAGAGACACAGCCAGTAAGTGGCAGAGCTGAGATGTAAACAGAGACTCTAGAGCCACCCTTCGAATCCCCCTACTGGAGATGAACTTCACAGGGTCACCTGCTTCTCTTGTGCACAATAAATATCTGAGGTTTCCTGTCTACTGCTTTGCAGAGGTGTGATCTCTGAGCTTGATTCTCTGAGAGGCTTACATCTCTGAGCCTGATTCCTCATCTAGAAGAGGAAGGGGAATTCAAGTGGGTCAGGGGGTTGCAGCCTGAACAGCCTCATCAGTTCTGTTCAGTAATGACTCCTGACTCCATCAGAACCTTCCTGTTGTCTTTACCCTGGTGTGATTTCAGAAGCAAGATGCCATGAAGGTCAAGAAATAATAAATGCGATCATCCGTGCAAAGCCCTGAGCCCAGTGCCTGCCCCAAGTGAGTGTTCAGTGAAAATAAGCTGTTACTGTTTCACTAAGTGAATCCAGTGGTCTCAGCTGTCCAAATGTGGTGATGGCCCTGAGAAAGACCTCCTCCAGGATAGGGCTAACAGTGGGGAACATGGGGGAAAAGGAAGCCGTGGAGATGGTGCCACAGTCACAAGTTTTAGGGTGGGTGGGTGGAAGGTTCAGGCTGGGAGCACATGCTGGAAGAGCATGATGTAGCTGTGAACCAAAGAGGAGAGCCACCATCTTGCCCTGGCCTGGCCCCTAAACAGGCTTCCGTCAGCCTAACCAGAGCAGGTCCAGAGACCCATCCAGTGAGGCACATTCCAGCCAGAAGGAAGCTGTAGAGGTTAATAGGCACTTTCCCTCCCACCAGGAACACTCCCTAGAACGTGAACAGGACACTTCTGCTTATACCCAGTTGGCCAAAATTCAATCACATGTTCATACCTAACCCCAAGACAGGCTGACAATGCAGTCTTCCTTTGGGGCGTGCAGGGGGAAATGGACACAACCCAGGCTTTGCCGCAAACCTTCAAGGTCTTCACACCACCCCGAGTAATATTTCTAAACTAAAATTTCCGACCATGTCTAAATCCTAAGGACAGTGTCTCCCTGCTATCTTTAACATGAGCTCCAAATGTATGAGCATGCCGGATCCATCTTCATTACTTCCCACTGACCCTTCATCCTAGCTACTCTGGACCACTGGCCTTCTCTAAATCAGCCGGGCTTCCATGACTCTGCCCCTGTGCCCAGGCTTGGAATGCCATTTTCTCTCATCTTCATTTAGTTAGACGATTACCTCCTCTCTAGGACTTCCAGGGTCAGAGAAGAAGGGGTAAGCAGGACAGATAGGAAAGGCTGTGCCTTCAGACACAGGCTGGAGAAGGAAAAGGAAGTCTGCTGTCCAGGGCTAAAGTGGGGCCTGACCTGGAGGTACGGCAGCCTTACATGTGCAGCAGGTGACAAGTTGGGGCTGCCCTTGAGTCTGTGAGATGGGAAAAGGTTATGGGTTCTAAGTAGTTCTTCTGCCCTCATTTGACAGATGAGAAAACTGAGACCCGGGACTTCCTTGGTGGTCCAGTGGCTAAGACTCTGTGCTCCCTAGACTGGGGGACAGAGTTTGGTCCCTGATCAGGGAACTAGATCCCACATGCAATAACTAAGACTTGGTGCAGCTAAATTAAAAAACAAAAACAAACTGAGACCTGAAGACAGGCAGTAACTTGCCCAAGGTCACACATAGAGGGTACCATCGGTGCCCATACCACACTTGTATTACTAGGTTTAACCTGCATTTGGGTGTTTTATGGGACAAGGGGGAAGTCTTGGGGGCATCACGCCAGGAGGTGTGGTTCATAAAGGTGCTGAATGGGCAGGGGGTACCCAGAGGTCCAGTCTCTCAGTTGCAACATTGGCAGCCCCAGAAAGACACACACACACACACACACACACACACACACACACACACACACCCCATGGGGCCTGGGACCTGCACTTGGTCTGGCTCTGTAGTTCTCCTATGACTTCAGGAGGGGACTCAGAGCCACTCAAGAGAGGCTATAGAGGCCAAGGAGCACTCAAGGGAACACACTTGAATTCATCTGCTCCACTTCTGCACCTGGGTACCAAGAGCATGAGGTTGGTCCTTGTCCCCATCTTTGGTACTTGAGACTCAGGGCATCATGTGCCCTCACTAGACAGTCACAGCCATCATTCCAAAAATGATCTCTGAGTGAGAGAGGCCACCTCTGCTTCTCAGGGATGTTCATCAAAGCTGCTCAAGGATCACTGCAATCCTAAGTTCTGGGGACTCTCACTGAGCCCAAGGTCCCAGAGAGAAAAACCTGCTACCATCTGCCTAAATAAGAGACCAAACAAAGCCTGACTACATCTGGGGGCATTATTTCTTTCCCAACTTGAAAAATAAGGCAAAAAGAGATGTTTACTGCTTCCTGAGGGGAGGCTGAGCAAGAACAGTGGCTTGGAGAGCCTCAGGTCTGGGCATGGGGCCTGCCAAAGGGTATGTGGTTCAAGGCCACTAAGACTCAGATTAACAGGTTAGAGAGAAGAAAGAATATGTCCTGATGCTCCCAGTGCCCACCCCAATCTGGTCTTTATGAGGTTAAAGGGCTGTGAAGCTCTGATCCCAGAAGGTTGGCTGTCAAACCATTTCATCAGCTAGGATCTTGACTTCAAATAAAAAAGAAGAGGGAAATGAAAACTCCCCCAAACATGTGTGCCCTGAATGTCTTACTAAGGTTTAGACAGGTTCTGAGCCAATTTTAGAGGCATATAGAAGGTGAGGGCATGGTCTGCCAGTGGGACACTTAACCTGGCTGAAAATATTTAGCTCAGGGTTTTACCACCTCTTTGGGTTCCTTCCCTTCGGCCTCCCTGCCAGCTCCATTTCCCTCCTCCTTAGCCTGTCTGGCCATGTCAGTGCCAGCTACCATTTCCTCTTACTCTCCTGGTCTTCCCTCTGCTCACCAACTTAGACCCCCATTTCTCTAAAAGGAGCTCTTTGTGGGTATATCCACGGGTCAGTTCTCAGTCATTGTACTTGGCCTGTCAGTATATAGACACTTTCAATCTCTCTTTCCTTCTTGAGGTATTATTCCCCAGACCTCAAGGATACTACTTTCTTGTTCTCCTCCTACTCAAAGACTCTCCCTTTTGGTTTCTTTTACTGATCCTCATCTTTTTCCTCTCAAAATCAAAGTATCCCAGTGTTCAGCTCCTAGAACAATTTTTTTTTTCTTTCTACACTCATTCCCTAGTATTCTCATCTTGCCTTGTAGTTTTAAATAAGACCTATAAGGTAACAACTTCCAGATTTAAAATTCTAGCCTGGACCTCTCCCCTGAATGCCATGTCTATAAGTCCAGTTGCCTATGGGACCTTTCCCCCACCCAACTATCTGATAGGCCTCTCAGACTTAACATGTCCAGAGTCAAGCTATCTTTTTTTGTTGTTCCAGTGGCACCACTTGTGGGTTGTGGAATCTTAGTTCACTGACCAGGGACTGAACTGAGGCCCTTGGCAGTGAAAGCATGGAATCCTAACCACTGGACCACCAGGGAATTCCCAAGCTGATATGTTGTTGTTCAGTCACTCAGTTGTGTCCAGCATTTTGCAACCCCATGGACTGCAGCACGCCAGGCTCCTCTGTCCTCCAGTATCTCCCGGAGTTTGTTCAAATTCACGTCCATCAAGTCAGTGATGTTATCTAACCAACTCATCCTCTGCCACCCCCTTCCCCTTTTCCCTTCAATCTTTCCTAGCATTAGGATCTTTCCCAATGAGTGGCTCTTTGTATCAGGTGGCCAGAGTATTGGAGTTTCAGCATCAGTCCGTCCAGTGAATATTGAGGGCTGATTTCCTTTAGGATTTACTGGTTTGATCTCAAGCTGATATCCTCATCCCCCAGGTTCTGCTCCTCCTTCTGTCATCTCAGTTCAGGAAATAGAAGCCTTATCCTTTCAGGAGATCACATAAAATCCCTGTGATCATCCTTGATTCCACTATTTCTTTCACACCCCACCTCCAGTCCCTCAGCAAATCATAGCAGTTTTGTCTTCAAAATAAATGAGCAATAAGCCAATTCTCACCTATCTCCACTATTCTCATAGGTGTTTAAGGTGGGAGAAGTAGACAGGGGCTAGAATATTGAAAGAAAGGAGAGGTCTCTTGGCTATAGCAAGAACATTTAAGTTTTCTTCTGATATGGGAGACCATTGGAAGGTTTTAAATATGATGAGATCTGCGTCTTAAAAAACTTCCCTGGGTACTGAGTGGGGAATGAATCGAGGGGGCAAAACTGGAAGCAATGAGACCGTTAGGTAGCTATTGAGGTTTGGTGGCAGGATGATAATGGTGTGCATTACCTTCCTTACATGAAGAATCCCCCACCTCAATTCCCCAGGGAGGAGCCGGTCTCCGAGGCTGGAAGGCGGGCCAGGGTGTGGCTGAACCAGCTCACTATGTGGGTGAACCCAGCAGAGACGGTCTGTGTTTCAGCACCACTGGGTGGACAGCTCCTGCCCCATCTCAGAACTGGGAGCCTCGGGGTTCAGCCCTTTTCCAGTGCCCTATGCTGAGGCCGGCGGCTAGGGGAAGTGGCCCTGAACTGGGCTGAGGTGAACATCATTCCTTTGGAAACCTCCGTTTGCTACACTCTGGAGGTGATAACACCATCACTCCACACCACAAGGCTGCTGCGAGGGCCAACGAGTCCACTACTCAAGGACTCTGGGCACCAGTGGAGTGTCTGCACAGGTTTGGAGTTCATTTCCCTGACTTTTGATAATTTAAAATGAAGCTGAATCTTCCCTTGAGGGAAGGAGCTGTTGGAAACCTAATCTGGGGTGTTTCCCCAGGCAGTTCCTGGTCTCTTACACCACTGTGTCACATCACTGCTGACAAAGCTCCAGATAACTAACTGCTGCTTTGAGAGTTGGGCAATCAGTCTGAACTGCTTCAGGCACAGTGCAGATTTTCTCCCTCCAATAGCAGTTTCTCCAGGAAGAAATGGCAAGAGTTAGGGATCCCATTCCTGCCCTTCCCCTTGCTGGGCTCTAACCAAATCTCATTTCTCTCAATGTGTTTGAACTGGTTTGGTTTTCTTATTTGGAGATTGGCAGAATTCCTTTTCATGGAGTTGTTGTGCACCACTTGGGGTCAGCAGACTGAAGGGACCTTGCTGTGCTGACTCAGGCGATCACGAAGACACAGTCTTGCTGGATCGGGGAAGACAAGAGGGACTGCAGGATTTCCCTCTCTGAAATGAACTCTGGATTTTGGGTCCCCATAGAGGAGCTATCTCTGAGCTTCCCTGAGGGATAAGGGAGCAGAGTCAGACCCTAGCCTTAGGTTTACTGGCAAACTACAGTGGGAGCCAACCTGGGCCTCTGGAATGGCCCCACACTGCTAACCCTGCATTAGTCTGGTTCTTCAGTCTTGTCTGCCACTGCCCGAGTCCACACGGTCATCTGGCCACCCACTTCCCCCTTTCTCATTCCCTTCTCTCCGGAGTGAGGCCCAGAAGTCCTCTAGGAGCCTCCCCACACTTTGAGAGGTCTCAGTCTTTAGGCCTGCCAGTCTCCAAGAGGACGAGGGCTTAAGTGTTTCAACCTCAGAACCACCCTGCCCCCAGGAGAAAATGAGGTGGATATGGAAGTGGGGAGGTGGCTGGGAGTAGGTATCTTGGTGTGAAAATATGGCCAGACTGAGACCTCATTCAGACTCCAACTCCTTCTCTTTTTGCTCCCTCACTAGGTGACCTTGGGCAAGTCCCTTTTCATTTAACTGCTCTCAGCCTCGGTTTGCCCAACTGAGAAATGGGATGAACGTGGTTCTTCCCAGGGGGCTGCTATCAGGAGTCACTGAGATAAAGTAAGCCTTCTACCACAGCCCCAGTGACTCATTAAGATGCGGGTGCCCTCCAGAAAGCGAAGTGCCTGAGGAGAATGTCAAAGTTAAGGGCGACTTCCCTCACCCCAACTAGTTCATTTCCTTGTATCTCTCTAGATCTCTGTGACCTCCATTGAGGACTGGGCAGACATGTTCACACTTATTGTACAGATGGGAAAACTGAGGCCCTGGAGGTGACCTATCCTGTCCAGGATCCCGCTCTGGCTCCTCTGACCAAGACTCAGGATGAAGGGAAAAGTCCACCCTGAGCCAGAGTTACCTTAAGTGCCTCTTCTCACTTCCAGGGGCTCCAGAACCCCATTTCAGGAACTTCTAAAGGAACTTGGGAACAACTGCTCCTTCATCTTTAAATGAGGAGAAAAAGACTCCTTAGATGAGCATGAGGATTAAATTAGATAAAAATGCAGCAATGCGTCCAGGATTTACAGACGCCCCAAAGGAGTTGGTGATGGCCAGGGAGGCCTGGCGTGCTGTGATTCATGGGGTCGCAAAGAGTCGGACATGACTGAGCGACTGAACTGAACTGACTGAAAGGAACCCACATTCCCCCCCACCTCCCGCCGCAAGGGGCTGATGTTTTGGTTCCAAAGGGTTTATAAATGGAAACGAGTGGCTTCACCGCTCCAACTCAAGTTCTCTAGGAACCCCTGAGAGGGCAGGAGCCAGGCTCCAGATAAGTCGGTGGAGACGCGGGGTAAAAGGCATGCGCGAGGAGCCCCTAGGGCCGGCGAGGCCGCCCACACCTGCGCTAGAGTCGCTGGCTCTGACTCGTTTCTTGGGCCCCTTGGGCGGGCAGGAAGCCGAGTAGAGACATCCGAGACGGGTCCCCCGCTCCCACCCCTACTTCAGATCCCGGTGCCAGACCTCATCCTCAGCCCTCGGGGCAGGAGATCCTGGGGTTGGAGAACCCTCCTGCCGTGGGGAGAGAAGAAAACCATCTTCGGTCATTCGTTTCTCAATGTCTGACGCCCGCATTTTCAAAGCTCACTCAAACTGGTTTTTAATTAGCCGCGATGATGGATTGTCAGAAGCTCTGATATTTTAAAATACCTTTGAAAACAACTATTACGTAGATAGCTATGCATATATATACATACCAGGACTCCCGAATTAGCTCTTCTCTCAGCTGTGGACCGCCGCCGCAGGGTAGCGGCGGGGAAAACAGCTCGGCAGGAAGTGGAACGCAGAGTATCACGGTCAAGGCCAGATCGCACGTGGCAGCCCCGCCTGGTGCCAAAGGGGCTCAGGTTTTACCCCTTCCCTGGTCTGCCCAGGGGTGGCGTGAAGGGCTGGGGGAAGGATACAGTTTTCACTTCCAAAATGCCCGGAAGGAGGCCCTGGCGCCCACGCCTCCCAGGCCACAAAGTCTCCCCGAGGCTTCAAGCGAGAAGTACAGGGTGCCTACTCCGTCCGAACTGGGTGCTGAGGGCGCAGCGGTGAAGCACCAGCGCCGGTCACCACCAACTGGGCTTCCCTGGCCCAGGCCGGTGCAGGACCCAAACCCGGGACCCTCGCGCTCAAGAAATCTGGCCTCCACGTCAGAGCTGTTTCCAAGAAAGGCGCCACACGGCTCTACCTGAGCGCCGTTTCCCGGCTATCCGACAGCGGCGTCACTGGCGGGTGCCCAGCCCCACAGTGGGTACTCCGTCGGGCCTAATTCCTGCTGGAACCCGCCACGCTGCGGCGATTCGGGCTCCCCCTGCTGGCGCCCTAGGTAAAGACCTGCGCGCGCACCGGCAGCGAAAACTGGAAAGCTTTTTTTTTTTAAGCTAGGGGTTCCTCCAACCATTGTCTACCAACCCCGACCCCAGCCCCGCCTCCCGCCCAAGTTACACACGAGAAGATTCCGGGAAGATCTTCTGTTCCTACAACTTATCCTAAATGCAAACAAAATAAAGAATGCACTCATCTACCCAACAAATAACCACCAACAAATTAACCAACTTGAGTGGGTAGCTGTTTCTTTCTCCAGGGATTTTTCCTAACCCAGGGATGGAACTAGGTCTCTCGCATTGCGGGAGGGTTCTTTACCAGCTAAGCCACCAGGGAAGCCCAAGAATACTGGGAGCACTCTAAGATTAACCGCCTTGAGTGGGTAGCTGTTTCCTTCTCCAGGGGATCTTCCCAATCCAGGAATTGAACCAGAGTTTCCTACATTGCAGGCAGATTTTTTACCCGCTGAGCTACGAGAGAAGGCAGATTGCTTACTAGCTGAGCTACCAGGTTAACCACCTTGGCTAACACTAATTGAGTACTTACTGCATGTAAGACATTGTTGGGCTCTTCTACTTGTGTTAGTTCATTAAACCCTCACAACAGCGGTAGCAGGATGGCACTGTTATTGTCTCCGCTTTACAGTTGAAGACATTCAGGCTCCAAGACATGTGTCCAAGGTCACACATAGCTGGTAAATGGCTTTGAATTTAGGCTGTCCCCAGTGCCCAGGCCATCAGCCAACACGTTACATATGGGACACTGTGGTTTAAAAAAAAAAAAAAAGACATTGGAATTGGCTTCAAAGCATCCTGTTCTCTAATTTCCCTGGGGAATTTCTCCTAGAAAGAGAAACAAATGAATGTTTCATCTAGAGAGAGATGTAAGGATTTTCTTGGTCACTTCCTGGGTGTGTATTTCCTTGTGGCACCAGAGTAAGATGGTTTCCCCACATTTCAAAGGAGAAGTAAAGTTTAAAAAAAATTTTTTTTTCCTAAAACATGTAACTCACTAGCAGTTTTAAGGTCCCCATTTATCCCTTCAAAATTGTACTTCCTTTCCAGAAGGGAAGAGAATGAGGCTTAATAAAATTCAGTAACCCATTCCTCACTTCTAAGATGAGCCAGGAACCATGAAGGAAACTGACCCATCACTGCCTCAAAGTGGATCTGTCATACTCTTCCTGAGCCTCTCCTTTGTTCCTGGGGGCTGGCAATGGGCCCCGGTAAAATTCCACTGTGCAGAGTTGAGTTAGAGAATGATTACCCACCATGGAGAGAGTGTCACAGTGAGAAGGCCACGAACCCAGATGGGAGTCCAAGACCATTAGAGTAGAGAGAGGCCCTGGATACCAGTGACTCTATCATTTATCCAGTACAGGGATTTAAAGGTGCCACAACTGTACCTTAGGCACATGACATTAAATAGGCCAGTCCCTGATATTGATATTCCAATGTGGAACTAGAAACTCATTTCACCGCCTTCTACTCAGCCCCAGTGTCATGCCTATACCCTGCCCCAGGCCCAAATATTGTGTGTGGTTGCCCCTTTTAAGTGGAATAGGAAATGGCAACCCATCCAGTGTTCTTGCTTGGAGAAGTCCATGGACAGAGAGAGCCTGGTGGGCTACAGTTCATGAAGTCACATGGTCAGACAAGATGACCAACTCAGCATGCATGCATACACACCCCTTTTAAAACTCTAAGGTTTTTTATTTATTTATTTTTATTTTTGGCTCTGCTGGGTGTTTTTTTTTTTTTTTTTTTTGCTGCACACATGCTTTCTCTAGTTGTGGTGAGTGAGGGCTACTCTCCAGGTTCGGTGCGAGGGCTTCTCATTGCAGTGGCTTCTCTTGTTTCAGAGCATGGGCTCTAGGACTCATGGGCTTCAGTAGTTGTGCTCCTGGACTCTAGAGTGCAAGCTCAGGAGCCATGGTACACCGGTTTAGCTGCCCCTCAGCACGTGGGATCTTCCTGGACCAGGAATCTAACTGGTGTCCCCTGTATTGGCAGGCAGATTCTTAACCACTGGACCACCAGGGATGTCCAAGACTCCTTAAGTATTTTTGAAGACGGGTTTGTATGTTACTCATCATTGTGCTCTGAGCTCTGAGCACAGGATCTGACACAGAAGTACAGGTGGGGCTGAACTATTAATAAACAAATTCCCCCAAAGCATCCCTGACTGGTGATCATCTTGTCCCTATTTGAATCCTCCTGGAAATGGGGCACTCACTACTTCTCCATGGGAGTGCTTCCCCTGTGAGTCAGTTGGTAGGCTGGGTTCTTCCTTTTGTAGCTTCCTAATGGCAAGCCACTCCAGTACTCTTGCCTAGAAAATCCCATGGATGGAGGAGCCTGGTAGGCTGCAGTCCATGGGGTCGCTACGAGTCGGACACGACTGAGCGACTTCACTTTCACTTTCAGACCTAGTATCACCCTCTGAGCCTTTCCCAAGACCTTTGAAAATCTACTGATTATATTGGAGCCCAGTTGGAAGGGGAAGACTGGAAAAGGGAGATTTCTTTTTCCATGGGGAAACCCACCTGAACCTCAGAGGTGAATCCACCCATGAAGAAGTTGAATTCACACACAAAGGGTAGTTTCTTGGGGCTTACTCTTGAAACTCTCCTGCATGTCTGGTCATGAGTGTCTGGGAGAGGCTGGCCTGGCAATGCTAAAATGACACTGTAACGGCATTTCAGATTCAGAGTATTTTCCTGTATTTTCATGTCAGTGTGAGCTAAAGGATGTGCATATGTCCACACATGTGTGTGCATGACAGTCTCTGTATCTGAACACAGAGATTCATTCTTGGATTTCCATCTAGCCTAGGCAGGATCCAAGAACATGACCAGAAACAAGCCTATATCCTGGGGAGGGAAGGGGTATGGCCTCACCACAGTGTGCACAAGCCGGTTAATGCCCTAGAGCCACAGAAGAAATGGGGTCCAGAAAACTCTAGGGGTATATACGCACGTATGTATGAGTGTATAAGGGGCTTCCCTGGTGGCTTAGCAGTAAAGAATCTGCCTGTCAAAGAGACAGGGGTTCGATCCCTAGGTTGGGACGATCCCTTGCAGAAGGGAATGGCAACCCACTCCAGTATTCTTGCCTTGGAAATCCCATGGACAGAGGAGACTGGTGGGCTACAGTCCATGGGGTCACAAAGAGTCAGATATGACTGAGCGACTAAACAGCAACATGAGTGTATAAGAGTGTGTGTCTGTGTTCACAATGGATAGTGTGAACATGTAAAGACAAAGACAAATTGGTTCTACGTCTGGGTGACAGTGCATGAGGTATGTGTGTATATTTACAAGCATTTCTAGCCTGGTTTTGTGACAGTTGTCATTTTGTAGCTGAGCGTGTATGTATGCATGTATGCATGTGTGTATATGTGTTTATAATGTAATCCCAAGACTATATATGAATGACTAGGGTGTTTGTGTATTTAGATGCAAAACCATATTTCAGTCAGGGTCTGGATGGTTCTGTACACCCGTGTGTTTTTCCTGCACACCCCAGCATGTTCCATATTCCCCAGCCTCATGGACATATATGGATGTTCTGACTACAGAGGCTGAGCCCAGGAAAGTTCCCAGGTTGGCTGAGCATGTAGGAGAGTAAGTATGGGTGACTGCTGTTTACGGGCAACCTCACAGAGGCTTTGTCTGATGTCCACTCCCCTTGGCCCCTAAATTCCTCACCCTGGCAGGACATAGGCTGTCCTTCCTTCCAGACCGTCTTCCCCCAAGGAGTCCCTTTAAATCGCAGCCCCTTTCCTGGCCAGGAGGCTGAGAGTTGGGGGATATTCATCTCCAGGCGGGTTTTTGTTCCATCTCATGAAAGGCCTCAATGGCTGGGAATACCATTCTAATTACAGGGAAGCCCAGCTTATGTGGGGGACACAAAGGGCTGTGGTCTCATAGCAGCTCCTTCCATCCGTCAAATAAGGCTGTCTAATGACGGGGTGAGAGCTGTGAATGCCTAAAACAAACTCGAAAAGGAGGGAAAATAAAGCCACCGGGGGCTTAAAATATATTAAATTACCCTGATTAGGAGTCGTGGCTTTGCAGGAGCTGGCTGGAGAGGCTTCGGGTCCGCTATTCACTTGGGGGGGGAGGGGTCAGTAGGTCGGGAGGGGCTCACAGAGCCCGGCCCATTCTCATGCTAACACCAGGGTCGCACTGCAGGCTTAGTGGGCTGGAAAATAGAAATGAATTTGCTGTAATCCTCCTCCTCCTCCTCCCAAGCCCAGGAGAAGCGTTGCTTAATTGCAGCCCCTTAGAGCGTGCTGGGCGTTGGGGCAGGGCCACACCCTGGAGCCTGGGCCCCTCAGCCTTCTCACCCCTCACTCATTTTTCCTATAGGGCAGGTTCAGGGCCTCAAAGCAGATTCCAAAGCATTGGCGGAGGTGGGGCGGGGGGGTAGTGGGCAGTGTGCCTGTACATGAGTGTGCACACACATTCACCCTCCCTCCTTTCGAGGGTGCCAGTATTCACAGTCACCCCTTTCCACCTATTCATGCCATGCACAAACACAAATACCCCTCCACTCCTCCAAACACAACCCTTCACACACACTTCTGTAGACACAAATGCAACTCCACAAAATCAGCAGACACATGTACCCCTTCCTGGGTGAACACACACAGGCCCTGCCATATTTTCACAGGCACCCATTGCATGGACACACACTCCTCCTTCGTGTGTGTCATGGACACACAGGTTGCTTCCCAGACACAAACATATCCCTCTAGACACGTCCCCTCAAACCACTGACTTAGTACAATTTCAATGCTCACAGCAGAGGAAACTGAGGCTTAGAACACAGCCAAGGGACTGTGCCACTTGTGTCACCCTGACTGCTGCAGGCCCTCGGACTGGTCTCTTTCCTACCTGGGCCTCAGTTTCCTACTATTAAAAGGAGGAGCTTAGACTAAATGTTCTAGAAAATTCCAGCCAGGGGTACATGTGTCTGCAGATTGTGTGGTGTTGTATTTGTATCTACAGAAGTGTGTGCGAAGGGGTCTTTAGAGGAGCAGAGGGGTATTTGTGTCTGTGCATGGCAGATCTAAGTGGAAAGAGTTAACTGTGAAAAATCACCCCTTGGCTAGGAGGGGTCAAGGGTTAGGGGTTACTCCTCCCGCGCCTTCCCTGTTTCTGCACTCAGGTGTGCTCTCCACAGGACACTCCACAGCGCACACCGTCACGATTTTCTCGTTTTCGCAGGGTTACAGCCTGGAGGGCGGGCCTGGGAGTCCAGTGGCCTGCATCCACGCACGTCCCGCTGCAGGTGGCGCTGCCGTCCCGCTCACCCCACCCGCCTTCAGCCGCGCCTATCTGTGGCTCCATCCGTGCGACTCGGCGGGTTAGGACTCCACAGAGCCCCGCAGTGTGGAAAGCGGAACCCAGGAGAGACATCCAACCCCGCGCGTCCTCTGCCCGGGACGCCCTCTGCTGGCGGATCTCGAACAGGCTCGCCCAGAGGAGGCCGGACGAATACACTTGACCCTCGGGCCTGACCGAAGAGTCCGCGCAGCGAAATCTACCTGCCCGGGTACTGCGCTCTGCTGAGAAAACCTAGGGAAGCGCTGGCCAGACTGGAACGGAGATTGCGAAAGTAAACTCCGCAGAGGGAGCGTGGGAACCGCAAGGCCTCGCCGCCCCCCTTTCCTCTCGCGATCTCTAAGAATATACCTATATTCTTGCCTAGAGAATTCCATAGACAGAGGAGCCTGGAGGGCTACAGCCCATGGGGTCACACACACACACACACCCATGGGGTCACACACACACACACTTCTTCCAGCGGCGCGCAGTGAGCCCCCGGGAATGAGTGAGCGGAGGGGGCTTACTGTTAGGGGCCAGGGGCCAGGGTGGGCGGCCAGGGGCCCGCCGCCAGCTGCTGGCGAACCTGAACCAACCGGCCTCAGAGTTTCCATCTGAGCTGTGGGTGAAGGATGGCTCTGGGCAGCCGAAGAAGCCAGGAAGAAGCCCCAGAAAGGACAGAAACTTCCTTCCAGACACCCCATGTAGAAAAGGCGGGGACCCCCGAAGCCTCAGAGACTTCCCTCGCCCCCCTACCCTTGGGGGTCAGCCGAGGCCGCTGTCGCCCCTCCTCCCTGGAGGGCAGCGCCAAGGCTAGTTGCTGACAATAGGGGCACGACCCCCACCCCTCAAGTAGTGGGGGCAGAAAGTGCAAGTGAGATCCTCCCGGCTTGGACACCCAGGCGTGCGGCGGGTTGGACGGGCATCACTGGGGAACCAAAGAGGGTCGGGTTTAAGATAGAGGCGGGATTGATTCACTGAACCAAGAGGGTTCAGAAAACCAGACGGAACAGGGATGGCAGATCTCTCCCCATCCCCTCTAAGAGGTCCATGGTAACTGCAGCGTGAAATTTTCAGGGGCCACCAGTACCTCCGAGGTAGAATTAACACACGTGTCTACTAAGCCTAGTTTTGAGGTCAAATAACAGGTTTCAAGTGACCTCTGCACTCCCTTCCCGCGGAAGCATTTGCACTGCTCCCTCCTCAAGTCTGGTTCCGCAGAGTTCTGTTTTGGGGATTTATCTAGGCCGAACTTCCGGGCCTGGAAGCCCGGTGTACTCCTATCTTGGGGACAGAGAAACTTCCCCGGGGCCACTGGTCCAGAAGAACCCAAATTAAATGCGGGGAGGAGTTGAAGAGGCTGTTTGAGACAAACAACGCTGCGTGGAGCGGACCTGGCTCATGACTTTCGCTGCCGCCAAAGTCTCCAGCGGAGGGCCTCGCCTGGGACTGTAGCTTTTCCCAAACGACTGTCCAGGCCTCGGGCCTGGCTGCACCTCTGGGTAAGGGAACCAGCTCGGGACCCGCGGGGCCCTGATGCGGTTCAACTCCGCTCCTCCCAGGGCTCCTGGGGAAGCTGGAACGGAGCCCCGAGGGAGAGCAGGTATGACACCAAGGGCGTGGCTGAGAAGGCTGAAAATGGGGGCGCCGACTGGAGAGGACTGAGCCCTTAATGCCCCCAAATCAGGCTTCAGCCGCGCCTCGGTGATCAGTCCAGTATTTGGGGAAGCGCTCCTCACGGCCCCCTACCCTTCAGCCCCTCACTCTCGAGGCACAGTCAACCGCCCGGAAATCCTTAGGTTCCTGTGGAAGCGCACACAGCGACTCCATAGTTTATTCAACGCAAATCTATGGGAGCAACGAATTCGAATTCCAGAATTTTCTCCACATAAAATAAAACTTAAAGAGTTGACACGCAACCTCTTGACCATGAGGTGGGGTAGCCTCTCGCCGGCGGAGAAGGTGTTTGTTGGATGCCCTGTGGGGCGAGAGGGAACCCCTTCCACCCGGCCCTCCCGGAGGCGCCCCCTCGCCCTCGGCCTGGTGCCCCAGTTCACAGGGCGAAGAAGGCGCCCGCCAGACTCCGCGGCCACAAAAGGAGCCGCAGTGGGCTGGAG
This sequence comes from Moschus berezovskii, assembly GCF_049115385.1. Classification (NCBI taxonomy): domain Eukaryota; kingdom Metazoa; phylum Chordata; class Mammalia; order Artiodactyla; family Moschidae; genus Moschus; species Moschus berezovskii. The sequence goes on from NC_142480.1 coordinate 49,127,324, forward strand.
GCGGCCCAAAAGACGCGGCGCAGAAACGCCTGGGTTCTCCCAACATAGGAGCCACCCGAGGCCAATGTATAGACAGAAACTGGAGACAAGGGACTTTCGAGCCGTCCCTAGTTTAGAGCATTTCTCCCGAAGTCGCCCTTATCGTTCCCTTGTCTGTCCTGAGGCCAAAGGCTCACCCCATCAGTTACCTCTCTTTTATCACAAAGAGATGCGGGATCTTGGGGGTTTTTTCTTTTTTTTTTTTCTAGAATATTCCAAAAATGAGCGGCTGTATTTGGATGAATTCCAGCGGGACCGAGCTTGCGTCCTTCGGCGTGATGGCGCTGCCAGAGCTCGGGTAGGATCTCCGTGGGCCCGGCGCGGGCACCGGGAGCAGCTAGGGACTCGGGGCCACTGGCGTTTCTGGGGAGAAGCGCAACCCAGAGTTGCCGCAGCTCGTACCGCCGAAGCCGCTGGTTCTCGTGCTCAGACCCGGCGTTTTCCGCTGTCTTTCGGGGAGAACCCAGTCCCCACCGCAGGTCTCCCCTAAGCCGAGCCGGCCACACCCGTTAGCGGCATAGCAAGACCCCAAGGGTTCTACCCAGTCGTTGGCAACAGACTGGAGCCTGGGTTTGCAGTGGCTGCCTGCGTTCAGTGTAAAGGGAACGGGCTACGAAACCCCAATAAACTGCGATTTTCTAAATATCCCGGGTTCCTGAACCCCTGGTAACCACCGCCAGAAGCCATGCAAGGGCTGGGCGGCAGAGCGGGGCTCTTGGCAGTGGCTCTTGGCTTCTATTTGTAAAACAATAAAATCCAAAGAGCCGAATGAAGACAAAGCCATTTTAAAACGTTCGATTGGTGAAATCTCCACACTTAGCAAACACTTTCATTTTCAGAGCTGTCTGTGGTCGCACACAGGTCCAGAAAATCGATTGTGTTTCCTGGTGAATTCCACCCAGGGAACAGAGCCCTGGGAACACGCGCCCGTGTACAAATGTTGGAAGCAATGGATGAGAGGCTAACAAGAGAGCCCCCAGTACTAAACGCCTTTATAAACTCACTGGTGTGACTTTGCGGGCATCTTTTTTTTTTTTTTTTTTGCCTGTTTACGCTGCTTTTACACCCTCCGTGGAGCTGCCATGGTTGTACGGGCCTAGCCAGCCTCCCTTTTTCTCCCTTTGCGTAGGCAGACACCTCAGTCGCTTCTGCCAGAAGCTACCATTCGGCCCAGCCGGGCCAGAAAAGGCGCCCTTTCCTTGTACCGTGCAGATCCTCACATCCTGTGTCCTGTGTGCTCACTCTTTAACAGTCAGACACAGGTATGGGGCCCTCCTGGAGAGAGGGGAGCAGAAGGTAAGACGTGCAGGGGCCCCAGCCAAGGTTGACAGGCACCATGGACACCTCTGGCCAGCGTTTCCAATATATGGCCCCACGTTTGGGAACTCGTGGGTTTTGTGCAAGTGTGTCCACAGGACCCCGTAGCCAGAACACAGGACTAGCCTTTCCGAAGACCGGGCGTCCTGCGGGCTGACTCCTGTCAATGGCAGAGAGGTGGGTTATTGACCTAGCGGCCTCCTCCTCTCCATCTATTGTCGCAGCTCAATCACGCACTTACCGGAAGAAAAGCGAGTTTATCTTAGCCTGGAGGAGTCTCGTGTTGCGAGTGTGTGTGTGTGTGTGTGTGTCTAAAGGGTGGGGGAAGTTCTGCAGCCACGACTGTGCAGACGGGTTGAAGACAGACACTTTCAGAAAAGGGCCAATTTCCCCTTCACAATGAGCGCTAAGTACCTGATAAATGGCGCTGGTGTTTATTCATGAGCAGGTACTTCGGAGATGGCGATTAGTACAGCCGCCCGCGCCGCCTCGCCAAGGTACTTAAAGCCGGGCAGGTGCAACGCTGCGCGCGCCCCGAGCGCACAAAGCCCGCGGCCGCAGAGGCGTGGGGCGGGGCGTGAATGAGGGCCGCGCCGGGCCCCGAGGGCGCGCGGCGCGCAGGCACCTTAGCCCTTTGTTCCCCGTCCGAAGCCAAGGCCACTTCACCAAGGGGCGTCCCGGGAAAACCTCCCCTCTAATTACCAAGAATTCCCCTTCGTCCCTCCTCCCGTAGCCCAGCCCGGCAGCTCTCGGTCTGACGGACGCAGGGACTCAGCGTGAGACCAGACTGGGCATTTGTGTAAACGCTGCCTGTAAGCTGGCTATTAGCTAACCAGTTAAGTAACTCAACAACTAGGAAAGCCACAGAACCCGGGCCTGGGAACAGCGCGGGCACGCGGCTCGAGCCGCCCCCGCCGCCGAGGCGCCACCTCTGGCCGTGCGGGTAACCTCGGGCTTTCAGGTTTTGTTTCAACTCCAAGGGGAGAAAATTGGGGTCTGTCTCTTTCCACAGCTTCCTGGCGCCAAGGTCGTGGGACAGACCGGATCTCGCCCTCGGAGTGGCTCTGGAATCCCTAAGAACCGCCAGCTTTTGCCCACGATCGGCGTCTCGGAGCGCGAGGAGAGCGCAGCTGGTGTGCGGGCCTTGGGGGACTGAGAGCTTGGTCCCCAGCCTGCTTGGACGTGAGCGGCCGAGTATCTCCCTTGGAGTCCCATAGAGCAACCTGTGTCTCTCACCCCCCTGGGGCCTTACCCTTATCCCGGGCAGCTAGGGTACTTTCTATTGGCCATGTCCAGGGGTCTGGGACACTCAGACAGTGGAGGGGACACTTGTCCTGATATCCTCAGGCTGTTTGGTTGCCTGTTGTTTTTTTTTTTAAATAACTCTTTTGAAAACAGATTTCTCTCCAATCCAGAGAATCAGAGAAGAGAAATCTATTTCAAGCAAGTTGGATTCCTGGTGGGGAGAAAAATTCTTTTGACTGTAAATAATAGGCAGGGACCTCACCGGATCCATCACAAGGCAGTTTTTTTCATTTTCTACCACAAATAAGAACCAGGCGGCTCTGCTACTCGAAGCAGATTGACCAGGCGATTGTAGACATTAATGTTCATTATAGATTTTTCTTGGAACCTTGGGCTTAGAATAAATTGCAGATATAAGAATCCCAATTCCCCAGAAAATCCGCCATCTGGGATGTGAGCGCAAACCAAAAGTGGTAACCCAGAGGTGAGGCAGGGAGGCAGGCGGAACACCCATGAACGAGATTGCGCTGCCATCAGCCAGTCTGCAGCCCAGCGCGACCCAGAGCCAGCCCAATGGGCAACTGCAGTTAGGTTAAAGGGATCACTAGAGAAGGAATGGATAAAGATGGTTGGATAGCATCACTGATTTGATGGACATGAGTTTGAGCAAACTCCGGGAGATGGTGAAGGATAGGGAAGCCTGGTGTGCTGCAGTCCATGGGGTCGTAGATAGTCAGACATGACTTAGTGACTGAACAACAGAGAAGCAAAATGTCCCCTTGTGTCTCCTGCTAGGACCTGAGTTTGGATTCCAGGGTGCAGTGTTCTCCAGGGTTACAGCCTGCGTCCCCTGCTCTGCGTCCCCTGCTCTGCGTCCCCTGCTCTGCGTCCCCTGCTCAGCCTCGGAGAGCCTGAGATGTTTAGATGCGGCCCCCTCCTTGGAGTGTTGCAATGATTCCAAGGCCATGCAAGTAGCCTCTTTGCCCGGCAGCCTAGAGTAAGAGGGAAGGGGCAGTTGAGGAGCTCGGGACAGAGCCGTGCCACTCCCTATGCCCGAAAGACATGGAGTGGATAAATGCAGGGCTCTGGAGGCGAACCTGGGACAGATGCAACGTGCGAGGCTCGGCCTCCTCTGTTCTTACCGTAAAATGCTGCTGGCCCCGGCATGGGGCCCCAAATTTAGGCAGGAGTGAAAGATTGGAACGAGTGCAGGCGGTGGTGGAGACTACAGATGACGCATCGCAAGGCAGTTTTTATATTTCTATTTCCAAGACCTTTAACGCGCACCCAAAAGATGCAGGTGTGACCAGGAGGAGGGCCAGCAATGCTAACGCCCACGATTGATTTTCTTAGCATTACAGATTTAGAACATATCAGAAAAATAGAATGAATAGACTTCCTGGAGAAGTAGATAAGCCCGGATGTAATCTTTGGCCCTCCTCAGGTTGGCTTCCCCCAGCTGAAAGTTTGTTTTTCTAAGGAAGCTTTTTGGGCAAATGCAGTTTGTGCTCACATGTGCGTGGGGCATCTCGCTCTAGCAAAGCCCCACTAGGCAGTCTAGTGAGTTAGGCCATGAGGCCTGCTAAGCTGGAGCCCTGGGCAGAGTCCCGCAATAAGGTGCCCCCTAAGTCCAACCTTAGACCCGCCAGTGCCAGAATCCTTTTACCAGGAAGAGCTTTATCAAGTTTTGGAATAAGTTAGGGCAGGAATCTCCTATGGGTTTTGTTACTCCAGCTGTTTCATCAAAAATGACTCATACATTGATCGGTTGATGATAGCTCCTGGAAAAGCTGGGAATATCTCAGTAACCTAGCATCCTGCCCATCACCCTCCCAGTGACTGATGTAGAGTGCACACTACTGAATGCCAAGTTCTGACCAGAAGGCTTCAGACTAGAACTCAGATCCTTGACCGGCTGGCCGAAGTGTGTATTGGCTTTTCCTTGGGTCTACCTCACACACGAGCTTCCTCCTCACAGCACCAAGGCTCACCATGGATGGAATTGGACAAGGTAGCACTCAAGATGGAGCCTGTTGTGGGGGAACCCGAGGAAACCCACCCCTTCCTGATCATCTCACATCTTCCCTCTGGGTTCGTGATGAAAGGGATGAGGTTTCTCTGACCCTGAAGAGTCTGCAGTAAAGGAAGCAGTCCTTCAGCCCAGCACCTTGACATACAGGACCTGCGAGGCAGTGAGTGGGCTGAGATGTACGAGAGCCTACAGGTCTGATGTCCGCTTTGACAGCGACCTTGGGGAAAGACCCTCCCCATCTTCAGTTTCCTCATCTGCCAAGGGAGGAGGGTTTTCAAAGAAGACCCTTAACATCTCTAATCTGAGGCTCCAATAAGTGTGAGAGAGGGCTGCACCGGGAACTCCTGCAAACTTCTGAGGATGCTTGGGGTCCTCCCAAGGGAGTGAACGTTTCTTTCTGAAACCTGGTCCTTTGATAAACAGCATGATAGTTGGAGTTAGTAGAGCCAAGCTGCCTGGGTTCAAATCTGACTCAGATCTGCCATTTACTAACTTTGTGGCCTTGGGCCACTTTATTCTCTGGGCCTCAGTTGCCTCATCTCTGAAACAGGGATTGATAATAAATTAAGGGTAACTGAGCTAATCTTAACCATGCATCTAGAAGCATGCTGGCATGGGCAAGCTGTTAAAATGATCTTCCCAGACCCTGGATGCAGTCTCAGCCCTCCCCATCCCTCTTGATCTCCTTCACTGATGGTCACTGTTTCTCCCCCTGCACCACTGCCAGGATCACAGCCCTGCCTGGGTCCGGGGAGTCTGGGAATGGGATGCAGGAGGGCAGGACTCCTGTGTATTGCCCATTTGATGAGTACATTGCCCATTTGATGAGTACATTGCCCGAGGAATCTCTACCTCAATCCTTTACTTATTTTCTGATATGGAAGGAAGCTGAGTCATCTCTCCCCTTTTCTCTCCTCAATTTCACCCATAGGCAGAAACAGCTGTGTGAAAACACATGCCCTTGACTCTGAAGGGTGAGCAAGTAATGGAAGCCTAGTTGATCTCCACTACGAGGGATCCTGCTCAGAGGTGAGTAGGGGTGTACTGCACAAAACAATTGACATTGTCTCCCCCTTTCAACACAACAGGGAAGCCCCAAGAATACTGGGTGGGTAGCCGTTCCCTTCTCCAGGGGATCTTCCCAACCCAGGGATCGAACCTGGGTCTCCCACATTGCAGGCAGATTCTTTACTGTCTGAGCCACCAGGAATAGATGTATGTGTACTTGGTTGTGTCCGACTCTTTGAGACCCCATGGACTGTATGTAGTCTGGGGTCTCTGTCCATGGGATTTTCCAGGCAAGAGTACCGAAGTGGGTTGCCATTTCCTTCTCCAAGAATACTGGAGTGGGTTGCCATTTTCCTTCTCCAGGGGATCTTCAAGACCCAGGGATCTAATCTGAATCTCTTGCAACTCCTGCATTAGCAGGCAGATTCTTTACCAGTTGAGCCACCAGGGCAGCCCTGAGCCACCGGGAAAGCCCTCTCCAAATACACACCTACGCAACTGTCAGCTCCCCAAGGGCAGGGGTTATTCTGTTTTGTTTGCTGTTGTAGCTCCAGTACCTAAAAGTGACGCCTGCCCACAGAACAGGCACTCACTAAATAACTATTAAGTCAGTGAAAGTAAGAAATGTCCCCACTGATCAGATCAGCTTCTGTAGCAGGGTCTAGTGTTCATTTATTTTCCTCATCAAGAGGCATTTTAAAAATAAGAAAGAAAAAAAGAGAACTCTTCATCTCAGATTTCTCTCCTTAGTCATCTTCTGGCTCAGCCTCTAATTCTCTTGATTATCTACAAAGTCCTTCTTTGAACATCCCCCTAACATACAAACATCCCTGTAAGGAGTTAGACTCCAGGAGGGACAAGATTTTAAGGATCTGTGTTTAATTCATCACCTTCAAAGACATTGGGGATCTGCGTGCCCTCCTGGGGGTCTGGGTTATCTTGTACAGAATGGAGCAGCTGTCCTACCAGAATCCAGACACCTCCTCAGATGCCTGGTTGAAGCATGTAGAGACCAACTGGTATCAGTGTTTTATTTTCTGAGGGGAGGGAATGTTGCTTTTTGATAATGCAAAGTGACAGTAACATCATCATCATTAAAGAAGACTGCTGTTAAAACAATAACGGCTTTCCCTCTTGGAAACATTTACTATGTCTCAGGCACTGGACCAACACAACATCTTATTTTATCCTTACAACAAGCCCCTGAGATTGATTTACAAGCCCATTTTACAGATGAGGTAATGGAGAACTGGCAAAAGTCATATAGTTTGTAAGGGAGAGAGCCAGGGTTTGAACACAAGATTCCAAAGGTTGAGCTGTTCACCCTTACCTTCTACCTTCTTTCTCTGATAAGGAAAGCAAGAGCGTCCATGTGAAAGGTGATTTGGGAGGTATTTGCAGTGACTAGGAGAAGGCAATGGCAAGCCACTCCAGTACTACTGCCTAGAAAATCCCATGGACGGAGGAGCCTGGTAGGCTGCAGTCTGTGGGGTCGCTAAGGGTCGGACACGACTGAGCGACTTCACTTTCACTTTTCACTTTCACACATTGGAGAAGGAAATGGCAACCCACTCCAGTGTTCTTGCCTGGAGAATCCCAGGGACGGGGGAGCCTGGTGGGCTTCCGTCTATGGGGTCACACAGAGTCGGACACGACTGAAGTGACTTAGCAGCAGCAGCAGCAGCAGCTCAGAAACAAAGCTCAAATGTTGGTAATCAAACACAGTGAGGTTGAAACTAACAGAACATTGTAAGTCAACTATACTTCAACAAAATTATTTCAAAGAAATAAAATAAAACAGCCTGCCCAATTCAAAGCCCACCTGAACCGCTTTCTGCTGTGACACTGAAGACAATTTACTTAACCCCTTCATGTCCAAGTTTTCTCTTCTGTAAAAGGGGGGTAATAATGAGACCCTGTCTCCTTTAGTTGGAAGGGCTGAGTTCATATATATAAATTATAAATTATTTTCCCAGCCTATATCATAGTAGTATTTATACTGCCCTCTGCAAACTGCTGCCTTAAAGTTCCTCATTCTACCCCTCCATGAATTGGGCATCTTGGCTATTGGGACCAAAAATATATATATATAGCAGTTTATCCAAGATGTCATGATAACCCAGAGAGAATCAGATTAGACTCAGACCAGAAGTTCTCACGAGGAAGAAGAAGGGTCTAGAGCAGAGTTTGCAGAAGGTTTTGAAGGAAAAAACGTTTCCTTTTCCCTTTTTAAAAAGATGTAAACATCTTCCCAGGCTCCTCTGACATCAGCTTGTCAGTGATGAATCATCGGAGCAAAAAGACATGCACTAGGTAGGTCACAGTCTCCATTTTTAGTCAACTTCCTGGTGGCCCGGCTGAAGCCTTGCAGGAGGGCCCAAGATCTGATGCAGCTCAGGAAACCTCAGTCCCTCCAAGCCCTCAGAGGACTGGGTTAAAGGGAGAGGGAAAGACTAACAGAGACTGAAGGCCTCCTTTCTGGTATTTCTTTTTAAAATCTTAAAGCAATTTGAACAGGCTTTTTTTACCCTTTCTTTTTAACAGAGTACATGGACCCACCATTTTCCTGTTAATGCTTGTTTGTGAATGAGACCTTGTATGTAATAGAACAGAGGGAAGCAGTCCCTGGGAGATCTCTCAGTTTGAACCGTGTTTATTTAAAACAACAACAGCAAAAAAAAACCCTCAATCCTCAGTGGTTCCTAAATTTATATGTACTTGATTCTTTTTTTTTTTTTTATGAATCCATCCAGAGACCAATTCATTTATCGTGTACCAAGCCCTTGGCAGTGCAGCTGAAGATGTTAAGAGAAGCAGAGATGTGGAGGAAATCCAGGCAGATCTCCTGGAGGAGGAGACACTTGCTAAAACTTGGCCAAGTGAAAATGGGAAGGAGTGTATTCTTAGAGGGAGAAACTTCATCATGACTAGAATTCCAGCAGTAAGAAATCTGGGAACTACACAGAGAAGCAGGGAAGGAACGCAGAAGGGGAACAGTGTGAATTGAAGGAAAAGCCCATCTTCCCCTTTTTATCCTGCTGCTTCTAACTGGCTGTGAATAGAAACCAGATAACATGGATGTTAGGATTGTGTGCAAAACATCAGTACATAAACCTCAGAGTAAATATATGACAATGAAAGGCAGGAATGGGAGGGAGGCAAGGTTTGGGCCACTCAGAAGAAGCCTCCTGGGCCCTTTCAGCCTCTAAATGTGCTGGTGGGTGAGGTACCAGCTAACACCTGTCCCTGCCCAGAATCCAGGAACCAGCCACAGTAGGAACAGCCAGAAGTCCTAAGCCATAAAAAGGGAGGATATCTTATGGGCCCCTGCACCGCCACTAAATCACAGCCCACTCCCACCCCACCCACCACCGGTTGGACCAGGACCTTAATTTAGGTGCTGGAGAGGTGGGGGGAGGGAATGTCCATAGTTGATTTTCCCTAGAGCAGAGCCACACTCACGCCCCTGCAGTTCTCCAGAAGGGGCCTCAGGGTCTGGGGAACTAGATTCTAACTGCGGGGCCCCTCCTGCAGAATCTGAGAGAAGGCGAGGAAGAGCAAGATCCAGAACTGGCGCGCAGAAGCGGAGACCAAGGAGGCTAAGCCGACCAGAGATGGATGAACTAGACGCCCCTGGGAAAGGCCGGCGACTTCACCGGATAGACACGGGGCACCCTTACCCTCTGTGCCCCCCGCCCCAGGCCTGGGACCCCTCAGAGCCCTGGAGAGGCAGCGCCCCCCGCCCCCAGACCCGGTGGGGCTCCCTCCCAGCCTCCCATTCTCGTTGCAACACACCGCCCTCCGCCCTGTTCCTCTGGGTCGCAGAGTGCGGGGGCTGGGGGGCGGGGCAGAAGGGGTGCGGGCGAACCCCGCCAGGGCTTCTTACCTAAACGCGAGCATCCGTCCGACCGAGCTCGGTCTGCTGCTGGGACTGTGGGGCTGGGGAGGCTCCCACGGACTCGGATCGCGCCTCCCCCGCCGCGCCGAGCCCCCAGACCCTTCGGTGGCCCGGAGCTGGGGCGCCGGGACCAGCGGACAGGCGCCGCGCGGGCGGGAGGAGGCGGCTCCGGCGGGGCTCGGCGGGGCGGGGCGGGGGCGTCTGCCGGGCCCCGCCCGGAGGGGACTTGGGAGCGATTCTCTCTGGAAGGACAAAGGCGGCCGGGGAAGGATTGGCGCCCCCCTACCCCCATCCCCGGAGCCTGGCCCTGAACTTGAACTTGTACTTGACACTTTGTCCGGAAGGTGGCGAGGGAACCCATCTGAGCTAGGACGGGGGGCTCGTCCGTCCACCTCTCCTCCTGGGGAGGGGGCGAACCTGGCCTCTTCGGCGCCGGGAGGGAGCCCCTGCCTCCCCAGGTGCCCTCAGGGCCTGGTGCGCCCCCAAGCGACCTTGGGCTCGAGGGTCGTGGGGTTCCTGCCCTCCCCCTCGGAGAATTGGGGTGCGAACCAGGCCGTGGGTCTCCCGCCCGCAGGAGTAGGCGCGGGCCCTGCGCCCCCGCCCTCCATCTCCACCCCACCCCACCCCACCCCACCCCATCCCATCCCATCCCACCCGGAGCCCGGCCCGCAGCCGGAGCCGCGCTGGGCCGGCCGGATTCTCTGCACGTCGCGTCGGCGGCCGCTATTCAGCCGCTAATTGAACGTTAATGGCAGGTGCGGATGAGGTCACCGGAGCTGGCTTTTCTCACACATTTTTCATGCAAATTCGCGAAACTCTAAACAAATTTAAATAAAAAGCTCTTTGTGCCGCGCGCCCCTCAGTCTTCTCCCTCCCGCCCGGGGTCCTGGCTCCTCCCGGGGCCCTGGGGCCCCGAGCCTGCTGCCCGGCGGAGCGCGGCACGCGGGGGGGAGCCGGGCGCCCCGGGGCAGCGCCGCCTGCCGGACGGCCGGACCCACCCCGCCGCGCCGCCGGCGGCCCTGACCGCAGCCGCCCCCGGCCCGGGCGCGGTGGAGCGGGGATGAGAGACGTTTCACTGGGGTTGCCCGGCAGGGCGAGGCTGGTAGGGCGTCACGCACTTAGGGAGGCCGCGTGGGCAGGGGTTTGAATGCTTGGCATCTGGGCAGGTGTGCCTGTGCCGACATCCTGGCTACACCCATCCCTGAACCCACCAGCTACTTCAGCCTCACTCTCCCCGTTGGTTAAACAGGAATTAATACAGTGCCCGTTTTGTATAGGGATGTCTGAGGATTAAACCATGATTTAGGACATGAGCAAGCACTTAGAACAGTGCCTGGTGCAAGAAAGTCTTGATAATTGTCTGGGGTCCCAGGGCCTTGTGAAAAGGGATGCTGTGATATTGCACATTCATAGAGAACCTTGTCAGGGTCTTTCAGGAGATTTACGAAGCTTTGTATCCCATTCTGGTCACAGAAATGAGATCTGGAGCCCAGCTCCATTGCTTCCCAGCTGCGTGAGTGTGCATGTTTCTTAGCATCTCTGAAGCCTCTGTTAGCTACTCTGTAAAATGGGATTAAGTCTTATGGTGGTGGGGATGTTTGTCACTGTGAGGATTAAATGAAAAGACACTGATGGACGTTTGGGAGCTGCTTCAAAATCCAGAACCTACAGAAGCCCACTTCTGAGGGTGGTACCCCTAAGATTACCACCCTCAAGGCTATAGATAAGCCTTGGACCAGGTAGCCAATGGTCTTCATCCTCTTAGCCAGATGACCCTAGCCCAGGTCAGGAAGACACTTTCCCAGACCTTGGGAGGGCTTCTTGGATCCATACCAGGGACCCACCACACCTGATACAGCAAGAATTGTCTTTGCTAGTGGCTAAATCTTACTTTCCTCACCTACATCTTTCCCACAGAACTGACCAGACACATGGAAGGCTTTGCAAAGAAACTTTATTTGAGTTGGGAAGAGTGTGTGTGTGTGTGTATGCGCTAGTCACTCAGTTGTGTCTGACTGTGCAATCCCATGGACTGTAGCCCACCAGGCTCCTCTGGAACAGAGTTCTCCAGGCAAGAATACTGGAGTGGGAAGCCATTCCCTTCTCTAGGGGATCTTCCCAGCCTAGGGATCAAACCCGAGTCTCCCGCATTGCAAACTCTTTACTGTCTGAGCCACCAGGGAAACCCATGAGAGAGGTGAGGTTTACAGGATAAGTCTTCTCTTGCAGAACTTGCCTGAGTCCTCCCTCAGGACCATCCAGGGGGACCCCCTGGCCTTGCAAGAGCCCTGATTCCAGATTCCTGAGTGAGATCTCTGCTTACCGACTGCTGCTTCTGCAGCTTCAGCTTTCCTTGAGGACCTCATCAGGCCAGACTTGGAAACACTGGGGCAGGCCCAGAAGTGCCCATCAGGCTTCTATCAGGTAAAGGGAGAAGCAGAGTCTGCAGAAGTGTAGGTGACCTGCAGCCAGGGGACTGGGGGGCTGCAGCAGTTGACCCTCTGACCCCACCCACTCCCACTTCCCATTTCCCACCAGGTGGAATCCCTGAGCCTTCCCCAGTACCTTACCCCCACTTTCCAATGCTCATTCAGGCTTGTCTTAACCAGCTGGGCTGTGTATTTGCCTCCAGGCCACTGCCCCCAGGAAGCCCATCTGGACAACCCTTCTGGCCCTGGACAGCTCTGGAGGAGAGGCTATACTAACCAAAGTCTCTATAATCCTCCTCCCCACCCCTCCACTGCCCAGTCCAGGGCCAGGCATACTAAAGGAGCTACATGACTTTAGGTAAAATTGGGGGAGGACCCCAGGCAAGCAACTATTTGAGGTGACCTTGCAGAGGAGGGGTTATTATCTCTATGAATGGGAGGTGGAAAGGAGGGGTTCCAGCTTTGGGGACCTCCTAGTGGCCGTGCCAAACAGGATTTCTTTGGGGTCTGGAGTAAGACTTCACAGTCCAAGAGACTTGAGTTTGAATCTTAGTTCTGGCACTAACTAGCTGTGTGACTTGGGACCTAAAACTTATTTTTTCTGGGCCTCAGTGTCCTCATCTATAGAATGGGTGGGTAACAATAATACTGACAGTCTATAAAGTTATGAGGAGTCACTGCAGCCCTCTGCCCATGGTCCATTTTAAATTTTTCTTTCCTGCTCACTCTGCAAGCTCCACAGCTGATTTGGGTTGACTGTAGGTGTCGCCCAGGTCCCAGGGACTACTCTGCAATCCTGCAGATTTCCCAGGGTCCTCTGGATGGCTACCTGGCCCAGATCTATGGCACCTTCCCCCCTACCCCACCGAGGGCCCACCCAGGCCCATCAGGGCCCAATGGAGAGCTCCTCCAGTCGCTGTGGCCAGGTCCTGGCCTTTCACGTGTGGAGTCAGACCCACACCTCCCACTCCTGAGACCTTGTGTCACTTGCTGGGCCACTTGCTTTCTCTGGGGTGAAGCAAACAAGGAAGGCCAATGGCAAAATTCTCTTGGAGCTCCTACTCCAACTTGGTTATAGAGATTAAGCCTGATATATTCAATAACCTCTTTACATTTCTCAGTGAAAGTATTCCACAAGCATGGAAAGAAAATGGAAGACTGCATTCATTCCTTCTCACCCCCCAGAGGTAGTCTTCTAATACACACACCCAGAATCTCTTCACATATAAGCATATTTTTACTTTTAAATACATACAAATAAGATCATGTTCTATTGCCTGCTGTGATTTATATTTACCCAACAATATATACTGGCCAGCCTTCCGTATCAGCCAATATTTAGAGACCTACCACATTCATTTTTGCAGCTGCATAGTATTTCACACAGTATGAATGGACCACAGGTTCATTTCCATTTCTTTACATTCTTGAAAAATAAATGCTCAGATGAACATTCTTGTACATTCTTCTTTGGGAATGTCTACATGTTAACTGTATAGGAAATTTCTAGCAGTGCAATTTGCTTGTAACTAAGTACATGAGTCCTTTACATTCTGATATTGCCACGTTTCATACTTTCCCACCAATGGTGTTTGAGTGTCTTAGAAGAATGTGATGGTAGAGAAAGGCATTAAGAGAGGCAGCAATGTAAGATACAGGTCATGGAAGCATCCAGCGAGCCCACTGAGAATGGCGCTGGACTGGCCTGTAGACCTGAGGGCAGTGCCCAGCGCCTTTGTCTTGTCCAGGCCTGGGTGGTCTAGTAGTCAAGGGGTACCCTGAGTCAGAGGGGAGTGGGCCCACAGGGGTGCTGGGAGTGGAGGGCGGGCCAGCATGGCTGGAGTCCCGCCTGAATGGTTTCCTGCGGCCATTGTCTCTCCCCTGCCTGGTCTCCTTGGGGGGGGAGTTTATTCGGGGGCCTTTGGAGAAGAGTTGGGCAGGAGGAAGAGGGTGTGCAGCCCTCACCAAAGGCACCCAGGAATGTGTCACAGGAGGGAGAGGAAAAGGGAGGGAGGACCATCCCTGGGAGACACGGACGTCAAGAACCCCTGACTAATGAATAGTGAGTTTGCCCTTGAACCTCACTGGGCTTCGCCATTCTCAGGCACAGAACAAGAGCAGAGACACGTCTGAGCCCAGCTGCACGGGGACGGCGGCGGTTCATCTCAGACACTTTGACAGGCCGGGCCTTTTCCCTGCATAGCTCGGATCTGGCTCCCGGCTCCCCTGGCAACAGCGCAGCGGCATGGCTCCCAGGTCCAGGCCCTGCCTGCTGTGAGCAGGAGGAGGGAGGAAGAGGAGCACCAAAGGGAGGACAGCTGGGGAGAGGGCACTGTTAACTCCCAGAAGGCTGGAGCCCCTTGCATGGGCACACCGCCCTTGGTCCTCGGGGGGCGGAGATGTGGGGTGGAGCTTCTGTTTGCGGGAACACCCTGCACTGGAACAGGCATAGAAAGGGTGTCCCACAGGTCAAAGGCCAAGACCTCCGCAGGATGGGTAGGGGGAAGGGGCACGCTTCCCCAGGTCCCCAGCCAAGTCCCAGAAGGGCAGGAGTGGAAGCAGAACCCACGCTGGGCTCTCTGCCCCCGTCCTCCTCCTCCATCCTGGCCCTTGACTGCTGCAGCTTCAGGACAGCAGCAACTGTATCTTCCCTTTCTGCTTGGCTCTTCCGCCTCTGATGATGGTGCATGTCCTGGAGTGAGGGGCATGGCTCTGGATTCCAATCCTATGACCTCGGTAAGCAAGACCCACACAGCTCCTCTCTGTCTCCATTTTCAGAGAAGCTGAAAAGAGGCTGTCCCATCACACTTCGCAGGACAATCTAGAGATAAGAGAAATAATATGTGAGAAGGAGCTCGGCCCTCTGGGGAAGAAAGTGTCCTAGAAATCTCATTCAGGTATTATTAGGGCTGAAAGTAGGTATTTCTGCTCCCTGGGGCTGGGGGGAGGAACTTCTTGAGGATGTCTCAGAACCTCCTCAGCAGAGCAGGCTGAAACTCAAAGGCAACAGGTTAGGAAAGGCAATGGTTTCTGTCCATAGCCTTTGGAGTCTCAGCTTGGATGGGAAAGTAAGACAGACCCGCTGTACATTTTCAAAGAACTTTCCTGTATCATTGCTCTGCCTTGCTGCAACATGATCCTCATTTTAGAATTAAGGAAAGAGAGGTTCAGAGAGCTTAAAAGCTAGCCCAAGGTCACCCTGGTTATACAAAGACCTGAGCCCATGTCCCCTGATTCTGTGGCCTGCACTTGTGTCAGCTGTATGGGTGGCAGAACCACCTGGTTGGGATCCTGGGGAGGCGGGAGCAGGCAGTGAGAAGCAGAATTTCCCCTGTGGATTGCTTCTTGGGGCTTGGACCTTCTGAGTCCGAAGGGCCTGGCCAAGGGAAGAAGGACAAGGCAAGTCCCAAGGAGAACAATGCAACCCCACTGTGAGGGTTTCTGGTGGCAGAGTTACAGGACAAAGGCGAGCCAGAGCAAACAGAAACAGAAGAGAAGGCCCCAGATCAGAAGCTGGGAACAAACTCAGCTAGACCTGTGTACTCCAAACACAGTCTCACCCCAGGGCAGGTCACATCCCAGCCTTAGGTCCCAGCTGGCAGTGAGCTGGGTTTTCATCTGAAGCCTCTGGATGAAGATGTCTCTCTGCATCCCAGGGAAATTTGAAGTAGACCACAACTGGTTGGGTTTCCTGCAAGCCAGGGGGCTGAGGCTGAGGGTTACTGGCAAGTAGCAGAAGAGAAAAAGCAGGAAGAACTTCCAGATTACAAAATGTCACAGCTAAAAAGGACCTTAGGTGTCATCCTAGCCAATGCTCCTTTGCCAAGTCCAGAAAGGGAGAGGGTTCACTCAAGGCCAGAAGAAGTCCAAGTCTCTGACTTCCAGCTAGGTAGGGCTGTGCCTTCCCAGGCGACTTGGCATTCTACCAGGCCACCCTGTGTCCTCAAAAGCAGAGATTTCACTCAATGAGGCACAGAGAAGGACCAGATAAAAGAAGTTACTGCTGGCAAAGCACACCACGTGTCAAGCAGTGGCTGCTGGAAGCCTGGGGCTGGTGCATATGCCACTTTGAAACCAGAAGCCTTCCTGGAAGACACCATTGTCACCACTGAGCAGTTAGGGACCACAAATCTTACCTGGCTGATGACGAAACAGGCAGGAAGAGATGGATCAGAACACAAACTGGCCCCAAAGTCTGACCCCCCAATTCTTTCCAGAAGGGTCAGGGAGGAGCAACGGCTCTGGGGCAGGTGGGAGCTTCCAGGAGAAGCATGTCCCCACAGAGCCTGATGGTTGGGCTTTAGCCAGGGCGGGGTCTGGAGCTGGGAAGGACTTCGGCTCGCTGCCCTTGGCTGCCGGGTCCTCTGCCAGGTGGAGCAGGGTGCCCCATTCCAGGAAGATCTGACCTGCTCAAAATGCAAAGGAGGTCAGGGACCCTGAGTCGTGCAGCCTTGTCAGGAACTGCCCTCGAGGGAAGTCTGTGCGCTGGCTGATGAAGGGACACGTGATGGGACAGAAAGACACAAAGACAAATGAACTTCTTTCAGCCCAGCTGTGCCCTCCTTCCTGGGCTGCTGGTTTGGGCCAGCTGCCACCTGACTGGCCAGTGCCCACAGTTAAACATCCTGCATATCACTACTGTCCTCATCCTCTGAATCACGGCTGCATCAACCCACCTTGAGAAGCTCAGATCCTCCATACCTTCCCTGGACCACAGGGGATAGGAGAAGGAAGATGAGCCCTGCTTAGCGGTGAGCAACTCTACTGGGAGGTAGGAATTATCATTCCCATTATACAGATAAGGGTTTAGAGGCTCTAAGACATTCAGGGGTCTGTTGCACAGTGATGCCAGAAGCAGAATGCCAATCTGGGTCTCTTGCCAGCCCCTCCTCTTCAGCCAGGGTCCCAGGCCTGGGCCATCACCAGCCTAGGGAGCTGCAAGACTCTGAAGGGCCTGGGCCTAGCACCCCCACCTCATCTTCTTCCCTCCCGAGGGTTCTCTCAGGGTTCAGTGTAAGCAGGGGTGGCATACTGCCCAGCACACTTGATTCATTCTAGAACAAATCCCCCAGCCCCTGAGCAGCCCTGACAGCATTTTCCTGGCTAACCAGGGGAAGGAATGTCTGCCATGTTCAGAAACGGCTTCTCCTACTAAGACAGGGAGCCTGAGGATTTGGGGGCTGGGGTGAGGGTGGGGACAGCTACCAAACAATAAAACCTTAGCCAGGCAGAAAGGGCAGCAGGGCCTTAATCTTGGGAGCTTTCCTCCTGAGGAACAAAGCACAAGGTCACCCCAGCTGCATGCAGGGCCCGGGCCCCAGCCCTCCACTGGGTACCACCCATGCTGGGCCAGCCTCGGAATGGCGAGCCGCACTTGGAATGTGATTCCCGGGCTTTGTGTGATGCTCGGTTAGCAGAGTGCGACTCCCAAGATCCCCTGTCACCCCCTAAAGCCTCTGCCAACCCACCCCCCAGCACCACACTGATCACCAGATTAAGGAGCCCAGGGCTACAGCTGAGGCAGCTAACACCCGGGAGGGAGGGAGGGGCGGGGAGGGGAGGGCAGTGGGCAGCTCTCCCAAGGCCTGCCTGCCCTGCCTGTTTCTCTCCCACCCCTACTGTGGGCCCTGGTCTCTGTTCCTGCCTGAGCTCTAACCTCTACACTCTTCCTCATTTGGCTCTGACTTCCCCTCCAGATCCCCAGATGGAGCAGGGTAGGAAGAGTGCGCGTGCTGGGGGCAGGGACCGGCTGGAACCCAGGACCTCCCCAGTCAGGACTGTGTGCCCTTTGAGGGGGATCCCAGAGGTTCTCTAACCAGCTGCCCAACTCCACAGCAAGGTGCAGCCCCTGCAACATGAGGGAGCAGAAGGAAGCACCAGGGATGGGGAGAATGGTGAAGAAGGGACAAGAGAAGGCGTTCGAAGCACTTCCCTAAGACCCCAACACTTCCTGAACCAGTGCCATGCCCAAGCATTTAAAACACAAACACAGGAAAGAAGTTCCCTTCTGTCTGCAAAGAATCACCAGGTCTGTAAGAAATGAGATGGCTAGGTTCATAGAGACCCAATGGGAAAGAACTGGAGGTTTCGGCCCAAGGAATTTTGGACTGTGAGGGTCCCAGACTTACCCTTTCAATCACTGAGAAGCTGTGAAGAGAGAACAGGACCAGTGGGGCTGGGTAGGGGAAAGGCAAGAAAAGGGCCTGGAGTCAGCTCCCCTGGATCCTAAGACTCCTGCACCTGGACAAGAGGAGCCATGCTCCAGGTCCCCGCTCCCTGACCTTCCAGCATTTCTGTGCGGGGCTGTGCAGACCTGGAAACTCTGACCCATAAAGTCATCTGGAGGCCCAGCCGAGCAGGCGTCCAGCCCCATCCCAGCCTCGTCCCCCATGCCAGGGCCTGCAGGGGGCGACCAGGACACACCCAGGGCCTCGGCCAGCAGCTGCTCTCACTCCAGTTTCTCCTTTGCCACCACTGCCAGGCTCCCCTCTGCCAGCTGGGGCCTGCTTCCCACCACCGCAGGGCAGGGGTAGCAGAGGAGAGCCTGGGGGCCTGGGGGCAGGGGTGGCTCTATGAGGACCTGGTTCTGCCCGCTCCGAGAGTAGAGGCCCACGCTCCAGCGTCCACAGAGGTAAAATCCTTCCTCTAAGATGTACTCACCGCCTGCCAGAATTCACTGGTCCCACGCCCGTCGATGTGCTCAGGCTGTGCGAAATCAACACAGGTTCGAAATGATCACAACCATCACAGTCTTTCCGAGTTAGAAGGAACCAAGAGATTCCTGAAGTTGTCCTTGCTCACTGTGCCAGGGAGAACACCGGGATCCAGTGTGAAGGATCAACCGGCCTCCCCAGGGTCACGCAGCACGTGCTCCTGCGCGTCTGCTCAGGGCCAGGCTCCTGCAAGGGCCTAAAAGAGGGCTTTTCTGTCATCCCCCAAATGAGATCCTGGCCCAACTGTGGGCGGCGGGGGTCTGGGGCCAGGGGAGGCTGTAATGCGATAAGCAGACTGGCCATCTGGCTTGGGGATGGAGAAGACTGGCCGCTTCTGCTGCCTGGTCCCGGGGGGCCCTGTGTCGCGAGAGACAGACGGCCAGATGGACGGGCGCTGGCCTGGGTCTGGGTGGAAGCCAGTGAGTTCCCTGTAGCCAGAGCTAACCAACTCTCAGACGTGGCAGGGTGGAGTAGAGAAGGCCTGGGGAGCGACGCCAGGCCCCTCTAAAATGGCAGAGACAGGAAAGCAGGCTGGGGAGCCGAGATTCCTGCCCAGGCACAGAGCCTGGCTCCCCAGGTAAGCCCCGGCCCAGCTCTGCTCCACAGCCATAAACAGGTCCCCCTCCTGGGGAAAGGCAAACACATCTCCCCTGGCACCTTCTCAGACATGCATGCAAAACTAATTAACATGGGGAGACATGCGAGCAGCCGGCCAGCTCCACACCCTCGAGTCCACGCAAACAAGGCGAGCCCTTGTCCGGGGGACGTGCACAAAGCTTTGTTGCTAATTTAGGCATCTGTCTCTGTCTGGTCTGGTCCTCCTGCCTGCGCTGGGGTTTTTCCCAGCCCCTCGGACAATGCTGGGAACAGGCCTGCCGATCCCTTATTCAAATCACACCCAGGACAATGAGCTCATTGTGCAGGCCACAGAAAAAGGGATGCTGGGGGAGCGGTGTGTGTTGGGGGGTGGGCAGTGTAACCGGGCATTGGGAGTGGAGAAGGGTGGGGTGGTGAAGAAAATGGGAACCCAGGAAAGTGTTTACTAACACAGCCCCTGCAGCTGCCTTGGGCCCCTCTCCCTTCCCCCACCAGGCTGGCAACCGGGTAGAAGTCCTGGGACTTGACTTGGAGGTGGGGGGTCCCCACAGATGAGGGGCCTTGAATCTACTGGGCTGGTGGATACAAAGTCTGGCTCAAATCTTTGCCTTGTCACCCTCTCCCACCTTTAGCAGTCTACAGCTACCCGAGTGTCCGTGGCCGGTGTGCCTTTTGTAACTGGGTTTGGGGGTTCTTTTTTCTCTTACAGCAGAACATACAGGTCCGGACTGCAGACAAGGAGACGGGGCTGGGGGGAGAGGTGCTGGCGGCTGCTCGGGGTGGGACCTGCTGTCTCGGCCATTGTCTTCAGGCAACATTTCATTTTCTCCTCCTTCCAGGCTAATAAATTAGAGAGGAGGCCGTGAGCTTCGAAGGGACAGGCTCCCCACGGACGGCGGGTGGGCAGGTGGGAAGGCAAGTTCGTGAGCTCTTGGCAGATGGGGCTCACCCGGCACTCGGCTGCTCACGCCACACCTGGTCAGACACTTGCACAGAGCCCAACAATGAGCAGCACAAAAATACCCCGTGTGTGTGTGTGTGTCTGTGTGTGTGTGCGTGCTCAGTCGTGTCTGACTTGCCCTACAGACTATATCCCACCAGGCTCCATGGGATTCTCCAGGCAAGAATACTGGAGTGCCTTTTCCTCCTCAAGGGGATTTTTCCAACCCAGGGATCAAACCCACATCTCCTGCCTTGGTAGGTGGGTTCTTTACCACTTGAGCCATCGGGGAAGGCCCATATATATATATACATACACACACATATATATCACATGTAAATTTTTATACATAATACAAATTCCCCAAGATTCCTGAAGGGGTGATCTGGGGCTTGAGCCCTTCGTCCTAACAGTTCCCCAGCTCCTTGTCGCACTGAGCCCGCCTAGACAGGCCGACGTAAACAGACATGCACAGCCTGACACTGACACGCAGACATAAAAAGAAACACACACACCCAGAGGCAGCCCCAGACACACACACTGACAATAGCGTAATGAATGCAGGACGGCTAGAGCATTCAGTCCAAAGCCCACACCGCTGGCCGCCCAGCACCAGGGTGGCTGAAAGGTTATGGAGAGGCTGCAGGCCGGCTCCCCACAGTCTCCTGTCCCAGGCTCTCGGCTCTGAGGAGCTAAGGTACAACACCATGCCAGACACCCAGGTGGGAGCAAATGTCTCCTGAGACAGAAAGGCTTGGAACTGGACTCAGTCCTTAGTCAGGGCAGTCTGAGCTGCCCTGAAGGATTTTCTTAACAGTCAAAGAAAAGATGTTTAAAAGTCATCTCGACTGTCCTGTATTTTAAGACATGTCTTGAAGTTGGGGCAAAGTGGAAATGCCATACAAGATCACCAATAGTTGACTATTTATGATCTATCAAAAAGAAATTTCATATGGACCAACCTAACAGGCAACTGGCTCCAATAACTATTGAGTGTATTTTCCCTTTTTAAATTTCCTCTCCAGCCTGGGTTATTTTATTCTGAAAGAAAGAAAGAAACACACCCAATAATCCAAGACCCAGATCTACTTTTGGAACCTCTGTCTATAGCCACATATCCACATTGTGCAGAGACGTCACAGTAGCCTCTGGAATGACGTGAACACACACACATGTGCACACACACACAGCCTACGGCATCTATCAGGCCAAGACCCACCTTCAGATTCCTCCACCAGGGCTCCTACGTCTCCTTTACCCATCTTCTGGCTCTGGAGCATGTCCTGGGGAGGACAGAAGGAACAGGAGACTAGAATGGCATGGGCAATGGGACAGCCGTGCTACTGGCTTCTTCTCCAGAGAGGTGTCCGGGTTAGCTGAGTGTCTGTGCATGTACTAGACAAGACATCAACCAAGCAGCTTTGAGACTAAAGCATGTGCTGTCAACTAGCCACCAAATATAAACCCAAGGCCAGGCTCTGTGCATATGACAGTCACTCCAACTACCTGTAGGAGAGCCATGCCCAGGAAACTAGAGGGGTGCAAGGCCACCCAGTGTGAGGAAAGCCCACTCCTTGCCAGCAGTTGGACATTTATGGTCCTGTCACTCATAGAACACAGAACATAACACATCTTCCCAAGAAATCACTCTCACCAATCTCTCTGGAGTTTACCAGGGGAGGAAAAATGGAAGGTTTCAGAAGCAGAGTCCAGCAATGCTCTGCATCTCACTACCTGCTTCTTAGTTGTCCACAGAGGAAGGCCTGTTTCATAGATACTCATCCTGCCCACCAGTGACAGCTGGCCCATCCAGCTGAGAGCAAGACACTTCCTTGAGAGTCTCCAGGTGACCTGGGATTCCAGTTCCAGACTTCACAGATCTGGAACTACCTTCCATGTGGCAGGAAATCACATGGTCTGTCTCACACCTCTGACAAAGTACTGTGACCACAAATGCCCTGTAACTCCTAGTATTAGCGCATTAACTTTCTAAACACATACTACATTGACCTCAACAAGAAAACGATCAAAACAACACCACCAAGAACCACAGTAAGATGAAATCTGTTTGGCCTTCCCTCTCCCAGGAGGCAAGTGAGAGAATGCGAGCCTGCAGCCGGGGCTTCAGAGATGGTAGTTGCATTTGCACGGTGGGCTCCAACCTAGCGGCTACCTGGATGACTCTTTCAAATACCAGGCATGTTGAGCACAGATATCCGGGTGCCCACCACTGCTACCTTATATGCAGGTTCACCTCCCAACCACTGCACTCGGGATCCAGTCTGAGCAGAACCAGGAGAGAATTCTGGCCTTCAGGTCCCAAACAGTGTTGGATTTCTTCTGATGAAAAACCTTCTGCACAAGAATTAGAGGTAATTTATCATTTGATTGCATTTAAGATGTTCCTTCGGAGAAGGCAATGGCAAGCCACTCCAGTACTCTTGCCTGGAAAATCCCATGGATGGAGGAGCCTGGTGGGCTGCGGTCCGTGGGGTCGCTGGGGGTCGGACATGACTGAGCGACTTCACTTTTCACTTTCACACATTGGAGAAGGAAATGGCAACCCACTCCAGTGTTCTTGCCTGGAGAATCCCAGGGATGGGGGAGCCTGGTGGGCTTCCGTCTATGGGGTCACACAGAGTCGGACACGACTGGCGTGACTTAGCAGCAGCAGCAGCAAGATGTTCCTTACCAATCTCAGGAAATTCTCTGGTGGCTCAGACAGTAAAGAATCTGCCTGCAATGCGGGAGACCTGGGTTCTATCCCTGGGTTGGGAAGATCTCCTGGAGGAGGACACAGCAACCCAACCCAATCCCATAGACAGAGGAGCCTGGCGGGACACAGTCTAGCCTCAAATGCAAATCTTGATAGGTGACTGCTATGCTGATTCCTAGGATCAAAGCTGTGTTTTAAATGAAGAAGAGGCAATTGAGATGTCACAGTTCTATAAAGAATCAAGGAATCTGGAAAATTTAAGTTCTAGGCCAGGCTAAATGGCAGCTTAAGATCACCAAGGGCAAAACATGACATGACCTCTACCAGACTCTGGGGGTGTGGAGAGGGGCAGGGAAGCCAGGAAGCTGCAAATGGGTGAGAGTTGTCACACCCCTAGCGCCCGCTAATCCAACACCCCCTGCCCAGGGCCTAGCCTTCTGGTCATAAGTGAACAGATGAAATTCTGTATCACACAAGCTTTAAAGGGCTGGGCAAGGGACTGTGGTTTTCTTCTCTGTATCCTCAAGGCCTTGCCCAGAGCCTGACACGGAATGCTCGGTCAATGAAACCGGAATGAATAAATGAATGAAGTAGAAAAACTACAATCTGATATGGGAAGACTTCCAATTCCTGAGCTACACGGTTCCCTTGCTAACTGGGGTATGGTTCCATGCACAGCCCTAGAAGCGCTGAAATCCAGGCCAAGAGCCAGCAGAGGTGAGAGGCCCAGGGTGGATGTGTCTATTTGACTCAGGCTGGCCTGGCAGCACCCACACCTACTGTGCGCGGGGTGACAAGACCACTTCCCTTAGCCTGCCCTCCACTGTCACTGTTCTTGGCCTCCACCATCTGACCCGCTTTTCATACCCAAATCTCTAGGTCAGTCCTGTAAGACTCAGGCCTACACCTGAGCCTCTGTTCAGGGAGTCCTGCCCCTCCTCAGCCCAGAAGACTTCTTTGGCTACTCTGATGCTCTGCCCCACATAAATTCCTCCTCTCCTAACTCTGATGGCCTGAGTCAAGCTCTGTACATCTCCAATGTGTGCATCCTTAAGCTGCTTTCTGCCCCAAGGGCTTAGGGAACAGGTCAGGGCTTCACCTGGGATCTCTCTGGACCTCAGAGCTAGAAGCTGATGCAGTTAGGACACCATGACTTACTGTAGACTGGCTGGGCCTGATCCCTTGCTCGCTGCCTTCCCTGTTCCTTCCCTCATCCCACATGTTTGGCCCACCAGTGAATTGGCTCCCTGCAGCAGAACCTTGCTGGTTCCTCCTCCCAACACACACACATCCGCTCCAGGATAGCAGGAGGGGGATGCAAACTGACATTTCTTGAGAGCCACAAGGTTAAGTATTACTATCCTCAATGCTACAGATGGGAGACTGGCTGGGGAGAGAGAGTGTGCCAGGTCCCAAGTACGCTGGTCAGACCCCCGGAGCCCACTGAGCCACATGCACTTCCTGACACCACCATGACCTTGAAGCCTGCAATCCAACAGCAGAAGAGAGAGAAACAGACTGGAAACAACTAAACATGGGGTAAGAGAAGCTGCGGACTCAAAGGGCAGGGGTGGCTGTGAACTGGAGTCCTCCTTTTTACTCTCCCAGCGCTCCCCACATGACACACCCTCAGGGGCATGCACCACCTTTCCTGTCCTGTGCCGCCAAACTGGGTGAGTGGGAAGTGGGTCTAAGGGTCTCTGCTTAAGGACAAGATTAGACAGAAGACGTGGAAACCTTTGCCTTCTCCAGAAGACACAAGTCTGGGACTTCCCTGGGGGTTCAGTGGTTAAAAATCCATGTTCCAATGCAGAAGACAGCCTGCCACCTCAGAGCACGTAACGCTGCAGAAAGCAGAGCTTCTATCCCGTCCTGGGCAGGTGTAATCTCTGGCACCATGGGCAGACTGGTGGGCTTGAATCCACCCCTGACTTCACAGGCTGAAGCACAGCCAGGCTGCGGACCACATGGACAATCAAGAGAAAGTCGGGGCTGGTGGGCGCTTCTCAGCCCTCGGAGCACCTCACCAAGGCCCCCAGGGGTCCAGCACTCAGCCTTCCTACCCGGATCATCAAGGCCCAACACCAGCCCAAAGCGAAGACACTACAGAACCATCCCCTGGCAGCCCAAGTGAGCTCCTGCTGCTTCCTAAAGCCCAGGCTGACTCCTAAGGACACAAGGACTCACAGGGGACTCAGACGCCCCCACCCAATGTCTCTAGCTTCTGAGACACACCTCACGCGAACACCCCAATGGCATCTGGCTTAGAAAAGAAGGGCAGATTCTAGATTCCTTTTATCACTCTCTCTGCTCCCCAAGAGACAGGCCTTAAAGGAGATGAAGTATGCAGAGCGTTAGCGCAGAACTTGGCACAACATAAGTGCTCAATAAATGGTTCCTGTCACCATTATCATGACTCATTACGGCTTCCTGGCTGCCCACTCCTCACCTCCCTGGCTTGTGTGAGGAGCCCTCTTTTCATAACCTCAAGGCTTAACGGAGCTCAGAGGCCCTTAGCCCAGTCCAGGGTTTCCAGGGCAGGAAGTTTCAAAGATGGGGAGGTAACTGGGAGTGAGGCTGGACCCAAGGTCAGAAGTCCTCCGAAGTGAGAAGGCCCCTCTGCCCTCTGACAGCAGGATGCGCCCAGCGCCTCCCCAGAAAATCTTGCTGAAGACCCGAGGCTTGGCAGAGAGCCAGAGCAAGAGGCTTCTCCAAGAAGATGCTGGCTCCGAGCCAAGGCGCATCCCAGAAGCTTCAGCTCCCAGAGAGCAGCAGAGGTGGAGGGGAGGAGGGGTCGCCAGAAGAGGGGCAACGAGGATCCCTCAGGCCGAAGGAAACCTGCTGCAAGTGGGTCTGGCAGGAACCTGGGATGCACGGCTCTCTCCTCACGCCCTGAGGGCTCCACACATCTGGGAGACGGTGAAATCACTCCAAGGACAGGAGTTGATGGGGGGCATGTTCCACCCCAGGACCACCCTCCTGTCATCTACATCTGTGCCCCTACAAACTCCACCAGGCACCACTAAACCTCCAAGCAAAGACTCTTCTGGGGTTCCCCATTGGCTCTCTTCCCCTCACCCATCCTAAACCCTAAGAAACATGATGCTGCCTGAAGATTCAGGTCTCCTGTCTCTAACGACTGAAGGGTGAAAAGTGTTAGTCATTCGGTCATGTCCAACTCTTTGTGACTCCATGGACTGTAGCCCACCAGGCTCCTCCGTCCATGGGATTTTCCAGGTAAGAAAACTGGAGTGGGTAGTCAATCCCTTCTCTAGGGGAATCTTCCCGAGCCAGAGATCAAACGTGGGTCTCCTGCATTGCAGGCAGATTCTTTACCATCTGAGCCATCAGGTCGTTTGCATCAAAGGACTGAGGGGTAATCCCCATTTAAAAGGCTGTACCGGCCTCCTGTCTGGCTTTTCCACGCACAGATATCTCATGGCCACAGACCTTTCAGGGGTAGATTAGCATTAGTTACTGAGCGCTGGGGCTGGAAGAGGTCTTAATTCTCTAGTCTAGCTCAATGAAAACATGAGTGGCATGTATCACTTTAAACTTTCCTAGATACTTCCTTGGTGGTCCAGTGGCTAAGACTCTGCTCCCAATGCAGGGGGCCCAGGTTCGATCCCAGTCAGGGAACTAGAACCCATAGGCCGCAACTAAAGATCCTGCATGCCCCAACTAAGACCTGGCAAAGTCAAATTAATTAAAAATTTCTGGAAGACACACCAAAAAGTGACAACAGTTAAAACTAATTTATTTTTTAAATATTTATCTGACTGTGCTGGGTCCTAGTTGCAGCACACAAACTCTCAGTTGTGGCGTGTGGGATCTAGTTCTCTGGCCAGAAACTGAACCCAGGCCCCCTGCATCCGGAGCGTGGAGTCTTAGCCACTGGACCACCAGAGAAGTCCAAAACTTAAGTTTTATTTACTTAAAAAAATGTTTTAAATGCAGGAGGCTTTTAATAGTAAAGGGATGATTAAAATAAGTTGCGTGTGTGCATTCTCAAGTCACTGTCATGTCCGACTCTTTGCAACCCCATGGACTGTAGCCCATCAGGCTCCTCTGTCCATAGGATTTTCCCGGCAAAAATACTTGAATGGGTTGCCATTTCCTTCTCCCTAAAACTAACTTTAATAATATTTAACCCAGTATTATCATTTCAGCATGTTGCACTCACTACAACTCATGAGACCAACAGTGGTTAGCATACTGGACAGCATAACTCTAGACTCCAGCAACCTCTCTCATTTTTGGAGAAGGATGTGGACCAAGTATCTAAGGAGAGGGCATCGGGGTAGAAAGGGAGGCCCCAAACTCGATCCCTACAGCTGGGCCCATCAGCCTTTCCCTTCAGCCTCCTGGTAAATACTCGTGGCCTATAAAATAGATCATTTTATGATAAATACAATTCAAGGGGACTGCGACATAAACCTACTTGAAATAGACAAGCCGGAGAGGAGCAGAAATAGATACACTTGACATCACGCGCTTTGCTCCGGAACAAAGACCAACAGGAAGAACAGACGGGAGGTTCTGGGAGATCTCTGCATGGGAGGCAAGTCTTGATGAGGACCTCTGTGTGTGGCATCCGTGAGCAGGGCCACCTGGCTCCTATGGGTTGTAAATACCCACACTCCAGCCCTGGGTCTGGTGATTCTGCTACCACGACTCCCTGGAGGAACTACCCACAAAAGCTTCTCTCTGCTTTAGAAGGCAAGAACAAGTCGTGCATTTACCCAGTGCTTCTAGTCTTCTTGCTCGGAGTCGCCATGCCAACACACAGTCATAATTACCGAGGAACGCGCCAATAGTGGCAGCATTGACAAAGACACTATATCAGGGCCTGTGAGCTAAGCAAGGTCAGGCTCCTTGCGGCCCCCAGCTTCCTGCCCACTTCCTTTATTCCACTCTGATCCATCTCTTTCCCTTCATTCTTTCTCTCCCACCCAGATGGTCTCTGATTATATTTTCTCTGCAAAGAAAGGCGCTATGGCTCAGTGTATAAAACACTTTTATAGCAATTAGGAGACAGGTTCTCCTTTGAGTCCTGATTTTAACTTGTGGGAAAAGTTACTTGAACATCTAGGCCTCAGTTATTTCACTGTGAATGGGGAGAATATTTTCGGACAGTGTCTATTCAGTGGGTGGGCGCCTGCATCTAATTTACCTACTAAATTTAGAGGCTGATGCGTGTCCAGTCAACTCTAAGATCTTCTTTATGATTAGCCCCAGAGGTACCAGAAGCTCAGGGAAACAAAAGAAGGTTCAGATCAGAGAGGGAGCTGGTTCTATCTAATACCCTGAGAACAGCAGGGCTTATATCTCCCCCCAGGAAGGGTGCAAATCTCAGAAAAGGAGCCAGGAGCCGCTGAATGGTGGCCTCTATCCGATTATAAAAAGATGAGTGGGATGGATGAGAACTATCAGACTAAGTGACAAGCATCCTGAGGCCCCTGTGAGAACAGGGACATGCACCCATTTAAAATGAGAGGTCAGGAAAAGAAGGCAGACAGCCATCACCCGGGCCCGACACAAGAGCGCCCCAATTTCAGAACACCCAGTGCACCAACATCTGAACTTACAAAGAAGATAAATTGGAGGCTGATGATTAGCATCACAAAATGATTATTCCCTTTGTAAAAGGCTTCACTGCAGGACTGCTTTAAATAGTGCATTTAAACCATGATCTGATTTGCTAAATTCGATTTATACACATCTACTGCCTAAGCTGGCGTGCGGCTGTATTTACATGTCTTCCCTTGGCACGGAGGAGGGGAGAGGCCAGCCATTATTTGGGGCCTTTAATCCTTGTAGACAGTAACTAAGCTGGGGAGCTGAACCCTGTTTTTCTTCCACAGCTGGAGCTTTAGCTGTAGACTGGCCTCAGCTCTCCACTCTGCTATGCCTGGGCAGAGCCGGCCCAAAGACGATGGTCAGGATTTGGATAGGGTCTGTGGGAGCCTTGCTGTCCATGGGGGCTCCTCACCAAGAAGCAGACCCCTCCCCCACCTCCCCTCCACCCCCCCCCCACCCACACAGGGGTAACAACTTCCTAGTACAAATTTCCAGAGAATCTGGTCTATGATATGCTCACTAAATTTATTTAGCACCAACAGTTATCATGCCAGGGGTTCAAAGGCTACCTTTTGGGAGCCATGGAAATCTGCTAATCTGTATCAGTTCTGGGGATCTCATGAGCTACAGTCTGTGACTTTACTTAAGCTGCAGGAACCAAACCTGAGCAGGCTCAGAAAGGCTGGCTTTGCACCTAAAGAAGACAAAAGAAAGGGTCCACCAGGTCTCATAGCAGCTGTGTGTGCTGGGGCCATGGGGAAACTCTCCTTACTTCACAAAAAGAGACTTGCAGGTCTCTCTGATGACATGTCCCTTCAAGAAAGAAATGACCCAGGGACTTCCCTGGTGGTCCAGTGGTGGTCCGTGCTTCCACTGCAGGTGGCACAAGTTCACTCCCTGGTCAGGGAACCAAGATCCCACACAAAACGGAGCCAGAACAAAGTAAAAACAAGAGAGAAGGGGCCCCTTCCTGTTAGGTCCAACAATGTGATAGGAGTTGGACAACTACCAAAAGGGGGAAATATACCACCGAGTTCACACCATCTGCCAAGAGAGGTCTAGGCAAATCATGGGCTCAGGGATGTTCAAGAAACAAAGTCCCTCCAGAGGACTGAAACCAGAATGTCTCTCCACCACAGATATTCACAGACACCCACAATGAGGAGACCAGCCTAGCACTAGGAACCAGGGCAAACAAATTTATAGTGGGGACGAAGCAGTCACTAAACACAACTAAACCACTGCTGAGAACCCCATGAAAGCCGCTCATGAGAGGATGGAAACTGGACTGGGAATCAGGACTCCTGGGTCCCATTCTTTGCTCTGCTAATCAAATTTCATGACTTTGGGGAAAATGAATCTTTCTGGGCTGGATCCTCATCTGTGACATGAGCCGCTGACCTACGTAATCACCAAGCCTTAAATTTTCTATAAATCTTCCAGAGGAAAAAAATGTCCCTATCTCTAAAAATCCTGATGAGCTTCCTTTTTTGAACAAGGTTATAAATCATCAGGCTTTCTTCTTTCTCTTGGCTGCCAGGAGGCTCAGAATCACAATATTAAATTAGAACATCTATTTTAGGCTCAGACAACAAAGAACCTGCCTGCATTGCGGGAGACCTGAGTTCAATCTCTGGGTCCAGAAGATCCCCTGAAGAAGGGAATGGCTACCCACTCCGGTATTCTTGCCTGGAGAATACCATGGACAGAGGAGCCTGGTAGGCTGACACGACTGAGCGACTAGCACATTTAGGCCAAGAGGTTGGGGATGATGGAGTGACAGGAGTCCTCTTTAGGTGATGTGGGGATGAGGGCTTGGAGTCGGGGCAGGCTTGGTGTGTGTTGAGAGATGAGACCACAACAGATGAATCCATGAGTCTGTTGTTATCTATGCTAGTGCAGTCTGTGGGTAAGAACTCAGGCTTTGGGGAAGACAGGCCTGTCCACCTCCTGGCTCTGCCACATCTTAACTATATAACCAAAACCACAAAGAGGGAATCTTCACCCTATATCAAGCCGAGACTCCGATGCATGCTTAGCAGCGGGCCAGGCACAAAGCAGGACTCAAACACAGAGAACATTACTGGAGTTTCTTGGTCTGTACAAAATCATAAGCGTGGAACCTGCTTTAGGGCAGCGGTAGGACTGAGCTTAAATTTTTCAACCAGGTGGATGGAGTTGGGGGCGCATTAGAGCCATAGCTCTGACCTTTAGGCCGAGACCTGGAGGGGGCGAGCTCAAAGTGGCTCCAACTGGCCAGCGGAGGAGGCGACGGCCCCGAAGCAGTCCGGATGATGCGAGCGGTGCCTCCAGGCCGGTCCTCAGTCCCCCACCGCCGCGGCGCTGCGGAGACCCTCCGAGAGGCTGCCGCCCCCGTCGGCGGGGCTCTCTGCTCCTCAGGCCCCTCTGTCACTCCCTTGCGGCTCCCGGGCACACCCAGTCCAGGGAAGAGTGGCTACGGTCTGCGCACCACTCGGGTCTCGCCGTTTCAAGAAAAACCGGGCGTCAGAAAGAAGAGTGCGCAGCGGGCCCGCGGCTCCGGGTTCCCACATAACCTCCCCGTCCCGCCCGGTCCGCTCCAGCCCTGCCGCAACCTGCTCGGGCCGAGGGCGAAGGCCGTCTCCGCCCGCGTCTGATGCAGGTGAGGTGAGGCGAGCTCCGGCCTGGCGCTTCTTTTTTCGGTCGCAGCGCGCAACCGCCGGGCGCCGCGTCTCCGGCCGGGTGGGAGAGCATCGAGCGGCCTGGGGACCCGGGAGCCGCGACGGAAGGTCCGGGCGGGAGGCGGGAAGGAGGACGGCGGCCGTGCCCCGCGCCAGCCGCCCCACCCCGCGGGGTAGTTAATGCCCGAGAGCCTGCCCGCGGCGAGCGGCGGCCGGGCGCGCTCGACGCGCTTCCCGCTCCCGTGGGCCCGCGGCCGGCGAGCGCAAGGAGGGACGAGGAGGAGCTCGGCGGGGCCGCGACCCACCTGGCGCCCACGCGGCCATCTTGCCGCCGCTCCTCGCGCTCTCAAAATGGCCTCCCGGGCCCCGCGGCGCGCCCCACCCGAGTCTCGGCGCCCGCCAGGAGGGCACGGCTGCGCGCCCGCCGCCGCCCTTCCCGCCGCCCTCGGCCCGCCCCGAGGGCCTCCCGCCCGCTCAGCCCCCTGCCTCAGAGCCCGCGCTGCGCGGCCCGCGGGCGCGGGGGCTTCCGAAGGCCGCGGGCCCGGGCGGTGCCCCGGGTCTACACGAGGTGCGAAGGCTCACCCGGGAGGCTCGCCCAGCGTGGCTCGCGCCCCGCCGCGGCCCCCGAGTCTGTGCCGGGGACTCCGTTTTCTTCAGCTCCACCCTTCCCGGGCCTCCCGCGCACCCCAGGCGGAGGGGCGAGGCGCGGGCTCCTGGGGCCCTGGGCCTCGGGCGGAAAGCCGACGGCGTGTGTTGGGGGAGGCCGGGTGTCCAAGAAGCCAAAGCCGGAAGCGTCTGGGCCGCCATTTACTTGAGTCCTACTGTGTGCTACCCGCCTGCTCCGCGCCTGCCCTGCCGAATTGTATCACAAAGCACCGCAAGCCAGTGTGCTGTTAATGGCATCTCACAGGGAGTTGGGCGTGTGTGTGTGTCTGTGTGTGTGTGTCTGTGCGCGCGCCGCTGGATCTGGGCTGAGAGAGGAGGGGGCGCCTTTCTGGTGACCCAGGTTAAAACACAGCCGCTCCACCGTCCCGAGCTAGGGATCGCCCAACCCCCAGGCTGCCGGCCGCGAGCCGGCTCTTGGAGACAACTCAGGGCAGAGGTGGGGTGCGGGAGGCCAGCGCCTCCTTCCATTCCCTGGCTCTTGGCAACTCACCTTGCCTCCGGCGCGCCCTCCTACGACAGAGCCCGTGCCCACTGCTACTTCGTGCCCGCGAAGAGGGCGCCGAGCGCAGGCGGAACGGCGCCAGGAGGCAAGCTCTTGCAGGGCAGTAGCTGCAAAACAGAGCGGAGAATCAGGAGCCCCCGCCTCCCCTTCTCAACCCATGCCGGCCCAGAAGGGCGCCCGCGTCCACTCGAAGGTCAGGTAGAGGCGTATGCGTCCTCCAGGTCAAGACCACAGCCCAGGGAGGCCTCTGGGCGCTCTTCACGAGTCTCTCTCCTCCGCCCAGGAGTCAGGAGGGAAGACGGGGCGAAGGGGAGGGCACATTGGTGTACCGGCTAAGGGGGATTCTGGCCTGGCCCGGAGCTCCATATGGCCAGTGGGCCAGGCATCCACCCACCAGCGAGGGTGCCCTGAACCCCTAGGAGGTTCGCTAAGAGCTGGAGCTCCAGAAATGGAGAATCATGAGTGGGGCACCTGGGTTAGTGCAGAGGCTACAGCGCCCCAAAACGCTCCTGGCTCCCCTCACAGATGTTCATGAATCCTGAGATTCAGAACCTGCCAGAGCTGGTATGCCAGGCGCCGACTGTTAGAAATCCCCAATCCCCGAACTGACAAGGACCAACTGGTTATGCCCTCTTGGCGAGAAAGTCAATCCCTATCCCGCTCCCTTCAAGTCTGTAGACATTGGTGTGTCCTCCCCAGCCCGCCAAGCTTGGACCTTTATACCCTGTCTAGTGCCCCGCCCCCCCAGAAAACTGGGTGCACCTTGGAGTCCTGTTTTGCGTCTTAATTCAGGGGGCCAGGGGGTAATGGCAGGCACTGGTCAGTTCCTCCAGGGGGTTCTGGACATCCGTTGGTGCTTTCACTCTGTCTCCAGCAGGTGGAGGTTTGAATTTCAGATCCAGGTATTCATGTGCACCCCGGTTTGACCCTGAAGGTAGCTATCATTGACTTAGCACCTACGTATGCCAGGCGCTTTATTTGTATATTTTGCTTAATTCTCACAGGATCCCTGGACGTGTGAGGGCCTATTATTCCCATTTCTCAGATGGGGAAACAGAAGCCCAGAGAGATGATGTGACTTGTCAAGGATACACTTGAGTTGTAATGGCTAAAGCATGTTCTCAAATCCTGCCTCACAGGCATGGGCAGCCCCACCCCACCCCCAGCTGCTGCCCTTCTGAAATCTGGACTGCTGGATTATTAACCCTTTCCAGATAGTTCTGAGCCCTCCATCCTAGTGCCTCAACTCAGGATTGTCACCCGAAGGGGCAGAGAGGGTCATAGAGGAGAGCGTGTCATCCTGCTCTCCCCATGACCTGTGATGGGGAAATTCTGCAACCCTTCTGCCTGCCAGCCAACCCCCTCCCCCCACCAGGCATTTCCACCCTCTTTAGACTGGATCCAGAACCTTGAGGGAACCTAGCAAAGTCTCAGACTGGCCTGTAATCCACTCCTGATTTTTAAAATCCCAGTCTACACAGTCAAAGAATTGGGTGACCTGTATTTTAATCAAGATAATTCAAGCAGGAGAAAATGAGATGAAGGGGCAGGAGGGCATGATATTTTTACACATAACCCCAGTGGAGACCTGGGGGATTCAGGAGCTATAAAGACGAGAGTTATGAGGAAATGCCCCTGTCTCTGTTCCTCTGCAAGAGATTTCAATCCCAATTGATAATCAGACAGGAAGCTAGCTATAACTCCCCCAGCCTCCAAGCTGAGAGGTGCTTTTTCTTTAAATGACGTTAATGTGACGTTAATGTTTTTTTCTTTCTCTCTTTTTTATGGAACCTCTATAAGAAACAACCTCTAATAATTAAAAAATTATGTCCATTGGACCAGAGGTGAAAGAAAGATAAAGCAAAATGGTGAGGGGGAAGTTTGGGCTTTTTCAGAAGAGGACCAGGGAGACAGCCCCCACCCTCAGCTGCCTGACACAGCAAAGATGGCAGCTGAAGGTTGCAATGGGGTGGGTACAGCCAGACTGGAGAGACACTAGGAACAGGGGAAATGGAGGGAACAAGAATCTGAAGTCACACACACTATCCAGGGGACAGAGGAGAAAGGTTCCTTTCAAAATAAACTCAAGTGGAAGAGTGGGAGACCAGCCTAACTTGGGGCAATGGCCCTGGTACCCAGCCCCCAACCCCATTCCAGTTTGCAGTCCATCCCCACCCTAACAAGACAGAGAAGGTTTGAGAAATGCCACTCCGCACATTCCTGCAACACACAAAGAACCCGGGTTTGGCCAGAGACAGAGGAGAGCAGCTCCACTCACAGTACCTCCTAATTCATGAGGGGGACAAAAACTAGGTTGCTCGCTTATTGCGGGGGTGGGGGGAGGTGAGGCTGACCAGTGAGGGGCTCCAGTGCTTGTGCAGATGGAAACTGAAAGGAAGTTCTAATTAGCACAAAGCCGGCACCTTCCATTAATAGCTCTCCATCAGCTCCTGGATGCCGCTGATGGGAAGCAAGTTGCAAAGGCAAGTGTGAGCTTCACCTGTCCCCCATCATTAACAGATCTCAGGTGAGATCAGGGCTGTCGTGAAGGAAGACCACCCCAATGCAGCTGCCCCACCCAAACAAATCTAGTTGCAGGTTGGGCTTCTGGGCTCACTCAAGGGGAGCGTGTTTAACTTGACGCATCCACAAACATGAAATCTAAGAAGTCCTGGCATACTATGCATATGACACTCTAGATGGGTCAAACAGATCCATGGTAGGTGATAGCAGAAGGGGGTTGGGCAGGGATTGACTGGGAAGAGGCAGGAGGGAAGTTTCTAGAATGAGGGAAATGCTGTCTTGAGTGTTGGTTACATGGATGTAAAAGCACTGTACACCTATAGCTGTTTCTATGTGTAAATTATTATAATATATATGTAGGTGTAGAAGTATGTGGCAGTATATCTCAAACATATGCACACAAAGGTCTCAGCCGATGACCGATTTCTCCGTAGCCTGTGATCTCCTGGATGTGAAGGTTCACACCCTTTTCAAGGGTCACAGTAGAGAAAGGGGTCGGAGCAGATGGGGAAGTGGAGCCGCGCGCATCTCCCAGGCACACGGCCTGGGCTGGCTGGGTAGGGAGGTTGAAGGTCTGAATTGAATCAATTAGCTGCAGAAAACTTCAGAAAAGAAGTAAGGCCCTTCATAAAAACAAAGCCCCCTCCTTAATCCGCAAAGGCAATCCTCCCCCCATTCCCATGGCCATTCCTCAGTAAACAAAGAAATCCCTCCTGCGACATCCACACCTCAATATTCATTAGGAGCGGACGTTAGAGACTGCATTCCAGCCTCCCTGAGAGCCCTAACGACTGGAAACCCAAGGGCAGAGGACTGCGGGGGTCTCCTCTCTCGGTCTCTCCCTCTGCTTTCTCTCCACAGCTCCTCTTCCCTTCTCACGGAGGTCTGTCCTTTCTCTCCTCCCCTCTCTCCCTTTCTTTTCCTCCTTTTCTTCAAATGAGTGAATCAGCAAATCAAGGCAAAGACATCACTAACTGTACTTTGTTCATTTATTTTGACAAGTGCAGTTTAATTTTAATTATTTATGATAATACTTCATAGTAGACGAGTAAATGTGCTGGGGTATATTTGGTAACATTAATGAAGTCTGCCTAATAGGAACCTTCACTCCAGCACCCTGCCTGGAGAGCTGCCTGCTGGAGAAGTGGGGTGAGACCAGTGGTCTGTGATAGGGTTTGCAATTTTTTTGTGGGGGCAGGGGTGGGGGTGGGATGAGGAACTTAATGGGTTTGAGGATTAGCGAAGGGAAAATTAACCCAGTTCTAGAGAGGAGGCAAATAAGAGCCCATAATCATGTATCGATGTGGACCGTGTGTATTTAAACACCGAGAGAGCACACTTTGTGATAAGGAAGCCCGGGCATGCACACATGCCACATGCATATTTACACATGAATCTCAAATATGCAAATCAGCAGAGGCCCAAAGAAATTAGGCTCTGGGCAATTAAAAATTGAAATAAAAATGGAAAATGTGATACACAGAGTTCTATATCTCTTCCAAGTACCTTCTTCCTACTTATCCTACGTCTCAAGTGGGCAAACATGGTGCAAAGTGTGGAAAATAATAAGAAAGCTAGAGAGGGTTTCCTTCACTGGTGACTACTTGGGAATGTTCCCTCCAGTACACACAATGAACCATGAAAAACAGGTCTCAATCAGTGCAGTGTTTGAAATGGGAGTGATCTTTTTACAGCTCTTCCTTAACCCTGCCGCCATCCTTAACATATAAGTGTATGATTCAGTTTACAGATCACATATATACAAGAATGGATACACTGGTACATATGGATGTGCAGTCATTTGGTCCAAGCACACAGATATCTGGTACACCTCAAGACATAAAACTCCAAAGCATTTACGTTATTATCTACAATAATGATAGACTCATCATAATACAATTAATGCTTCATTTTTAATGTAAAGAAATAGTTGACCCTTGATTTAAAAATAACAGGAAAAAAAGAAGTACCTCAAGGTTCCCTGTTTCTCATCTCTGTCTTGCTTGCTCATACTCAGGGTGGTGTAAGGACATTTCAAGAGACAGAAGTGGGTTACCTTAAGACCAACTCCACTGCCTGCCTCAAGAAGAGACCAGGATTCTCCCACAGTCTACAGACTAAATTTGGTCCAGCTCTGGGGTCAAGAATGAAAACTCAGCGATTGCTGGTTTCTCTTACCGGATGATTGCATTGGAAAAAACCGAGGCTGCTCCTCAAATAAGGTGTGCCAAAGGCACAGATAAAGGGACCCTTTTCTTGGCATAGCCATGTGTGTGACAGAGGGTTAGTAGAACCTGCCTGCACCCATGAAATGCCTTATAATAACTCCCTGCCCTCCAACCAGAGGGATGTCTTGACCATTAGAGCAGAATCATCAGCTGGAGACACCTGGCTCTCAGCCTTTTCGCCTGGCTCCAAGCTCCTCAAGCCCGTCTCCTTAAAGCCGTGGCCTGGCTCTGGCGTGGGAAAGGCAGTTTGGAGCTTTTCACAAATCCAGTATCCCCTTGAACCAAAACCAATTAGCCTGGCCCAAGGTCCTGTCATTGAGGCCCTGGCCCTCTTTTCAAACCCCTGCGGCTCAATTGCGGTGAGGGGCTGGCCAGTGAATGCCGGGACCACTTAAAGTGGTGCTTAAGCCGGACCGGCCTGGAAGGAAGAAGCCAGCACTATAGGAACTGCAGCGGCCCATTCTCCGAGCCACTGACCAAGGTTTTGTTCCAGGCACAGTCCCCCCACCCCCGACTCTATTTTGAAAAACCCTCCCCTCCTCTCCAGTTCCCAGCTGTCTAGAGGAGAGATGAAAAGCTGGCTCTAGGAAGCCATGAGACACCCAAACTTGGCTACCCCAGTCAGAGAAGACATCCCTGAGTTCTGTCCCCAGTCATCTTGCCCTCCCTGCTAAAGGAGGTCTAACATTGATAGAGCTCCCACTGTGCACTCAGTATGTTCCATCATGAGCCTGCACACCAGCCCACCTTATGGATGATATTAAATCTAAGAGGAAGTGACTTGCCCCAAATCACAGCACCTAAGAGCAAGGCAGTTTGGTGGTGGTGGTGGGGAATCTCTAAGAGCCCCAGACCACCACTCTCTGAGGAAGAGAGACACAGAAGAGGATAAGAGGCTGACCAAGCTGAGAGACAGAGGGGAACACCACCTGGAGGACCAGGAAAGCTCCTGAAAGAGCAATTCCCAGCACAAGCTCAGGTCTCTACCAAGGCACTGCCCACCTCATCCATTCTCCCCCGGCCTGACCCAAGCTGAACTGACCCTAGGGAGAATGGGATTGGAGTAAGGATGAGGTGCCACAGCCTTCCTCCAACCCCCCACCTGTCACCACCTTCCTGTCCAGGCGGATTGAAGACTCACCCTCTGTGATGGGCGGCACTGCCAGGGCGCCCTGACTGTCGCCATGGTGACGCGCATCCCACCCTAGGCCAGAGCTGATTGGTCACTCCATCCAGGCTGATGGAGGGGGGCTAAAGTCTAGGCGGGATGGGGGACCAAGACACCCCCACACACACAGACACACAGACGAGAAAGAGAAATGCCAAGGGGGAACTGAAGGCTATTAAAATGGCGCCGCGGCCTCTACGGGGCCGCTGCTCTGGGTGCGCATAACCGGGTTGGAGAAATCCGGGCGGTTTTCTTGACCGCGCCGCGTCGCCTGGGACCTGTAGGGCGCATAAATCCCGTTGAGGCTGCCCCGGGGCTCGGAGCAGACCACTTCCTGCCTCTCCCCGACCTAGGCGTACAGGCCTGCACACCCCAGCTGGCCGGATCCGCCCCGCGCGCGGCACGTTCGGGCTGGGCGAGCGCGGCGGATTAGCCCTGAGCCCGCGGACCCGAGGGCGCGGGGCCCGCGCGTTTGGGGGTGTGAGGGCGGGGCGGGGCGGCGGCCGCGCCTCTAATCCCAGCGCTGCGTGTGGGAGCGGCCGGATCAGGGAATTAGCGCTGTAACTTCGGATTAGTAACGCTCGCTAAATGAGCGCCTAATTCCGACCCTTCATGCTTTTCAGCGTCGCGGCTGGGCCCTGAGAGGCCTTCTGGCCTCGTTCCCTCCGCGTTCAGGTCCCATTTCCCGGGAGGTCGGCCCGCGACCGTGGAGAGCTCCCTGACCAGCCTAGATCAGGCCTCTAGCCGCGCCGCAGCCTGATTTTCGGCGGCGCCCAGCGATGCCAGCTTTTCATTCGCTGGGCAGAGGCACCGGCAGGCACTCCCGGTTGGGAGTTCGTGGACTACTGAGAAGGAAGCCCTTTATGTCTCACTCACCACGGTGGCTACCCTGATCCTTGCCCCACTAGTGGCTTGCCGTGCGACCTTTGGCGAGAAACCGGGCCTTACGAGCTCGCTGTTAATAGATGTCAAATGAAAGGGGTTAGGTAAAGAGCATCTTTGAGACACCAACCACTCCCAGCTTCCAAGCTCCATCTTTAATTGCATTCTCAGAGCTCCCTAAAGCCTTTTTGATTTTTGAGTGAGTAGCGGAAACGTGGGGCAAAAATGAAGCCCAAACATGGGGAGCCTAGTGGCCAAAGGAGGCTTGGGGGAAGGCCTCCCTGGGGCATGGAGAGAAGAGTCCAGAAGGGCCAAGGCCCGGCCGGCTCCTCCAGGCTTGGGCAAGCCAGATGAGGTTTGAAGGGGTGAGGCATCGAGTTTGACTCTCTGCCTCAGGCTTTCAGTGTCCAGAGGGGATGTCAACATGGCTCTGTTATGGCCGGGCGTTCATACCCTGAAGCCCAAATCCGGCATGTTGGCCTCTTTACGAGGGTCACTTCTTAGTGGGTGTAGGGTGGGGTCTGGGAGATTAGGATGCAGGCGCTCTCTGTCCGCCAAAGCCCCGCCATGATCCTTTCCCTGACCCAGGGGTTTGCATCAACGAATTTTCGTAAAAAGCGGAAAGAAAACCGTATTCTCTCCTGCTCAGACTCCTCCTCCCCTGACCTAGATTTCAGGACTGACCAGAGGGTTTGGGACCCTAGTGCTTAAAAACAAACAAACAAAAACTCATTTGAATTGTGTAGAAACAGCTGTGAAGGTGCAAAGCCATCAGGCTACTAGAAAGACTAGTTCTTGCAAAATAGCAAAGGATAGGGAAGGTGGGAAGGGACGATGGAAGCCCCCGGACCCAGGGCCAGCTGGCTGGGAACGGAGGCACGAAGGGCTGCTCTGGTTTCTTCCGAAATGGGGTCACGATCATTGCACAGACTCCCAGGTGTGCTGAGAGGGGAGGGCCAACCCCAGGGATGTTGCCCATAGCCTCCAGGATCCTGAAACATGATAGCCATCCCCTCCCTGCCTCTTCCCAGGAAAAAGTGGGAGACGGGCCTTTAAAAATGGGAGGCGGGTATCACACAGGATCTGTGAAAACCTTCTACCTGGTCATTAACTCTAGGGAGGAGAAGGGGGACAGAGGGAGGGCAACTTGAACTTCCCTGCCTGATCTTTTGTTTTCTTCTTCTTTAATTTTATGTTCAATAACACATTCAAATGGTTCATAATTCAAAAGGTGATGCAGTGGAAAGTCTCCATCCACCATTCATCTCAGCCTCACAGTTCCTCTCCAGAGGGCCGACGGACTTCCCTTCTGTACTGTTTGAATTTTTGCCTTGTACGCATATAACCCATTTTCAAAAAACTTTTTTTTTTTGTTAAGCAAAGACAAAAAGGCTTAGAGGGATGAAAAATAGAAAAAGATTTCTGTAATTAAAAGAGGACTGGGGCATGTTCTGGGAAAGAGGATGGGAATAATAAGCCATATAAACACCTGAGGGAGATGGTCTGGGGAGTGAAGTGGGCAGAGATGGGAACAAGACCTGGGCCCAGCTCTGCAATTCTGAGTTGGGAGACCCTGCAGGAATCACTCTAGGCCTCCTGTATAAAAGGGGAATAGGATGGAGGGCCGTGTCTAAACAGTGGCTCAAGTTCATTCCAGCCTGCCTGTCATAGCACTCACACATGTACATTCCTAGAAAGCCCCCCAAACCATCAGGAGGTCTGAACCCACATTGGCTTCTTTCTTCTCTGAAGCATGGCAGGGTGCAGGGCTGGGTCTACAGCCACTCATCCCTGGGAGCCTGGGAGGTTCCCAGGGCTTCCAGGACAAGTCAATTGCCAGGGAGGAAAGTGACCTGGAGGCAGATGAGGACCGCAGGAGGGACCCCAGCGCTGTGTGCTGTGTGGGAGCCTGATGCCCATGCAGTGAGCAGGGGTGCATCCCCACACCCCCACACCCAGCTAAGAGGGGCTGGGAGCCTGAATGGCCGGGTGTGCTGCATTGGGTTGCCATGGGAACGGAATGCAGATTTCCCCCAATTGCTTTTATATTTGCTAGACATTGTAATACATCTTATGTTGCAAGGGGGTGAGGGGGTGCGGGAGAAGAGTTGGAAGGCGCCAGAGCCTGCCTGCACCCTAACCACTCCGGGAAGTTGGGGAGGCGCGAGCGGAATGGCCGAGCCAGGGCTAGTGCAGAGGTTGGCGGGGTTGAGCTCCGTCCTTCCCGCCCGCTGGCTCGCCAGCTCTCGGTTTGTATGCAGGGCAGAGCTGGCCCGTCGGGGAGAGAGCCCCCCCGCCCCGGCCCCTAGCCATTGAGCGCACTCCTCGCCGGTTCTGCTCCGCTTCACGCTGCACACAGACCCCCCAACTGCACACAAAGGCAGCTGCCAGAGCCCGTGAAAAGTGATCAAATTATCAAGAACTTGACCTCACC
Organism: Moschus berezovskii; assembly: GCF_049115385.1. Classification (NCBI taxonomy): domain Eukaryota; kingdom Metazoa; phylum Chordata; class Mammalia; order Artiodactyla; family Moschidae; genus Moschus; species Moschus berezovskii. The sequence continues at coordinate 49,168,901 of NC_142480.1, forward strand.
GAGGGGCGAGGCTCCGGCAACCCCCAAGCCGTATGCTAATGACGCTCAGGGGCTGACTCGTCGAATAATTCGATAAAGGGCGCATTGTTAGCGGCAGGGCAGCCCCCCTGCCCACCCTTTCACTTCCCCCCACTCCCACCCCCTACCGGCCACTGTCTCTCTCCGTCCACATTTGCATCCCAAAATCCCCGTCCGCAGCTCCGGGAGAGGATTGTTCCAGTCTGATTTATGGGGTGAAGGCGAAGGCTGGCGCCTTCCCCGCCAACGACCCCTCTGCAACCCCAACCCCCTCCCTTCCCTCGGCCCGCTCCACTTTGGGGTTCCAACTTCGGCGCTGGGGGATGGTTGGGGGCGGGGAAAGAGGAGGAGTGGGGAAAGCTGGCGAGTTCCTCCAGGGTTCGGAAAGTGTCTCGGGAGACAGCCGAGGTCAGGTACCTGGTCCGGGCGCGGCCGCTCCGCCGGGCTGGAGTCCGCTGGGCCACCACTGGGCTCCTCCGGGTTCCTCGGGCTGGTGGGGGCCGGGGCGGCGGGCGGGACGGGCACTCGCACGCTGAAGTTGTGAGAGTCATTTCTACTTTCGGTTATCTAGCTTTATGACGGCTCTGTGGCACTCATACAGCTAGATAACCAAAGAGAGAAACGGGCCTCCCTTCGCCACCGCCGCTGCCGCGCCGCTGGCCCCACGTGCCGCTGCCCATCGGGCGCGGAAACCGGAGCGGGTGCCGCTCTCGGAGCCGCGGGCGCACGCGGAGAGCCGAAGGGGACCGACAGACACACAGACACACTGACTCCCAACAGCCGAGGCCGGCAGCCCCCGCCCAGTCCCCTCCATCCCTCCCTCCTTCGCTCTCCTAGAGCGTTCCTGCCAGGCTCCCCGCGCTGTGCGTCCGGGCACCGGCGCCGGCTGCCCGCTCCGACGGCGCCCCGGGGCGCACCGAGGGCACCCGCGCGGCGCGCGTCGGCAGCCCCGGGCGCCCCGGCCGCCCCCAGCGCTCTGGACTGCTAGCCCTCCTCTCTCAGGCTAATCGCCCCGCGGGGAAGTGACGTCAGTCCAAGGGTTGACCAATCACCGGCTCTCATTCAAATCCCAGCCCCCTTCCCGCGCTCTGCACCACCCAGCCTTACAATGGCCTCGGCGTTCACAGCTTCCCCTCCGCGAGCGCAGGGAGCGCCCCCTCTGCTCTCACAAGCGCTGGGGCTGCGCGCCTGGGTGCGCAACGTCTGGCCTTTTCCCCCAACTCCTTTGCCTTCCCCCAAGTCCCTGGGAGCCTGGCAGTCACCGCGGACCAGCAGAGTTAGGGAGCTATGGTGACAGGTTTTGGGGACGCGCTCGTGGGGCGTGGTGAAGGTCTCCCTAGAACGGAGGCCGAGAGCCGAGACTAGGCGCTATTTCACCTTTAACTTCCCTTTCCCTCTCCCACGCCCTGCCCCTTACAGTCGACCCAGCTCACGCGCCTTCTGAGACTGAGTGAGAAGGGAGAGAGCCGTAGGTCGGTGTCCCACCCAGTTGTGCGTGCCTGGCACCCAGAGGCTTCGGAGCCGTGCGACACTTGGGCCAGACCCTGGCGCTCAGTACCAGGCTGCTGGGTCCCTCCTCTCTCTGCAAGCCTGGGAACGTACCACCGATTGTGCCCGACCCCTTGGAGATGTCCTAGGCCCGAACTGCGATGCTAGTTACTTTTCTGTGCCACTGAAAAATGAAAGCACAAAGCCTTGCTCTCCTTCTAGCACTCTCAGCACCCGCCTGGCCTACTCACTGCAAGTAGCTCCACAGGGGAAGGGGCTGTCACCCAGGACCTCCCAGAATCACCCCCAAGTAAGCCTGACACAGACCTGGAGGCCCCATTGTAGCCTTCCAGAGGTGCATGGCCAGGGGCGGCCCTTCTCGCTCACTCCAGCCATCATCCCTTTCCTCCTTGATGCTGTGGCTACCTTCCAACCTTAGGCACTGAGATTCACCTTCCCACGCCAGCCATCCCAGGGAGGGAAAAGATTAAATGTGAAAAAAGTGTGTTATATTTGCTCCCAGATGCCCCTGGGGCAGGTAGGGGGTCCAAGAGCTAGGGAGAGATTTGGCAGGGGAATAGGCAGGTGGATTCTCCACTTTCAGCAGCCAACACACCAGTTTTCCCCGACCAGAGAATGCTGCCACTGAGCAGAGCACCGGGGAGGTTGTACGGAGGTACCCATGAGGATCTATTTTCCTGGGATACAGGGATGCTGAGCCACTCTCAGCCAGGCAAATCTCCACAGGATGTGTTCCAAACAGGAGGGTCAAAGCGGGTGGCTTGAAAAGGATTTCACGATTATTCTAAATATCCCTGATCTCCTTGATCTTCCCCTAAAATCATGAGACATTTCCATTTTGCCAAGTTCTCGATTTTGTCGATTCCTGTCGCCCCACCACTTGTCTCATCCTGAACCTAAATCCAAGGCAGCCTGCATCCCATTCCCATCCCAGTCTGCTTTTGCCAGACCAGACCTGGTGTTTACATATCTCCCCCCATTTTCCACATATATCCCTTTTTTCCCAGAAGGTGAAAAAGAACTAGACAGAACCACAACGGGCGGAGGAACAGAGCATCTGGCAGCAGCCTCCGGGAAGGAACCACCTGAATTTGGGCCTGAGACAGTTAATTCCAAAGGATTACCATAATTGGGAGGCGCCCCTTGCTTCCCCTCCTCCAGCAGCTCCAGGAACCCGCACCATCTCCCCTTCTTGGTGTGTGTGTGTGGGTGGCCTCCAGAGCCCTAGTCCTCTGGGCCACCCCGGGGTGGTAAGGGTGGGGCTGCAGAGGCATGAAGGGGTGGAGAAGCACTGCTCACCTGCGGGAGAGGAAGGGGAGAGAGGGAGCGTGGGGGAAGAGAGCGAGGAAGGAGCCCCTCGGAGTGTGATTTAACCAGGATGCTGCACAAAATGGCTCCTCAGCGAGGCTCACAGTAACACAGCAGCGGCGCCGGAGGCCCTACTGGCCTGCTGAGGGCGAGTAGGGGCTCTGGGAGGAAGAATTAAAAGCCCGATTTAGACTGAGCTCATATGCGAGAGGTCACTGTCCTCAGGGCCACATATCCGCTACCCTTTCTGAGAAACTGAGTCCCTTGCTGGGGAGGAGGTGAAGCCAGCCAGCAAAGGTCCCAGGCCCTGCCTGAGTGGGATGCTCCCAGAATGAGCGACCCCTCCACCTCACTTGCAGCTGGCCCTTTGAGCACTGCTCCCAGGAAGGAGGCTACAGAAACATCCGACCTTGAGGGCACAGGCATTGGGAAGGAGACCGCTCTGGGGGGTCAGGGCTGACCGTGTTCTCCTCAGGCTGGTGTCTGACCTCCAGGCACAGCTTAGACGGGGGCCCAGAAAATGGTCCAGGTTGGAGTCTGCCCGGTGGAGGTGTATTGTGTGGGCCTGACACCGCCAACTGAGGTGGCAGGCTGTGGAGCAGGCCGATTCCAAGCCCATCTGGGGAGAACCTGATCTGCCCTGGCCTGGATCACTCTCTTCTCTGCACAGTGGACTGGGTCTGACATCTACATGCTTTATCCCACACCAAGCCCCTGGCCTTGGCGCCAGGGTCTCAGCACAGGCCTTATGGGGAAGCTGAGTGCTGGGCGGGGAGATGCAGGCGTCCGTGGTGCGGACGGGCCCTGGCCATGGTGCTGAGAATCACTGGCCGGTCTCTCTTGCCCCCACTCCCTTTGCCCTGATTATCTTCAGCCTCTTCCCCGCTGCCCCCCGCCCCCACCAGTCCAAACCAAGCTCTGGGGACACAAGCAGCTACCAGGAAAAAAAAGGGAGCGACCCCTGAAGAGAGTCCTGTTGGCAGGTGACTCCTCAAGAGGAGGCTTCCCTCCTAGGCACCTCCCCCAAGGGCCAGAGATTTCATTTTTCATACTTGAGGCTTGCCAAAGGACAGAGGCTCATGGGCCCCTCACACCTGCATCTACAGAAATGCCCATTCCTGCTTCAGCCACACGTGCCCTGTAGCCCTTCAGAGCCATGCAACCCGAAAACCCCTCCTCCAAAACCTGGCCCAGGCACCCATCTAGCAGCCGGTCTAAGGCAGGTGGCAGTTCCCTTGCCCATGCAGGCGCTTCTGTGCACAAGCATTCTCATATCCACTGGCAACCTCAGATTCTAGGGCTCCAAGAAGGCTTTGGCCCAAGTTCTTGTTTTCTCGTGGTCATTATACCACTCAGGTGAGGGCCCTAACCACCCCACTTTAAGTGTGACCCCCACTTTAAGACACAATGAGTTAACTGGTTACATGGAAAGAGAGTGAGCAGTCCTGACTCCAGCCAACAGCCCTGTGCAAGGCCCGTTTTCCTGCTACCAGACTTGCCCTTATCCAGAGGCTGGGAGCCTGAGACCCACAGGGCTCCCCAAGCTCCAGCCCAGGCAGATGCAGCCACCGGACCTGACATTCAGCCTGGATCTTGTGCTCCCTTCCTGAGCTCCTCTGGGACTTAAATAGGAGCCGACATCCCTGTTCACAACCCAGGCCAAGTCCAAAGTGCCCTTTCCCCACTGCCTCCCTTCCTTCCTCTTCCGTCAGACTCGAGCTTTGATTAAAATGATCTTCCTATTGTCTGGAGTCTGGAAGTCCAACAGTGGACTGGCTCGGATGGACCCATCTTCCTGCACTCAGGACCTCCACATCACCTTCAGGTCCACGTGGTCAGCAGGGCTGTGGTGCTCTCTATGGCTGCCACATCCAGCCTCCCTTTCCTCAGCAGCTAAAGCTTAGACATCCAGCGTGTGGGCGCTGGGTGACCCAGGAACCCAAAAACAGCCCTCCTGGAAAGATATGGGCAGAGCAGCATCCCTCCCTGAGGTCCAGCAAGCATCGCTGATAGAGGCTCCTGTGGTGGAGCTTTGCATATTACCCCGACCTCGGTGCCCACCTGTCCCACCTTCTGGCTTCTGTCCCTTGATTGAAAGCCAGGCCTCCAAACTCCATTCTCTCCCTCTACATAGCTAGAGAAACCACGTTTTTCAGGGTAGGGGTTGGGGGAGCTCAGAAAGAGAGTTCCCTTGCAGCCCCAGCATCTCTGTTTCTCAGTCACAAAGAATCACACTGTGTCTTTTCGGATGCATACACAGTTCCCATGAACTGGCCCAGAGCCACTCCCAGCTTCTTCTACCTCCCTGCTTTTCTGGGGGGCCAGCCTTGCTACCACCCCCACCCAGACTTCTCCCAGAGAAGGCCCTCACCAGAGCCTCAACCTCCACTGGCACCCTCATTCTTTCTCAGTTCACTGGAACCCAGGCTGGAGAAGGCTGCAGACACCCCCAAACAGATCCAAGAGGCCTTTTCTGGGGCATAAAGAAGGGAGCTGAGCAGAAAGTGTTTCCCTACAACTTCCCATTGCAGAAGGGGAAAGCCTGCCATAAATCTTGTCTAGAGTGGGTGCTGTGGGTTGCAATATTCCTTAAAATATTTTTCCAGGAAACCACTTTCTGGATTGTTTTCGGGGGGGGGGGGCGGTCAGGGATAAGAAGGAAGAGGAGCTTTAGGGGCGGGAGTGGGGTGGGGAAGGGGGAGGTCGGGGACTCCAGGGAACCTCACTTCGAAAACACTGCCTCCTCTCTGCTCAACCTGTCGGCCATCCCACAACTTCCGTCGGCCGTGCGCCCCTCCCCTCCCTGCACTTCCAAAGTCCTCACCTCTGGGCGCTTCCCACTGCCCCACGACCCTTGACCTTGGCCTTGGTGATTTGTTGGGGATGGAGCTGGGGGGGGCGGTCAGGCTCCAGAGGCTGATCCCGCCTTCCACCCGCAGTCCGAGCGCACCTCTTACCCCGCCCCGCGCCAACGGGAAGCCTGGAGCCGCCCGTGCTGCCCAAAGGGGCTGAGCAGGGGCGCCCCAGCCCCCTCTCCCAGTCCAGACCAGCTTCCTGACGCTGCCCTAGGCGAGGCTACCGCCCTGGCGCCCGTGACCCCGCTCCCCAGCTTCACTGACACACAGCCGGCAGCGGCACTTACGGACCGGGAAGGGGGCCGGGGGCCCGCGAGGCGGCGGCGGGGGTGGGGCGGCTGCGGGGACGGCGGCTCCGCGGTCCCTGATCTGGCGCGTCCCCGGGCTCAGGCCCGGCTCCTGCCGCTCTCCGGGCGCCCCGGCCCCGGCGGACGCACGGCCAAGAGCCTCCGGAGGCGAGCGCAGCGGCGGCGGTTCGGGGGCTCCCGGCGGTACGCGGCTTCTCCGGCTCCGAGCCGCTCTCAGCGCCGCCTCCTCGGGCGGGCACGGCCCGCAGTGACGTCAGCGCGGCTCCCCCCCGTTCCCCCTCCCCTCACCCGGACCAGTGCGGAATGGAGGGGGCGGAGGCAAGCGGCGAGGGGCGCCCAGCCCCGCGCCCCGGCGCTTGCGCCCCCGCCCCGCTCGCCTCCCAGCTTTTCCCGGGGAGTCGCGGCGCCATTCGAGCCCTCCTTTCCCCTCACGCCGCCTGACTCGTGCAGAGCCACCGACAACTGGAAGCAGCGGGCTGGAATCCTCGCTGGCAGCTCTGAGCTCAGGGACCCGGGGAGAATGGAGAGCTGGGAGGATGGGGACGTCTCCTCTCCGGGCTGGAAGGGGACGTCTTACCTTGTTCCCTACGCGAGTGTGGGTTAGGGTGAGGATATCCACGCCGATAGGCCGGAGCCCCCGTGGGAGCTCAGAAGGGATGTTTTAGCATGGGGAAACGTGTCCCGTGCGGAGCGCAGAGAGCCCTCCAGCCTGGGTCCTGTCTCTCCAACGCCCAAGGCCTCCGCTTCCATCCCCGCCGGCCCGCGGGGCTGTGCACCTGCGAACTCCACGCGCTCGGCCAACGGCGCCCCGGAGCCGCTGTCCAAATGCTGAACCCGGCCTCCTTAGAGGCTGGCTCCCGATGCCTCGTTCCCCTCGCCCAGAGTGCTCACAGGGGCCGGCAGGGGGTTCTGGGACACCCAGCGCCGAGTCCTGGGAAACTTTAGTGCTTCACGAAGAGGTCGGAAAGCTTCAGGGAAGGAGGCGAGCGGTTAAGGAAAGGAGGGAGCCGAGAGGGCAGGCAGAGCCGCGCGCCGTGTCGGTCACCCTGCCCCGTCGCCGAACCGCCGTCTTCCCCCGCGCGCCCTGGCCGCGCGTCCCGGGTCCCCTCTGCTTGTGTGTTTCTCCCGCCGCCACAGCAGGGGAGGTCCCTCCGGCTGAACTTGTCAGCGGGTTTCACCATCCATCACGAGCCAGACAGACAGGCCAAGTTCACGAGCAACGCTGTTAACCCCTTGCAAACCGAGCGCCTCCCATAAGAAGGAGCTGCCTGGCTGGGGCGCGCTCTCTCGGATTCTAGAGGCATTCATTGCCTCCCCAAAGCTGTGGTCGCCACAGCACCTTTTTTCTTTCCCATTTCTCTCTTACCTGAATAACTCGGGAAAAGGGCTGGAAGAGAGAAATGTGACTTGTCTCCCCATCCCACCACCCCCAACGCATTTCCTGACCATTTTCCTCCGTCATTTTGTTTACTGTTTTGGTCTCCATAACCTCTCCAGTTTCTCCTCTTCTAAATTAGTTTGATAGCAGTGTGACTGAGTGCTTTTCTAATTGACGCCCCCTTTTTCTGCTTTATGACTGTTCATGGTGGGGAAAATGAGATTTAGAAAAATAATGAGAGAAAAATAATAATTGGCCCTAATTTCTAATATAGAGGCCTGACTTTCAAGGCAAAAGATAGAGGGAAAAAAATTTTCATTAGAAGAATCTCGATTGCTGGTCCTGTGGGGTGGGGGTGGAGTATGCCGAGATGGGGAGGGCACCCATCCTTCCTGAAACGGATGGAGAAAGGAGAACAAAAATAAGCTCTGAGGAAAGGATCAGGGAGGGAGACCTCTCCAGATAGATCCTGCTAGAGGAGCCCCGGAGAAAAACCGGGAGGTAGAGGGCTAGACACAGGGACCCAGAGAGAGAGGGTACGTTTAGAATCTCTACTGGAGAACAAGGGCCAGATCCAGTCACTCTGTCCCCCCTCCCACCCTTTGGCCCCCATTCTAGCGTTCAAAGTCCAAGAGAAGCTTCTTGTAGCCTCTCTGGGCAGCCCAGCTACTGAGTTTGGTCCACAGTGAAAACCTGGGATCTGGATCCCTGCACTGGGCAAAGACTCAGTCCTGCTGGTGAACCCTGGCCTCCTCCAGGAGAACTTTCTCAGCCTCTCCCTGTCGTCCGGCAGACTTGGCCTCCCCCCACCCCCATTTCCTATTGAATTCCTGGCGTCTGGTAGCTGGCGGCAACTAGGGCGACCTACCAACTTTTCCCCTGGGCATTTTCTCACCCCCTCCACCCCCCAGTGCTTTCTTTTCTTCTCCCAGAGCTCTTTTTGAAAGGAGGCACCCAGGCCCAGAACGTGTTCTGCAGTTTAACTACTTCCAAATTCTTTGTTCGGGTCACCCCGGGACTCCATTGTCCGCTATTGAGAGCTCAGGGCGGGCGCTCTCCTGCCGGCGGGCCTGAATCCATTAGGCCGCTGCTCGGGTCCCTGCCGCCCATTGAGGCGCCCGCCAAACCTGGGCTCCTCTCCACTCCCGTGCCCAGCTGCCCTTTTTGGAGGCCTCAGCGGAGTCCGCCCAGGTTACCTGGGTTTCTCCCTTTCCGGAGGGAATGGGCGCGGATGCAGGCCTAGTATGATTCTTGCTGACCCTGTCCCAGCCTGTGGGTTCTCACCCTGCAGGTTGCTGAGACCCTGTCATCTGCCCCCCCGGGGCAGCTTTTGAGGAGGCCAAAGTCTCGGCCTCAGGACTGGGCAGTGGGGGAACAGCCAGCGCACACCACTGAGACTTCACCACCCTCCCCTGCTTTCCTGCAGCCCTAATTTCCCTTCCTGTCTTTCCTCCTGGCCCAGACCCCCAGCTTCCAGTCGGTTCAAGCCTCTCCTGAGTTAAAGGCATGAAAAAAGGCAGCCCAGTGTTAGGGGAGAAGCACAGAAGGGCACATCAGCTCTGTCCTGTGCCCACCAGGCACCCCATGATCCTCTCGAAGGCCCATCTCCTCAGCATGACAGATCTTCTCTCAGATAACTAGGAAAAGGTCAAGAGATGCTCTGGTCTGAGGCATGACTTTCAGGCTACCAGGGTGTCAAAGCGGGCTCCCCCGTGGCCTCACCTCTCCTGCCTCAGGACCCGAGGAGAGAGAGTGCCCACGAACCCCTCCGAGGGCTCAGCTCAGTGGTGCGAGCCTGGGAATCTGACTCGTCGCCTAGGCCCTACCGAGCGCTCCAGCAAGTGTCCCTCCCGGTCCTACAGGAAGGTGTTTGCACTCTGAGCTCCGAAAAGCCCAGGAGAGACTGTGAACCCACGGGAAAAAACAGCGAGATTCCAGAACCAGTGCCCAGGAAAGGGTCGGTTACTGTTAGCATCTTTTCCTGGCTCCCTAAGGTTCTCTTCCCACAGCCCCCATCCTACCCTCCTACTCCGGGACTATGGGGTTCCTGAGTCCAGGGTGAATAGACGCCTGGACCCAGAGGTCACTCAAACCTCTGGCTCGACCTGCTTCGTCCATTTCGAGGATTGGCACGCCCTTCCCAGGAGCAGAACTGGAGGGAAAGCGGTTAGATGAGCTCATAGGCGGGCCGGGGATAGGAGGACCGGACCCTTCGCGGGATAAGGGCCCGGGGGCGCAAACGAAGAGCGCTGGATGGTGGGCTACGCAGGCCGCGGAGGGAGGGAGGGCGGATGGGGGGCCTCTTTTGCACGATCTCTCCCAGGAACCCCCGCGACCCGGACCCCCGGGAGGGGACCGCGGGGAGACGCGGAGCCTTCGAGGAACTGACTGCGGCCTAGATGCTTGGCGGAGAGGCCAGACTAGCGCCGCTGGCGTCTCTGCTGCAGCCCGCGCAATGCCACCTGGACATCCTCCTTGCCACCGGGTTCCAGACCCGAAGCTGGAGAGGCTGAAGCCCGCGTACGCCCAAGACCTGGCCATGCAATGCCAGGACTCTTGCAGGAGGCAGGAGTTATGAGGATATCCCGGCCTCCCACCCTAAGCCCTCCTCCTGTTCTTTCCGTGTGTCCGCTGTCCTCCTGTTCACTGTCCTGACCTCACCGCCCTCCCGAGCGCGGCTCGGCGCGCTATCCAACAACGCCCTCTGGCGGCAGTTCTCGTGAAGTACAGGCGCACTGCGGCCCGGGCAGGAAAGCCTCCAGACCCGCCGGGCGCCAGGCTGATGGTTTAGGGTTGTCTCTCCTCACCCCTGGCTCCTCTAGCCCTCTCAGCCTGCACGCACATCACCCGCTCGCGTGCACCGGGCCCTCTCACGGGAAACAGGCACTCAGGTAAAGGAAACAACAGTGAGGCAGCCAGTCTGCAAGCCTAAAGCTCACCTGTTCTACCTGGGTCTGGGGTCTCTGCTATCCTGGCCTCCTTACAGGAAGATCCCATGAAGACTAAAGGTGATCAGGCAGGCTCAGGACCTCCCCCCTCCAGGGTTCTTGCAGCCAGGCAAGCTGTGCCCCTTGTCACTTCCCAGCTTTCCCCTCCCCGCCTCTGCAAAAAGCCTGAGGGATGAGATTAGGTCTGAGGAATGAGAGATGGCCCAAGGGAATGGTGGGATCTGTGGGCAAAGCCTGGGGTTTGGAGAGTCTTGAGTTCCAAGAAAGTTGGAGTTGGAGAGTCTAGGCTCACACCTCCAGTGGTAGGAGCATCTCTGCCCCTGCAAGCATGGTGTTCTGCTTTCTGCCTGATCATGTTTAGATAGGTTCTTGACATGCATTCAACAGAGCTGAGCTCCAACTACTTGCCTCTTGGAACGAAACTCAGAGAGGGGAAGTAACTTGCTGGAAGTCATACAGCTAGAAATTGCTGGAGCTGGGAGTCAGCTTCAGACGCATGCCACCCTACCTCCATCTCTCCTCTTTCACCTGAATGAATTCAGAGGTCTCCCGGCTGGGGCTCCTCTTTAGAACTCAGCCCCCTCCAATATGTCATCCACACTTCCTGACGAGGACCATTCTAAGATGCTAGTCTGGTTGGTCATGTCTCCTCTTTGCTCAGAATCCTTCAGAGGGTTCTGCTACTTTCAAAATAAAAGCCCAAGTTCCTCAGAAGCATTCAGGCTCCCCCTGTGACCTGACCTGTGACCTCTTCTCTGGGTTCCCAACACTCCCGCCATCTCAGATGTCTTCATTTCCCCAAGGCCTACACTTTTGCACCACTCACTCGCTGCATTTGTGTGACCAACCCTTCCTCTGCCTGTAATACTCCTCTCTCCTGAGTATCTTTTGGATTCTAGGCAAATGTCACCTCCTGCATAAAACCTTCTGACTCAGACATAGCTCCCTTCAGATAAAAGACCAGATGGGCCTAAGTGGCCAGTTGGGGCTACTCTCTAGTTGCAGTGTGCAGGCTTCTCATCGTGGTGTCTTCTCTTGTTGCAGAGCACAGGCTCTATGGCACGTGGGTCTCAGTAGTTGAGCCGTGTGGACTTAGTTGCCCCGGTATGCATGGAATCTTCCTGGACCAGGGATCAAACTTGTGTTCCCTGCATTGGCAGGCAGATTCTTATCCACTGGTCCATCAGGGAAGTCCTAAGTGGCCACGTCTGCACCTCCTGCATTTTTTCCTCTCCGTGATGGTCCGTTGAGTATACCAGGCATGGCCACTGGCCCCCTGAGGCTGATTTCTGATCCAGGTGGAGTCTCTCCTGAGCATTGAAGTGAGAGCATGCTGAGCAGGTCTGCATGGGCCTGATGGATGCTGTTTCAGCCCAGGCAATGGGAGCAGAGACGCTGAGAAGAGAATGGAGCCACTGGACAAAGAAAAGGTCTCAGGGCTCCAGGATGAGAGGGACTGAGACTTTCTCAGAGGGTTTCCACCCCTCCCTGGCAGGAGAGTCTTGCAATAAGCCTGTATCCATTGGCCTGCTTGGCATAGGATTCTGTTCTCTGCCCCTGACAGCTTCATGACCCAGAAAATAAACCCCTCCTGTCAAGCCTGGCCTTCCTCCCTCGTGTGCGTGGGCACCTCCTGGCAATGGGCACATCTCACGGAAGCGGCCCTCCTGACCACCTGGCAAGAATCACACCTGGCTTAATGCTGGGGCTTCTGTTGCGCCTGCTGCACAGCGCCACCGTGTGGCAGTTCTGAGAAACACAGCCTGCCGTTCACTCGAGAGCCAGCGGGGAAAGATGTGCTTATTGATTAACGTTTAAAATGTTTTAGGGTTTGCATTTTTCGGAGTTGTTCACGGGGTGAGAGTTTGCTAACAGTTAATTGAGTGAGAACAAACCAGTCGATCCTAAAGGAAATCAACCCTGAATATTCATTGGAAGGACTGTTGCTGAAGCCGAAGCTCCGATACTTTGGCCACCTGATGCAAAGAGCTGACCCACTGGAAAAGACCCTGATGCTGGGAAAGACTGAGGGCAGGAGGAGAAGGGGGCTTTGTGACTAATCGTCGCAGCCATCTTTATTCCACGGGGTTCTTTCTCTCCTCATTCAGCAGATAGGGAAACCGCGGTACAGGGAGGTTAAGTCATTTGCCCCATCACAGGTAGTCAGTCAGTGGCTGATGGGATGTGAATCCAGAGTCCACGTTCTTTACCACTACATTACACTGCCTTAGTAATAGTTTTCCACTGTCCCACTTCCTGTTCAAACCATCCAAATGTTCTTTTAAAAAAAACCAGGCAGCACTTTTCATTGTTGCTGTTTAATCGCTTCTGTTGTGTCCAACTCTTTGTGACCCCATGGACTATAGCCCGCCAGGCTCCTCTGTCCATGGGATCTCCCAGGCAAGAATACTGGAGTGGGTTGCCATTTCCTTCTCCAGGGGATCTGCCTGACCCAGGGATCGAACCTGCCTCTCCTGCATCTCCTACATTGGCCGGCAGATTCTTTACCTTATCAGACTCTGTCGTACATCTCATCTGTTTGCTCTACACGACTGTGAGCCCAGGGAGGGAAGAAATCCTGTCTTATTCATCTCCACATTTTCACTCCTAACACAGAAGACACAGGCAGCATCTCTAACAGATGACTCTTTTATCTATGGCGGCGCTGGGCCTTCGTTGCTTCTCGAGGGCTTTCTGTAGTTGTGAGCAGGTGGTGGCTTCTCTTATTTTGGGACGTGGGCTCTAGGGTGTGTGGGCGTCAGCAGTTGCAGCTCTTGGGCTCAGGAGTTGTGCACACTTGGGCACACGGGCTTTAGTTGCTCCCACACATGTGGAATCTTCCCAGACCAGAGATTAAACTCGTGTCCCCTGTATTGGCAGGTGGATTCCCATTCACTGTACCACCAGGGAAGTCCAGGCAACATCTCTAGAAGCTGCACCCTTAAGAGATAAGAAGCTGCCAAAATGCTCTGCATATTTTCATTACTCCCTTGGCAAATTCTGGCATTTCTCTTCTAGAGACAGCAACAAGTCTTTGAATTATTGTTTGTAAATTTCCTCACACGGTGTACTCTAGAGCAGATTTTGGAGAAAAAAAAAATTGGAGCCTCCTTGTGGGCCACGGCTGCCCTTTCCTTCTTAGTGCATCCTGAGAGACTAGGATTATGCAAGTCAGAGATTTCAGGAACTTGATCTGCACAAACAGGAAATGGGCTTCCTGATGAGGTAGTGAGCTTCCTGTTGTTGGAGGTATGTAAGCAGAGTCAAGAGGTTGGGGGAGACAGACAGGGATGCCCTCAGGCCACAGTTCATCTGGGGCTTCAGAACCATGATGAAGTTCATGTGTTAAGCATCCAGACCATGCAGACCCCTCCTGGTTTCATTCTTTAATGGGTCGCTGGTCTCCATCTCCTTGCTTTCATGTCCTCATTTTCTCTCTGCCAAGCCCTTGTGATTTGGCTGCCTCTCTGTCCCTTTTGGTGATTGAAGTCACCCTCTCAGTGAAGGCCAGGGGATGCCAGCCAAGGCCTGGATACTTCCCTCAGGCCTGAAACAAGGAGTCTCAGGTCCTTGCTCTGGCTTCAGAAGGAGCCTGGCAGGCTCTCTTTCTCCCTGTCTGCAGACATCTCTGCCTGTCTTGGTGATTACAGCCCCCACACCTTGACAGTCCAGCTTTGACAGCTTGTAGAGCTGTTGTGTTCAGCTAGGATTTCCTCCCAAGCCAGGGTCATCAGGCACAGTTGCACAGGTTGGGTGCAGCATTTCTCCGGGGGTGCCATTCATTTGCACCCCAGTGCTTACCCCCCAGGGTTGCATACTGCAGAGGGAGGGAAGCCTATCAGAACAATGGTGGTGGTTTGGTCACTAAGTCCTGTCCAACTTTCTGACCGCATAGACTGAAGCCCACCAGGCTCCTCTGTCTACGGGATTTTCCAGGCAAGAATACTGGAGTGGGTTGCCATGCCCTTCTCCAGGGGATCTTCCTGACCCAGGGATGGAATCCGGGTCTCTTGCATTGCAGGCAGATTCTTTACCACTGAGCCACCAGGGAAACCCCTTTGCTGCTGCTGCTGCTAAGTCGCTTCAGTCATGTCCGACTCTGTGCGACCCCATAGACGGCAGCCCACTAGGCTCCTCTATCCCTGGGATTCTCTAGGCAAGAATACTGGAGTGGGTTGCCATCTCCTTCTCCAATGCATGTGCGACCCCATGGACACAGCTCACTAGGCTCCTCTGTCCACAGAATTCTCTAGGGAAGAGTACTGGAGTGGGTTGCCATTTCTTTCTCCAGGAAGCCCCTTTAGATAAGGAGAAATGTCATTAAAAAACATATATATCCAGGGTCTTCCCTGGTGGTCCAGTGGTTAAGAATCTGCCTTCCAATGCACTTTGAAACCTGGTTGGGGAACTAGGATCCCACATGCCATGGAGTAACTAAGCCTGAGCGCAACTACTGAGCCCACGTGCCGCAACTAGAGCGTCTGTGCATCATCAAAAAAATCCCGAGTGCTGCAACTGAAACCCGATGTAGTCAAATAAATCGATAATATTTAATATATATATATATATATCCATTATTGGGATATAATTACCTTTTCAGAAAAGTTGAATCCTTCATTGTTTAGGCAGAGCAACCACAGAGAGTAAAGGTGGACTAAATCTTCTCTTCTGATGGGGTCTGCGGAGAAGATCTTGATTTTCAATGGTGTGTACAGCTGGCAGGGGACAGAAGGAGATGTTTGTGTCTGTTAAAACGTAATCAGAAGGACTTCCCTGGAAATCAGTGGTTAGGACTCTGGGCTTCCACTGCAGAGGGCCTGGGTTTGATCCCTGGTGAGGGAACTAAGTTCCTACAAGCTGCGTGGTGCAGAATGCACCGCCACCCCCCTAAATAGTGATCATAGAAAAATGTTGAGGAATCTGGTTGTCCCAAAGAGTGGACAAGCTCCTGGCTGACACCTCTGAGTGTCCAGCAGGAAGTGAATGCATTTTGGAGGGCACCAGGCAGGCTGGGTGGGGGCCAAATGTGGTAAAAAGCCAGGGGGCCCCGCCACCAGTAGGAGAGGTGGGCCAAGGGGTAGCTTTAGGCCCCATGTAACCTCCAACAGCCTTCAATAGCCCCCCCAAAGCATACCGATAATCACGATCCTATGCCGTGTAAAGGAGGAGGAAGAAAAGAACCGGCAGGGTGTTCCTGGCAGGGGTCATGTCAGTCTATCCACGCTGCATCTTGTATGCCCCACATGGTTCCAAGAACAGAGTCAGCACTTAGCAAATCAGAGTTGGTTTCCCCTGAGGCCTCTCTCCTTGCGGATGGCTGTCTTCTCTTCCCCAAGTTTTCACATGGTCTCTCCTCTGTGCTGTCTGTGTCCTATCCCCTCTTCCTATCAGAACACCAGTCAGATTGGATTACAGCCCACTCTGAGGACCTCACTGCAACTTGATTACCAGCCTGCTGGGGCCAGTGTGGATTTGGGACAGAGGGGTCATCACCACGCAAAGACCATGCCCATCCATGTCCTAGTGTGTGCGGTCCACGTCCACAGGTCTTACCTGGTCACCAGGTCACTGGACTCTCTTGCTTCCCCTCCCCCTCCCAGGTCCCACCACCATCCTTGCCTGAAGCCTGGTGTGTGTGGCTCCTTGAGGGACCCGCTGTCATTTCCTGATCCACACTCACCTGTCCTCACCCTGCATGTGCTCAGAAATCTGCCATCGGCTCCTTTTAGCCCTCAAGTCCCACATTCACCCTGGTTCCAGGCTGACACTGGCCCCGATTTCAGCCTGGTTGAGAAGAAAGTTTCTGTCATTTCACATTTCCCCTGTCCTGTCCCTGCTCTGTGGTCAGCCAGAGCCAGCAGTGGGCATCGACTCACTCCTAGCTAGAGCAAGTCATAAGACGCATCCCCCACCAAAGGCCTGTTTTCATCTGTCCAAAGCCCTTCTGTCCTAGAGACTGGTTGGTTCTAGATCAGGACAGATTTTATGGCATAAACCCGGGCCACATTCCCAGCAGCCTGTGCAGGTGGCATCTGTGGGTGTTTGCGTCTCAGCTAAAGGGAAAGGCAGCGATGCCACCCTTCTATGCCACATGGGCGGCTCCCAGCCCTGCTCACGAGTTAGTCATCACCTTGGCAGAGCCCACGGATCCACATAAACCATCTGGAATGAGCAAGGCCAAGTGAAGCGAGAAATCAGTGGAAAACAGTGGAGTGTCCAGGCAGTCGCAAATATTCTTGTATAAAGGAATATGTGCAGGCACAGAAAAATAATCACTTGATAGTGTCAGATGACAGACAGGGGTGTGGGTGCACTGCTCACACTGAAAATGACAAATATAGCAACTTCACAAAGTGCACCCACCGAAGCGTCAGCAGCGATTATCTCCGGGTGATGGGCTTGGAATATTTGAATTCTCTTTTTTTATTTGTCAGTGTGGGGATGGTAGTGAGGACCAGCTTGGGTCTAAATGGGATTCAGACAGCCTGGGCGGGACTTGTGGACTAGGCTATTTGCATGTGACCTCTGGGAACTACAATTCTAGTTCCACAATCCCGCCAACCAGGATTCTTCTTTTTTTAAACATCTGTTTATTTGGCTGCTCCGGGTCTTAGTTGCGTCATGCAGAATCTTTGTTCTGTGTGTGGGATCTTTAGCTGCACCACGTGGGAACAAGTTCTCTGGCCAGGGAATCGAACCCTGGCCTCCTGCATTGGGAGTGCAGAGTCTCAGCCACTGGACCACTGGGGAAGTCCCCACCAACCAGGATTCTGTTTCTCATGTGTGAGGGCGTTTCCCCTCATCACCAGGCAATCTGTTGCTCACCAGCTGGCTGTCGTATAATTCCACTCAATCTGACACTGTGGAGATAGCATCAGACTCCACAGGTTAAGGGCTCGGTCCCACAAGATCACCCTCCACTGTGGGTGTCCCTTGCAAGTCCATGTTGTCACCTGGGCTTCTGACCAACTGGCTATAAATCAGAGGTTTCCATGGCCCCTTCCTTGGGTTTGATGAACTTCCTAGAATGGCTCACAGAACTCAGGAAACTCATTGGCTCACTAGACCACTGGTGTGTTACAAAGGACGTTAAAGAACGTGAGTCAACAGTCAGGGGAAAAGACTCACAAGACAAGACCCTGAATAAAGGAGCTTGTGTCCTCGAAAAGTCTGGGGAGTTTGGGGCCCAGCGAGGTAGCATGTGGAAGATTCTGGTACATCAACCTGGAAGCTCCTGGAACCTTCTCCTTTTGGATTTTTCTGGCAGCTTCACGGCATACGCAGGATTGACTAATACATTGGTCATTGGTGACTGACTCCTCCTCCAGCCTCACTGTCCTTCCTGGAAATCAAGCGGTGAGGCTGAAAGTTCCACCTCTCTGTTCAGTTTTGGTTCCTCTGGCCACAACTCCCCATCTTTAGAGGATTTCCAAAAGTCACCCCATTAGCATAAACCCAGAGCTGCTGGAAAGGGGCTTGTGAATGATGAGACAAACATTTAACTTTTACAGCTCTGAAGTGATTTCAGGAACTGAGATTGTTCTTGTTGTTTAGTCACTAAGTCGTGTCCGACTCTTTGTGACCCCAAGGACTGTAGCCCACCAGGCTCCTCTGTCCATGGGATTCTCCAGGCAAGAATACTGGAGTGGGTTGCCATTTCCTCCTCCAGGGGATCTTCCCAACCCAGGGACTGAACTCATGTCTCCTGCTTGGCAGGTGGATTCTTTACCACTGAGCCACCAGGAAGCCCCCAGGAACTGAGGACAAGAGACCAAATATTATAACAAAAGATGCTGTCATAGCTCTCGTCGCTCAGGAAATTCCAAGGGTTTAGAAAGCTGTGAGCCAGGAACCATGGATAAGGACCAAATGTACTTTTCTTACAAATCACAACATCACAGGAATATTCTGAAAGCTTACAAATTCTATAATAATAATAGCTAACCTCCATATTCATTAGAAGGGACTAGGTATTTGCCAAGCAGCTTGTTTGATTTTGATACCTACATAACCTTGATATCCCTATCTTACAGATGAGGAAACTGAGGCCAAGAGAGTTTGAGTAGCTCATCCAAGGTCACACAGTGCTAAGAACCCATATTTAACCACTCACTCTGCATCCTCATGCTCAGTCATGTCCGACTCTCTGTGACCCCATGGTCTGTAGCCCACCAGGCTCCTCTGTCCATGGGAATCTCCAGGCAAGAATACCAGAGTGGGCTGCCATTTCCTCCTTCAGGGGATCTTCCTGACCCAGGAGTCCCACCCACGTCTCCTGTGTCGCCTGCATTGCAGGCGGATTCTTTACCCATTGAGACATCAGGGAAGCCCCACTCACTCTGACCACCCTTCAGGTTCCCCCGTGGTTTTGAAAATGACCTCCCTCCATTTTCCCATCAGAGATGCCAGGCACTCAGGGTGCCAAGCTGGGGGCCAGCTGGCATGCAGACAGGCCTCAGTGAACTGACAGACGGTGTGACTTGTCCTTGAATCCATGTGAGATGTCCCCAGAGGTTCTGAGGAGGACCTGGGGGGTAAGGGCTGGGGTCATGGGTGACCTCATCCATCAGAGGGCAGAAAGAATGAAAACCACAATCACAGAAAACTAACCAAAGTGATCACATGGATCACAGCCTTGTCTAACTCAATGGAACTATAAGCCTCACCAGGTAGGGAGAATCAGTACTGTCAGTAATTCCAGCTGTGCCCACAAGGTGCTACCACCAGGAGAAAGAGCTTACTGCTTTTTTTTTCCTGTTGCATGGAACTTGGTTCAGTCACTGAGTCATGTCGAACTCTTTGCGGCCCCATGGACTACAGCACGCCAGGTTTTCCTGTCCTTCACCATCTCCCAGAGTTTGCTCAAACTAATGTCCACTAAGTCGATGATGCCATCCAACCATCTCATCCTCTGTCGTCCGTCCCCTTCTTCTCCCCCATCTTTCCCAGCATCAGGGTCTTTTCTGATTCAGCTCTTAGCATCAGGTGGCCAAAGTATTGGAAACTTCAACTTCAGCATCAGTCCTTCCCATGCATATTCAGGGTCGATTTCCTTTAGGATTGACTGGTTTGATCCCCTTATAGTCCAAGAGACTCTCAAGAGTCTTCTCCAACTCCATAGTTCAAAAGCATCAGTTCTTCAATGCCTAGTCTTTTTTTATGGCCCAACTCATGTTGATCCATCAGAGGGCAGACAGAATGAAGGCCACAATCACAAACTAACCAAACTGATCACATGGATCACAGCCTTGCCTAACTCGATGAAACTATGAGCTGTGCCATGTGTAGGCCACCCAAGACGGACAGGTCATGGTGGAGAGTTTGGACAAAGTGTGGTCTACCAGAGAAAGGAATGGCAAACCACTTCAGCATTCTTGCCTTGAGAACCCCATGAACAGTATGAGGAGGGATGGAACTTTAAAAAATTACAAAAGTGACGCACACCTCTCATAACAAAGAAGAGGTGTATAAAGAAAATACTTCATCATCCCCTCACCCCTTATTCTTTCCCAGGAAAGTCAGGTTGAACCTCTCCACTCTTCTCTGAGTTCCAACAAACATTAAACACAGAGGTGGAGAATTTAAGAAACAAAAACTTTGCTTTATTTGTTTATTTACTTTTGACAATATGGGGTCATCCTGTAGCCAGTACTTTTCAACCTTCAGTCTTCATTGAACTGTCACGGGCATCCCTCCAAATTGGAGAACAGATGATGCTCATTATCCAGTAGTCATGCTCTGTAAAGACCCTCGAAAACAGGGAAGAAGCGAAGGCTGAACCAGCTCTCCTAGGGTAACGTGGAGTTGGATTCTTGCCAACCTTGGGTCACTGCATTTTTCTCAGTGGATCAATAGGTAAGTATATAGCCTTGTTTGGGGGGATGTTTCTACTTAAAGACATCTTTTTAATGTGTACTGCTGGCTCATTAACGTTGTACTCAGGGTCAATAGCTCTATGACTTATGTCTGAACAGAGCTAATTGAATGACCATATTTTTGCCTTAAGACCATCGCACGCTGAGTCCGCTTAGGAACACCTGGCAGTACTTCATTCACCTCTAGGCTTGGGGGTCGTTAGTCGTTATAAAGACCAAAATCACCTACCAAAAAAAAAACGCATAAATGTGAAAAAAAATCATCCTGCGTAAATTACCAAAAGGGCACTTGTTTGGGATCTGAGAGCTGAAAGGAGAAGGCAGAACTCTGTCTTACTGGACCTCAGCTAGAAACGCCAGAGCCCGGCCACTCAGGTTTTTCTCAGCTTTGCCCATGTTGGAGAATGACCGTGAAAATCCCACAGGTATCAATCTTGGGGGTTACAAGTAAATGCTAGAGAATAGGTGAATTCACAAATATAGAATCCATGAATTATGAGTATGGATTGTGGTTTTTTTTTCTTTTTTCCTTTTTTGGCTGCTCTGGGTCTTCCTTGCTGCGTGTGGGCTTCCTCTAGATCCAGTGAGCTGGGGCTACTCTCTAGCTGTGGCTCACGGGCTTCTCATGGAGGTGGCTTCTCTTGTTGCCGGGCAGGACTCTAGGTATGCAGGCTCAGCAGTCGTGGCTCACAGGCCTGGCAGTTCGGGGCAGGGGATCTTCCTGGACCAGGGATTGAACCAGTGTCCCCTGCATTGCCAGGAGGTCTCTCTTTAAAAAAGAAATGTATCTGTTTACTTTTGGCTGTGTGGGTCTTCGTTGCTGCATGGGCTTTTTCTCTAGTTGTGGCGAGTGGGGGCTGCTCTCTAGGTGTGGCACTCAGGCTTCTCTGTTGCGGAGCACAGGCTCTGGGGCACGTGGGCTCAGTAGTCGTGGCACATGGGCTTGGGTGCTCCTAGCACGTGAGATCTTCTTGGACCAAGCATTGAACCCAGGTCTCCTGCTTTGGCAGGTGGAGTCTTTACCACTGAGCCACCAGGGAAGCCTGCAGGAGGACTCTTAACCACTGGGCCATCAGGGAAGTCCTGGATTGTGTATTGATTAAGATATATTTTCTAAAATTTCTACAGTTCATCTCTGGGTTTTTTGTTTGTTTGTTTGTTTTTGAATGGGGAGAGGTGGTAAACAGAGAAAAAAATATTGCTCACTTAAAAAAAAAGGCAAGGGTTGGGGGAGTGGGTGTGCTTTCATCTCCACTATTAATTCCATTTGCCTCCCTGGTCCTCCATGCAGAGTTAAAGTGGAAGCAGTCACTTCAAATGGTCCTGGCTTGGGCTGTGGCCAGGGAATGAGGGGGTTGGGGGAGTGGGAGGCCACAACTCTGTCCACGAGTCACAGAGAACTCTGACGAGGGCAGGGAGCTGGGCAGTGTCCTGAGTCTTCCACTCCTGAGGGTTCACCTTGTTGTGAGGGAGGCAAGGAGGCATTTTCTCCCCATTTCACAGATGAGCGATGGTGGTTCTTAGAGGTCCCCTTCTGTGGTCAGGTAGCACTGGACATGCCCCACCACTGGCTCAGGCCTTTCACCGTGATGCTTTCTCCCAACATCCATGGAGTCGGGCTGCTCTGGGGCCTCTGGGGGCCAAGTGAAAGTTGCTCAGTCATGTCCAACTCATTCGACCCCATGGACTATCCATGGAATTCTCCAGGCCAGAATACTGGAGTGGGTAGCCTTTCCCTTCTCCAGGGGATCTTCCCAACCCAGGGATCGAACCAAGGTCTCCCACATTGCAGGTGGATTCTTTACCAGCTGAGCCACCAGGGAAGCCCTTGGAAAGTTCTGGGGGCTAAGCCCCTGGAAAATAGTTGATTTTCCCCTTTCCTCCTAGGTGGGTCTGGCCTGGAGGGCCTAAGGGACTGCCCCAAGAGCAACTGAGCCTGTAAGCGAGGCCAAGCAGAGGCCTATGAATGAAAGGAGTTTGAACTCTGGCACCACCTGTTGAAGCCATGTGACCTCCAGCAGAGTATGCTGGACCTCCCCAGGCCCGAGCCCTCCTCTCTAGAAGTGGGAAGCCTTGGCTCCAGAGGGAGCTTGTGAGGTTTCACTGCAGTAGCAGGGGCTGATTCCCTACTCGGAAAGGCTCTGGTTGTGGTCCCTTCTCCAGAGTTGGCTGGCCCAGTGGCAGGGCAGGTGACGGCTGGCTGGGGCTAGAGAAGGTGGCCAAACGCCTTTTCGTCATTTGGCCCATCCTTCTGAATGCAGCATCCCAAGAATGAGCCATTCCGCCCGACACAGAGGGGGATGGTCTGTGTCATATCCAGGTCACACTCCAGCTCACTCCAGGGCACAGGGCGTGTACTTCACAACCCCTGATACCAAAGCCACCAGGACACCCCCCACCCCGACCCCGCTCCCAAGACCAGCCCGTCTAGCCCCTTTATTGTATGGAGGGCAGGACTGACTAATCACTTATGATTCTTTTAGCTGCAAGCACCAGAAACTTGATTCGCACCAGTTTTGGCAGACAAAGGGAAAATGTATTGGCTTCCCAGCCAAACTGCAGAAGGGAAGGACGACAGGAACCTGACGTCACCGGGGTCTCCCGGCTCTCCTCTCCTCTCCCTGCGGGTCAGACCAGCTTTCCCACACTGTAGATGCATGGCTGCGGCAGATTTGAGACCTGGCCCCCTCTTCTAGCTGCCATTTAAAGAAATTCCAGGCAAAGAGCCTGATGGGCTGCCTTTGGCTCACCTGCCACCTTTAGATCAGTCCCTGTGGCCAAGGTGGAGTCTGCAGCTCTTTACGGACCACCTGTGGGAATCCATAGCTCAAGCGGTAAAGAACCCACATACTTGCATTCAATATCCCTGGGTCAGGAATATTGCCTGGAGAAGGAAATGGCAACCCACTCCAGTATTTTTGCCTGGAAAATCCCATGGATAGAGGATCCTGGCAGGCTACAGTCTATGGGGTCACAAAGAGCTGGACACAACTGCACACATACACAGGCATATTGTGGGAAGCCAGGTGTGTGCTGTGGGTGTGAAGTATAGCATGGAGGGTCCTGCTTGAGGAACCTCAGTGACTTGACCATTGCCTGCAGTTAAGTTGAATGTATGTTAACCATGGAAGTAAGTGAAAGTCGCTCAGTCATGTCAGACTCTTTGCGACCCCATGGACTGTAGTCCGTGGAATTATCCAGGCCAGAATACTGGAGTGGGTAGCCTTTCCCTCCTCTAGGGGATCTTCTCAACCCAGGGATTGAACTGAGGTCTCCTGCATTGCAGGTGGATTCTTTACCAGCTGAGCCATAAGGGAAGCCCAAGAATACCAGAGTGGGTAGCCTCTCCCTTCTCCAGGGGATTTTCCCAACCCAGGAATTGAACCAGGGTCTCCTGCATTGAAGGCGGATTCTTTACCAACTGAGCTATCAGGGAAGCCCTGACCATGGAAGTAGATAATAATAATATATGGAGGGGGGAAATCACTTTTCCCTTTAATCACTTCTTTCCTTTTTAGTTTTCTTTTTAGTATTATTTTTGAACAATAGTAAGTTCATCATTCAACATTCAAGAGCTGGGAATTCTCTGAAGGTCTGGTGGCTAAGGCTCCTTGCTCTCAACACAGGGGGCCAGGGTTCGATCCCTGGTCAGGGAACTGGATCCCACATGCCTTATATAAGAGTTTGCATGCCACAACTAAAGACCCTGCATGCCACAACTTAGACCTGGTGCAGCCAAATAAATAAATACTTAAAAAATTAAAAAAAAAATTCAAAAGCCACCGCGGGATTGAAGTGAAGATTGTCCCTGTGTCCGCCTGGGGGCATTGATGGCACCAGTTTCTTGCATTTTAGGGGAAGGTGAGGAGCCCTGAGAGCTCCCCTCAGGATATCCAGGGTGGAGGGGAGGTCATGGGGAGAACCAAGTGCCAGTGTTTGCCTCTCCCATCAGGCCCTGGATTTGCCTGCTTTCTTGGTGGGCCTAGCCTCCCCAGCTGAGCCCTGAGAGAAGCGTGGGAGACCCTGCTGCTGCGGTGTGGCAGCAGCTTCCACAACGCCCTCCCCTTCCCACCCCTACCTGCTGGGGTCTTAGGTTCCAATTCCCAAGGCTGACCTAATCATGGCCTGCCCCACCCCGGGGTCTCTTCACAGCCCTTCAGACCCAGGACTGGCAGGAGGCTGAAACACCCAAAGTGGGTGGTCAGACTCTGCCATCTCCCAGGTATGGGTAGCCAAAGGGACCAGACCCACTCAGGAGGCGCCGAAGCAGAACAGCCAAACCCCACGCACCTCAATGGGTGAGGGGCGAGGAGCCCTGTGCCAGTGGGTCAGGGCGGCCACCTTTGTTCTCTGACCCTATAGTGAAGCCATCGTTTTCCCCTGGGTTCCTCCCTCTCAGACACCAGTCACACGTCGGTAGCCTTGGCTTCCATCTGGGAGTCACCGTCTTTCTGCAAACCCAGGGAGGGGCAGCTGAGCCCTGTCTTCTCTTGCTGTGGGTCCTGGGATTATACACCCTGCCCAGGAGCCCCACACCAGGGGCATAGCCCTTGTCTGGAGCCACCAGGCTTCCCCAGCAAAGTCTTCTGAGTTCTTCTGTTTACCTGATCCAGGCCTGCCCTCCCGCCCGCGTGTGTCCTCTGCCTTCCAAGAGGTTGCTGGTCCCTGAGCTGAGGTGCCTCAGGCCGGGCCTTCAGCTGCTCTTTCCTGCGGCCCCTCAGCTCCTGTGAGTAGCAGTCAGGGGTGGTTTGCTGGCACTTTTTAGGAGTCCCAGCAGTCCCTCTCCTAGATTCCCATTCTTGGGAACCCACAGAAATTTGTGTGAGAACTTGGCCAGAAACCTCAATGGAGCCCTTGTTGTCCTCAGAGCATGGGTCAGGCCCAGGGTAATGAAGAAACAGCTCCTGCCCTCAATGCTGGGAGCCAGTGTGCAATTCCCAGAGGCCCTTGCAGCTGGGGTTCTGGCTGTAATTTATATTCTGCCTGTGAGACACACATATGAGAGGTCTGAGAGGCCAGAGAGAGGCAGGGACTCCCTTCCCATGGCCCCGCACAGACCAGCATGCTCTGGCTGACGTGATGGTTGTCGCAGCCCAACTTGGTGTGTCACTCTCCAGTCGCTGGATTCGCATTGTGGCGGCAGCCACAGTGGTAGCCGTGGCAACAGTGGCCTCTTTTCCTCTAGAATCTGGCTCCAGGCCCCTGCTGCAGTGGTGTGACCTTGAAGCAAGTCACCCAAGACACCCACTCTGCCAGTCCGTCCACCATCTTTATTCTTGCTGATGAAGTTCTGTACCGCATCTCCTCTTGCAGGAAATAGCCAGAGTGTTTCCTAGTTCCTACTCTGAATGATGTGGCTATGAAGGTGAAAAAGAATTTATTCTCACCAGGGAGATTCATTGGTCCATGCAACAAATATTGGCTGGGCACCTTCTCCCTGCAGGTTCTGTGCTGGGCGCTAGGGATACGAGGGAAACCAGACACAGCTCTCAGTGAGCTTGTGGCCAGGGTGGGTGAGTGCAGCAGGGAACTTAAGCACACTATGGCCATGTGATCCATACCAGAGAGCACAATGGGAGCCCAGAGAAGGGTCCTGGCATCAGTCAGGGTTCAGTTTCAGGAAACAAAGAGCTTTCCAGATATTTTTGCTGTTGTGTTCAGTCTCTCAGTCGTGTTTGACTCTTTGCGGCCCCATGGACTGTAGTACACCACGCTTCCCTGTCTTTCACTATCTCTTGGAGTTTATTCAAACTCAAGTCCATTGAGTCGATGATGCCATCCAACCATCTCATCCTCTGTTGCCCTCTTCTCCTCCTGCCCACAATCTTTCCCAGCACCAGAGTCTTTTCCAATGAGTCAGCTCTTCACATCAGGTAGCCAAAGTATTGGAGCTTCAGCTTCAGTGTCATATCTTTTTAAAATTTATTTTAATTGGAAGATAATTACAACATTGTGATGGTTTTTGCCATACATCAATATGAATCGGCCATAGGTATACGTGTATCCCCTCCATCCTGAGCTCCCCCCGACCTCCCTCCTCATCTGATCCCTCCAGGTTGTCACAGAGCACCGGCTTTGGGTGCCCTGAGTCACACATCAAACTTGCACTGTTTATCTATTTTACATATGGTAATGTATATGTTTCAGTTCTTTTCCTTTCCAGATATTTTAATACACAAGGGACTTAGCGCAGGGAATTAGGTACTTACAAATCTTAGGAAGGGCTGGAGGGTAGACTCTTAGTTGGGCCTCCGGAATGAACTTCCAGAACTGACCCTCCAGCAAAGCGACCATCCTGCCACAGTCACAGGCAGGCCTGCAATTCTGCACCAGTGTAAAGCACCGAGCATCGTGGGGAGAGCTCACGGGGTACAGCGGTGGCTCTGGTGACCTCGGGCCTCTTGTGTTCTCAGATGAGAATGGCCAGGGCCTTCATGCTTCCTGAAAGAGGATGCAATAGGGACATTTGGTCACTGTCTGGTTTGGATCACCCCTGTGGGCTAAGCCTTATGGCACTGACATCTAGTCTCTTTCAAACCTGGCTGGTCCGTAGCTACCTTGGCTTAGGCACCTGCCTGAGCCCAGTCAGTCGTGGTTGGGGGAGCACAGCTGGTTTCCTGGGGGATGGGTCTTTGGGCATGGCAAGTCTTCGTGCACCTTCTGGCAGGACCCCCTCCCCTGTGGCTGCTGACCCCACCAGACACTAACCTGAGCTGCTTCCTGGTTCTATGCTCTAACTAATGATTACCTGATCACAACAAACCTCATTCAGTCACTAAGTTGTGTCCGACTCTTTGTCAGACATCCCGTGAACTGCAGCATGCCAGGCTTCCCTGCCCCTCAACATCTCCCGGAGTTTGCTCAAACTGATATCCACTGAGTCAGTGATGCCATCCAACCATCTCATCCTCTGTCATCCGCTTCTCCTCTTGCCCTCAGTCTTTCCCAGCATCAGGGTCTTTACAGCACAACTAACCGCTGCCACCTTAAAGTGTTTCTGGGACAAAGCAGGGAATAAATAAATAGCCACGCCAGTCCAAACTGAATGGCACATTACAGTCACCAAATATGTCTGTTGTTTCCCCTGAAGGACAACAGACAGAATCTTCTCTCGAAACCCTGACAATTAAATGCCAAGGCAGGATGACCATTTCCTTCCAAAAGTGGGGTACTAGAGATCTTCCCCTACACGAGAAAACCTGCTCTCAGAGAGTCTTGCTCTCATTTTTCCCCCATTGAATGAATAACTTAAACCTTGTTTGTTACTGGGATGGGATGGGGTGTGTCCTCTTAATAGGAGAGCAAAACTGTCTCTACAAAAATTCTTGGTGCTTGGAATTTAGCCCAGTATGACCCAGAAATCCCATTACTGGGCATATATACAGAGAAAACCATAATTTAAAAAAAAACCATGTGCACCGCAGTGTTCATTGCAGCACTATTTACGATAGCCAGGACACGAAGTGAAAGTGTTAGTTGCTCAGTCATGTCCCACTCTTGGCAACCCCATGGACTGTATTCCGTCAGGCTCCTCTGTCCATGGGATTCTCCAGGCCAGAATACTGGAGTGGGTTGCCATGCCCTTCTCCAGGAGATCTTCCTGATCCACGTCTCCTGCACTGCGGGCGGATTCTTTACCATCTGAGCCACCAGGGAAGCTTTGCCAGGACACGGAAGCAAACTAAATGTCCATCAGTGAAGGAATAAAGATGTGGTTCATATATACAATGGAATATTACTAAGCCACAAAAAGGAACAAAATTGGGTCATTTGCAGAGATGTGATAAACCTAGAGACTGTTATACAGAATGAAGTAAGTCAGAAAGAGGAAAACAAATATTGTATATTAATGTGTGTATGTGGAATCTAGAAAAAGATGATCTCATTTGCAAAGCAGAAGTAGAGACACAGACAGAGAACAAGTGCATGGACACAAAAAGGGAACGCGGGGCGGGAGGAGTTGGGAGACTGGGATTGACATATATACAGTATTGATAAGGTGCAGAACATTGATGACCAATGAGAACCCTGCTCGATGCTTGTGATGACCTAAATGAGAAGGAAATCCAAAAGAAGAGGGGCTATATGTATATATATATAACTGATTCACTTTGCTATACAGTAGACATTAACACCACTTTGTAAAGAAACTGTACTCCAAAAACTTAGCTTAAAAAAGTAAAAGAGTTCAATCCAACATCCTCCTCAAAGGAAATGTCTCTGCAGGAGAGAAATACACATTTCTTTTAATCCCACAGTTTATATTCTGAGCATAAAATCTTTAGAGACAAACAAATGACAAGAAACCCATTTGCCTTCTCCGGCAGGCATGTGGAGTGGCCACTGCAGGTCTAGGCTCTGTGCTGTTCTCACCCTGCAGGGGACACTGCTCGCCAAGCTGGGACAGGCCAGGATCTAACAGATTAGGACGTGGGATTCGCAATTTTG
Organism: Moschus berezovskii; assembly: GCF_049115385.1. Classification (NCBI taxonomy): domain Eukaryota; kingdom Metazoa; phylum Chordata; class Mammalia; order Artiodactyla; family Moschidae; genus Moschus; species Moschus berezovskii. The sequence goes on from NC_142480.1 coordinate 49,197,548, forward strand.
CAGCTGGCAAAACATACCACAGGGCCTTCGCCAGGGCTCGGAGCCCAGGGATATTTCAGTCCTTCAGGAACTGAGGGTTTTGCCCTTCTCTGTCTGGAAGGACACACAGCATTGGTGCCATGGCCTCCAGGATGGATCCTTGTGGGGATTTTTTCTTTTCCCCGCAGCGATTTGTAGAACTGTCACTTCCAGAAGCTGGCATTTGTTTAGTACGTGAAGTCTGTGTCAGGATGCTAATGTCTGTCAGAGAAGGCAGTTCAGTTGCCTTTCTGGCAGTGTGCACATGTGGAGTGAGATGCTTGGAGCTGATTAATATTACCATTGTAAAAATGAAATTGTCTTGTTGACCCAGAACCTCCTCTTTATCTTAAACTAAGATATGTTAACTGTCTCCTTTCTGCAGAGTGTTCATAACATTTCATTCTTCTGTTGGAAGAACTTACTTTCAGGCATGGGTTTATTTTTTTTTTTTTAAGGATTTTTAAAAATAATTTTATTTTTGTCTGTGCTGGATCTTTGTCTCTGTGAGAGCTACTCTCTAGTTGCGGTGTGCGGGCTTCTCATCACGGTGGCTTTTCTTGTTGCAGAGCACGAGCTCTAGGGCACGAGGGCTTTAGTAGTTGCAACGAGTGGGCTCAGTAGTTGTGGCTCCTGGGCTCCTGACCACAGGCTCACTAGTTGTGGCACACAGGCCTAGTTGCACGTGGGATCTTCCCCAATCAGGGATCGAAACTGTCCCCTGCGTTGGCAGGTGGATTCTTTACCACTGAGCCGCCAGGGAAGTCCTCAGGTGTGGGTTTTTGTAAATCAGTTGAATTTTTTACTGGTGTTTGTTATTTTTAAATTTTATATGTTAAATTATAATTCAATGTATTTTTAATATATAAATTAGCTATTATATAGTCATATATGTTGAAATTATATTTATGATGTGATAATTTTCAGCTTATGGTAGAAATAAATCGTTTTCTTTCTAAATACTTCTCTGTATCAGAGATAGCTCCAGTATCATAAATTGCTGTGCAGCTAAGGTGAAATTAACAGCTGCAGAGAACATTGCAAATGGAAGAATCTTGTGTATTGGCCTGGTGAAATTTACTTCAGTGAAATTTAGCTAAAGATTTTTTTTTTTTAAAAAAGCTCAAGCATTCATTCAGCAAATATTTAATGAGTGCTCAAGCCTGCTGGTCACGACCACTGAGCCCCTGTGCCACAACTAGAGAATCCATGTGCTGCAATGAAAGATCCCACGTGATGCAACAAAACCCTGCAACTGAGACCTGATGCAGCCAAATAACTGATTATTGAAAACAGTTACCCCACTGAAATATGAAGCACATTTTGAAACTTGCCTATGCCTCTCATCCCGATTTTTACACCCATGCCGGGGTGATCCCACATGTGGTAGACAGAGACCTAGGACTCCACAGGAGCTGACCCCAAACGAGCACTCCCTTTACCGTGTGTTTTTGGTAGAAACAGCTCAAGAGAGATGGTTGCCTTCTGCCTTCTGAAGCCTGGTAGTGAAGGTCTTGTTATTTCAGGGATGGATGACCTGGAGGTGCTCATAATGCTGGTACAGCTTTTACGGAGGTGCTGAATAATCACACACTGCATTTTGTGAGTGATTACTCTGGGCCAGGCTCTGTTCTCAGTGCTTTACACTTAGAACTCATTTGACCCTCACAGCAACTGCATGGTGCTGATGCTACAACTGCCCCATTTATGGATGAGGAGGCTCATGAACTGCATAGTAAATAACATTTGGTTAAGACACCTCCCCTACCCACTGCTTCATCCTGTTCCTCTCGTTCAGCTCCTTTGGGGGGGTCCCACTGGTCAAGCACAAAGGAGGAAGTCTCATGAAAAGTATGACTACATTCACATGCAGTACACACTGCTATATTTAAAATGAATAACCAACAAGGACCTACTATATAGCACAGGGAAGGCTGCTCAATATTATGTAACAACCTAAATGAGAAAATAATTTAAAAAAGAACAGATACAAGTATATGTATAACTGAGTCATTTTGCTGTACACTTGAAACTATCACGACATTGTTGATTAACTATGCTGCTGCTAAGTCACTTCAGTCGTGTCCAACTCTGTGTGACCCCATAGACGGAAGCCCAGCAGGCTCCCCCATCCCTGGGATTCTCCAGGCAAGAACACTGGAGTGGGTTGCCATTTCCTTCTCCAATAACTATATCCAATATAAAAGAAAAAGTAAAAAAAAAAGACCTATATCACTCAGATACAAATGTAAAATGTTTTTTAAAAAATAAACTCACATTTGCTTTCTGACAAATATCAGAAGGGATGCTACTGCTGTGACCTGGGATCTCATGCCAGTCACTCTGGGGTGGGCTAGTAGCAAACCCAGGATCAGGGCTGGCTTTCTGTCTTTTCAGATTCGCTTTCTTGCCTGTGGGGTGTTTAGTGGGCTCGAAGAACTGCCTGGTGGGTTGGGAATCATACAGTGCTTGGGTCCTAATCCAGGTCCTGCACTGACTGTATGATTTTTGGATAAGTGAATCAACCTCACACTTATTACTGGAGACTTTCTTTTCTCCTCTGGTTTTCTGAGCTGACCTAGAGGGGTGGGATGGGGAGAGGGAGGGAGGCTCCAGAGGGAGGAGATATATACATAATTATAACTGATTTGCATTGTTGTAGGGCAGAAACCAACACATTATAAAGCAATTTCCCTGCAATTGAAAAAGAAATTTTTTTAAAAAAGCAGAAAGACTGGGTATTAAAAAGAAAAAACAATGAACATTAACCGTACCTTTCTATTCTAAGATTCAATTATTCCAACCCAAAATTATTACTTTAATATAATTAATATTACTATAACTATTATAGTAATATAATCGCTCTAATAAAATAGTTAATATTGAAATAAACTAGTATTGTGTGTGTGCATGCTAAGTTGCATCCAACTCTTTGCAACTCCATGGACTGTAGCCCACGAGGCTCCTCTGTTCATGGGATTCTCCAGGCAAGAATACTGGAGTGGGTTGCCATGCCCTTCTCCAGGGGATTTTCCCAACCCAGGGATTGAACCCAAGTCTCTTATGTCTCCTGCATTGGCAGGCGGGCTCTTTACCACTAGTACCACCTAGGAAGCCCTATAAATATAGTTAAAAGAAAAATCAAATAATAATAGTACCTATGTGCTAGTGGTAAAGGACCCACCTGCCAATGCCAGTTAGATAGAAGAGATGCAGGTTTGATCCCTGTGTCTGGAAGATCAGCTGGAGAAGGGTATGACAACCCACTCCAGTATTCTTGCCTGGAGAAGCCCACGGACAGAGGAGCCTGGTGGGCTACAGTCCATAGGGTCACACAGAGTCAGACACCACTGAAGTGACTTAGCACACGCACACCAATAGTACCAAAGGGGGTCATTGAGCAGATTGAAGGAGATGCTACTCTAAAGCATTTAGCCTGGTTCATTTGGCAGTGGTAGCTTTTGTTAAAGGCAGAACAGTGATAGTTTCTCGCTGAGGCAGAAACTGCTGAAGTTGGGCTTGGCAAAGATGACCCAAAAAGGTCATCAGGAAGGAAGCTCCCTAGAGGGACCGTGGAGGAGAAGGCAGTGACCAGAGAGTCCCTTAGTCAGCAACAGTGACGCAGAGTCGCCCCAGCTGCATCTCCAGCCTCAGCCTGTGTCTGGCCCACAGCCTAGGAGCAGCGGTCCTCAACTTTCAGGGTTAGTGGGTGGTCACCGAGTAATACAGTGGAGCAGGTCTCCCTGCGTTCAAATTTTGGGGAAGCTCTACCACTTACCTGCTACAGGACCTGCTACCTCAGTGTCCTCATCAGTAAAAGGGGATAATAACAGAATCTCCATCCTAGGGTTAATGCAAGGATTAATTAATTTAGATGCCACAACCTGACATCTAATATGTGCTAGCAGTTATTACCAAGCTCCAGCCAGGTCCTGGAGCAGAGCATCCAATGAGACACAAAGTCAGTCTTCCTGGATATTTAACAGCAGTGGAAGGGGGGGATTAAAAAAAAATAAAATCAGCTTCTGTTACACCTGAAATTCGTGCTTTGCAAGAAAGTACAGAGTGTTTCTGTCTGGGCAGGAGGTTCCTAATGAATTTGACTCTTGCTCTGTGGGAGGACAGGCCCAAGGAATTGTAGGGAAATGTATGGGGTTTCTCAGTCAGTCCTAAAGGAAATCAACCCTGAATATTCATTGGAAGAACTGATGTTGAAACTGAAGCTCCAACACTTTGGCCACCTGATATGAAGGGCTGACTCAATGGAAAAGTCCCTGATGCTGGGAAAGATTGAAGGGAGGAGGAGAAAGGAATGACAGAGGATGAGATGGTTGGATGGCATTATCGACTCAATGGACATGAGTTTGAGCAAACTCCAGGAGATGGTGAAGGCCAGGGAAGGCTGGCATGTTGCAGTCCATGGGGTCACAAAGAGTTGGACAGGACTGAAGCTACTTAGCACAGCACAGTATATATACTAAATACATCTAGAACAATGTATAAACAAGGTTTCATACTTAAAACTAAAGAAAGGGGAAATGTATGGAAGGATCTAGGTTCAGTGCTACTGTGCAGTCTTCACGCCTTGTTCTGGGGCTTTTCACTGCCTCCCTGGGTGCGATCAGTTCGCAGGACCAGCAGGGCAGTGTATTTTCACCCTTGTTCAGTGGCTAAGTTGCATGGGACTCTTTGTGACCCCATGGACTGCAGCACACCAGGCTCCTCTGTCCTCCACTATCTCCAGGAGTTTGTTCAAATTCATGTCCATTGAGTCGGTGATGCTATCTCACCATCTCATCCTCTGCTGCCACCTTCTCCTTTCCCTGGGTATCCCCAAACCACACCCCTGAAAAATACCGAAGTCCCTTTCTCAAGTCAGTCGGTTCAGGGTGTCCTGGCACACCTACGGCCTAGGAAGTGGGGGCCGACTTTCTGCAAGGCCTGGATTTTGTCCCTAATCAGCTGTGTGTCCTCAGGCCTGTCTCAAACCTTTCCCAGTCTCACTTCCTTCATCCACCCGGCAGAGCCTCCAGATTCCAGCCTGCAGGCTCACGTTGTCTGCGTGGGCTGATTCTCTGCAGCACTTTACAGTTTATCAGAGGCATCTGGAGCAACAGGCGGTGGATGCAGACAGGAAGATGGAAGATGAAGTCTACCTCTGGTGGCTCCTCCGGCAGGCGGGGTGAGCCAGACGCGTTGGCTGCTGCTGCTGCTGCTGCTGCGTCGCATCAGTCCTGTTCGACTCTGTGCAACCCCATGGACGGCAGCCCACCAGGCTCCTCCACCCATGGGATTTCCCAGGCAAGAGTACTGGAGTGGGTTGCCATTGCCTTCTCTGCAGAGGAGTTGGACGAGAGCTTAACACCCGGCAACAGATTCAAGGGAAGGCAGTGTTTTTACTCATCAGAATTGACCAGGACGAAGAGAGGGAAGGGACTTGCCTTCAAATGTGAATCTCTGTGATTCCCACGTGTCAGTTCAGTTCAGTTCAGTCGCTCAGTCGTGTCCGACTCTTTGCCACCCCATGAACCGCAGCACGCCAGGCCTCCCTGTCCATCACCAACTCCCGGAGTCCACCCAAACCCATGTTCATTGTGTCGGTGATGCCATCCAGCCATCTCATCCTCTGTTGTCCCCTTCTCCTCCTGCCCTCAATCCTTCCCAGCATCAGGGTCTTTTCAAACGAGTCAGCTCTCCGCATCAGGTGGCCAAAGTATTGGAGTTTCAGCTTCAACATCAGTCCCTCCAATGAACACCCAGGATCCAGCTGATTTAAAATCGGGGTTCCCGCAAAGGATGCTCCCGCTTCTCTACCAGTGTGGGGGTATGAACACGGATGGTACATTTTTAGAAATAGACCACCACTTCCGCTCACCTCCGTATAGCTGCAGCAGCTAGAGGAACAATTACACAAGGACACTGTCGGGTGGGATGTCCGTGCAGTTACTTGGTCAGATATGGGTGTTTCCGGACATGAACGAGGGGTTGTAATGGGCAACAGCGGTCCTATTACTTAAATTTCTAAGAAAGGATAAACCAAAAAGTAAATCTACCTTTCGCGACCGCGGCAGGACTCGAACCTGCAATCTTCTGATCCGAAGTCAGACGCCTTATCCATTAGGCCACGCGGCCGCCCGCTTGTAGGCTCTCTTTAGACAATCCAAAAAGTATTATTACCGCCCACCGGCTTGCCCGGGACCAACCCACCGCTTCTTGAGCAGGGGAGGTTGGACCTTGGTTCCCAGAGTTCTGCAGGGGAAAGTCTACCCGGAAGTCCTTTCCCCCCCCCTGCGGGTGGACCGGTCCACTTGTGGCTCTCCTATTGGTCGCGCTGGGAGTCTCCCGCCTGCCTCTCGGGTAGCCGCGGGACCTAGCGGCGCACAGACGGGAAGTTGCCCCTGCCAGCGAGCCGGATCGCTCGGGTGGAGGCCGGACGCCACCCCGAGGCTGTACAGGCCGCGCGGAGGGAGCCGGGTCGTCGCCAGCCTGGGGTCGGGAGCCGCAGACCCGGAGGCACTGGACGGACTGAGGTTTCCGGCGGGTTCGGCGCTGTGGGGCGGGCGGCCGGGTCGCTGAGCGGCGGCGCGGCCCCTCCCTCTCCAGTCTGGGAGCGCGGCCCTGGGCTGGGCGGAGGCTCGTCCCAGCGCGCACCGCGGCGCGGCCGCCGGGCTCAGGCTGGCGCCCGAGGGCCCCTGTGGCGCGCTGGGCTCGGGCTCGGGCTTGGCCGGGGGTGGGGGCCTGGCGGGACTGCGGCCCCCTGGCGGGCTCGAACCCGGGCACCAGCCCCTAAGGGCGCTAGGCCCTCGGGCTGCGGCGGTCGGGGCACCGGCAGCCACCGTTTGCCGAGCACTTGCCGAGGGCCGTGCTCCCCGGCAGGTTCTCCCTGTGTGTCACCCGAACAGCAGTCCTGTATGACCGATAGAACCCAGTCACCCCATTTCACAGAGTAGGGAAATGGGGCCCAAGGTCACATGTCTCGGAAGAGCTGGAGCCGGGATTCAAACCCGCGTTGTCGCCACCAGAGTCTTGCGCTCTTAACCACTACTGTCTCCTCTGATGAACTTAACGTGAACCTCGGTTTTCCGAGGGGTATTGGTATTTCCCAAGGTTGCTTGATGATTAACTGAGAACATGCACCTAAAGGCGCCTGGCACCCTGCTTTGGGACGCAGGCAGTGCTCGCGGAAGGAGGGCTGTTAAGATCGCACGTGCCCTGCATGTAGTTGGTAATACTGTACATCATCTGTCTCCTTTAGGATTTGTGGGTGGAAGGCAGGCATGGTCAGAACCATTTCCCTGGCAGGAAAGCGGAGACAGGACGTGTCCCTCTCCACATCTCTAAGCCAGTGAACGCTGCCAAGCTGGAGCCCAAAGCCAGGTGTCCTGACGCCCACCGGGGGGCTCCCTGCACCCACCATGAGCCGCCTGCTCTGGAGGAAGGTGGCCGGCGCCACCGTCGGCCCAGGCCCGGTTCCAGCTCGGGGGCGTTGGGTCTCCAGCTCCGCCTCCGACCCCGTCCCCAGCGACGGGCCGCCGCCGCCGCAGCCTGTGCCATCCTCGGAGGGCGGGCAGCTGCGGCACAACCCCTTGCACATCCAGATGCTCTCGAGAGGGCTCCACGAGCAGATCTTCGGGTCCGGCGGGGAGAGGCCCGACGAGGCCGCGGTGCAGCGCAGCGTGGAGCACCTGCAGAAGCACGGGCTCTGGGGGCAGCCGGCCGCGCCCTTGCCCGACGTGGAGCTGCGCCTGCCGCCCCTCCTCGGGGGCAGCCTGGACCAGCACTTCCGCCTCCTGGCGCAGAAGCAGAGCCTGCCCTACCTGGAGGCGGCCAACTCGCTCTTGCAGGCGCAGCTGCCCCCGCGGCCCCAGAGCTGGGCCTGGGCGGAGGGCTGGACCCGGTACGGCCCCGCGGGGGAGGCCGAACCCGTGGCCAGCCCCGAGGAGCGGGCCCTGGTGTTCGACGTGGAGGTCTGCTTGGCAGAGGGAACTTGCCCCACGTTGGCGGTGGCCATATCCCCCTCGGCCTGGTGAGTAGGGAGGGGCCGGGGTCAGGGGACTTGAGCCCACGTGGGGGGCCCCCACTCTGTGTCTGGCGGGTGGGTTTCCAGGGACTGTGGACTCGGTGGTGAACTGAAATCAGCTTGACCCCAGCTTTGATAGAGCTTACTTTCTGGTGGGGAAGGTGTGGGTGGTAAAGGATACCCTAGCAAGTGTCAGGTGGGACGGGCTCAGCAGAGCCCCAGTAACATGTACTTGAGTCTGACTGAGAGACCAGTTGAGATTACCTTGATTTGATGCCTTTACCCCTTTCCCTAATAGCTTCCTGAAAAGTTAGTCCAAGACATTTGAACAGTGTTTCTGTTTGGGGATGTCCATGGTTATTTTGGGCAGGAGAAACTTCCCTTTGGTGGGAATGTCCCAGGCAGTATAAGACACTTAGTGCCCCCAGCTGCTCCCTTAAATGCCAGAAAAAATCCTGCCGCCCCCGCCCCCATTTCAGTTTCCAAATACCCCTCCCCTCAGGTAACACCTTACTGACCACCCCTAATTGAGAAACACTTCTTCCATTCCCCAGCCTCCCAAGTAGGCCTGCAGGCATTTTGGTCCCCCAGATGTATATCCAGTCACTCTTCTTTTTGCGTAACTTTCTAAGTGCTATCCAAGTTTCTTTTTCAAACAATGATGGCAGTACTGTTTCTCCCCTTTTTTATTCTTCATTCCAGGATTAAAATACTATTTACAACCTTAATGCTTTCAGGCATGGCCAGCAAAAAAAAAAGTTGGCAGTTTCTTTATTCCTATTGGAAGCTACATCTTTGTAAAGAAAGCTGCGAAATGTTAAATATGCAGTTGAAAATGGTGAAAACATGGCTAAATAGATAAGGTAGGCATTAATGGCTGAAAAGAGCAAAACCAGATGATTCCTTATTGATTAGTTCCAGTTAAGATGAGATTCTCAGAGCTTACTATGTAACTTGATGGTCAAACTAGAGGGAATACTGTCCATCATTTGAGAAAGTCAAGTAGGCTGTGGTGGCTGAAAGGAAATTAGGAGACCAGTGATAAGAACTGTTTTTCAGTCTTTGGGTCATCCTTGGCCAGTTTACCTCTAGTCCCCTTTTTCTTTTCTCTTCTTCCTCTCCTGACTTTTCGCCTCTTTGTCTTTCTGCCCTTTCCATCATCCTCTCATTCTCATAACCATTCTTGCCAGTGGTACTGGGGGGCATCGCTCAGTTTGCCTGGCAGTAGAAATCATTACTGAGGACCGGGCTCGTACAGGGCCTTCCTCCTGGGAGCCTGACTGTAGTGAGGGGTGGGAGGCTGGGGCCCTGACAGCAGCCCACTTAACTTGGGCACATCCCTGGCACCTGGCTGTGTTATATCAGATACCTGAGCAGCCTGCAGTTTCCAGTGGAAGGGAGAAGGCTTGTGCAGGCCAGAGGGCAGCTTCCCAAAGGCTGCAGGTGAGGGCTTTGGTCATGAGACCAGAGGGACATTGCACTGTCAGGCTGTCAGTGCCGAGCTGAAGTTCACAGGGAAAGTGTAGTGTGAAAGGCATTGGTTCTGACTCATCTTAAATATGCCAGAGGTGTTTGCATTTTGGCTTTCTTCTTTTTTTTCACAAAGAAATTTAACAAGATGGCTCTCATGCACAGCTGCAGACCCAGATCGTAACACCAGTCTGGCTTTTTATTGCAGCCAAAGTCCCTGTCATCCCCTCAGCCTCTGATATTTGACATCCTTCAGCCTTTTCTTCTGTGTTGTTATTAAGGTCTTTGACATGCTGAATTGAGAGGGAAGGAGGTTGCAACTTGAGTTCCTGAGCATTTTCCCATCATTTGGGGTGTGGGTTAGATCTCACCAGGTTTAAAATTAGGAACCACTTTTTGCTGGTAATCCCCTCCCCGAGAGAAACTTTTTACGTTTCTCGTTAATTGTTGTGACAGATAACCTCTCCTCCCCTCCATAAGGGACATGGGGAGCTTGTTTGCAGCTGTGGTGGCCACACAGGTGGCCTCGTCACTCACTTTGGTGCTGAGTGGCCTTGACCCTTTGGCGTGATCCATGTTTCACAAGAGGCTTTTGCTCAGTGGCCATTTCCCCACACTTAGCCTTGTGGATCTTGAGCAAACTCCCCTTTTCCCGAGTCAGTGTCAGGCCCCCAACAGACAACACTCACTCCCTGTCCCCCCACCCCACCCCTGAGCCCTGGCACATACTTCTAGAACATGTGCATACATCTTCTCCTTTCTGGCACTTTCCCTGGTCTGTCACTGAGGATGGTTGCTCAGAGGCCCGGCACCTTCTGCAAGGTGTGTGACTTGCTCTTTGTCCTTTGGAATCTTTCCAGCCGTTAGATGATTCATCCTGTACATGTGTGCAGCGTTTGTCTTTTTTTTTTTGCCACTTTGAATTAAAAAAAATTCCACTTTGGGTTATAATTGTCTGTCCCCTCTATTAGCTCTTTGAACATGAGCTGTTTCGTGCTCATAGATGTGAGGGGTCGGTAACATTCATTAAGACACCTCAGAGCCAAGCACAGACTTGAGGAGCCCCGGACCTAACAGACATCTTGACAGCCAGGCTGCATGCCCATCCGGGACACCAGGGACTGTGGCGCGTAGCTGCCTTCCTCTCTGTGGAGGTGGAAAAGTAAAGAAGGCTTTGTAACCCCTCCTCACTCCCAGCACGGCCCCTGACAGCCCCCCACCCGACCTCCAGCTCTGTGAGGGTTAGGAGACCTCGTCTCCCACGTGTCCCCAGCTGCTAGCGTGGGACCTGCATGTGGTGGAAGGTGTGCAGTGGGGCTTGTGGAGCAGGGCGTGCGCGTCTCTGGGCTGAGCCTGCCCGCCTCTCGCCTCCTCAGGTATTCCTGGTGCAGCCGGCGGCTGGTGGAAGAGCGTTACTCTTGGACCAGCCAGCTGTCGCCGGCTGACCTCATTCCCCTGGAGGTCCCTGCCAGCGCTGGTGGCCCCACTCAGCGAGACAAACAGGAGCAGTTAGTGGTGGGGCACAATGTGTCCTTTGACCGAGCCCACATCCGGGAGCAGTACTTGATCCAGGTAAGGATCCCGGGGCTGAGTGCAGGTCCTGGCTCGGGGTGGGCTCAGAGCCCGGCTCTCAGTGGCCAGGGAAGGACTGCGTGTCCTGGCTGGCCCCTCCATCGCCTTTGTAGCAGCTCCAGGGCCCCCTGTTGACCAGCCCTGCCCATGGTCCCTGTGCCCAGCTCTTGGGTCCCCAGGACCCCTGGCACAGGACCTGAGCTCTCACAGTACTAATGGCCCTTGTCTGTGTGTGGCATTTTTAGAGCTTGACCTGGGCTTTGGAGGCCACACAGCCTAGGCACACGTCCTGCCTGGGCCCCACAGCCTGGGCATACGTCCTGCCTCAGCCAGTGGTGAGCAGCATACGTTTCTTGACACCCCTGTGCCTCAGTTTCCTCTTTTGTAAAAAGAGGGAGATAGCAGAAGTTGCATCATAGGATTGCTGAGAGGGTTTGAACGGTGCACATGTCAGACACTCAGAACCATAGTGATGGTACTTCTTAAGTTTGTGGAAAGTGCCCCAGGAGAGGTGGGGCAGGTGGGAGCAGCCTTGGCCTCCAGCTGCAGACGCTGAGGCTCAGACAGCCTTGTTAACTTGCCCAGGGCCTCATGGCTGGTGAGTGGAAAGGCGGGGAAGCCAAGCCTAATGGCTTGAAAGGCCTAGTTTAGGCCCCTCTGTTCCCAAGGTGCCCCTCAGCGCTGTTGCTGGGAAGGGCCGTGTGTTGGGACTGAGCCTGGCCTGTGCCTTCCAGGGTGGCTAGGATCTAGAAGGCAGGCCCCTCACAGGTGGGGGAACAAGCACGAGCAAGTTTGAAGACACTGCATCTTGAGCATCCAGCTGTGTGCTCGGAGGGGAGCTGTGGTGGGGCTGGTGGGCTGAAGCCCTGAGGTGGGGTGGGCAGGCCCCTCCGCGGCAGCCTCTCCCCCCTCCTCAGGGTTCCCACATGCGCTTCCTGGACACCATGAGCATGCACATGGCCATCTCGGGGCTGAGCAGCTTCCAGCGCAGTCTGTGGATGGCCGCCAAGCAGGGCAAGCATAAGGCCCGGCCCCCTACTCAACGAGGCCAGAAGTCCCAGAGCAAAGCCAACGGCCCAGCGGTGAGGGCACAGAGGGCATGGGGGGACTCCGTCACAAGCCTGCCTATCTGGCTCAAGGCCACGCTGACCTGCGCTGGCCCTTGGTCTGGCCCCCAGATCTCGTCCTGGGACTGGCTGGACATCAGCAGTGTCAATAACCTGGCAGACGTGCACGGCCTCTATGTGGGGGGGCCTCGCCTAGAGAAGGAGCCCCGCGAGCTATTTGTCAAGGGCAGCATGAAGGACGTCCGGGAGAATTTCCAGGTATGGCAGGGCAGGGGGTGTGCTCCGGGGGTGTGGGCAGAGGCAGGCCCCTAGAGACCCTGGGAGTGTAGCTGCCACACCTGACCCTGGGCCCCAGTGGCAGTAGTGGGATGACTGCCCACATTGCACCTTCCTGTCGCCTGTGCCAGGACCTGATGCAGTACTGTGCCCAGGATGTGTGGGCCACCTATGAGATTTTCCAGCAACAACTTCCACTCTTCCTGGAGAGGTGAGGGCGTGCCCCTCGGGGAACCCCTGGGGGTCAGTGGGTTCCTGGTGGTGCCTGGGCCCTCTGTAGCCAGGTGCTGCTGGGCCTTTCTCAGGCTGGGGCCCTCAGCCTTTCTGGCCCGAGAGCATGGAGCTGCTTTGTCCAGGGGTGCCACCTGGGCCTTGGACTCTGGGGTGTCTACAGAGTCCTAGAGGGGAGGACCCAGGCTGTGCTTATTTCGTGGTCTGCTCAGTGCCCTCTCTGAACCCAGATCCTGAGCCAAGGGCTTCACGTCCATCTTGGTTGTGTGTCCTAGTGAGTCAGTCTGATGATGCGGTCAGAATTGGAAGCCAGACCCGGTTCTGACCTTAATTGTCCGGTCCAGCTCATGTGACCTTGGGCAGGGCACTTGGCTTCTCTGAGTCTTAGTGGTCTGGTCTGTGAAGCATACACCAGCATACTTGACTGCTCCAGTTGTAAGACTTTTATATGACACTTTTGTGTATGGAGTTGTTAATAGTGTGTGGGACCTGGTCATTACTCAGCAAGTGGCAGCCATCTCCATTTTTGTGATCTGTCATTCCCACATTATCCCTGAGGTTGGAATGATATCCCCATTTTATAGATGAAGAACTTTGGCCCAGAGAGATGAAGTCACTTATGCAGGGTCTCATGGCTGGGAAATAGGAGAGAGCTGGGATTCAAACCCCTGTCTCTCTGATGTGGGTGGTTGGGTTGAGGATTGCCAGGCTGGCTCAGGGCTTGGGCCAGAGCCTTGCCTCCCATGGTCATTTATGGCTGCCCTGGTGTTTGTCCTGAAGGTGTCCCCACCCAGTGACTCTGGCTGGCATGTTGGAGATGGGTGTCTCCTACCTGCCCGTCAACCAGAACTGGGAGCGTTACCTGGCGGAGGCACAGGGCACCTACGAGGAGCTCCAGCGGGAGATGAAGAAGTCGCTGATGGACCTGGCCAATGACGCCTGCCAGCTGCTCTCGGGAGAGAGGTAGCCGGGCCCTTGGGTGGGCAGGGTCCCCCTGCAGGGGCCAGGCAGCGGGAGACCTGGCCTCCGGCGTGGCCTTAGCCCTGCCCTGGTGAACTGGCTGTGCAGATACAAAGAGGACCCCTGGCTCTGGGACCTGGAGTGGGACGTGCAGGAGTTCAAGCAGAAGGCGGCGAAGAAGGGGAAGAGGAGGGAGCAGGCCGCAGCTAGCAAGTTGCCTGTCGAGGGGGCTGACGCCCCTGGGGACCCCAGGGATCAGGAAGGTGGGGAACATGGGCGGGAGGCGGGGAAGGGAGGGCCCCTGGGAAGGGCCTGGGACCCAGGGGTCCCTTGGCAGTGGTGGCTCCAGCCTTCCAGAGAAGAACCTGCGCACTCTGCAGTGGAAGCGCAGAGTTTGAACCGCTGGACTGGACCGCTGGGCAGGTCCTAGGAGGGTCTTTCTGAGACATCTTTCCCTGGTCCTGATTGTCCTCCCCACCCTGTGCAGACCCCGGCCCCCCCAGTGAGGAGGAGGAGTTCCAGCGAGATGTCACAGCCCGCACCTGCTTGGAGCAGCTGAGGGGGACCACAGAGCTCCTGCCTAAGCGTCCCCAGCACCTTCCTGGACACCCAGGGTGAGCCCTTCTCACATGTCCAGAGGCCACCCTATCCCTCCCTCCACCTCGAGACACCTGTATTCTGGGCCCCAGCATAGTGGGTAGCATGCATATGAGCCCCTGCTAACATGCTGCCATTTGTTCCTGCCGTCTTCCTGTCCTGCTCTTACTCCCGGGTCACTGGGCTTGTTCAGTGCAAGTGCACTAAGCACCTGCTGTGTTCTGGGCCTCACTGCAGCCTCTGAGGGGCAAAGAAGAGCATAACTCCTTTCTAGTAGCTTCTTCCTGGGAGGAGTTTATATCCGTCATGAGACAGAAGAGTCATCAGTGTTGAGGCAGAACCTAAAACTCGGGAAATCAAGGAAGGCTTCCTTGAGGAGGTGACCTTCATTCTCACCCCACAGAGTGGCAGAGATGGGAAAATAAGGGCATCCAGACTGAACAGCAGGGGCCAATTTTGTGTTTCCCTGAGAGGAAGCCTTGAATCTGTGCCCTGAGTGCCTCACTTGCCTCGCTGTGGCATTGGCTCTGGTGAACAGCCCATGAGGGATGGAGCACTGGAGGCCCTGGTGTGCTTCTGGAGCAGTGGAGGTTGGGCAGACCTGCACGCCACTCTGGGCAGTTTCCCTAGTGAAGTGGAGCTTGGCAAGGAGTCCTGCCCTGGGCAGTGTGTATGGGTCCTGGAACAGGGGGCTGACAGAGGATCTGTCCTTGGGGGATATTTGAATTATTCTAGGGGCCTCCATGGGGGTCCTGGCTGAGTCCCAGAGGGAGGGGGTGGTGATGGCAGGCTGAGGTCACCAGCAGGCCTTGGGATGGGTGGGCATTGTCATGGGTGGAGAGAGCCTTCCTTGTTACATGCTGCCCTCCCCGACTGCTGTGACGTGCTCTCTGCTGGCGGTGTAGGTGGTATCGGAAGCTGTGTCCCCGGCTTGATGACCCTGCGTGGACCCCTGGCCCCAGTCTCCTCAGCCTCCAGATGCGGGTCACACCTAAGCTCATGGCACTGACCTGGGACGGCTTCCCCCTGCACTACGCGGAGCAGCATGGCTGGGGCTACCTGGTGCCCGGGCGGCGGGACAACCTGGCTCAGGTGCCAGCCGGCAACGCCCCCACGTCGGCTGGGGCAGCCTGCCCCCACACGTAAGGCTCTGGCTCGGGGAGGAAGGGGCTGGCGTCTTGGGGGCCCTTCCCACCTCAGGCTAGGCTAAGAAGCCTGAGTCGGAGCATCTGGCTTCTAGTTCTTTTTTGATGGCAGTGTTTCTGTCCAGGCCTCCGAGCCCTGTGGCATTGAGGGCGTGGGGTTGGAGTGGGAAGGGCTGAGGTCCTGCTCGGGAGCCTGCAGCCCGGCTGCCCGCATAGGAACAAGTCAAGGGCGGGCTGGAGGGCCGTTGGACGTGATGGGTCCATGGACTCTGTGCCTCCTTTGAGTACCATTTATCGAGCACTGAATATACTTTGTGCTAATAAATCCTTTACAGTGCTTCCCTTGTTTGTCCCCCAGGCAGCCGCAGGAGACAGGGTGGTTATCTTCATTTTAGATCTGGCAGAAGAAAAGGCCATGGGGAAGTCAGTCTCTTGTCTGAGAACCCAAACCCTTGAGCTTTTGACAGGCAGGTGCACTGCCCTGCTCCCCGCACGCTCTTCTCCCGAGTCAGCCCAGGCCTCGAAGCCCAGCCTGCCGGCAGTGTGCTGTCGTTCTCAGCTTGTCACTCGCTGTCTGTGAGCCAGGGAGAGTGCTGGCCTTTCCTGCCTCAGAGCCGCTTCTGGGGACTGAACAGGAAACAGTGGAAGGCACCCAGCGGGCATCCTGGCCTGGAGGGGGCCCGTGGTAATCAGGCTGTGGCTGCCGTTCTCTGCGCAGAGCCATCGAGTCCCTGTACAGGAAGCACTGTCTTGAACAGGGGAAGCAGCAGCTGGAGTCGCCACCGGCAGACCTGGCCGAGGAGTTCCTGCTGTCCGACAGCGGCGCCATGTGGCAGACGGTGAGGGCGGCTCTGGCTCCAGGACAGGGCCGCCTTTGGGTCGGGGCTGGGTGCCAGAGGCACTCATCTGCTCACTCACCCCAGAGTGGGGCTGGCGGACGTGGGCCAGCCCAGCCCCTTGCTTTACTCACTTGGTACCTGGGCCCCTCCAGGTGGAAGAACTGGGCTGCTTGGAAGTGGAGGCCGAGGCAAAGATGGAGAACTCGCAAGAGACAGTTCCAGGTCAACCGCTAGCTCCGGTGAGCTGGGCGCCTGCTCGGGGCTTCTCTGGGTGGGTGCTGGTTGGCCACATCCTCCTCTCGTGCCCAGGTAGCGCTTTCCCCCTCAGTTCCCAAGGTTTTGGGGGGCTGGGAGATGACTGCCATGCCCTTGGGCAGCCTTACCCTTCTTGGAGGCCGGGGAAGGAGCCTGAGTCCTCCTGGCCATCCTGTCATTCCCAGCTGCATGCCACTTCAGGCCCTTTTCCCACCCCGACCCCATAGCCCTCGCTGAATGCATGTGCTGGAGCAGGGCCTGATCTAGGTGTGTGGCCCCCACAGACTGCTGCTGGTGGCCCCAAAGCCAGCCAGCCGGCTTATCACCATGGCAACGGACCCTACAACGACGTGGATATCCCCGGCTGCTGGTTCTTCAAGCTGCCTCACAAGGTGTGTGTGCTGGTTCACACCCTGTTCTGTGGTGTCCTTGCTGCACTCGGGGTGCATGGTAGGCCTGCAGAGTGACTCAAACCAGGAGATGGCCTTTTTGTGGGAAGGCCAGGAGTAGAGGGGCAGAGCATGATCTCGGACAAAAGTTGCCATCTCTCTGAGCCTTTGTTTTTCTCCTAAAAATTGGGCGGCAAGGGGCCTGGTGGCAGAATTAAATGACATACGGCTAGAAAAAAGAGAAAAATGACATGGGGCATCTCTTTGTGACCCCATTGACCGTAACCTGCCAGGCTCCTCTGTCCAGGCAAGAATACTGGAGTGGGTTTCTATTTCCTTCTCCAGGGGATCTTCCCCACAGGAATTGAACCTGGGTCTCCTGCATTGTAGGCAGATTCTTTACCATTTGAGCCGACAAGGATGTCTGAGCCTTTGTTTTTCTTCTAAAAGTTGAGTGGCAAGGGGTCTGGTGGCAGAATTAAATGACATAGGGCAAGAAAAAAGAAAGAAAAATGACATAGGGCGTGTCAGGGGCCTAGTACCGCATCTGGTGACTGGTGGCTGTTCCCGGGAGGGGTGCTGGGTCTGTGTCTGTGTGTGTTAGCGCCTGTGTGTGAATGTGTGTGTGTTTGCGCCTGTGTGTGTATGTATGTTGCAATCAGGGATTTGCCCCAGACTGCTCTGCCTGTAGGGCAGGCTGGGCTCGGTGTTGGGCAGTGCCTAATCTGCCGCGCACCTCCAGCCCCCAGTTCCTTTGCTCTCCGCAGGATGGCAACAGCTGCAATGTGGGCAGCCCCTTCGCCAAAGACTTCCTGCCCAAGATGGAGGACGGCACCCTGCAGGCTGGCCCAGGAGGCGCCAGTGGGCCCCGGGCCTTGGAAATCAATAAAATGATCTCATTTTGGAGGAATGCCCATAAACGTATCAGGTGGGCTTTTGGGGAGGGCAGAGACTTGCTGCTGTCCATGCCTCTGATCAGGTCATTGCTCTTCTGGGATCCCATCCCCTCCCCACCCCCAACCCCCCAACCCCGGGGCCCCGACAGTCTGTACAGGGCTCACCTGGTCTGGAGGCCAGGCTCTCTGTGGTCCTGGTGCCATGCACCCACGGGCCAGGTTCTTCCCTTCTCCAGCTTCAGTTTCCTTGTTATGTAAGAAGAGTGGTACTGTAGGTCCCCGAAGGCCCCTCCCAGCTCTGTGGGGCCCCTTCTGTGAAGGGCTAGTGGCCTGTAAGCTATGTTGGGTGCTGGGTCCTAGGCCGGGAATGGCAGATGGATCAAAGTCTAGTTCCACGGCAGAGGTGGCCGCCAGCAGCATGCTCCTGTGAGAAGAGTCTGGCAAGGGCTGGTGACGTCTGCCCTGAGCGTGGAGGAGGCAGTGGTGGCAGGGCTGAAGCGGGGTGCTTCATGGTCACCCCAGGATGCAGGCAGAAGCGGCCTTGGCTGCCTGGCCATCTCCCTGAGGGCTTGTGCTCCCGGATGGTAGATGGCAGGGCCCAGCCCGAATCAGGTCAGTGGAGAGGGTTGAGGCCGGGCACGGAGGGTACAGCAGAGCAAGGCAGTTGGGAGCCGTGTCGTGAGGGGGTGGCTCCTGCCCCCATGGCCGTGCTCAACAGTGTGTCCCTACAGCTCCCAGATGGTGGTGTGGCTGCCCCGGTCTGCACTGCCCCGGGCCGTGACCAGGTATGTCCTATCGGGGTTGTGGGAACAGGAAAGCTGAGTGAGGTGGGTCCTAAGACCAAAACCAGCTGCAGAGATTCAGGTCCTTTCCCCCCAAACCCCCACAGGCACGCCAACTATGATGAGGAAGGCCACTATGGGGCCATCCTGCCCCAGGTGGTGACGGCTGGCACCATCACTCGACGGGCCGTGGAGCCCACGTGGCTCACTGCCAGCAATGCCCGGGTACGTGCTCTTTGTACGTCTGGGCTCCCTGGCCTTCCTCTCCTGTCTCGAGAAACTGAGGTTACAGTGGGTCGGTACTAAGATCTGAGTCTGGCAGGACTCAAGTCCAAATCTGGCATCACAGCCCCTCCATTTGTTGGGCAGCTAAGTTCTGGGCACCTGCTCCTGGCCACGCTTGCGTGGCACAGCTTTTGTGGAGTCTGCATGTGGCTGAGTGTGAGCCAGGCAGGGGGCAGGGGATCTTTACCTGGACCTGGCAGAGCTGGCTGCATTCCCTAAAACCATGCCCTTGGGAAGGGCCACCACATCTCCGTCTAGTTGGCCCCCGGGGTGAGTGAGAGGAGTCTCACCGGGCACCTACGTGGGGTATGACCTCCCTCTTTCCGCAGCCTGACCGCGTAGGCAGTGAGTTGAAGGCTATGGTGCAGGCCCCACCTGGCTATGTCCTCGTGGGTGCCGACGTGGACTCCCAGGAGCTGTGGATCGCAGCTGTGCTGGGAGATGCCCACTTTGCCGGCATGCACGGTGAGCGGGAGCCAGGGCTGGAGCACAGTGGAGACGGCCTGACGCCTGGCCAGCGGAGCACTTCCAAAGCCGCCTCTCTCACTGTCGCCCTGCCCCACAGGCTGCACAGCCTTCGGCTGGATGACCCTGCAGGGCAGAAAGAGCAGGGGCACCGATCTGCACAGCAAGACGGCTGCCACTGTGGGCATCAGCCGTGAGCACGCCAAGATCATCAACTATGGCCGCATCTATGGGGCTGGGCAGCCATTCGCCGAGCGCCTGCTCATGCAGTTCAACCACCGACTCCCGCGGCAGGAGGCAGCTGAGAAGGCCCAGCAGATGTATGCGGTCACCAAGGGCCTCCGCCAGTGAGGGTCCCCGCTTCCCCACCCCCGGACCTCAGGCTTGCTCTATTGTCTTCGCTGCGCCTGTCTTTTTGACCTTCCCGTTGCCTGAGCCCTCATATGACCTCTGACCTAGCTCTAGGTGGATTGTCCTTCGGTTGTGATGTTTGCTCACTTCACAGTCCGTTTTCCTCCTAAAGATGTGTGTTTGTTGTCACCGAGTGGTTGCAGGGTGCCTGCTTTGCTCCTGCAGAATAAGCAGTAACATGGGGGTTGCAAACCCACATCTCACAGGGCACGAGAGCAAGTGAGAAGGGGAGCAGAGTGCTGTCCAGGGAGGTGAGGGGGAGGCGAGGTTGGGGGGATGCACTAGGGTAGCGTGTGCTGGCGGAGGCGAGGCAGTGGCGAGAGATGGCTGGGTCTTAGTCATGGAGACCTTTGAAGGTGTCATGGTGTTGACTGAGGGGTGGTGGGAAAAGCCTCTGAGCAGGTGAGGGGCATGACTGGCCAGCAGGGGACTAGCCTGGTGTCGTCTGAAGCCGCAGTGAAGCTGGGAGCCTGGGGCAGCAGGGACCAAGAAGAGTGAGCCAGGCCTGGCTGTATGTCTGGTCTTCTGCCTTTCTAAATGCTCTTCCCACCCTCACCCTGAAATGCAGGGTGGTAGCCTTTGCTGTCTGCTGGACTAAGATGACACCTGTTGGTCACTGGGCAGTGGAGGGTTGAAGGTTTAGGACAGTAATGGTCCCCTGTCCTTTATCGGGCTACCCTCAGGTAGCCCACAAAATCCTAGGATCCTGTCTAGGCCCTGCTGTGTGATCTCAGTCATTTAGCATCTCTGAGCCTTTTGACCCCAGGGCGGTTGTGGAAATGGAGTGGTGTTGAACACGCCTAGCCCAGGGTTTGGCACAGAATGGGCATTCCCATGGGAGTGACGGTCGTGACGCTGCCCCCCAGGTTCCGGCTGTCAGATGAGGGCGAGTGGCTGGTGAAGGAGTTGGACCTCCCTGTGGACAGGGCCGAGGACGGCTGGGTTTCCCTGAAGGATCTGCGCAAGATCCAGAGAGAAGCTTCGAAGAAGTGAGAACCTTTTGTGTGTTCATGTCAGTGGGAAGGTTTGGGCTGGCCTGGGGAGAGCTGGCGTGCTTTTGCTCTCATGGTGAAACACAAGCCTTGCCCTCTTCCTTCCCCAGATCGCGATGGAAGAAGTGGGAGGTGGTTGCTGAGCGAGCCTGGATGGGGGGCACAGAGTCAGAAATGTTCAACAAGCTGGAGAGCATTGCCACATCTGACACACCGCGTACCCCGGTGCTGGGCTGCCGCATCAGCCGGGCCCTGGAACCCTGTGCTGTCCGTGGGGAGGTACCGCTGCCCTCGGAACAGGGGCCGCAGGGAGGGCAAGGCTCCTGCGCCGCCTCCTACTCGGGAGGGAGCTGGTTGTGGTCTGACCCTTCTCACCTGTGCCTGCCTTCCCTCCCAGTTTATGACCAGCCGTGTGAACTGGGTGGTGCAGAGCTCTGCGGTGGACTATCTGCACCTCATGCTTGTGGCCATGAAGTGGCTGTTCGAGGAGTTTGCCATTGACGGGCGCTTCTGCATCAGCATCCACGATGAGGTCCGCTACCTGGTGCGGGAGGAGGACCGATACCGCGCGGCCCTCGCCCTGCAGATCACCAACCTCCTGACTAGGTAGGCGGGGCCCACGGCCCCTCTGGCCTGACCGTCTGCCCAGATACATGGGGCTGGGACCACACTGAGCACACTCTGAATTTTCATCCCCCCAGGAGTAAGTGTTTCCACTTTTAGGTCTGATTTTTAAAAAGACTGGCTGAATATTTAGAAAAGATTTTTGGAGACTGAAAGTGTCCTATCGCCAGACTAGATCACTGGGGTGGTCAGGAGGCGGGAGAGCTCAGGGAGTAGTCTCAGAGAGGAGTTCTCAAACTGTGCTCCCCTCGGAATACACCTTGGTTTTGAAAATCAAATGACAGGCTTTTCCCAACTCACAGAAAATTGAGGTATTTTTTTCATTTGTAAACATTTATTCTTAAATGCCAAAAGTTGGGAAGCTCAAGTATACATATTGCGTTGTATTTCCTTGTAGTAAAATCCCTAGTTTATATGGTTGGATTAACTGATGTTACAGTTCCATGTTGATCTGCCACTAGGAACCAGTTTGGCAACCATGGTCTGTCCCAATTAATGGGTATATAATGAATGTTTACAATGATCAATACTGTTGCCCTCATCTTCTGACCAAAGTGGGAAAAAGGTGTGTTTTGAGTCCACAGTTGTATGCAGGTATCTCAGCCAGAGGTGTTGGGCTGCTGGGTGGAGAGCCATACTGGGCCTTCAGCTTTCTTTGCTAAGTGAACAGAGTTGGTTGGGCAGGCCCTGCAGGTCACCTCCTGGAGAGATGGGCCTTTGTTTATAGCAGGAACACGACTGTTGAAAGGAGATCGGGTCTCTTTCAGGTGCATGTTTGCCCACAAGCTGGGTCTGAATGACCTGCCCCAGTCAGTCGCGTTTTTCAGTACAGTCGATATTGACCAGTGCCTCAGGAAGGAAGTGACCATGGATTGTAAAACCCCTTCTAACCCAACTGGGATGGAAAGGCGATACGGGATTCCCCAGGGTGAGCACACCACCTTCCTTCCTTATTACACATGGGATGGGAGGTGGACTAGAAGTGGTCTTGGACAACAGAGTCTCTGGGCACTAGAGGGTAATAACCCCCCTCTTGTACAGTGAACTGGGGTCTTTCGGCTTATAAAGTGAGCATAATGTTCAGATCACAAAGGCATGTTTCTAGAAAGGTGTTCCTAGTAAAACAAGTGTTTGACTCTGGTTTCTTTCCTCTTCAACCACACACACACTCAAGATTTAAACAAGATTTATTGTTTAAAAGTCACAGTGTGTTCTTAGGTGACAAAATTAGGCTCTGAATGCCAAACAAGTAAATTAGAAAGCTTAAAGTCTATTTAAAATGTATCTAAGACAAACTTATTTTATACATAAATAAAACAGACCCTCCCCAAATATGACCCTATTATTCTTGGCAATCCCTTTTGACCTTAACATTAAGCTTTTCTCACTTCTGACTGCTTCGTGAGAGGGCATCCTAACGAATTGCACTATTTTTCAGGTGAAGCGCTGGATATTTACCAGATAATTGAACTCACCAAAGGCTCCCTGGAGAAATGAAGCCAGCCTGGACTATAGACCTGCCTGGAGGCTCCGTATTTGCTCCCATGGAGCTTCATCGGGGCAGTGCAGGCTCCTAAAACTCAGGCTTTCAGCTCTGCTTTTTGCAAAACGGCTGGCCTCAGGCCAGCCATTTTTCAGTAACAGGACCTGCCAAGAATGATTGCCTCTTAACTAAAAGGTGCAGTTGAGTTCAGAACCAAGATGCCAACGTGGTGCAGGCAGTAGGACAAGGGGGCATTGTTGCTTGTTAGGTAACAAAGAAAGCAGAAACCCCAAAGTTCACATTAACTCAGGCATTTCATTTCTTTTTTCCTTTTCTTTTTGGCTGGTTCTTTGTTCTGCCCCTCATGCTCTGATGCAGTGCCCTAGAAGGGGAGAGAAGTAATGCTGTAATGTGAGAAGCCTGTTCAGAGGCAGTGGAAATAAAAACAAATCCTTTATCTTCTCATCAAAGCCTGTGTGGTCATGCTTTCTCCCCCGTCCCACTCACGGGAGGTAACTATTGGAGATGGGGTGAGCTCTGCAGTAGAGCAAGGTGGTGCTGACTCCTTCCCTTTGGACTTCGGTAATGATGCAGGAAACACGGTGACAGAGAAAAGGGGCATCGAGATGCTGGAGAACTCCCCTGAACTCAAATGCCAGGTAGGCAGAGGGAGTGGACAGGGCCAGGTGTATTATGGCTTAGAGTGTGGTAAAAGGAAGAATGTAGATTCAGAATTTTTGAGAGGCTAGAAATCCAGGTGGTTGATGTAAACTTCCGGTTTATTCTAGGCACTGGAGGTAAGGAAACACTGGGTTCTGCTTCAGCGATGCTGCAGGGCTCACAGCATGCTGTTGGGACAGGTCTGTTCCTCTCCCTTAAGTCTCAGCAGAGGGGAAAGGAGGCTAAGAAATGCAGTGACCCTCATTCAGAGTAGTGGCCCTACTTTGAATGAAACCATGGTAGAAGAGGAAAAAACTGGTTTTTGAGCCACAATGCTTAGGCTCATAATTTTCCAATGGTTTAAAAGGTTATGGGGTCTTACTGTGTAAGACCTTGTTTTTAACATCCCATTTCTGGAAATGTCCACCCTAAAGGTATACAAGCCTGGGAAATTACGTGTGTGGTTCACCGTTTACAACCTTTTTCTCTTAAGAATGCTTAGTTTCATCTTTGACCACGTTTTGGCCCTTTCTCTGTGGTTGCTCATGGATAGGCTACTGACAACCAGCCAGGAGGGCAGCGGAAGTGTGCTGCACTCCAGTCAGAGCAGGCACTGACTGACCTCTTCATTTTCATCCTCCTCCTCCTGCTGAAGAACCACGTCCAGGACGTTTCCCTTGATCTTGAAGTCACGTGAGGTGCTGAGCTTTATATGCTTCATCAGGTTCACCTGGGACAGGATTGTAAACACAGGCACAGTTTGCTACCAGTAAAACCTGCCCAGGGCTGCCTAAGCCATCCCTGATAAACCCTTCAGTTCCAGAGAAGTAAGTACATACCCACTAGACTTCACATCAGGTTCCCTGTGTCAGTGTTTGGCTTCATGCCATCAGATCAGAAACAGCAAAGAAACGAGATGTAGTCGAGCCCCCACCCAGTGCAAGTGTGTTGCTTCAGTTTGCCAGGTCCCCTCACAGGGTTAAGTGGAAATCAGTAGAAAAATAACAGAATACGCTTACCTTTGACCTCTTAGAAAGGTGGATGAGAAATTTTTCATACTGTTCAATGGCAAAAATGAGATTAGGAATTGGCTTGGTTTCCCGAAGAGCTCTGGCCTACAGGGCAAAGAAGAGAAGACCTGAATTTGGGGTTCGAAGGTGGTAAAGTCCTCTGAAACTGCCTGTAGCAGAACTGTTTGTAGCTTTGAGGGACAGACAGTTTGACTTCCAATGAAATGCACTTTTACTTATATACCAGTCATTAAGATTTTTTTTGACAGTTCAGTTTCATCAAAGGACCTAAACGCCAATGGAGATGGCAATTAATCCTTCTACTTGTAATTCCTAAACGTGTTTTCTAGAGGCTGACTGAGGGAAGGACCATGTGTAGGTATCTGGTTGCCTCTCTGACATGGGATTCTTGTAATGATGACCACTGCACTAGCTGTTTCTGCTCTAGTCTACAGATGCATTTTCACTGCTGCGATTCTCTCTCCCCTCAACTTGAATTGTAGCTTGTAGATCCTTCCATATGTTTCTTATGCATATAGACGTGTTTTTATATTTTTTTAAACTACAAATGAGGACACTGTTCTCATCTTTTTGTCCTTTAACATTATCTTAGAATTCTATATCTGAACATTTAGGTTTGTATTCGCTCATGTCTGCATAGTGTTTTACAGTATAAATATACTATAAAAGCCAACCCTCTATTAGTGGGCATCTTAGTTTTCCCAATATTTCACTTTTACTTAAAACATTACTAGGACTGAATATACACAGGCCTTTACAATTTCTCTATTTTAAAAGTAGAATTGCTGCATTAAAGACTGGTGCATGTGAACAGTTATTGCCAAATGTTCCCCTTGAGAGAGGACTCAATTCTTACTTTGCCAGCAGTGCCCTGGAGAACCCGCTTTCCAGCACCAATCTTTCACATCCTAAGGGGCACTTTTTGCACTCACTAACTTTTCCTAAAATCAGCTCCTTCCCAGTGGTTATCCTAAGCTACTTCCATTTTTGAAGAGGTCAAGATTTCCTGGTACTTCCTGAATAGAGCATATACAGAGGAAAAAGATGTTCCATCTGAACAAAGTCCATGAGCTGAGAAGCAGCCATACACAAATAAGCATTTTCCCCAGCTTTACTGAGATGTAATTCACATACCAACCAGTTTACCCATTATACTGCATATTTTTTGTGTTTCTTTGTGCATTCACAGAGTTGTACAACCATCACAATTTTACAGCATTTTCACACACCCCACCCCCACAAGAAATCCTATACCCATTTTAGCAGGCACCTTCCCAGTTTTTCTAACATCCCCCTAACCACTCCCGCTCCCCAGTTCTAGGCAACCACTAATCTTTCTTTTTAGAGTTGCCTTTTCTGGGCATTTTATATAAATAGATTCATATAACACGTAGTCTTTGTCCGACTGGCTTTTTACTTACATTTTTCAAGGTTCATCAGCAACTTTTTTTTCCCCCAGCTGTACTGCATGGCATGCAGGATCCTAGTTCCTTGACCAGGGATCAAACCGGTGCCCCCCTGTAGTGGAAGCGCAGAGTCCCAACCACCAGGGAATTCTCAGTGGCCACGTCTTGACCACTGTCAGCAACTTACCATGGCTGTGGGACCAGCAGTGGTTTTCTCCTTTTCCCCTGTACATTTTAGGCTCTTACTGTGCTTGTTCTAAAGAAAAGGAAACAAGTTCTCTCATTCCTGAAGGTTTTTCTGTAGAGCTACCAGGCTAGTGGTAATTTTCTAATACAATGATTATAGCAATAACGGGGGAACTCTAAAGGGGGCCAAGTCTGGGTGAAGAGATTATCCTGAAGCAGATGCTGGACAATGGGAAACAGTCTGGGACACTTTATAATCCTCAGATATTTTTCTGCTTTTTGTTGCTGGGAGATATACAGTCTTGTTCTTGGATAGGTCTATCATGTGGAAGTGGGTGTAGGACCCACCATTATTAAAACTAGGGCAGCCAAGGGACTCCTGAGCTAGAAAAGAACTGTCAAGGTGGGAGTAGGACTAGGTGTTCCCTACTGGGATGTTCACTAAAAGGACTAGAGAAAAGACAGGAAGCTGGAGAGGTTGTTCTCAGAGCCATGTGTCTCACATGACAAGTGGTTACAGGCTCCAGAAAGGCTTAAAGGTCATAGAAACACTCTGTTTCCCTATGTTGCAGATAATCAAAGAGCTCATGGAGAAAGGAAGAATCAAGAAGGGGACCAAGAAGTACAGGATTCTGATAAGGCAGGAGAGAACGGACACATGCATCAGAGACCACCCAAGTGTGAGGTACACAAACAGGAACCTTTTACCTGAAGGGGAGTTCTGTGCCCTCTAGGAATGACATACCACGCCCTGTGGGACAACTAACAGAGTTAAAAACAGAGGCCTGCAAATGGAGAGAAATTACACTACTACAGCCATGTGAGAGAGAAGGCTTTGTCTACATGGTATGTTCTGGAAAATAAGAAAATGTAGGGATCCCAGAGATGCTGGTGTGAAACTTATTTTTGGCCCTGGAAGGCAGGGTAGAGGGTGAATACTTTGTAGGGGAGGGGCAGAGAAGCAGCACAGATAGAACGCATGTGACCAAATGGGAAGTGAGCCATCTTCCTAAAAGTTGTACCCCAGATGGGACCTTGTTGAAACTCCCTAAATCAATCCCAGCTGCGGCCTGTTTCTGATTCAGGTAGGACTACAACTGTAGTGGGAAGAGAAGTATCTTTTAAAGGAATACAGTCCTGGGCATGATGCTAAGCTACGGGTTTTGGAACAATGGCTTTCACTGCTTTCTTCTTACTGAGATCCAAGGCTATGGGAGAAAAGAAGGGGCTAAAAGAGAATAAGCAGCTCTTTGAAAGATATGGCAAATGTAATCCAGATTTCTAGATAAAAGTTGGAGGCAGTTAATGGAGCCATGGGCTCCTGACTCATTAAGCACATCTCACAAAGACAAAAAGTGCCTATGGATCAGCTGACTTGTCAAATAAGGCTGTAAGTCAAACACAGATAGAGAAGGGGAGAAATATCCAAGGAAGAATACATAAACCAGTTTTTGTATAATGTAGAAAAAAAGATAGTCTAGAAGGGGCCTAGTGATAGAAGAAAAATTTGAGAATGGGTCAAACACAAAACCCCAAACCTCCCAGCATTTTACATGTCAGTGAGTATCAAGTATGGTTCCAGAGCAGGGGCTGGCCAACTACAACGAAGAGGCCAAATCCAGCTCACTGCTTGTTTTTCAAAAGTTTCATTGAACACAGCCCAAGCTCATTCATTGTATATTGACTATGCTGCTGCTGCTGCTGCTAAGTCACGTCAGTCGTGTCCGACTCTGTGTGACCCCATAGATGGAAGCCCACCAGGCTCCCCTGTCCCTGGGATTCTCCAGGCAAGAACACTGGAGTGGGTTGCCATTTCCTTCTCCAATGCATGAAAGTGAAAAGTGAAAGTGAAGTCGCTCAGTCGTGTCTGACCCTTAGCGACCCCAGGGACTGCAGCCTTCCAGGCTCCTCCATCCATGGGATTTTCTATGCAAGAGTACTGGAGTGGCTTGCCATTGCCTTCTCTGGTATATTGACTATGGCTGCCTTTATTCTACAACGGCAAAGTTTAGTTGTGACAGTGACTCTATGGACTGCAAAACCTAAAGCATTTACCATTTGGCCCTGTGCAGAAAGTTTGCGGACCACTGTCATGGAGTCAAAGAACCCAGTTCGAACGCCGTACCATACAGCACGTGGGATATTAGTTCTCCAACCAGTGATCAAACCCACGCCCCCTGTATCAGAAGCTTGGAATCTTAACCTATCTGTTTTTGGCCTTATGTCTGACAGCTTGGGAAATGATACTCTATGGTCATGTTCATTTCATTGGAACAGCAAATATTTAGAGAACACCTGCCTGGTGTTGTGTTAAGCACTTTCCACAGGTCACCTCATTTATCCTCACTATGCCTGCCACTACTTCACCCACATTCCCGAAGGAGTGGGTTTGGAATCACCCAGAAATAAACCAAGTCACTGAGCCTAAGGATGCATGTTTCTCCTCTGCTCCAACTGCAAGCATACCAAACGCTTTTTCTCTCTAAATCAAACTTTTTTTTTTTTTTTAAAGATTTTCCTGCTGCAAAGACTTCAGGCCTTGGCATGTTCTCAATTGGACACCTCTGGCTTATTTTAAGTAGAAGAAACTTTATATAAGCTCAGCTCAGGTGAGTGAGCAGTCACCTGGGAATATAAAGAGTCCTTTCTCATTTGAAGATACATTGTGATACAGACACTCACTTACCTGTACATAAGAAATAAACGAATAGCATAGAGGGGTCAGATGTGAACCAGACAGCTTCACCTGCAGCAAAGGAGAAATAAATCAATACAACTGTAGGAATAAGATGCTTTCCCCAATTCCTAGGAAAGGCATTCTCAACTCACCAGTTTTTCCATATTTTTCGGAATTCCTGTGGAGCGCTGACACACCTGGAGATACTAACAAAAGATTCCAAGCTTTAGTATTAGGCAGAGGCAGGACACCTACTTTTCTCAAAGGTTTCATAAATTTCTAGGGAAAAGTGTTGTAATCTTGCATGCATGCATGCTCAGTCATGTCCAACTCTATGACCCGATGGACTGTCACCCACCAGGCTCCTCCGTCCATGGGATTTCCCAGGCAAGAATACTGGAGTGGTTGCCATTACCTACTCCGGGGGATACTTTCCAACCCAGGGACTGAACCCGCATCTTGTAAGTTTCCTGCATTGGCAGGCAGATTCTTTATCACTGAGTCACCTGGGAATCCAGGTTTAGTATGCCATTCCTATATAGATGTCCCATGAAACTACAGGTAGTGACTCTGAGCACATGGTGTATGACTATTGCTCTGGCTGGAGAGAGAAAAGTAAATAAGCTACCCAGATTCATGAAGAATCTTAAAGACTCCAGGCTTCCTTTTTTCCCTCCCCTAAGCTCCAAAGCTTCCCAGACAGGAGGCAATGAAAGAGTTCTGTTTCTGACTTGTTCCATTTATTGCTTTAAAAATCCTTCAGGGTGATAGTCCCTTCATCTAGAAAGCCAATGACTTTGCTGTTTTTCCTTTAGAAAAAGCCAATAAAGATTATAGAGGTTCTCAGTATTTCTACCACAGAAGCTAGTTAGCCACATGCTATAGCCAGAGCTGCACCTTCTCATAAATGGCAGCGCTGCTGTTTGGGTACATGGTGTTAGGCGGTCCACCATCTTCCTTGGGTTGTCTGTGCCTTCCTAATATAAGTCATTGCTAGAATTGGAACTAAATTACGTAGTTCCTATCACTCTTGAATGTCTGCTGAGAATCAAATTACTGCAAATACAAAAAAATTTTCTTGTTAACGGATACTAAGAAGCATTAACTTAAACTCAGGGCAAGTATACCTTGTATTTTCAAAAAATAAACTTATTCCCTACTAGTGTACCTGACCTGTGAGGCATTTAACACCTACTTGTTAAAGGACAAACACCTTTTCGGTGTCCAGACTGGTCTGAAATTGTCTAATTTTTTGTATAACTGGAATCAGATTAAAATCTATAGCTAAAAGTTTAGACTCAGTCTTAGAAGGTGTTTGAAAAGGCATTTACACTCACACTCAATCAAGAGGCATTTACATTCATTATACTCAATCATATAAGCAACATACTCATATGCTAAAGAAATACGGAGCTCTAAACACAGATTTAGAATTATGCCCCAACTGTTATTTCCAGGCCTGTGGAGTCATCTGCCATCTACTGGTCAAACTGTGACTTCCAGAGATGTAGACATGAGCTCTGCACTGGGGTGTTCAGCACCAGGGGCAGTGTCCTGGCTGGGTGGGGCAGAATGATGGTGGTGATCGACTCTCCGATACTCACATATTTGACAAGTGCTGTTAGAGTGGTGTACATTTTGCAAAGGTCCTTTAACAAGGTGTCCACACAGCTACCTGATGGCAGGGCTGTCTGCACCAGCTCGTGGAAAAATGTGAGCAGAGTTCCCAACTGTATGATGGTGGTTTTCTCCATGGGACAGTTTGTTAGGGCTGCCTGAGAAGAGGCCTCTTCTGAAAGGAAATGAAGTTAGCACATTCAAACCCAACTGACCTTATTTTCTAGTTCAAGTCAAAGAGATTTAGAAACCAACTAAACATCATTAACTAGGAAGTCTGGATGCAGAATACATTAATAATTATGCTGTCATAAGCCACACTACCTTCTACTTCCATTACTTTGGAAACCTAGCACAAACAGACAGAGCTCAGGGGCTCTGCCTTTATGTTTTTTCCAGTTCAGATCTTAGTTGACTTTGCTTTGATCACAATTCCTGGAACCCCCTCCCTCAATTCATGTTACCTGGCATGATTTTTTGATTTGCTTGTCCCTTAAGCTTGGTGATCAACCAGTCCACTTCTTCTAGGACCTTCTCAGCTTTACTCAGAACAAGCAGCTGTGAAAGAAAAAAATGCCTGGCATGGCTCACTGCACACAGCTGCTGGTGTAACATGACAGCCATGGCCACCTGTGGGTGGGTTATGGGCCTCAGGACTTTAGCCACTGTAATTCACTCCTCACAGGGAATAAAATGGAAGGGATGACAAGGCTATTTCCCAAGTGTCAGGGATCAACACTTACACAGACAGTAGGGGCAGCTGTTTTCAAATTCACCAATGCAAAGTGGTTTGTTTTCTCCACTTCTACATCCTGGGAACGGAAAGAGGTGAGATGTAATGACAGTAAGGCTGTTCCCCTGGCCTCTACTCCCAACTCAGGGTGCCGCACTGAAGGCTCACTACGGCACCTCGTCTATGTCTCCAAGATGTCCATGGATATCCTGGGACAAGTCACGCAGCAGACTAACAGGACTCTTACACGAAACATGGAGGCTGAAGAGCAAACTCAGCATGCCCTTGCAAAAGGAGGCATCCTCTAGGAGTAGGAAGGAAAGAAAATTCAGTTATAATCCACGTCAGTCCTGTAGTAGGTGGGGGTGCCTAACTGGAATGCTAGCCTGTCATGTTTCAGGTACAACATCCCCATGCTGCATACACTCCAACCCAGGCAGCTGGCCCACAAAGGTACACTTTAACCCACGGGTGCAAATGAGGATGTTTCCCATTTATTAGTCACTATCATCACATAACTAGCATACAGTAATATCAGCACCCCAGGACACCCCTCACCTCACCAAGGAAGCTTTCATTCTGCCTTGTAACCTCACATCGCGTTTTGTCTAATTTTGCACTTTATCTCAATAGAATCAGTCAGTGCTCTTCCTGTGTCTGTCGTCTGTTGACTGCTGTGTGCGCCAGACTCCTCCATGTCGTGTGTCAGTGGAGTCTGTTCATTCTCGCTGCTGTGCAGTGTCCCTCTGTGTACACACAGCAAGATCCCTTGGTCCATTCTACTGCTGACAAACGTTTGGGTTTGGTTTTGCCTATTAGTACAGTGCTGCTGGAAGAATTTTCCCACCTGTTTATGCTGGGAATGGAACTGCTTGATCGTAAGCCTATGTTTAATTTTAGTAGTTAAGTATTGCTAAATAGTTTTCCAGAGTGGTTATACCAACTGACATCTCCAGCAGCAGTGAATGAGAGGTTCAACTGCACTATATTCTTACCAACCCTTGGGATTGGTTTTGTGTATTTCTTCCTTTTGGCTACTCTGGTGAATGTGTAATTTTCTAAATGTTGTTTGGTGCTGATGATTTTATATAAAGCCAAAAAAGGAAATATGGCAGGAAACTTACCCCAACTGTTTTCCCTGCAAATCTTAGATGTCCAGGATAACATCTGCACAAACTAGAGATCATTCAGATATTACAGAAACATCCAAAAGACAGACCTAGGTGCTAGCAGACTTAAAGAGCTCTAGGCCTTTCCAAGTCTAAGCAAATCACCTGCTAAAACATGTGCCTGGATCTAAAGTGGTACTCTACTGAAAAATAGCATAAAAATAAGTCCAAAGTTATGAGAAGAATTACTGATTCTTTTCTTAAATATAGCCTATGACTCAGTTCTCAAATGCCCTCATTAAGGGCCAAAGGTCCTGGGGTCTGGGCTGTTATTTGAGCTTTCCTGGCCCCTCCCACCATGGTTTGGGGCTAAAGTGCCCTTCTTCCTCTTCCCATACCCAGCACTCTCCATCTGAGACATCTTTTAAGGATAATAAGCTAACAGAGGCATAGGAGAGTAAGATCCTGGCCACAGTGACAGTCAAATTAGCCTTTAGGAACCAAGAGGCCACAGGAAGTTAAAAGGGAGCAGGGGAAAAAAAAAGAAAAGGGGCAAAAGAAAAGAGTTGGGGAAGCTTCAGGCCGTGGACTAGTAGGTCATGTTTCGCTAGCCACACACTCAGCTTTCTGCTTCAGCAGTTGTTTGGGATAGGCTTCTAGCCACCAAGACACTGAAATGCAGTGATGTTTAAAGGTAAAATGACCAGTAAGAAATCAGGTTTTGATCTGACAGGGAAAAAAAACTTCAGAGGCTAAAGGAAAATTCTCTGTGAACTGATATAAAAATATTTCCCAGAATACAGTGATTACTGTAGAATACAGATGTCCAGAATACAGCGTTAAATGTAATAAATAAAGCAGGATGCTGAACAAGCTTTTGTGTGAAGAGGGTAGGGTTGGGCATAAGAAGCTATATTCATATTGCTGTACAGGAATAAAAGAACTCTTTACAAAAGAAACTAAAAGATATTTACCTACTGGGGAAGAAGGAACAGATGGAGGACACGGATAGAAAGGTGATCATTTCCTGCAAATCTTTTTATAAATGTCTGGTTTTCAAATCATTGAACTTTATAATCCATTCAAAGTTAAAAAACTTTAGACATACTACCCGAAATTATGAGGGGGTGGTTAAAATTTTTTAAATTTCTTCTTTATATTAGCCTTTCCAAATCTATTTTCCTTCAACTGTCCCCATGTTCCAATTCCCTGTGTTTCTTTCCTAGTCTTGGGCTCATTGCAGCAAAAGTAGCAATATGAAAGAATGAAGCTGAAAGTAAAGTGGGGATGCACTGTTCCGATCTAGGATGAAATAAGTAGCAATGGGGATTTTCTTTGGGCTACCTGGAACTAGGACAACAGGAAAGTCAAGTCTGCTTTTTCAGTGCTCAAATGTAACATACCAGGCTGTAGTCTGGCTAGCTCTTCCTAAAAGAAAGGGCTTACACAAGGAGGCCTGCACCTTAGCACTCTCAACTTGTCTCCCCACAGGTCAGGAAGTAGATGTGGGACGACCACACAGCCCTAGGCTCTCAACTACTCTCTATCATCCTTTAAGGAAATTACTCCTGAATGGAACAGATAGACCCACAGAATATGGCACTTCTCTTATTTCACATGTGTGAATGCTGATGTGGGTACATATATTCTTCGTGTATATGTGCCAACCCAAGCACATACACCTAAAATCTATCTGGGTAGAACAGATTCTATTTTAGGACTATAATCATGCTTTCTGATTTATCACCTTTTGTTGAATATCCCCCAAACTCAGAATCAGCTAGTTTTGATGAGAAAGTTAACTGCTGAATGTCAGCGACCTTGATAATTAACATACTTTCATCTTAGAAAACACCAAGGGGGAGGGAGTAGGGAAACACAAGTTAAGAAGGTTGAAGGCCCCACAGATAAACAAACTTTTTTTTTTTTTACAGTGCTTACTGTTTACCCTTGACAGTGGCCAAATAAAAGCAGTAACTACATCATGGTAGAAACACTATGTGTAGGGGGGTGGTACATCTTACAGATCTTATATTAATTCAGGAGCATAACTGGATACATGATTTTAAATAAGCCAGATTTCAAGAGGACATTTAGCTGTACACTGTAAGATATAGTATTCTGGCCTTCTGGGGGATGCAAAGTGGGACTGATTGGTGCTCATACCTCAGCAGAGAAGGGCTTTAGCAGTTTGGACAAGCTGGTGAGAACAGTGACCAGAAGCAGGGCTTCTTTGCTCTTAAAGTCTTCCTCTTGGCTGCTAAGTAAATTCAACAAGGACCTCTGAGAAAGAATACACAGAAACATTAGCAGACATGATACTAGCAAAGAGAAGAGACATCCAGAGATTCCTAAGGCTGGGACAGAAATGACTCAAAAATACCAAAAATCCAAGAGGATAAAATCTGGAAATAAGACCTGGATTGAGCAGGTAGTTTCCTACCCTGTTTGTGATCAGACGTGAGTATTCTCTTGAGAGCTATGGACTCCTCCTCCAAACCCCTGCCACATGTACATTAGCAATGACCTGTGCACCCAGTTTTATTTTAGGCTGTGCCACACAGCTTGTGGGATCTTAGTTCCCTGATAAGGGACAGAACACGGGTCCCATCAAAGTGCTGTGTCCTGACCACTGATTGCCACGGAATTCCAGTGCAGCCAGGTCTGGGTCGTTCACAACTTCCTGAGGCCCATTCACTGACCTGAGGGCTAGACCATACCCCAACACTGGCATTCCCTACACACTTTCCGTTTCCCTTTTCTCTATTCCTCTCTCACCACCCAAAACACTGTTTTTGGTCCATCAGTCTCTTCCCACTACAACGTAAGCTCTGTGAGGGCAGGGTTTTGTCTCTTATTCCTTGCTGTATCTTCAGCACCTGAACAGTTCCTGGCATATGATAGGAACTTTAAAGAAATCCTCTGGGATAAAAGATCCTGATACGTGAGAACTAGTGGTTAATAAAATACAAAAAAAAAAAAACAACAATAAAAAGAACTAGTGGTTAGAACCATCTGACAGACAAAGCCAAGTTACACTCCCTGCATGAGTGGGCTCCTGGCCAGCTCTTTATATAATATCAGCTCAAACAGTGATTCTTAGAGGCAATGAGTGATGCAGATTGGGGTGGCTTGACACACATCCTTCCTGGAATGCTTTTAAATGCATTATCTTTCATTCTCAGAGCTGTCAAGTTGCTTGAATGATGACCCGGAAAAAACTGCTGTCCTACTTGTGGACGGTCTGCCTGTTCTCACCAGCTGGCATGGCTAACAGTCCCTTTCTGAGGACCCTCACAAAGCACAGCAGTCTCCTAAGCGTCTCACCTGAAATTGCCGGATCTGGAAAGCTGCTCTCTGAGAGACACTGACTTCCTCCTCTTCTTCTTCCTTATCTGTGGCATCTAGGAAAGGAAAAGAATGCTATCTGCTTTGAAAGGGGCTTGTTTTTTTTTCCCCCAAGCTAAAATTTTAGGAGGCCAAAAAAGTCTGGAGGCAGCTTTCATTATATTCCTAACATTCTGCAGTTTCTTAAGGCTATATTCAGTTTCCCAGTCCCATCTGTGGTTAAATGGAATCCAGTAAGTGCCAAATCCGAGTCCACTAGATGTCACTCCTTAGCCACACTGGTACTCTTCGCAGGTGTCCTCTGCTAGGCTAAAAACTGGAATCAGAGAAGTTTGGTTGAGAAAGAGAAACTCAGATCAAGCCAAGTTATCAAAACTGAAATGCCCACCCAGAGCCTTGAGAAACTGATGACACTTGGGCTGGTAGAACTGCTGCACGGCACTGAGTATCTTCTGTAAGCCCTCCAAGCAGAGCAGCGAGATGTTCTTTCCTTTTTCCTTCTTTCCCGACTCTTCCACTGAGGTAGGGATTGAAGTGTATCTCCAAAGCAAGACCCTGGGGAAAAGTGATTTTATTTTCAAAGTCAAGTTCGCTGAGATACAATTTACATACAGTAAAATTCCCATCCTGTAAATGTATGGCTCTGCTGACTCACTTCTAGTCGTGTACTCATCCCCCTCAATCTAGATATTTCCATCATCCCAAAAGTTCTCATGTGCTCCTTTGCAGTCAGTTCTTTCTCTTTGATTTCCCAGGCAACCACTGATCTGTTTCCTGTCCCAGTGGTTTTACAATTTACAAACTATCATATAAAAATGGTATCACTCATTATGTAGCTTTTGGAGTCCAGCTTTGCTAACAGCATATGGTTTTGAGATTTACCTATGTTGTTGCACGTATTGGTAACTTGTCGCATTTTACTGCTGAGTAGTATTCCAGGGTATGAATGTACCACAGCTTGCATATTCACTGATTTATCATCTTTAGGTTGTTTCCAGATTTTGCTATTACAGATAAAACTACTATATACAAACTTTTATAAGAACATCTGCTTTCATTTCTTTTGGGTAAATACCTAAGAGTGGCATGGGTGTATCATAAGATAGGTGTGTGCTTAACTTTTTAAGTAATTGCCAAATTATTTTCCAAAGTGGCTGTACCATTTTACATTTATGTCAACAGTGTGTAAGAGTTTAAATTCTGGGTGTCCCTGGAGGCTAAGTGGTAAAGAATCCACCTACCAATAAGGAGACATGGGTTTGATCCCTGATCTTAGAAGATTCTACATACAGTGGAGCAACTAACTACTTGAGCCTGTGCTCTAGAGCCCAGGACCTGCAACTACTGAAGCCTGTGAGCTCAAGAGCCTGTGCTCTGCAACATGAGAAGCCACTGCAATGAGAAGCCTGTGCACTGCAACTACAGAGTAGCTCCCGCTCACTACAACTAGAGAAAAGCCTGCACAGAAAGAAGAGCCAGGGTAGCCAAAAATAAATACATAAATAAATATTAAAAAACCAAAAAACAAGGAGCTTAAATTCTTCCACATCCATGACAATACTTTGGTATAGTCAATCTAAACTTTTAGGTATTTTAATAGGTGTTTACACCGAGGAAACCAGAATTGAAAGAGACACTTGTACCCCAATGTTCATCACAGCACTGTTTACAATAGCCAGGACACAGAAGCAACCTAGATGTCCATTGGCAGACAAATGGATAAGAAAGCTGTGGTACATATACACAATGGAATATTATTCAACTATTAAAAAGAATACATTTGAATCAGTTCTAGTGAGGTAGATGAAACTGGAGCCTATTATACACAGTGAAGTAAGTCAGAAAGAAAAACACCAATACAGTATATTAACACATATACGTGGAATTTAGAAAGATGGTAATAGTGACCCTATATGCAAGACAGCAAAAGAGACACAGATGTAAAGAAGAGACTTCTGGACTCTGTGGGAGAGGGTGAGGGTGGGATGATTTGAGAGAATAGCACTGAATCATGTATATTATCATATGTGAAATAAGATCACCAGTCCAGGTTCGATGCATGAAACAGGGTGCTCAGGGCTGGTGTACTGGGATGACCCTGAGGGATGAGATGGGGAGGGAGGTGGGGGGCGGGGTTCAGGATGGGGAACACATGTACTCCCATGGCTGATTCATGTGAATGTATGGCAAACCACTACAATATTGTAAAGTAATTAGCCTCCAATTAAAATAAATAAATTTAAAAAAAAGTGTTTAGTGATAGCTCATTGTGATTTTAATTTGCATTAACCTAGTGACTAATTTAGAGAAGGAAATGGCAACCCACTCCAGTGTTCTTGCCTGGAGAATCCCAGGGACAGGGGACCCTGGTGGGCTTCTGTCTATGGGGTCACAGAGTCGGACACGACTGAAATGAGGCAGCAGCAGCAGTGACTAATTAGGGCTTCCCTTGTAGCTCGGCTGGTAAAGAATCCTCCTGTAATGCGGGAGACCTGGGTTAGATCCCTGAGTTGGGAAGATCCCCTGGAGAAGGGAAAGGCTACCCACTTCAGTATTCTGGCCTAGAGAACTCCATGGATCATACAGTCCGTGGGGTCGCAAAGAGTATGTTGATCATCTTTTCGTGTTCTTATTTGTCATCTAGACATCTTATTTGGTAAAGTGTCTGTTAAAACACTTTATCCATTTTCTCAATTTGATAGTTTTCTTAACAAGTTTGAGAGTTCTTTATATACTCTGGTTACCAGTCCATCATCAGACACATGTTTTGCAAATATTTCCTGTTAATTTGCGGCTTGCTTTTAAATTTCCTTCGGAGTGTTTTTCAAGGAACAGAATTAAATTTTTAAAAAATACTGATTGTGCTTCTGGTATTATACCTAGGAAATTTTTTACCTAAAACAAGGTTGCAAAGGTTTTCCTGTCTTCTAGATGTTTTACAATATTTGGTTTTACACTTATGCCTCTGATTCAAGTCAATATTTTGTTATAACATGAGAAATGGATCAAGGTTCCTTTTTTTCCACATCAGTTCAGTTGCTCAGTCGTGTCCAACTCTTTGTGACCCCATGGACTGCAGCACGCCAGGCTTCCCTATCCATCACCAACTCCCAGAGCTTGCTTAAACTCATATCCATCGAGTCGGTGACACCATCCAAATGTCACATACTCTGTCTTCCCCTTCTCCTGCCTTCAATCTTTCCCAGCATCAGGGTCTTTTCAAATGAGTCAGTTCTTCACATCAGGTGGCCAAAGTATTGGAGTTTCAGCTTCAGCATCAGTCCTTCCAATGAATATTCAGGACTGGTTTCCTTTAGGATGGACTGGTTTGATCTTGCAGTCCAAGGGACTCTCAATCTTCTTCAACACATCAATTGATTCAAAAGCATCAATTCTTATGGCACTCAGCTTTCTTTATAGACCAACTCTCACATCCATACATGACTACTGGAAAAACCGTAGCTCTGACTAGACAGACCTCTGTTGGCATAGTCATGTCTCTGCTTTTTAATATGATGTCTAGGTTGGGCACAGCTTTTCTTCCAAAGAGCAAGCGTCTTTTAATTTCATTTTTTCACATATTCCTGTACAACTGTTCCAGAAATACCTGTCTGAAAAGACTTTTCTTTCTCTATTCCATTACCTTGGCACCTTTGTCAAAAGTTCAAAGACCATACTTGTGTGGATCAGTTCTGAACCATCTGTTCCACTGATTCTGGCAATACCTCACTATCTTAAATACTTATTTAATGTTCTATAATTACTGATTAAAGTCAAGCTGGATGACAGTGTTATTCAAGTCTTCCACATCCTTCCTGATTTTCTAATTCTACTGATTACTGAGAGAGATAGATTATTATTTGTGTATTTCTCCTTCAGTATTACCGGTTTTGCCTTAAGTATTCTGAAGCTGTTATCAGGTGCTGTTAAGTACATATACATTTAAAACTGTTCCGTCTGCTTGATAAATTATTTAGTCATTATTCCTGGTATTAGAATAACATTTTATTTGTGGCCAACAATCCACACCAAAATAGGACTAGGAAAAAAACCCCAACATAGTAAGTGACTGCACTTCCACCTTTGGGTATGCCCAACTTCAAACTACCTTCCTCCCCACCCAACTTCAAACCACCTTCCTCTCCCCACCCCCCTCGCTGATTTCCTCTCTTGGAAATGCCACAGCAAGTGGAACAGGTCTCTAAGGGTGCATGGGGCTTACCGAGTTATGTCACAGAGGTTCTGAAAGACCTTCTCTGGGTTTTGGCCATCAGGGCCACTCACATGCCCTGTTTCCTTTAGCTGCTGGACCTTCTGCAGAGCCACATTCACTGCGTAGCGCATGAACTCATTGCTGGACCTCAGAACTGACAGGCTCTCTTCATGACTCTGGGTACTGTCCCTAGACAGGAAAAAAGAGACAGAAAGATTCCCCTGCTACTGGGACCTGAAATTACATTTTCTAGGGACAGTTCACAATAGCACCCAGCCAGCTCTAAAAGACAGACTCCAGGCAGCCCACGCCAGAGTCACTGCCAAGGCTGTCTTTCTACAAATATTATTCTCAGCGTTACCTCCCTTTCTCCCCCTTCCTCCAATCCTTTAACTGTGACCAAATTTAAAGCTCTTAGTTAACTTTAATGATTTTTTTTGTTGTTCATTTTTTTTTTTTAATTCAGGCTTTTCTTTCCCCTCTATGACACTTAGGTTGATTTCTTGGAATACATTCTATCTTTTCATCCACTAGTTCACTGTTTCTTAAGTTCCCTTTAGTAATTCAAAGTATCTCTTTAAATGCCTACGTGGGATTGTTCTGCTTTCAAGAAAATTACAACACCCTTGACTTACTTTTTACTGTATATATGCTAAGAATTATGAATCCAAACTAGGTAATATCAGTGACCCTCAGTAGGTGTTTTTACCTTCACCTTAAGGCTGTTGTTGCTCTTTGTTAGAACCTTACCTGAAAAGAGCTGTGAGAAGGTCAGACACAAATTTCATGGACAAAAAACTATCGGTTGTTCGGATGGCCATTTTCATTTTGCCTTTACCAGATTTTTCGTTAAGGATGTCAGAGAGCTTCTTGTAACACATAAATAAGCTCAGAATCGTTTCAAACTTAGTCTTACTGTATAAAAGGAAAAAGAGACCAAGGACAGGTATCAGAATATTATGGTTTACTTTCAAAACAGTAATAAGGAAATCACAATACTTCTTTAGATGTCTTACTTTAGACCCAATATTACAAATGAATGGATCTTCACTATTAACACAGTACTCCTAGGTAATACCAATTTGGGTCATTTCTTTTCCTCCTTTATTTGTATCAGTCATCGCAGAGAATGAAAGTTCAATACTACCACCAATCAAAATTTCTCTATTAAAATCCGGGGTTGTTATTTTCAAGGTCTGGGAAATGTTCAATAAAGTAAAGCCTGATGGAAAGACAAAATTCACGAGCCTGTTTGGCACGTGCTTTGATATTCCCTGGTAGAAAGAACATAGTTTGGTCTTAGGCTAGAGATCCATCTAAGAGATAGTGTCATGGGCTGTGGTCTGTTCATACCTAGCCTATTGTTAGTATTAAGAAAACACACTCCCACACACAAAATGAACTACAAGTAGAGTTACAGTAACACCCTACCTGAAATTACTTATGAAGAAATTATATTCTATTAGAACCTCACAAATTCCCATAACAAGAGAAGCGCAGATATTATTTTTGATGCCAATACCAGTGCTCTGAGAAAAGTCTGCTGATTTGTCCTAAAAGACACAAGATAAAAATTAATAAGCTACTAAAAACCTCCATTACTCAACACAGCTGAGACTTAGCAATTACCAGTTCGAAGTCCTCTAGTTCACTCTTAATCATTCTATTCGTAATAGACTCCAACATATCATCTAAGTATTGGTAGAACCCCTCTTCCTCCTCCTCCTCTTCTTGCTGTAATGGTACCACTCTGCTCTTATACCAGGCCAAACAGTGTTGAATACAACATAGCAGATAATCCTGTAGAAGAAAATAGAATAACTGAATATTCTTGAGTAAAAGATAACCTATCAAGCTGTTGATAACTGACAAATAATCCTTATCTATAAGGCTAAATAAATTTATTCATTAGCACCACAAATTAAGACAATCTGGAGTTAAAAACAAAACAAAACAGAAAAAAAGAATTGAACTAACAGAGCCATTGTTTTCTGGCCTTTCCCAAAGGCACTGGCTTCACAAGTAGCTGACACCTAAGAATGTAACATCAAATGTGCTATCTCTGATCTGGTACAAATACCAAGGAGCCAGGTTGTGAAATTAAATCCTCTCCAGCACCTTTGAGTCCCAGAGGCTATTCTAAACATATGGGTTTGGGTTGAGGGAATCTTTGGGAGACCACCACAGCTTCTCTGACCTAGGCTGAGGACATCTGTTATAAGTCACTTGGGAGTCTGTTTCTATCTTTCTTCACTGTCTTTCTGAGGCTAGACGAGAATAGAAAACCAACCTGTCTCAGTTCCTCTGAAGGTTCAACAGAATGCCAGTTCTAGCTCAGCCTTAATCATACAATCCAGACTAATGAAGCAGATCCCCTGGTTTCATCTGCTTCTGGGTAACCTCCTCCCAATTCTAAAGTGTATCTATTTAATACTTGCAATCAGAGAGCCATTAATAGGAGGTAAAATGCTCCTTGGGAGAAGTGATGGGTGCCTTGATTATTAGTCAAGCGTTGACAAGCAGATATCTCACCACCAGAACCAAGGTGGTGATGGGTCAGGGAAGAGTCAAGAGTAAAAATTCACTGGGAGTACCAGGTGTTTCACAGAGAAGTCATCTCTTTCTGAAGCTCAACCATATCAACAGGGCTGGTAGTTTAAAAATAATGGTTATGGGAGGAGGAAAGAAAGTCTCACCAGTGGTTCCTGTAGAGAGACCTGATCTCCTTGGGTCAGAATACAAGCTTCTAATTTCAGAGGAGGCAGTACATCAGGTTCTGGCTCATAGAACTGTTTCAACTGTGTATGGGAAGGAAAAAGACACCACGGCTCATGAATGCTTTTCACTTTTTTAATTGGTCAAGCTAATGGCAACTTTAATGTCTAATGCTTTCTAAGACATTATTTCCCAACTGTCCAAAGAACACTGCAGGAAAATCTATAGCTTTGGCTCAACCCCAGCGTTCCTTTGCCCTTGCATCAGGCAGTGCACTGACTGAGATCTTTCCTAGTCCACTTCATTACCTCTCCTATAAAACACCATGCTCTCTCACACCAGTTACTTAATTTGTATAGGCTATCAAGCACTTTCAATACAGCTTGGTTGTTAAGAATAGAGACTCTAGAGTCAGACAGACTGACTCTAAAACCCAGTACCACCACTTATTAATTCAATAAAGGTAGATGTCTTGGTCCCTCACCTGTGAAATGAGGATATTATTAACATAAGCATAAACATCTGTATAAGATTAAATGTGCTAACTCACGTAAGGAGCTTCAAATACTATTTAGCACATAACAGAGCTCAAAAAAAGTTAGTTAACTTAGCCATAAAAAGAAATGATGCCATTTACAGTGAAAAAGATGGACCTGGAGATGACCATACTAAGTGAGGTCAGACTGAGAAAGACAAATACTATATGATATCACTTGTATGTGGAATCTAAAATGATACAAATAAAACTTATTTACAAAACAGAAATAGATTCACAGACCCAGAAAACAAACTTATGGTTATCAAAAGGGAAAGGGGGTGGGGAAAGGATACATTAGGCCTTTGGGATTAGCAGAAACAAACTACTATATATAAAATAGATAAATAAGATCCTACTGTATAGCACAGGGAATTATATTGAATATACTGTAATAACTCATAACGAAAAAGAATATGTAATTGAACAACTTTGCTGTATACCAGAAACAAATATATTGCAAATCAACTGTACTTCCATAAAAACAAAAAACACATTAA
This sequence comes from Moschus berezovskii, assembly GCF_049115385.1. NCBI lineage: Eukaryota > Metazoa > Chordata > Mammalia > Artiodactyla > Moschidae > Moschus > Moschus berezovskii. Next base: position 49,241,055 of record NC_142480.1, read on the forward strand.
TTGCCATTTTCCTCTTTTTAACTTTTGGAGTCTATATAATTTTATTGGTCCACATACTAACCTGAGTTGGGAAGCACTGCTCTATGCTTTCAGTCATAACTTGCCATGTTAATGTGCAAATGCAGATGGACTGATCATTAGTTTGAAAGATAAAATATAACTAACAAGATATAAATTTTATATAAGATCAGGTCCAAGGCCCACTGAAAAACTTTTGATAAATACTGTAAGACCTTCCAATGATTTCTCCACTTTCAAATGGAGCTTCTTTAGCAGAATTAGCACAAAGCAATGGCATAGAAAAGGAGGAAAAGCGAGAGGGGAAGAGAAGTTCCATTTATAGCAAAATGGTGGACTAGGGTTTAGAGAAACCCTCACAGTAAAGAACAATAAAAAATACTGCATTAAAATTTTTATATAGATACATTTATTAAATAGCCAAAATGAAAGAAAAGTAAAAGGAATAATAAAATTGAAAACAGAGCCTAGGGTCCTCATAGGGTTGTATTAGAGAGAGTATCTAGATTGTATCAGAGACCTTCACAGAAAGCTGGAATTCTCAAAAGCAGATATCCTTAGTGGATGAACCTAAAAAATAAATCCACCACATGGAGGAAGATAGTGGGGGGATATGTACTTACCTAACTACCTCTGACTTCAGGTGAAGGGAAAAAGTCTCCTCAGGGACTTTCTAACTATAAGTTAGTCTCCAAATATAGCTGGGGCTAGAATTCACATGACTTCAAATATAGGGTTATTTTAGAGTTAATATTGTTCAAATCATTAGACAATATAGCTGAAAGTTTAAAGAAAGTGTTTAACTTTGAAATAAGGGGGAAAATGGAATAAAGGAAACTTCAAATTTTACATAAACCAGAAAAAGAGGGAACATCCCCAATCATGTTACTAAGCTCATACTAAACCAAAGAAATTCAGTATGAAAAATGAAAATTATAGGCCCTTCCTTCTTGTAAAGATATATGTATGTCCTAAATGGAAACCAAACCCAGTAGTGTATAAAAAAGGTAATATAATCAATTTGAGTTTATTCTAGGAATGCAGTGTTTTTTTAAAAGATCAAATAATATAATTCATCAAGGTAACAGATTAAAGGAGAAAAATCATATGGTCATCTCAATAGATACAGAAAAGCATCTGATAAAATTTAACATGCATTCAAGAGTAAAACAACAGAACTGAAATGGCAGAAGAAAGTAAACTTGAAGACAGATTATGAGAAAATATAAAATCTGAAAACAGTGTAAAAATATTGAGGAAAACTGAACCAAGTCTCAAAGATCTGTGGAACAGTATCAGGCATTCCAATATACGTATCACTGAAGTCCCAGACGGAAAGGAGAGAAAGAGGGGATAGGAAAAAATTATCTGATGAAATAATGAACGGACATTTCTCAAATTTGGTGACAAGCATCAACTTACAGATCCAAATATCTTAATCAACTCCAAATAGGAGAAACACATGCTTTGGCTCTTGTGCCAGAAGATCTAAGTTCAAATTCTAGCTCCATCACTTATTAACTGTGAGACCTTGGGCAAATTAAATTATTTAACCTCTTGGAGTCTTAAAACATACATCTGTAAAATGGAACTAAGCAGTTATTTCACAGGGTTTTGTGAGGACTAAATGACATCATCCACCATACACCATTCATAAATTACTTGGCCCTCTGTAAGTGCTAAACATTAAGTACTCTTGTTATTACTATTAGTACACATAATAGTCTCTTGAACTCTCTCAACATATATTAGAAAAAAAAAAATCATACAATGAAATATTATTTAGCCATAAAAAGGAATAAAGTACTGATGCACCCTACAATATGGATGACCCTTGAAAACATCACGTTAAGTGAAAAGAAGTCAGTGATAAAAGACCACACATTGTTTGACTCCATTTATATGAAATGTCCAGAATAGGCAAATCTATAGAGAAAAAGAAGACTGATGATTGCTTAGGGGTAGAAGGTTTGAGGAAGGATGGGAGAATTAGAGGGGGGTAGCTAAACGGTGTGGTTTTTTCTGAGGTGATAAAATGTTCTCAATTGACTATGGTGATGGTTGTACTTTGTGAATACACTAATTCAAATAAATGCTTAATAATAAATGTTGAGAGTAAAAAGGTCTTTTTCCCATCAGAAACTCTTCAGCTAAATTCTTCTCATCTTGATGGTCCTTTGAAATATTTCATAATTTGCAGCTTTTTAAAAAAGCTGAGAAATACAGAAAATAACCTAATAGACACTCATGAATATGTCACTCAGATTTAAGAAATGTCAATATTTTACTGTTTTCTCCAAATCACTCTTCTTTATCAGAAATAAACATAATAGATACTATTGCTGATGGCCTTTGTATAAATGGTTCTACAAAATGTCCTTCTGACTTAGGATGTTAACTGAGAAGGTTAATTGTCAGATGATGGCAATATGGTAGACAGATAAACAGTGATTAAAATAAAACAACATGAAATAGCATCATGTACCCTAGGCATGTTTGCAATGTACCAATGGACTAGTTTGGAATTATTTTATATTTTGAAAATTATGAAAAATGTAAATTATTTAATGCCTTGGTACCTGTTCCCTTATATCCATGAAAATATAATTTACCTGTGAGAGCAGAGTTTGCATGACTGAGTTAGCTAGCTGAGAATTCCTTCGAAGGACATCATAGAACCCCTAAAAGCAATCAGAGGACAAATAAGCTCTCTATCACAGTCACTAGTGATTTGGACAATCTTAACTTTAAAATAACTTTGTATTTCTTTACCTATTCTCAGCTCTCTGAAAAAAAGATGGAGGCCGTATATGCTAGAGGAAGAAACAATTCAGAAAGTTTAGGTTACTGGCCTAAGCTAACGTGAGATCTCTGACAATGAGAACCGGATTATAAACTGACTATAATCTTCACAACTGTTAGACATCAAGTCTCGTCTGGCTTTGGGGTACTTTTCCCTTTCCCAGACCTCATTTTTACCTCTTATCATACATTAGCAGCCTTCCTTTTTAGGGCACTCCCCCTAGTCTCCAGTGATTCAAAAGTGCCTCCTGGACCTAAGCACCCTAATGTGAAGGACTATGACATTTCTTCCCATCCAAAATGTCCCAGTCTTAGTTTAAAACTGCTCAGATTAAAATCCTGGGGAGGCTTTTCTTTTTGGAACCTGAGAAAGAGGTTATATAGTCCACCAGTGAGAAACAGAAAATGAGAATTGACATCCCCCTATTTTTTTTAAACAAAGGATGATCAGCCCTAGTAAGTATTAGGGTATTTTATAAAAGTATAATGGCAATAAAAAGACAGTTGTGGTCCTGGCAAAAAAATTACAGAAAAATAAAATGCATAGCATACAAACAGAAAGACTCAGTACACATAAAAGAGGCAATAGATTATATCTGAAGAAAGAAATGGCTAATCTGGGAGGAGTTGGGTCTTTATATATTAATATAAAAGTTGCAGAACAATTAAGTAGTTAAACAAAAGCATTAAAAAAAAAATAGAAGAAAATGCTGGTAAATATTCACTGGAAGGATATGGACTCTAAACAAAAGAGACAGTAGGTATCTCAAAGGTAAAGATTACAACCAAACTGTAAAATCTAAATTTCTAGCTCTAAAATGATTAAAAAAAAAAGCAAATGGCAATCGGGTCTGTACTTACAAGTATGACAAAAGGTATTTATGTTAATAATACATAAGAGTTTTTACAAATCAGAAGTACTGACTTAAGTCTTTGATGAATAAATGAATACCAATATCCTAACAGATTTAAGTCTATGAGACATTACAAGGTAATTTTTTAAATTTGGAGCTAAATAAGGGTTAAGGGTTTCTTCTTTTTAATACGGATGACTGTGGAGAAGAGTTAACTTAGTAGTCTGAGACTGCTATCCTTGGTAAGGTCTGCTTCCAAGGTTAGCCCCTGGCTGATGGCTGTGAATCTGACTGATAAACAGTTTCTTATACTGATCTAAAACTCCCAAAACAATGAGAAGTTTATTGTGCCTAAACTGTATAAACAATATAGTTTATGTTCTTAAAGAGGAAATATCGTTTCCTGTGGACTTTACCCTATGAGCCTCTCGCTTGTGCTATTTTTTGCTTTGTATCCTTAACTATAATCTTAGACATGAGAACAAATATATGCTGCTTTATGACTCCTAAAGAAATTTTTAAATAGAGGTGGCTCTGGGGACCCCCCCCAATATAACAAACAATTGTTCCAGCATTGTTTGTTGAAGACTATCCTCTTTCCATTGAATTACCTTGGGATCTTTGTCAAAACTCTACTGACCAACTTTATACTTTTTAATTATGCTGTTCATCTTAGAGGTGGTTTACATTCCATATAACTTTTAGAACCAACTTCTTAATTTCTACCCAAAAAGCCTGGGATTTCACTCAATTTACAGATCTTTCTGATACTTAAAAATATTGACGATATTGAGCATTCTATTCTGTGAACACTGCATATCTTTCCAATTACTTAACTCTAATTTTTCTCTGTGATATTTTGAGGTCTTCAGTGTACATATCTTACATATACTTTGTGGAACCTCTCCGTAAGTATTTTTCATCTACTATAAATATTACTTTCAATTTTGAACTGTTTGTTGCTAGTAAGCAGAACTATAATTGACTATTACATGGTTACTGATCTTCTATTCTACAACCTTACTATATCATTTTTGGTAGACTCTTTGGTATGGTCTATGTACACTATGTAAATCAAGGCATAAATCTCTTCATACTTTCAAATCTCTGAGCCTTTCTTTTTCTTGCCTTGTTGCATTGAATCAGACCTTCACTTCAATGTAGAACAGAAGTTTTGTGAACAAATATCCTTGTTCCTGACCAGAGGAGAAAACATTAAGTTCTCTATTTAAATTAGATGTAGGATTCATAGACACCTTTTATTAAATAAGAGAAATTTCCCCTCTAATCCTCATTTGCAAAGAGTGTCTGAGATTCTTCATCACAAATAAATGTTAAAACAAAGGTATTTTTAATCATTAAAAAAAAAGAATTCAGTGCTTGACAGCATATGCTATAGACTTTAAGATGTTCTATCTTTAACCCGACAATGTGGTCATTCACAGTGGTACATTACTGTCAAACATTCAATGTGGTACAATAATATTCATAGTGAAAAACTGGAAACCACAAAAATGTCCCCAAAATAAAGAAAAGTTAAATAAATTACTGTATACATAAAGAGCACTTTTTAGCATTCAAAATTATGTGGCAAAGAACATTTAATAAAATAGGAAATGGTTACAGCATAATATGAAGAGGTAAAAAGCTAGAGAAATCTATGATTCCAATTTTGTATAAGTATACATATGAGTGGTAGGACGAGTAATAACAAAATTTTTTTTCTGTACTTTTTATATTTTTTACAATAAACCTGAAAAATCCAATGTCAGGTATGGTTTCTGGCAACTACAGTAGCTCAATAAATGCTATTTTAAAAATGCCAAATGAAAGCATAGCTGTTCTCTGAAATGACTTGTACTTAATCTACCTGCTAGATTATCTAATGTTCCCATCCTATGAAATATGTGTGCTGAAGCACAGAGCACACTAAATGCTAGAAATTGTACTGCAGTCTCCCATGACTGCAGACTTTTGTTCCTCTGACTGAATTATATCCTAATTACAAGTCAGTAGTAATATTTGTTCCACTCATTTTTTGCTAATTGTACTGTCATTATGTAATCTACTCAAGACATTCTGTAAACTGTTGGAAACCAAGAGCAAAACGACAAAGAAGCTGTTTGGGTGAATTCCCTAGCAGTTCAGCTGTTAGAACTCTGCTCTTTCATTGCTGAGGGTGCGTGTTCAATCCCTGGTCAGGGAACTAAGATCCCACAAGGCATGCAAGTATGGCCAAAAAAAAAATAAAATAAAAACCCACTAAAAACACAAACAAAAAACCCCAAGAAGTTGTTTTTATGAAAACTAAGTTGAATGTTTTGGAAATATTTAATAAAAGTAAATCTGTAAAACTAATTTCTGATGGATTGGGGGAGGGGTAAGACAATTCTAAAAATGGAAAAAACTGAACACATTTAGAAGATTTCTCTACTAAGACTAATCTGGAGTATTTTTCATACTCAAAAGCAAAAGAACTTTTCCTTAAAACAAATGGCTGGTAAATTAACAGTATACTTAAATATTTCAAATGAAAACATTTAACATGTTTCAACTATTCTTCATGCTTCCTCACCTTCAATGAATTTTTGGCTAAGCCATCACTGACTACTAGTCCTCACTGCACTAAATAAGAGCCTATCTACTGTACTTTGATAAGAAAAATTATTAAAATTAAAAGGATCAGTGCAGCTGGGGAGTGGAGTACTACATCGCTTTCACCCTACTGATTTACCTCATAAAGCATGAGTCGAACATCAGCCTGCTGACCTAAGCATCTCTTCAAACTATCCATGATCTCAAGGCAAAAGGTCTCATTGGCGACGGAGTTGTAACGGCTATGGATATCCACATGGACCTGAAAGGAAGAGAGGTCAGTTCATGTAGATCTTACCTGAGTAAGTATTAACAGTTCCATGAAGGGGTAAAACGAGTTGGTATTTTTGGTCAAAGAACCTTATATTTAGCTTTCCCCATATGGCAAAACCCAGGGCTGAGGCAGACATTATAATCATTATCAGGCCATGATAAGTATCTTATTACATTCTGGAATAAGAATTTCCAAGCACTTAAAAAAATTAACTTTCTCATTCCTTAAGATTTTCCTTGGCAATGTGGTACAACAGTATTCCTAAGTCACCTACTTAGGAAGGCACACAGATTATTTCATGCCACTAGAATTTAGTAGTCATAATAAACTTGATTTCTTAAAAGGCTAAGGATTGAGCTCTTCTGAGGGTTCCATGAACTCCTGAGAGATTTAGAGGCAGGTAGTTTTGTTTAGATATGGACATGACAAAGAATAATACTGCCTGTTTGATTTACATAATAATTTCAGCAATTATAGACCAAGAACCCTAATCCTTACTTCAGGCATTTTAGTGAGGTAGTTAATATTGACTGACGTCAAATCCTAATTCTACACTTTACTAGCTATATCACTTTGGGCAAATTATTTAATCTCTCTCAGTCTGTTTTCTTATACTTAAAATGGGGATATTAACCATACATAAATGATATCCAGTGTTCCTAATATTTAATCTATGGCATAAGTTATAAACAAAAGTGGTGAGCTGTTGCAAAAGCAATAAAGGATTCCTAAAGAAACTGCTGTACAAATGTCTCTTATTTACAAATCATAGTAGTACTGAATTTAAATGACAAAGACAATTTTACTGCCGCAAAGCCTAGATTATCAAATTATTGCAAAAAGCTTTGTTTTCTGATTACAGGTTTTATCAGGTGTGCAAATAAGTATAACTATAAAACTGAGGACAATAACAGTATTTAGCTAGAGGATTGCTGTGAAGGTTAAATGAGAAAATAAATGTAAAGCACTTAGCATAGTGTCTAGCACAATGCTGTCCATTAGAAACACAATACAAATTACAAATGCAAGCTGTATATATATTAAAAGAGTAAAAAGAAATTGGTGAAATTAATTTTAATATTTTACTTAACCCAACATAGCCAAAATATCCTCTCAACACATAATCAAAATAAAAAATTATGAAGTATTTTACACTTTTATCTCACACTAAGTCTTCAAAATCCAGTGTGTGTGTTTTACATATACAGCACAACTCAATTTGAATTAGCCACATTTCAACCAACATACGGTTCAAGAGCGAACTTGAGGCTAGTGGCTACCATACTGAAAAGCAGTTTATAAACATACAGCAAATTTGCCATCAGTAAGTAATGGCTGGTATTATCATCATCAGACCCTTAGTTTCAGGATCGTTTGTACAACCAGAACACGAGTAAACAAATCTTTACATCGTCAACTCCTGCGTCAGTGCACACATGATAAGCTGGTATGACAAAAAGCCCTTACCTGGCTAACACCGATAGACTGACTGCATTGAGAAGATGACAAGCTGCCTAAAACTTTAAAGTTCTTCAGTAGCAGCAAAAACCCAGCAACTGCAGATTTTCGGGCCTCAAGCTGGCTACCTCAGGAATAGACAGAGAAGAAGTTACCAAACAGTACTGATTTCACAGGAATAAGCTTCTGTGTCAGAAAAATCCAGTTAGCTTTGTACAGAAAAAAAATGTGTATTAACAATAAAGAACGGAGCAAAATAAACATACTCAAAATAAGGCATCGCTGTTCACATCAATTAGGAAGTACAGGAATTCAGCTGAAGTTTTCATCTACTTAACCTCATGACACCATCTCTACTCTTCTCTATCCTGCTGACAAGCCTTTGTGGGCAGTGAGAAAAAGAGCCTTGAGAGGCTGCACAATGAGTTGATAACTCAAACGTACTAAATAGCAAAGGAAACTGTTGATTTTCTGGGTCTAAAGGAGACTTCCCTTCTACATAGAAGAGTGCAGTGCTTGGCACCTTGTAAACCCTCCATCCAGAGAAACCATTCATCTCACTGAGACTACAACATACAATGCTGGCCTATCACACACACTTTTGGGAAAAAACTAACAAAAACTGTCAGCTCTAGAACATGGATAAATAGCATTTGGCTGCTTACTAGTTGCTCCTCTGAATACCCATGAGTGTACTATAATATGGACAATGTGATAATAATTTGGTATTTTATCCTTAAAGTAGCACATTCTTTCCACAGTACTCTTCTCATAATCCCCTTAGGAGATGGTACTGTCATCTCCATCACGCGTTAGGAATTTGCATGACTGCTGTACTAGAGGTGACTGCAGAGAGGACTTTAGGTAACATTAGAGAGCGTCACTTCCTAGGATCTCAGGGGATGCTACACACCTGGCAAACATGGCTTTCCGAAGGACAAGTATCAAGGAGTCTCTTATTGACATGCTGACTTTGAGAAGGGGCTGAAAGAGGAAGAATCAGTGTTAAAAACAGCAATTTGTTTATTAGTCTTAGCACATTTCTATTCAATACTGTCACCATTTGGCTTCTATAAGAAAGCTTGGTTCCGTTTTATAAACATGCTGCAATGTTTATTGCATTTAGTAATAAGGACAGTTAATACTAATGCTAAATTGAAACTAGTTGTGAATACCTTTACATCTACTGTCTTCAATTACTAATTTCCTAAGAGCCTTTCAATTACTTCACTGACTTGAAACAGAATCAAAGGAAAGAATAGTACTATGAAGAGGGGATAAACTTGGAAAATAGACTCTAGCTCAGTGCTTCTGCTCTTTTAATAGAAAGTTCTGTCTTAGAATCAAGGGAAACAGGATTTCTTATACATATATAATTATGAAGAAATACATCAGACTGCCACTAAACAGTTCAACCTTGCTCATGAGCTGCTTAGGAGTCAAAAGACTTACCTGCACTGCCTTCAGCAGTCCTTGTACAGTTTGAACGGGCAGAAAGGACAAATAGTCAAAAGTTTCTATAACTTTAGATGAACAACTTTGAAGAACCAACGGTGAATACTTGATGATATCTGAAAATAGGTCTGAAAAACGGAAGCTATGATCAGTTGCCTCAAATAACTGAAGAGGTTTTAAATAAAACGAACATAAATACGGAATTGGTGTTGGAGAAGACTCTTGAGAGTCCCTTGGACTGCAAGGAGATCCAACCAGTTCATTCTAAGGGAGATCAATCCTGGGTGTTCACTGGAGGGACTGATGCTAAAGCTGAAACTGTAATACTTTGGCCACCTCATGCGACGAATTGACTCAATGGAAAAGACGCTGATGCTGGGAAAGATTGGGGGCGGGAGGAGACGGGGACGAAAGAGAATGAGATGGCCAGATGGCATCACCGACTTGATGGACATGAGTTTGAGTGAACTCCGGGAGTTGGTGATGGACAGGGAGGCCTGGCGTGCTGTGATTCATGGGGTTGCAAAGAGTCGGACACAACTGAGCGACTGAACTGAACCGAAATACGGAAAAAGAAATGGTAAAAAAGTTTTTTGCTCCTTTCTCAAGTAAGTCAAATAATATACATTTCTGCTGATACTACATACTTTAAGGTCAATGGTAACCAGATACTTTTCAAAAATTTTGTCTAAAAGGAAGAAACTCATTACAGTGAACAACCAGCACACATTGTCTTCATATTTTCTAAGCTGAAATAAATCAATAAATATTTATGAATTTTTATAATAAACAAGCATAATTATATGGTCCTATAAGGAATATACAGAAACACAAAACATGGTCTCTCTTTAAGAATGATAATTTAGTCGAAAATCAAGAAAAAATTTTTTAATTTTATTTTTAATTGGAGGATAATTACTTTACAATATTGTGCTGGTTTCTGCCATACATCAACATGAATCAGCCACAGGTATACTTATGTTCCCTCCCTCTGGAACCTCCCTCCCACCTTACAAGAAAAAAAATATTTTAAAAGAATGAAAGAAGTAACAAAATCATATCACGTATCTAATAATTTCAAACATTGTTCACCGTCTATGAAACAGTAGAGAATTTAAATAGGAGTGTAAAGAAAGTGATCATTATGGGATGGTATGCTTTAGGTGAGCAAAGAGAAAAAGGAAATTTAAGTTAGATTCTAAAGAATGCACAAAGAAACAGGGAAAAGTCCAAGTAAAAGTACAGGAAGGTTAAGCGTAAGACATATTCAGAGGATGGTGGGGAACTCTGTGGAGGTGGGGTGAAGGATTCAGAAAAGTAAATAACAGAAGTTAATGCTGGAAAGTGAGGTTCAATCAAATTGTCAGGGACTTTTTTGGCTTTTTTTAGCCATGCCATGTGGCATCTGAGATCTTAAGTTTCGAAACCAGGGATGAACCCAGGCTCACATCAGTGAAAGCAAATCAGACAGCCAGGGTAATTCCATCAACAATTTGAAATAAGAGGATAAAGACCTGGTAATTTATGAAAGAAGGTACTGGTGATTTCTGGGTGACAGACAGATGTTTTGGGAATACTGTTCTGGTAGCAATTTGCAGGGTGAATTGCTGCAGAGAGAAAAGAAAGCAGGGAAACCAGTTAGGAAACTGTTGCAGTAGCCTAAATGGAAGGTTATAAGGGTGGGAATTAGACAAATCGATGTCTGTGTGTGGCAGGGAGGGTATAAAAAAGAAGATAAAAACTATGTGGGAAAGAATGAGAGAACTTAGGTACCAAATGTATTCCAGAAGATTAAAAGAAATTCTAGCCTCTGGGACTCAGACACCTGTGTTTCACGTAACAGAAATAGGGACAAAGGAAAGAGGAGGTTGTTTGAAGGAAACACTATTGCATTTGAAATAAAATTAAAAAAAAAAAAACAAAACAACTAAATGAAAACAGCTAGCAGGAATGAAGGCACTCAGGCACTGAACTAAGCAAATAGTCCTGACGAAAGATTTGGGAGCTATGCCCACAAAAGTGCACCAAAAAAACCAAAAAACTGAAATCATGAGAACAGAGGTGATATCTACAAGTAAGAAAAGGTAGAAAAAGAGGAACAGACACTTTCCACCACGATGGAGTAACACTAACCAGAGTTATCTTCACTTTAAACACCTACAACAAAACAAGCCAAATTACTTGAAACAACAATTTTCTAGCACTATATAATAAGCAGTACACAAAATGATCCCTGAGAGAGGGAAATACATGAGGAGAGGCTTATAATTGTCCTATGTTACTGCCTGGAGAGCTTCTAGGCAGGAACACAGAGAAGAGAAACTCAGAACCCAGTGGTCTTCCTGAGTTAAAGAGACAGAACTGAGAATTCAGGAAAGCCAAGGCAGCTAGCACTAGAAAGGAAAGGACTGCAGTGAAAGCACCCTGGAGATGTGCAGGGAGTTCTCCTTGTATGTGAGCTGAGTGCTAGTCAGTACATGTGTGTGAAAAAACAACCTGAGTGAAGCTAAAAGTTACTGGCAAGGAGCAAGGAAATCCACTCTCTGAGGTCATAAAGGGCAGGAAATAGTTCACATTCACAACACCCACACTGTACACACCTCACAATATATAAGGAACATTGCTTTAATTGCAGCATCAAGTTGGCCCTAGATTAAAAGCTGTCTGGTCTTTCATAACACAACATAGAAATAATCATCAGTTAAAATTTTAACTGTTAATGTTTTTGGCATTGTGCTTTGTACCATTTATTAAATAAAAAGTAAAAAAATAAAAAGACCAAACAAACAAACAAAAAAATAATCATCAAAAGGATTAAATACTTTCCAAGAAACTTAAGTGAAAGTGAAGTCACTCAGTCATGTCCGACTCTTTGTGACCCCATGGACTGTAGCCCACCAGGCTCCCCCATCTATGGAATTTTCTAGGCAAGAGTACTGGAGTGGGTTGCCATTTCCTTCTCCAGGGGATCTTTCCAACCCAGGGATCAAATCCAGGTCTCCTGCATTGCGGGCAGATGCTTTACCATCTGAGCCACCAGGGAACTTAAAGCTCAAGAATATTTGAAGGAAAAAAAAATCCAGCAAATCAACAATGTGAAACCACAAAGTCTGCCATCCAATCAAAACTTATTAATGATGCAAAGAAGCATGAAAACACAACTCATGATGAAGACGACATAAATCAACAAAAACATATCAGAAACAACACAATGATAGAATTAGTAGACCAAACTAAATAACACACTTCTAAATAACCCATGGGTTAAAGAACAAATCACAAGAGAAATGAAAAAGTATGTGGAATAGAATGAAAATAAAAAACAAAATTTATAGGATGCAGCTAAAGCAATGTTTAGAGGGAAATTTACAGTTTAATGCCTGTATCGAAAAAAAAGAGAAAGATCTCAAATTAATCACACATGTATTTAACCAAAGCTGGCATAGACTAAACCCAAGGTAAGTAGAAAGGACCCAAAAAAGCACACAAATCAATAAAACTAAAAACACAAAAACAAAAGAGAAACTCAATGAAATGAAAAGCTGGTTCTTAGAGAAAATCAATAAAATTGATACACCTCTTGCTGATAAATACAGTATTTCAATAATACTGTATTTTATGGACTCTGAAATCTAAAATTTTCATGTATCAAGAAATATTCTTCTTTTTTATCACCTACTTTAAAAAAAGCAAAATGAACCCAACGCAAGCAAGAGGAAGGAACTAATAAAAAGCAAAATTTGGTGAAATTGAAATTAAAAGAATAGAGAAAATTCAAACTAAAATCTCATTCTTTGAAAGGCTGTAAGCTGACAAGTTTCTAAGCCATATTGATAAAGAAAAAAAGACAAATCACTGATATCAAGAATGCCTGAGTTTGCAGTGACGTGATTTCTATGTAGAAAATCTTTAAGAATTGCTGAAAAGCTGCTAGAACTAATAAATGGGTTTAGCACAGCTGCAGGCGATAAGGTCAACATTAAAAAAGCAACAATGTCTACATGGACAACAGTTAATAATCACAAATTGAAAAAATTTTTAAATATGATTTACAACAGTGTCAAAAAAATGAAATAGGGATCAACTGACAAAAGATACAAGATACACACACTAAAAATATAAAACAGTGTTGAAAGAAACTGAAGACCTAAATAAATGGAGAGATATACTGTATTCATGAATTAGAAGTCTCAATATGGTTAAGATGACAATTCTTCTCCATATTAATCCACAGATTTGAGGGAATCTCCATCAAAACTTGAGCAGACTTTTTATAAAACTTGACAAACTGATTAGAAAATTTATTTGGAAATATAAAGGACCTAGAATAGCCAAAATTATTTTGAAAAAGAACAAAGTTAAAGGACTTACACTACTGATTGTAAGACTCAATATGAAGCTACAGCAATCAAGACATAACATAGCTCACTAGAATAGAAGGTTCCTAAAATAAATCCACACATATATAGTTCAGTTCAGTTCAGTTCAGTCGCTCAGTCGTGTCCGACTCTCCGCTATAGTTAGTTGATGTCAATAAAGATGCCGTAGTAATTCAATGAAGGAAAGATAATCTTTTCAAAAAACTGTGCTGGAACAATTGGATAGCCATAAATAAGCAAAAAATGAACTCTGTTATATCACACCATACACAGAATTTAACAAAACTGGATCATACATCTCAGCACAACAGATGAAAATATAAAGCTTCTAATAGAAAATACAGGAGAAACCTTAGGGACCTTGGATTTGGCAAAAAAAATTTTTTAATACATGACGCAAAAAGCAGGAACTATACAAAGAAACTGATGAACTGATAACTTATAAAAATATTTGTTCTTCAAATGACATTGCTACAAAAATTAAGTCAAACCACAGACCAGGAGAAAGTATTTGCAAAACATACATCTGACAAAGGATTTGGAAAAATCTCAAAATCATGCTGAAAAAGCCAAACCAAAAAGAAAAAGAAAAAAAAGTACATATTGTAGGATTCCATTTACACAAAATATTTAAAATTTATAGTGACAGAAAGCAGACCAGACTAGATAGGAGGTCAGGGAAGGAAAAGAGAGATGCAAGAACAAATCAGAAAAAGGCACCAGGAAATATTTCTGGGTGATAGACAGGTTCATGGGCTTCCCCAATGGCTCAGCAGGTGAAGAATCTGCTTGCAATGCAGGAGGTAAGGGTTCGATACCCATGTTGGGAAGATCCCCTAGAGGAGGGCATGGCAAACCACTCCAGTATTCTTGTTAGGGAAATCCCATGGAGAGGAGCCTGTCAGGCTATAGTCCAGGAGGTTGCAAAGAGCTGGACATGACTGAAAACTTAGCACACACACAGATATGTTCATCTTGACTGTGGTGATAGTTTCCATCTCACTGGTGTACACATACACCAAAAGTCAAACTGTTATACTGTAAATATGTGTACATTACTGGACCTCATTATATTTCAGTAAAGCTGAATGTAAAGAAAGAAAAGAAGTAGAATGAAATGTCAAGTACAAAACTTTGGAGAACCTTTGACATTTAAGGATAGAAGAAAGAAAACCAATCTCTAAGAAGAAAGAAAAACTCATCAAAGGCAGGATAAAAGATGCAAACTATTACAGTTATCAGAGAACTTCAGGAGAGTTATAAATAGTGTAGAATGAAAAGGAAATTAAGAAAATTGGTGATTAAGATGAGTGGATTTAGGCATTAGGAAATATGTATTAAAAAAAACCAAAAACTCAGAGGTGACCAAAGAGGTCACCAAATTACCATTGGTCATTCTGACCAATGAAGTCAGAATGTCAAGGGTTAAGAGAGTGGGAGGTCAATAAGTAGACAGCAGAAGGATAGCACTCATGTGACAATTATTAAAACAAAAAAAAGAGAAAGTTGATGCAAAGTAGAAGTTTCACTCATTAGTTTTATGCTCCTTTCCTTCTTGACAACCATAGACAATATAAATGAATTTATATTTTACTGGCATCATAATCAAAGATGTTGCATTAATCTACTATATCATTAAGGTTTTTTCCCAGGATCCAAAGCATTATGACATTTAAATAAAAATATTCCTGACAACTTTTTCCACCCTTTCAAAGTTCAATACCTAAGAAATGACTGATGGGGGAGGATGTTCTGGTAACAACCCTGTTGAGGACCTGCTCCAGAATTTCTTGTCTGATCATCTCATGGATCTAAAAGAAACAGAAGAATCAATAAAATATTCCTTGGTGACCTTCAGCTTACAATTGTATTAATACCTATTAGGCAGAATAAAGAATAGTTAGAATATGGGTAAAACTGGACTGCTTATTTCAAAGACAAACATAATGTGAATCATCTGGAAAGAATCATTCAATTCAACTCTTATCCTGTACTCAAATGATTCATTAACCAGGCAAACTTTTATTAGCCTAAAAGAGAGATCATATGAAAGTACTGCTACATGTAAGGTCCAGCAGCAAACAGGAATAATTCTACCTAGGTATCTACTATATGCCAATGTCCATATTTCTGACAGTATGCATAACTTTCATATTAAAATTTAAAAGCCCATAAAAAGCCCTGAAAAATTTAGAAAATCTTCACCAACCCTGTCCTCAGTTTCTAGAAGCAGAGTAGTTGCCTTAAAAAAGACCTGTTTTGATTTTTTCCTTGAACTTTAGCCAAATTTCATACCTGAACTTGATTACTTTCGATAGAGACTGATTTCTTTCAGACTCTGGACTAATAATTTGATTATTAGTAAATTCTATGTTCTACAGATACCTTGACAAAGACAACAACTGTGTGAACCAAGTAGAACCTTTATTTTAAAAAGAGATTAATTTAGAAACAAAAAAGATTAAGTCTCTTATTCTAAGAATGTTTTAAAATCAGATTACTGTTAAAGAGTCACGTGTATCTAACACACAACCCTCAAGGACTATTATATGGTATTCACTTCACTTCTGGATCAGAACATCAGATTTACATTTAGATTGACCTCCAGATAACACTGTCAGCAGATACTTTTGGTGTGTAAATACACTGAAGAATGGATGTCAAGATGACTTAAGAGAAATCACTAGCAAAGCAAATTTGTTTAGCCTCAGCTATGATCTTACTTAGACTGAGATAACAGTCATAATATGGTAATGAATTAAAAGAATATAAATTTCCCACTTGGGGTTCTTCAAAAACAAATCAAACCAAATAGGCATGATTCTTCAAGTTTGATGTTCTACAGCGACCTAAAAGATTATTTTTTGTATAAGGGAATAAAAAAAACCCAGAAATGATTTACTGCTAGAGGAAGAAGAGGAAATCATAAGGAAGCTAACTTATATTCAAACTTCTAAGAAATGGTCAGAAAGACCAGAAATTATAATATATGAAAAACAGATAAAAAGTGAGAAAGTATTTCATCAAACTGCATCTATTAATGTTTCAACTATTATCCCAATTTCTGTTCTGGGAAACTGCTACATACTCAAATTGCCCAGTCCTCCAAACTCCCAGGTGAATGTCCTATTTGTAATATAATACAACAAAAAGAGGGAATGGTTGCTAAACTAGAGTCTCACCTTGAAAGTTTCCAATAGGATATTAGCTCCCAGCTTACAAGCATGCTGGTTTGGCATTCTAGAAAGACCTGAGCTGGTTTCAGCAGTTTTTCCATCAAGAATCTTCTTTGGTCCATAGGAATCCATTAAAATGAAGCCAAATTCTACCAAGCCCTGAGTAACATGATCCCAACTATGAACACTGCAGGAAAACAAAGTTTAGTTAAGAAGAAAAACTTAATAAATTACCTCTACATTCTTTGCCATGTTACACATTTCCCAAACTTGACCTGTATAACCAACACTCCACATGAGTCTTTTCTTTTCAAGTGCCCTTAATCTGGCAAAATTCTGAATTTTTGGAGGAAAAGTAATGGGGAATTGGTAGGCAAGCAATCTCTACCAACAGATCACCATGAAAATCCAGAAACTATGGAACATGAAGCAACATATGGAAGGAATTGGAACATTTCAGTGTACAGATCATTAAAGACTGCCATTCAAGGTTTCATGACTACATGTTAATTTCTGCTTCTACTATTCCCCTCATGCCAATAACAACACTTATATAGATATGCTTACAAGTTTGTCTTCCTCTCTAGATTGAGATTCTGTATGGTGGAGAGCACACTGTAGTCATATTTTTGCACAGTTCAGTTCAGTCGCTCAGTCGTGTCCAACTCTCCGCGACCCCATGAATCACAGCACACCAGGCATCCCTGTCCATCACCACCTCCCAGAGTTCACTCAAACTCATGTCCACAGAGTTGATGATGCCATCCAGCCATCTCATTCTCCGTCGTCCCCTTCTCCTCCCGCCCCCAACCTTTCCCAGCATCAGTCTTTTCCAGTGAGTCAGTTCGTCGCATGAGGTGGCCAAAGTATTAGCCTAGCACAAATTTTAGCATATAGAAGGCACTCAGTAAATATTTATAGTAGGAACATTTGCTGCTGCTGCTGCTAAGTCGCCCCAGTCGTGTCCGACTCTGTGCGACCCCATAGACGGAAGCCCACCAGGCTCCCCCGTCCCCGGGATTCTCCAGGCAAGAACACTGGAGTGGGTTGCCATTTCCTTCTCCAATGCATGAAAGAGAAAAGTGAAAGTGAAGGCACTCGGTCGTGTCCGACTCTTCATGACCCCATGGACTGCAGCCCACCAGGCTCCTCCATCCATGGGATTCTCCAGGCAAGAGTACTGGAGTGGGGTGCCATTATTTATTTCATATTCATAGTAGGAATTGGACTGATGAATGATTGGATTTCAAAAGCATGAAATAAAACTACAAACAAGCAAGAGAAACCCTGGTGATTTTATACCACTTAATGTTACCACTATAGTGGAAATCATGTTTATAGTAACCTTTATATCATTACATCTACCTGCTAAACAGCAACAAATTATAATGCAGCATTAAAGAATGAAGGAGACAGTTGTGAATAGATTCTCATAACATTCTGACAGATTTTGAACATAGTCACACTCTGGGGATCTGGGATCAAGATAATAAAATGAGTACAGGCTCCATTTTTCCCAACCTGAATACCTACAAATGACAGAAAAGAGAGATATAACTGTATGTGAATGTCTATATGTGGTGCATGCATACAATCCATGATAACGTGGAAAAATAAGAGGTGCTTTGACTCTCTAGAAATTATGAGGAATCCTTAAAAAATGAAAGTAATAGAAGGAAAGAGGAAATCAGACAACATTATGCAGACTGAAAGGGTGCCTCCAAAAGCGGGTGCCAAGGGCAGGTATGCTGGGAACTAGAAGGAACCCTAGGGCAACTTTTGTGGTGACTGGCTAGGATATCCCTGAATGAAGTTCGATACACAGCAGCCTCCACCTTTTTCTCCAAGACCTCACTGCATCTGGGGCCTGAGAGGCAGAGCAGCACTCTGAGGGGATGACAACACGTTGGAGGATTAGGGAGACACCACCTAGAAGATTAGCCCCTGCCTGGCACATCCTACTGCTGTCCTCAAATCACTGAGACACAGTGTGTTAAATAAATACAGCACTCTCAAACTAATGCGGAACGTCAAATACAATAATAAGGAAATAAGCAATCACCAAATACAGTAAAATACTACTACCAGGAAAGAGAAGCACCAAACTCAACAAAGAGAACCAACCCCTACGGGAAAAGATTAATGGAACAAATAGAAAATTTTAAAAGTCTAATGAATATTCTCAGAGAAGAGAGAATATTATTGCATGAAACAAAAAAATAAACTGATAGGAAAAACAACCAAATGGAAATTTTGAAAATAAAAAACATGATGGATAGAGTGAAAACCTCAAGAGATGGCCTAAGAACAAAATGCGCAGAACTGAAGAAGTAACTAAAGAGTGAGCTAAGGAATTTTTAGTTTATTTTGGCTGTGCCAGGTGTTAGTTGTGGCATGCGGGATCTAGTTCTCTGATTAGGAATCAAACCCAGGGCTTCTGCATTGAGAGCATGGGTTCTTAGCCACTGGACCACGAGTGAAGTCCCAGGAATTTTTGTAGAACTTGACATAAAAAGACAAAAATACAAAAAGTATGAAAGAAAAATTAAGACATAGTATACAGATCAAGATATTCCTAGAGAAAAAGGAGAGAGTACTCAAAAAAAATAAAAGAAGAAATACATTTCAAGAGGAAATACATGAATCCTTATAGTGGAAGGGCACACCAAACCCCAAACAGAAATCAGATGGGCCAAAGTATGAGATTCAAAGATAAATGTAAAGAAAGAAACCAGTAAAATAATGAAGTCTAAGTAAGTATTGCTTGTTAGTAATAATGCTGAACAAGAAGGAAGTGGAGAAAGTATGCTATGCACTAACGTTCTCATTTTGGAAAGAAGAGGCAGTTACAATCCGTTTTGCTACAAAATGTCTTATCTGTAATGTGAAAGATTTCATATGTGATTGGTACACAGGGGAATAAGTATAACCGAGAAGTTGTATTGGTTCACAGGTGATTTTTTTCCTAGTGTATTAATGTTTTCCACCTCCAAGTTATCTGCAGGTAAACACAAAAATTGTCAACAGAGCTAAGTACAGCAAACCAAAACCACAAAAAACGCATGACTCAGTAAAGATTGTTGTAACGGCTGACGTACATTCTGAAATACAACACTAACCATGAAAATACCAACCAGGATGGTAACCAGTTTTTTTTTCTATTTGGTTAAAGAGAGATTTGCCTAAAACTGCTAATCAGTTGTCTAAAACTAATTCAATTCCATCCATCAGTCCCAAACTCCCAACAGTTACAGTAAACAAAGCTGTTTTTTATTTACCTAAAAAGCCAATGAAGACTTAGATCAATAGAGTAGTAATAGCATGAAAGGAGCAAAGGTACCTACTTCAGTTTCATATTCTTGCTAATAAAGTGGCCAAGAAACCAGGCCTTGGGATTCAAGAATCTTTTGATACAGGGAAGTCTGCTTGATCAATTTTAAGGGATTTAAACCTTGATATATGAAGTCAACAGCTATAAGTCAACAGTTTTTTCTGATGGGCCATAAGTACGGTACCACACTGCATTTTCTAGCACTAAATAGCTTACAAACCTTATGGTTCATAAACTTACCTATTATTTACCACTTCCAAGATCATGGTTGAAATACAACATCCATGAGGAAACAGACTCTGAATATATTTTGAGCCTTGGAGAAGCTGAAGATCCTTAAAGCTTTTTATCACTGAAGACTTTAAAAAGTCAAACACCTAACATAATGAAAGAAATAGGAAAATGAAGCAAAAACTGTATAGTCCATACTAGAGAATCTTAACCCTGTAACTGTTCCTACTTGCTGCCACACACTCATATCCCTACAACTGTTTCACTAGATGAACATGATGCAAAAATTATGACTTTCAGTGAGAACTTAAAGGAGCTGAAGACATGCCTGACTTGCGAGAAAGTCAGCTAAAAATCAATATTATGCACACTCAGGGAAGCACATATGAGAAAAAAGGGCAAAGGATTTTATGTTTTCATTCTCGCAAATAGCCTATTCTCATTAATTTCAACCTGGTCAAGGACTATTTCTTAGAAAGCTACAACGTAATACAACTGCTATGAACACCCAGCTAAACTTGCCAGTCTTGCTACCTGGACTGTGTGATGCTCCCACTGCTATTCCCATCTCAGCCCCTGGCTTGCCACAGAGTCAGAAACTGAAGGATAAATCAAGTATCTGAAGAAATCTTCAAGCAGCTCCCAGAGAAGAGTGTGGGCCTACATTCTTACAGGGGAATTTGCTGCTGGCAAGATGGGAGTGAAATTGTTTAGGAAAGGATAAACAGGTTTTTATACTCCTTATCAACTACAGAAGGAAACCAAAAGTCACTCATAAATACCTGTTCCTCAAATCTTTGTACTCTTGTTACAGAGAGCAAGAGGGCGATGCTGAAAGGACATATAATACTGCTGAAATCTCCTTGCTGTGCTGCCTAGAACAGATAAACCGAAAAGAAGTCATAACTTATATCTGAAAAATGTAACAAAGCCTACTTAAAAACAGGTCCTTAAGTGGATCAGAAACCTACACCTAAGAGCTAAAACTGTAAAACTTTTGGGACTTCCCTGGCAGTCCAGCAGTTAACTCCGTGTTTCCAACTCAGGGAGTGCAGGTTCGATTCCTGATTGGGGAACTAAGATCCCACATAACACAGTATGACCAAAAAAACAGCCTGTAAAAACTTTTAAAAGGAAACACAGCAGAAAATTTTCAAGACTTTGGATTAAAGATTTCTCAGATACAATGCCAAAAATATAATTTATGTAAGTAAAAAACTGATAAACTGGGCCTCATTAAAAATAAAAACTCTGTGCTTCAAAAGAAACACCATTAAGAAACAAGCCACAGAATGAAAAAAATATTTGCTAATTACATACATGATAAAGGACTTGTACCCATAATATGCAAAGAAATCTTTAAACTATGTAAGTCATTCAATCAAAAGATGGGTAAAAGATCTGAATAGACATTTCATCAAAAATATCATTGCTGTTGCTGTTCAGCTGCCAAGTCATGCCTGACTCTGCAATACCAAAGATATTAGAATGGCCAACAAGCCGTTTTATAGCTATTAAAATAGGTATAAAAAAACAGACAGTAACAAATGTTGGCCAAGATGTGGGAAAAAAAGGAGTCCTCATACGGTGCTGATGGCTATGTAAAATGTTGTAGCCACTTTGGAGGACAGCTTGTAGTTTCTTTAAAATATAAACATAAATATACTACAAAACCCAGAAATTCTACTGGTAGGTATCTATCAAGAGAAATAAAAACATATGTCCCTACACAAAGACATGCATTTGGATGTTCACAGCAGCATTATTCATAATAGCCAAAAAGTAAAACCAACTGCAATGTCCATCAACTGGTGGACATCTAATCAATGGATACATACACACACAGTAGAAGACTATTCAACAACAAAAAAGAATGAAATACTGATAAATGCCATAACATGGATAAAAACCTTGAAAAATTATGCTCAATGAAAGAAGCTATACACAAAAGATTACATATTAAATGATTTCATTTATATGAAATGTCTGGGAAAGGTAAATCTATAGAAACAGGCATGAAGGATCTTACAAGGTGATGAAAATGTTCCAAAACTGAATTATGATGATGGTTGTTGCACAACTGGGTAAATATGAAAAATCACTGAATTATACTTTAAAATGAGTGTATTCTACATTACATAAATTGTAATTCAAAGTTAAAAAATAGGTTTTTGAGCCCTAAATGTTAGACAACAAAAGAAAAAAAGAAATCGAAGATGAATAAAACAGAAAACCAACCAACAAAAACAAAACAGTAAACAAATACAAAACTGGTTCTTTGAAAAGAACAGTTACTAGAAACCTAAATAAAAAAAGAGTAAATAGACACAGAGAAGATAAAGGAGCTTTAAAGGCTACTTTTCACATTTGGTCTTTAAATATGTTTTCCTACAAAAGGGACCTGAGGCTCCTTTGAGAAATCAGATGCGATAAGGAAAGTACAGGGGTCTTGGATAGCTTATACCATGGAAGTGCTCAAAGACTAACGCGGCCATGTCAGAAGGACACATAAGCCAACTTCAGAGATCCAAATGGCCAAATATGGATCATTTTGGGTACTGTTTATGAGTACATGGAATTTTAAAAGGTTCATGGTTGCATAACAATATTCAAAACAATAGAGGGAGGTGTGAGGCTCTTTTCACAGAAAAAAAACTAGAAGGAATGACCAATAAAAACTTCTGATTTTAATTCTACCAATTTGCAACTCCCAGTATAATTACTGATTTAGGACAAGAATCATTAATAGATGAGAAACCAAAATCCACTGTGTGAAAGGTTGCTAAGGAAAGGATTTTCACATGTCTCAAATTATGACCCCATGGATTACTTTCTAATTACAAAGGGAAACATATATCTTTGCAAGTGAAGAAAACTGCTGGTCCTTGTCTTAATAAAATGATTTGGCTAAGATTTCCTGATACTATGAGCCTTTTGACGTGATGCAATAGAATAGTGATGGCAAAATAAAGCCTCTGGGACAAATCTAGCTCACCACCTATTTTTGTACAGTCCATGAGCTAAGACTGCTTTTCACATTTTTAACTGTTGAAGGGAAAAAAGTAAAGGAGTAATAGTATTCCATAACACATGAAAATTAAATAAAGTTAAAACTTAGTGCCCATAAAGTTTCACTGGCCCACAGCCACACTCATTCATTCATGTGTTGTCTCCAGCTGCCTTCTTGCTACAAGAGTACTGTAGCGGTGACAAGAGGCCATACCATCTGCAAAGCCTGAAATAGTTTATCTGGTCCTTCAGAGAAAGTTCGCTGACTCCAACAAGATAAAAAACACACAGCACTTGTGACATATTCTCATCAAAAATGTTTAACTTGAATCTAATCATGGGGAGACAATACGACAAATCTGACAATGTGAGACACAAGAAACTGGGCAGGATTCTTAAAAAATTCAATAAAAAGGTATTAATCTTTATGAGACACATGTGGACATATTCAGGCACTGAAGTGTCAACATTTCTTCTTCTAAATGGCTCAGAAAAATATATTTGAGAGAGGTGAGATAAGGTAAATGTAGCAAAATACTTAAAGAGTTCAAAACATTTCTAATTTTTATCTTACTACTTCACAAATATTTAAAAATGACTAAGCTTCACAAAACTCCATGATTTACTATGAGAAAGAGACAATTTCCCCAATTCACAAATAAGGAAAGAGGTCAAGAGTGAAGTTCATGTAATAATGGAGCCAAGGCTAAATTTTGAATTTCCTACAGAACAGTCTTCATCTTTAAAAAAAACAAACAAAAAAACCCCTAGAACACTTAAGATGTGCTTTTAAAAAGGGACTTACTTAAGAATGTAGTGGTATCATGCATCTTCCACTTTCAAAAGAGACCCTCTAGACCCAGGGTCATTCTATAGAATTTCTACGTATTGGTTTTCTGTCATTAAACGGCATAAAAAGAGGCTTGAGTTCAAACATCCTTGTTTCATAAAGAGATCCTGGATCACCTTAAGAGTCTGGTTACTACCTTTAAGTGTCTCAGTAGTTCTCTTCCTAGCTCAAAATCCAACTTGATGGCAAACACAATGTGTAGAATAATGGTGCCTTCCACGTGACGAAGTTCATCCAATGGTACAGTAACAAGATCCAAGTACCTAAAAGATTCAACAAAAAGGTTTGAGCTATAGCTTGACCAAGAGACAATGGTGCATTTGCTCATATGAATGAACAGAAAAACTCAGGCTGAACTAACAGGATCACTGGAGGCAGGCAGAAAGTACAAAATCTAGTCTTATTCTCTGCTCCTTTTCATAAAACTTCTTGAATCAACTGTCTATGGTCATTATTTCCACTTGTTTACCTCTCCCCAGTTAAATCCAATTCAATTAGGCTTCTGTGCCCTCCCTAACCTCCTTTTCAATCCTATTTGATTATCCTTGCAAGGGCTACAAATGACCTCTACATTGTCAAAATCAATAATCAAGTCTCGTCTTAATTAAAGCCTCAGTAGATCTGACACAGTTGACCCCTTTCTTTCTGGAAACACGTTCTTCTCTTAGCTCCTGGGGCACTGTCACTGGCCTCAAAATATTTGTGCTGGCTCATCCTTCAAGTGGTGGAATGCCTCTGAGAGTTCAATCTTGGGTTCCTTTTCTCTTTTCACAGCTTACCCAGGTGACCCTAAAGAGCCTACAGGCTTCAGTCCCTTCCAATCTGTACCTCTGGTCCCAACGTCTCCCTGAAACTCCAGACTGCCTGCTCAGCACCTTCATATAAGATACTAATATATATCTCAAACTTACATGGTAAAAACTGAGCTTATTCTCCTCTAAACCTGCTTGTTCTGTCAGTCTTTCCTAACTCAGTATACAAGAACAACTTTTCATCAACTGCTCAAGTAAAATACCTTAAAAAGTTATTCCAGGTTAGTAGACTGAGACAGGATTAAAAGCACAAATTCTGCAGACAAATTGCTTGCATTCAAATCACAGATCCACCAATTTATGGCTATATAATCCCAGGAAATCCCTTAATTTCTCTGTGCTTTGGTTTCTCCATGCATAAAATAGAGACAAAATGGAGGTGCTGTAAAGTTTAAAGTGCTAAGAACAGTACTTGGCACACAGCAAGCATTCTACAAAAATTTGCTTCAAAAACTCTTTTCCAGCTATACCGTGCTGTGTCCTGCCTTTGGACTAACTGTTCCACTGATAATGTTCTTTTCCTTGATCTACATATCATGGCTTCAGTTAACACAGCACCTTCTCAGAGGTTTCCCTGACCACTCAACCTAATATAGCCATGCTGTCACTGTCACGTCATCCACTTGAAACTTATGCATAGCCCTTTCCACTCTAATACTTTTCTTGTCATTTCTTTTCTCGTCTCATTAAAATTTCTCCATGAGAGCAGGAACTTTGACTGGTTCATCACTGTCCCAGGTCCAGTAGCTTCTGGCACAGAATAAACACTTAATAAATGCCTTTGAAGTCTGTAAATACAGAGTCATTATTGCTGTTTTCCAGGAAAGATTAAAAGAGTTGAGGAGACTACACTATTTTTTAACTTTATTACTGAGCAGCTAAGGAGACTAGGGAAATTCCATACTTAGGGGAAGGTAGGGACTGAAGAGTTAGATAAGGAGATGATGAATTTGGAAAAATGATTTTATTTCTATACTCTCTGACTCACTCATCACCAGTTTGTTCCTCACTGTGCTGCTGATCTAGCTTGTTGAAGAAAGCTATGATTCCTGCCAAGACCCTCTTCCGGCTTCCCTGAAAAAGAATAAAACAAAATAAATAAGGGCAAGTTAAAGTACTTTTCAGCTTAAAGAAATTTCATGTATGAATTTAAATAAATTATAAGGCAGACTCACACTAAGAATTTATAGAACACTTTCATAAAAACACTTTTTCAAACAGCTTGAAATACATCTTAATATCAGACTCTAAGGGGCCTACAATCCACCCTTTCAGAGCTCTTCATCCATCTTCCTACCACACACATGAGACCAGAGATAACATACATTCACTCTGGCTGAGGACCATGACATTTTTAGTAGACCAAATCACCATACGTGAAATGAAAGTTTCTGTGTCCTAGTACATAAAATAAAGAGAATGAATAAGCTGAATGGTACTAACTGGTCATTACACCAGAGTTAAAAAAAATTTTTTTTATTTATTATACCTTTGAGGAGAGAACCAGAAGCTGATAGACCAAGGGTGGTATTTCTTGAAGATTCAATTTGCAGAACACCTTCAACACTTTTTCCACCACAAATTCCACCTCTTCTGCAGTCAGAGGGACAGCTCTGTGGATCAAAGATTCTAAAGGTTAGAGACTAATTTGGGAGATATCAGAATATTGTTAATTGCCTCTTTTGATTTTTCTCTAATGAAGAACCTTAAAGGAAACCAATAACCTTACCTCAGCAAAGTTATCTTGGAAAAAAACATCATAAAGTTATACTTTAAATAAGAAATTAAAGCAAAAAAGGGTGGGGGGAAATCTTGTAACAGAAAACAGAGGTACCAATACTCGTCCTCAGGAACGGTGGTATTTGAGCTTACTACATTTCAATTTCTAGCAGGTAAGTTCTCACAGCAGGATTAAAAAAAAAAGGGAATGATGATACTTACTTGAACAAAGAGGTGAGTTGGATTACATACTGATGATCCCACCTGATTAAAAATGAAAAAGAAAAGTTTACGTTGTTTTAACTTATTTACATGTTACTTTGTAAAATTAGCAAGGAAGAAAAGAATTAGGGCCATTTCAAGTTTGATTTGCTGCCACTGGGAAATAAGATCAAAGAAATGACAT
Source organism: Moschus berezovskii (assembly GCF_049115385.1). Taxonomy (NCBI): domain Eukaryota; kingdom Metazoa; phylum Chordata; class Mammalia; order Artiodactyla; family Moschidae; genus Moschus; species Moschus berezovskii. The sequence continues at coordinate 49,268,424 of NC_142480.1, forward strand.
TTAAAACAATGAAATAACAGTTTTTAACCTACCAGACTGGCAAAATCAAAGCCTGATGACATTCAATGCTGGTGAGATTGTGGTAAACAAACTCTTCACATACTATTTTGGGGAACATACATTGATATAATCCTTCTGGGAAGACAAGGTGGCGATACTACTTGTTGACTTCAAACATGCACATAACCAAAGAGCCACCCAGCTTACTATAGGAATATACCCATGTACATGCCTATAAAAGGCCACCCAGACATAAAAGAATGTTAACTGCAACATCTTTTATAATAGCAAAACCCCAAATAACCAATATTATTTATTGGGAAAAATTAAATAACCTAACAATTAGAGATTAGCCAAATATTAAAATACTATGGAACTATTAAAAAGAATGATGTAAAGTAGTATATGCTGACATGAACATATGTATTAAATGAAAAATGCAAGGTATACTACAATGTGGAATGAATAAACTTCTGTGTAATTAAGAATAAATGGATAAAGATACATGAGCTGATACATGCTTAAAATTATTTCTGTAAGAGACCTTCTGAACCATGAAAGCAGTTATCTCTGGTTTAGATAATCTAGTTCCTTTCAATATACTGAAGTATAATCACAGTATTATGTAACTTAGTATTCTATTCATTTCAGACTATATATATATATATATATATAAAAGTACGTATTACGGATTTCTTACTGTATATATACATATACACACAAAGATCTTTCATCTTTGCCATGTCTTTATATATTTCATTTTTAATGGGTATAAATTACATGGAGTGGCTCTTTCATAGCTTACATACCACAACTTACATATCTCTATTACTGTATCCTTAAGTTAGTCACAAATTTCTGTGTTGAAATATTCATGTATGAAGACTTTCTTACACAATGCAGTTTTTCCTTAGCGTAGACACTCATATTTCAGGTTTAAAGATAGAAATATCAGGTTTAAAGATAAAAATATCACTTATATATTCCCCCCCCCAAAAAAATAAAAGATAGTGGCAAGGTAACTTTCTAGCCTTGAAGACCCTGGGACTCCAAATAATACTATAGGGCTAAATTGCTGTGTTAAGATGGACAGTTAAGTAAGTAGAGACTATATGTATAACGTTAGAACAAAGAATACAGCAAATAACTTCTCTCAAAAACTGATCACAGACTGAATGGTTTTATACTGGCAAATCATAAACAAAAAAATGGACTAAAACTTCAGTGGTATAAATTCCCAAAATAATGGTATTCCTTTTTTTGGTGACTTGTAGTCCCGAGAAAAGTTCTTCATATTATTAAGGACTTACCTGCCAGAACAGAGGGTGTTAATCAACTGCTTCTTACATTCTTCCCCACTCAGTTCACCTAGAAATGCAAAATACACTTAAAAATCTGATTAAGTGGAGAGAAAAACCCACTAAAACTGGAAGAAAAATTACCTTTTCCATAAGTCAGATTTTCCTTTTTGGTACCAAGGGCAGTGAGAATGATGGGTAACAGCTCCAAAGATTTTCCATTTGTTAGCTTGCCTTCATTGATAGCACCAACAAACTCATTGGCTAATTCAACCAATAACTGTCCTGGAAAACGGTGAACCTAAAAGTTCATGGGATTAAAAAACATTCAGCAGATATCTAGATGTTTGATACCTCTTTCCAAAATACAGTCTTTTGCTGAGTTGACAGAACTGGCATTGAAGCCCAAAACTGATTCTAAAAGTGATTCAGGGAATCATTCTGCTCTGGTAAAGGATTTCAAAAGGTCAGGATCTTCTATCAGTCCCCTGATGTTCTTAAATATTCCAGGTCTTGAAAGAGACACTGATACTGGAAAAGTAACATAAACATCTAGGTGGTTTATGGCTCATTCATCGGCTATTTTGTTTTAGAACGGTAGTTCTTACTTATAAACAGGAACTATGGTGAGTTTGGGACACTTAGGTTTTCCCTCCCTCAACAAATTACAAATCCCGCTCCAAATCGAACCAAAACCAAAAAAGTTTTTGTTTTCCATCTCACCTCCAGCATTAGCAATCCTATGATTTCAGATGTTACTTCTTTCTGTAAATCCCCTGATTCCAACAACTGGATACAAAAACTGTATATCTTAAGTCTCTTAAGAGCTCCAGCTTCCACAGAACAGGGTAAACCTAATCGTTTTAAACATGTAGTACAGAAACAAAGAAAGAAAAAAGGAAGAAGTCTTACAAGGTTGAAGGGTAAACAGGAATAACAAACAGCTTTGCAGTTGAATATAGATACAATTATCGAAATACTTATTACTATGGTACTTAGAACAGCAATATTTAGGAGCTTTGAAAAAGTCTTTTAATTTAGACAGAAAACGGAAATACCACCTTTTCTGTACACTTTCATCCATGCCATTAATTTTTTTTTTATGCCATTAATTTTTAAAGTAATTTTATAGTGCAGAAGAAGGAACACCTTCTAATATTTCTTAAAGCTTTTCTGGGATCCAGCAACCCAAATTAAGTAACATACTTTATATCAAAACATCATCACTGATTGAAGTCAGCAGGAAAATAGAGAAAAATACCTTGAGATGAATGGGGGAAAAAAACCCCACACATTCCAAAAGTTATTGGATACAGCTAAAGTAGAGCTTAAAACAAAACCTATAGTTGTACATACCTACATTAAAAAAGATCTCAAATCAATAACCCAAGCTTCTACCATAAGGAATTATAAAGAGATGAAACTAAACTCAAACCAAGTGAAAAGAATATAAAAATAAAATCAGACACAAATGAAAGAAAGAATAGAATAATAATAAAAATCAAGGAAACCAAATCTTTTTCTTTGAAAAGAAACAAAATTGACGAATCTTCAGAATGACCAAGAAAAAAAAGGGAGAATGAAATTACTAAAATCAGGAATGAGAGTGGCATTACGACCAATCTTGCAGAAATAAAAAAAAATAAAGTAATACAATAAACAACATATGAAATGAATAAATTGCTATAAAGACACAAAGTATCAAAATTGACTAAAAAAGATAATAGAAAACCAGAACAGACTTATAAATAAAGACCGAATTAGCAATAAAACCTCTTCTATAAAGAAAAGTCCAGAACCAAATGGCTTTACTGGTGAATTCACCAAACATTTAAAGAATTAACAGCAACTCTTCCAAAGAACGGAAGAGAAGGTAACATTTCCAAACTGAGTCTATGAGGTCAGTATTACCTTTATACCAAAACCAGACAAAGATATTCTAACAAAAGTATGAACGATATTCCTTGTGACTACAGATGCAAAAATCCTCAACAAAATATTAGCAAACTAAACTCAGCAATATGAAACAAAGATTGTACTCTCTAACAAAACTGGATTTAACCCAATAACACAATACTGGTTCAATGTATGAAAATCAATTTCATATACCACATAAATAGAATAAAGGATAAAAGTCACATGATCACCTCAGCAGATACAGAGAAAGCATTTGAAAATTTCAGTACTGTTTCATGATTAAAAAAAACACTCAACAAACTAGGAACAGAAGGAAAACTCCCTAACCTGATAAAGGGCATCCATGAAAAACCCACAGCTAACATCATACTTACTAAAAAAAAAACTGAAAGATTTCCCCCTGAAATCAGGAAAAAAATAAGGATGTTCATTCTCAGCATTTCTATTCAATATTGTACTGGAGGTTCCAACTGAGGTAATTAGGTTAGAAAAATAATAAAAGGCATCTAGATTGAGAAACAAGCAAAGTTGTATCTATTTGAAGATGACATAATTTTGTTTACAAGGGATCCACAAAAAAGAAACTATTAGAACTAATAAACAAGTACAGGAAGGTTGCAAGATATGAGATCAATATACTCATCTACTGTGTTTCTATACACTAGTAGTGAACAATGAGAAGATAAAATTAAGAAAACAATCTCATTTACAATCACCCCCAAAGAATAAAATACTTCAGAATAAATTTAATAAAAGTCGTGCAACACTTGTACTCTGAAAAGTACAAAATATTGTTGAAAGAAATGAAAAAGAACCTAAGTAAATGGAAAGATATACTATATTTATTAATGGAAGACGTATAAAGATAGCAATGCTTTCCATAGACAGATTCAACATAATCCCTACCAAAAACCCAGTTTCTGTTTTTTGCAGAAATTGACAAGCTAATCTTAAAATTCATATGAGAACTCAAGGGACCCAGAATATCCAAACTAATTCTAAAAAAGAAAACAGTGGAGGACTTACACTTTGCAATTTTAAAGCTTACCACAAAGCTATTCTAATCAAGACAGTGTGGTACTGACACAAGGAGAGACATGTAGATCACGGGAATACAACTATGAGTCCAAAAATAAACCCTCACATTTATGGGCAACTGATTCTCAATAAAGGTACTACTGAAAATGGGAAAAGAGATTTCCCTGGTGGTCCAGTGGCTAAGACTCTGTGCTCCCAATGCAGGCGGCCTAGGTTCAATCCCTGGTTATGGAACTAGATCCCACATGCTGCAACTAAGACATAGCACAGCCAGATAAACAAATATTTTTTTTAAAAGAAGAAAAAAAATGGGGAAAAATGAAGCTGGACTACTACCTCACATCTTATACAAAAATGAACTCAAAAATGGATCAAAGTTAGAAATGTAAAAGCTAAGATTATAATCTTGAAAAGAAAACAGGTATAAATCTTTGTAACTTTGGATTAAGCAATGATCTTTTAGATAAAAAACCAAAAGCGCAAGCTACAAAAAATTAAGTAGACATCAAAATTGAAAACTTCGTGCATCAAAAGATACCATTAAAAAAATGAAAAGAACCCAAAATGGAAGAAAAACTTTGTGATTCATACATCTAATAAGGGACTTGTATCTAGAATATTTAAATATTACAACTCAGTAAAAAAAATATAATCCAATTTTTAGTACATGGATTATATCTCAATATAATTATATCTCAAAACGTCATCATTAGCTAACTATTGGTCCTTCATAGCACTGATTTAACAGGATTAAAATAGTTATGAGGCAGTTTCCATAAATATTCGATAATTCATGCTATTCTGAAACTAGGATTTCCAAATCTATGATTTTAAATAAGGTAAAAATAAGGTTAGTTACAGAAGTGGGAGCCATGATAACCTGTTCCCAGTTTTACTCTTATTACTTTCACTTAGTATACATAGGCAGCAGCTCCTGATTCTCCATTACTTCCTGGTCTCTGATATTACTACAAAATAATCATTTAAAAAGTTTTCAAATTTTAAATATGTGTTTTTGAACCCTTGCAAGTCAAGACCCAATTACTTGAGAGGGTAAGAAAAATAAACCAAGTTAAAATAACCTGCTAAGGGTCTAAAGCCACTTTTAACTTATGCTTATAGAATTTTATTCTACTACAATTTACAAAATGATTGTGAGTTACAATCTGCAACAATATACAACTGGCCCTTATTCAAGATACAGAAACAAATATGCCCCGCTGGGAATTCAGCATCTCTAAATAAGTCAAGTCAACTAAGATATTCCATTTCGTTAACTCAGAGCTCCTGAGCCTCTTGTTAAACACAGATTAAGTATTAAACATTGCTGTTCTCCACAAGCTTAAAAAAGCACAAGTAAACCAAACTGTATTTTATGAAGTACATCCTTTACAGGTTCCAAAACTAGCAATACAATCTCAGATAGCCACTTCTACCTGCCTTAGAAAAATTACTTAAGTCCACAAGATAGTGCTATTGATTCTGCAAAATCCCCCAAACAGAAAAGTTTCAGTGGGGCTTCAAGCAATACGAAAAGTAGCAATAGGAGCCAAAAGTAAACAAACATACCAGTGAACCCAGAGAGAGAAGTGGCATTATTATTACCTTTGAATATGGCTTTCAGCAGTGCTCCAGCAGATTTTCCTTTCACTGCCTGATTCTGAAGGAGGTCAGTCAGCTACAAAGAAAGGAAAAGGTCCAAGTCTGGCAACAATTTCCCTTTTTGAATGACCTAAACTCCCAATATGAAAAACGCTCACCTGTCAGGATCATACCTTTCAGAAATTCCAGGCATCAAAGATAACATATGTATTCACTTTATAGCAGGGTGGATTGTTAAGATGATACTGGGCCATCAAGACGAAATTTATTCATACGTACAAACATTTATTAAGTATTTAATCAGCACTAGGTATTAAGCTATGTTCTTGGGGATATACATTCATCCAACAAATACTCTTTGAATATATTCTTCTTCCTCAGCATTAGGTATACAAGAATGAACAAGACAGACATGAATAGTCTGACTCAGTTTACAGTAGGACAGAAGGAAAAAGGATAACAGGAAAAAAATCAGAAAAAGAAATGGTTGAAAGGACTGAAACAGACAATAATTGAGGAAAGGGAGGCAACTTCCGCTAGAGTAGTCAGGGAGAAAGCTTCTCTGAGGTGGAGGACATTTCCATATAGAGAACTGGAGGATGAGAAAAAGCTGGTTATGCAAAGGGGAAAAGGAAGACACTTCAGATGAAGGCATTGTTACATGCAAAGGTCCTGAAGCAGCAAGGAGTTTGGCAAGTTGGATGGCCTGAAAAAAGTTTAAAAGACCAATTTGGATGAATAGTAGTAAGGAAGAATGGCACAAGATGAATTTCGAGAGAACCAGACGATAAGAATCTTGTAGGCCATGGTAGGAAGTTCAGATTTTTGTCAAAATGCAATAGAAGTAACTAAAGAGAAAAGAGGAGAGGGACATGACAGATGTTTAAAAAAAAAATCAGTCTTCCTCCTGTGGTAGAAAATACACTGTGGAAGGGTTTAAGAGTGAAATAGAAATATGTTAGGAGACTGCTGAGCAAAAAAGAGATAATGGCCTACACTGACATAATCAGAGAAGTCATGAGTTGAACTGTGTTCCCCTCCAAAATTCATGTTTAAGTTCTAAACCCCAGCACCTCAGAATGTGATTTTATTTGGAAACAGGGTCATTGTAGATGTAATTAGTCAAGGTGAGGTCATATGAGTAGGTCCTAATCCAGTATGACTAACGTCCTTAGAAGAATGGGAAACTTGGGACACAAGCACATACACAGTAAGAATGCTATGTGAAGATGAAGGCAGAGACCATGGGTGGGTGACACAAGGCCAGGAATGTTGAAGACTGTCAGCAATCGACCAGAAGCTAGGCGAGAGGCATGAAATGGCTAATCACAGCCCTAGTAGGAACCAACAATGCTAACACTGTGATCCTGGACTTCTAGTCCTCAGAACTGTAAAAATAAGTAGCTACTGCAGTTTGCAGTACTTTATAAGATGAAGTACAGGTGGTCCCCAACTTAAAACAATGGATCAACTTACAATTTTTCAACTTTACAGTGGTGCAAGTGATACACATTCAGTAGATATTGTATTTCAAATTTTTATCCTTTCCTGCGCTAGTGATCAGCTTTGGGATCACAAGGATAAACAACCAATACACTTACAACCATTCTGCACCCATACAACCATTCAGTATTTCACTTTCTGAACAGTATTCAATAAATTACATGAAGATATTCAAGACCTGATTAAAAAATAGGCTGTTGGATGATTTTACCCAACTGAAGACTAATATAAGTATTCTTGGCACATTTAAGGTAAGGTTAGGCTACGATGTTTGGTCGGTGCATTAAACGCATTTCTGATTTTTTAATTTTTTAAATTTATTTAATTGGAGGCTAATTACTTTACATTATTGTATTGGTTTTGCCATACATTGACATGAATCTGCCCCAGGTGTACATGTGTTCCCCATCTTGAACACCCCTCCCTGATTTATGATATTTTTCAATGTATAATATTTTCAACTTAAAATGGGTTTATTGGGCTATAACCCCATCTTAATTTGAAAATCGGTACACTGAAGATATATTTGAGAGCTTGATCAGGAGGACTTTACTATGGTCTGAATGTTTATGTCCCCCCAAATTCATGCGTTGGACTCTTCAGACCCATTGTAATGGTATTTGGAGGTGGATACTTTGAGAGGTGAATAGGTATAAGGATGGAACTCCCACAAATGGGATTAGGGCTCTTATGAGAGATCCCACAGAGCTCCCAGGCTCCTTCTACCGTATGAAGGTACAATGTGAAGCCTGAAACCCAGAAGAGGGCACTCACTTGACCATACTGGAACCATCATCCAGGACTTTTGGTCTCCAGAACTATGAGAAATAATTGCTGTTGTAAGTTACCCAGTCTACTGTATTTTGTTATAGCAGCCTGAATGGACTAAGACAGAGACAGATTTCCTCATGGTTTAGAAGTGAAATGGCAGTGGTGATAAAGGAAAAAGAGAAATCAAGGAGAACTCAAACTTCTGGCTTAAGCAACTAACTGGGTAGATGGTGACACCATTTACTGACATGGTGAAAATTAGGGATTAAGCAAGCATCTATATCTTCCAGAGGGCTTGTTAAATCAGAGACCTCCACTTGCAGTTTCTGGTTTAGCAGATCTGATGCGGGGCTCAGAACTACTATTCCTAAGATATCCAAGTGGAGATGTCAAGTTGGTAACTGAATATGCCAAAGTAGAGCTCAGAGAGGAAAGAGGTCAATGGGAACGTGTAAGATCATCCAGGGAGAAAATCTAAAGATAAAAAAAGCACAAACATTCAGCGATTAAGCAGCAGCCAGCAAAAACTGAGAAGATGAGGTTGATAATATCCAAAGGACTATCACAGAGGCCAAAACCAATAAAACACTGAATTTGATCTCTTCTACATGTGCCTGTTACTTAACCCTGTTATGTGTGTCTACCCGCTGCCTCAAAGCACTGTTAGAAGGACTACAGTCGATGGCAGGCAGAGGGCCCTGTGCAGGCCCAGTGCACAGCAGGTTCTAAACATACGTCAGCTCTCTCCCGCTCCTCCTGTCCTCTACTCCTGTTTCGCCCTCCTCCCTCTAGTTACATGAGCTGCAGTCTTAAGTGTTTGACCTTATTCAGTTACCTTTTTACTGCATTTTAAAATGCAAAAGTAAACCTAGACTGTGTTAGTCACTCAGTCATGTCTGACTCTATGCGACCCCATGGACTGTAGCCCACCAGGCTCTTCTGTCCATGGGATTCCCTTAGGCAAGTATACTGGAGTGGGTTAGCCATTCCCATCTCCAGAGGATCTTCCCCACCCAGAGACTGAACCCGGGTTTCCTGCATTGCAGGAAGATTCTTTACCATCTGAGCCACCAGAAAAGCCCCAAGTAAGTATCCTTGCTATGCTTGAAGGCTTAAAATTTTTTCTTTTAGTGGACAGACTGGAACTACCAAGTTAATGGCACGGTCAAAATAGATTTTTAAAAGACAGGACATTCCTCAATTTCTGTTGTTTGATGCTTCCTCATGATTAGACTGAGTTTATGCATTCTTGGCCAGAATACAAGTGCTATTGTGTCCTTCTTGGAGTATTACACCTGGAGGCATGTGATGCCATGGGTCCTTCACTGGTAATATGAGTCTGATTACCCAGTCAAACGTGTTGCCTGATTTTCCCACTTCATAATTATTTTTTCCCCTCCCTTTGCAACCGGTATGCAGTTTGTGGAAGAAACTTTAAGACCATGCAAGTACTGTGTTCCTCATCTAACTTTCTCTTGTATAATGAAAAAGCCCAGCAGCAAGCTCTGATATCAGGTTCTCAAAGTCAGCATCACCAGCCCGATGATATGACACACAGTGAAAAGGCATGGGGCCATTTCTGTGGTCTTTTTGCTAAGTATGCATGTCCTGAGTCCAATCATGAGACACATCAGACATTCAGCAAAATAATGGATAAAAACTCTTCAGTGTTCTCAAAAGACAGAGAAAGACTGAGGAGCAGCTGCAGACAATCGGGGGAAATAACAATTAAGTGCAGTGTAGGATCCTGAGTGGGATTCTGGAACATTAAAAAAAAAAAACGGTATCAGTGAAAAAACTACCAGGTAGGGTTCAAATAGTCTTTAGTCTCACTAAAGATGTTGTACAAATATTAACTTCCTGGTTCATAGATTTTTACTGAAATTATTATGTAAGATGTTAACACTGGGGAGAAAACTATATGGAAACTCTACTATTTTTACAACTTTTCTGTAAGTCTAAAATCAGTTCAAAATAGTTCAAAAAACTTCTCCCTGGATTTAGCATCCACTGCTGCTTCTGTCTGACCCAATCTTGATCATGACCGTTGCCAAATGATGATTTTCTAACTTTATGGCAAGCAAGAACCTGTCTCACCATTTATTTATTATTATCAATATGGGCTCACAGATCTCTTTATATTTCAGTGGTTTATAATTCATAACTGAACTTGATTATTTTGATGCTCACATTTCACCAATGGAAGCCCCTTCAAGCTGTCTTTATCAGGTTTAGGGCATCAATGTTATATTTTATAAAAAGCACTTGGAAGCTTTCCTTATGTATGTACATACATTATGTAATATATATGCTCTAAAACAACTTGTGTAACACTGGGACTATCTAGCTCTTATCTCTCATCTCTAAAGGTTTGGTAGAAGCCTCCTGAAAAACTATCTGGGCCTGGTATTTTTGTTGAAGTATAACTGCTAACTTTTTCTCTTTTAGGAAAATTGATCTGTTTAAGTACTCCATCTCAAATTGGGTTGGTTTCATTAAACTGTATGTTCCCAAGAAATTATACAGTTGTATGCTGCTACTGCTAAGTCACTTCAGTCGTGTCCGACTCTGTGTGACCCCATAGACGGAAGCCCACCAGGCTCCCCCGTCCCTGGGATTCTCCAGGCAAGAACACTGGAGTGGGTTGCCATTTCCTTCTCCAATGTGTGAAAGTGAAAATTGAAAGTAAAGTCGCTCAGTCGTGTCCGACCCCTAGCGACTCCACGGACTGCAGCCTACCAGGCTCCTCCATCCATGGGATTTTCTAGGCAAGAGTACTGGAGTGGCTTGCCATTGCCTTCTCCGATACAGTTGTATAAATGTACACAAATGCCCTTACGTAGTCCAAGTCTCTTCCTCTCCCCCATTTCTTTACATCTATGAGTTGTTATCAAATAAACCCTTGTCTCTTAAGGAGAGTAGGGGATAGATGAAGTGGCAGAATTAATTCTAACATGTCTCTTGCATCTGTCATCATGCCTGGCATCTGCTTTCAGCAGAACTTGCTTCCTAATACTCACATCATCTTCCTTCAGGGTTTGAAGAAATTCCTGTAGGCCGTCTGTTGTTTTTTCTGCTGCTAGAGATAAAATTTTCTGGTCCATTGTTGCACACAGCAAGGAACTGAAAAGGAAAAATGTCAAGAGCTTGATGAAACTACTAAAAGTAAACAAATTTGATTCTTTTCCCTTCTTTACTTGTTAACTATTTCAAACATGTTATGTACACAATGGGTACTCAATAGGCTAAGGACTACCAACTGTAGGAGTATTTGATTCTTACTGAAACCAAATAATCTGGAGAATCCCCTGGAATTTCCTTATTAGAAAGCTGTAGTCTAATCAAGTGGTCTCATAATTCAATTGTTCACATTTTCTTTTTTTTAAGTATCTACCCATTATGGTACCTAGAACAAAGCTGTCATTTAACAGTGTTGCAAATATGTACTATTACCTACACATACACAATAAATGAATAAAGCAATAGCATTGTAAATGCATTTACACCAATTAAATGGTACAAAAATAAATGAGAAGTTAACAAGGCTAAGAAATAAACGTGTGCTCAAACATCAAGCAGGTTTCCCAGCAAAGGAAACCTTGAACTGGAATTTAAAGATTAAATTTACATAGTCACCAGAACCACATGGTGTACATTATTGGGAAGGAAAGTATGGTCAACAAAGGCATTCATAAGAAAATCCGAAAAACTTACTCGGGGAAAATAAGTACGTAGCCTGAGGTAGAGTCCAACTAGGGGAGCAGTGAAAGGCCAGTAAAAGGGTGGGGCTAAACTGTGCAAGATCTTAAATGTCGAATTAAGGAAGTTAGACCTTATTCTGTAAGTAATAGTGACAAAAAGTTCTGGAGTAAAAGAGAATCTGACAAGACTGAATCGGTATTTGAGGAAACTAAACATGGCATCATCGCGCAGATTAAAGTAGGGAGGGAATAAGGAAGAAGAGCAGAGGCTAAGAGGCTGCTGGGAGCTATTTTAGCAGTAGTGACAAAAGCTGGTGTTGGGGGGCTGACTCTGGAGAGTGCAAAGGAAAGGGTGAAATGGAAGCACATTAGGCAGATAGGATTTAGTGAGTAGTGAGTAGCTATGGGAGTATTATGAGAAGGGGGCAATGCAGACTGGTGGAAAGAAAACCTCCTCCCGTATTTCCTGCTGTTTTCAATCTCCCTAAATTAGACCATCATCCACCCAGCTGCTGAAACAAGAAACCTGGGCAACATTCTTAACCACTTCACCTTCCTTCTCCACATCCACATGCATCCTGTGTCCCCAAACATCTCTCAAGTCTACTTCTGAGATCCACTACTGCCACAGTATTCCGAAGTCACCATCATCTCTCACCTGAACTACTACACAGCTTCCTAACTCATTCCCCACACAGCAGCTAAAATGTCTTTGAAAAACAAACCAGATTTATGACTCATCCTCATCTTAAAAACTATTCGGTGACTTTCCATTATTAGTCCAAAATCCTGACATCAGGATATAAAGGTCTGCTGCTGCTGCTGCTAAATCACTTCAGTCGTGTCCGACTCTGTGCGACCCCACAGACGGCAAAGGTCTGGTCCATGCTAATTCCCTTTCATCACTCTATATTCCAGCTACACTGAACTGCTCAGTCCTTCAAACCCTCAAGTTCCTCCTGCCACAGACAATTCCACATGATTTTCTGTCTGGAACTTACATAAAAATAAATACCCCTTCTTTCATCCCCTGCCCACCAATCTTTTTATTGTTAAATTCCTAAAAATCCTTCAGGTCTCAGTGCAATCCCACACTCCTTTACAAGCTCAGTCTAAACACTCCCCTATTACATTCCTTCAAGGCAACTGTAATCTCTTACCATTACCACACTTTTAACATTACACTTATTATTAGATTAAGAACTATATCTCCCACTCTATCACAAACTCCAGGAGGGCAGGGGGCCATCTCTGGTTTTATCACTGAATCTCCAAGACTTAGCACAGTACCTAGCTCGTAACAGGTGCCCAATAAATATTTGTGGGGAAAATGACATTGATCCTCACACCAGTCCTCTGAGGTTGGTGCTATTACTCCCAATTCAGATGAAGATCTTTTGGGATTCAGAGAAATTAAGGAACGTCCCTCAAGGTTAGAAGGCTAGTAAGTTGCAGAACTGAAACCTAAGTCTGTCCAACTCCAGACCCCAAAACCCATGTTTTTACCTACTACTGGGGATTCTTACCTACGATTAGCCCCTCTATTAGGGGCTGAGTGGTAGTAAAGGATTCAGAAAAGGCATACCGACCAAAAGAGACGTCCAGCCCTAAAGGGAAGATGCTGAACTCCTTCTATTTCAGCAGGTACATCTGCTAAATTAGTCCTAAAAGCAGAATTGAGTAGCACACAGATAGGTGGCTGTTAAGTCCCTGTCCGGAGAGCAGACTGCTTGTCAAGAGGCCCTGAGGACAGTGAGGCGCCGCGGAAGGGAGACGCCGCGGGTTTAGCACCCGGGTTTCTCGGAGAGCGAGAAGTAAACACAGAGAAACTACAAAACGAGGCAGCTGCGGATGGTCGCTGTGACCGAGCTACAAAGGCGAAACGGGTTTACAGAAATGTCTCAGACGTAGGAGCTGAACGCTGAAGAAGAGGAAGAATTTAACGAGAGGGCCAAGGGTGGAGGCCGCCCGAGGAGCGGGAAAAGCTAAAGGACGCAACGGGAGACGCCAGGGCACACTGACTCTTTCGGGCCAAGGAAAACGCCAGAACGCCATTCGGAAGGGGCGCTGCCTGTCCTCCCCGACCCGTTACCTCCCGGGAGCTGAGTCCCACGTCCCCTGCAACGCGCGAAGCTCCTCTACCCGGTCACCTCCGCCTCAACGCAGCCACGGACTTCCAAAAAACCCGCCAAACCTGCTGTTTCCGTCCTTCCGTTACCCTGAGCAACGGGTCCCGCCCCCTGCGGCTTATTTCCGGTACCCGGGAGCACGTGCTTGGAGCGTACCATTAAGACAACTGGGGAGGGGGGGAGCCGTGGAATCCTCGGACGTTCCCACTCAAAGTGGTGGTGGGAGGGCACAATCTCTGAACGCTAATTCGGGACCTCAGAACGAGCAAGGGTAGTGTGGAAGTCACCACGATGTCTTGACCAGTTAAGGCCTTCCTGTGTACTATTGGGGAAAGGGTCATTGAGGAAATGAATCAAGTGATGGCTTGTTGCATGGGAAGTACCTGGAAGGCAGAGGAGGGCGTCCTACTCCTTGTGCCAGAGGAGGTGCCAGTTGCCCCTGTAAAGGAAAAATAAATGTTGCATGCAATTCCTGTTCTGCAGGAATCAAGTCTGTAGCCACTGCAGTCTATGGTCTCAGTGTGCCTGAGGGGAAAACAGGAAACGTTCTGTGTTTTGAATATACTGATCCTTAGATAGTGAAGATGCAAATCTAAGGAATAATTTAAATGAACCTAGATTCTTGCATTCATTGGAAGGACTGATGCTGAAGCTGAAGTTCCAATACTTTGGCCACCTGTTGCGAAGTACCGACTCATTGGAAAAGACCCTGATGCTGGGAAAGATTGAGGGCAAGAGAAGAAGGTGGTAACAGAGGATGAGATGGCTGGATGGCATCTCTGACTCAATGGACATGAGTTTAAGCAAACTCCAGAAGATATTGAAAGACAGGGAAGCCTGATGTACTGCAGTTCATGGGGTCGCAAATAGTTGGTCGCGATTTAGCAACCGAACAATAAGATTCTTGCATCTACACGTAGAAGAGCGTTTAAGTCATTAACTTGAGATGGCTTGGGTTTTGTGTATGATCAGTTATCTTTTGATGTTCAATTTTATGGCTGGATTTCCCACCCATCCACCCGCTGCAAAAAAATCTCATATGTATCCTGCTTTAAGAGCTAGGCTGTTTCCTGGGTTATCGTTCTGTGTAAGGTCCCTGGATAAAACTTAATTCACTTTTAGGTTGTGTATTTTTCTTTCAGTTGACAACCCTAAGGTGTAAGTCCCATGTGGCTAGGGGGGTTATTGTATGCAAAACCTCAGCATTTAACACAAAGCCTGAGCTACAGTCTATGAAGCCACAAGAGTCAGACAAGACTTGCAACTAAACCACCACCACTGGCAAAGCAGTAAATATTTGTAAAACAAACTGACAGTAGAACAAAAAGCAATGGAGGGGAGGTTTGAGAGCCTGTGTTAGGTTGAAGGGGCAGCTTGTGCAAAGGGTCCGATGGCAGCAAGCAATCAAGCCCCCGGCTAGCTCAGGAGATGCAGGTGCTTTGGATGGAGGTGGAAAAGCAGTCTTTTTAACATCAGGAACAAGTGGGGAACAGCTCAAGGGGAAGGGCATTATTGTATTCACTTTGCAGAACGATATTTCTGGCAAGTGAAAGCTGCAGAGATTATTCAAGAGAGATGGTGGAGGTGAGGAAGACTGAAGTCAGGATCCCCTTCAGTTCAGTTCAGTTCAGTTCAGTCGCTCAGTCGTGTCCGATTCTTTGCGACCCCATGAATCACAGCACGCCAGGCCTCCCTGTCCATCACCAACTCCCGGAGTTCACTCAAACTCATGTCCACAGAGTCGGTGATGCCATCCAGCCATCTCATTCTCGGTCGTCTCCTTCTCCTCCCGCCCCCAACCTTTCCCAGCATCAGAGGTCTTTTCCAGTGAGTCAATTCGTCGCATGAGGTGGCCAAAGTATTGGAGTTTCAGCTTTAGCATCAGTCCTTCCAATGAACACCCAGGATTGATCTCCTTTAGAGTGGACTGGTTGGATCTCCTTGCGGTCCAAGGGACTCTCAAGAGTCTTCTCCACCACCACAATTCAAAAGCATCAATTCTTTGGCGATCAGCTTTATTCACAGTCCAACTCTCACATCCATACATGACCACGGGAAAAACCATAGCCTTGGAGGCTCTAAATTGTCCTGAACAAAGGTGGTGGTGGCCCAGGCTTGGGGAAAGGTGGGAGGGGTTGAGGAATATTCAGGCTTGAGTGACAGGGGTGGAAGTGGGTGATACTGCCAATGAACTGACACACAGGGAAGGATGAAAGTTTGAGGGTGATAATGTGGCGTTTAGACTTGGACTTGCCAAGTGTGAGACCATGGGATGGCATTGGAAGGAATGCTAAGATCGGGGGGTATTCAGTCTGGAGACTGACTCCCAGTCCCCAGGGGTGGAATGGATCTACTTGGCCAGTTCTGGAAGAAACATAGCTGCTGGAAGAGAATGATGCCTCTCAGCTGTCTACTACTTGCTCACGACCCTTCGTAAGCACTTTACTACTTCTACCATATTCCTGACCCAGTGTTGAGCTGTGATGTGTGGCTAAAGTGGGCTTCCCTAGTGGCTGAAATGGTTAAGAATTCACCTACAATGCAAGGGACCTGGGTTTGATTCCTGGGTCGGGAAGATTCCCTGGAGGAGGGAATGGCAACTCATGCCAGTATTCTTGCCTGGAGAATCCCATGGAAAGAGGAACCTGGCAGGCTACAGTCTGTGGAGTTGCAAAGAGTCAGACACAACTGAGTGACTAAACACACAAACACATGTGGCTAAAGCACAGCAGCTGAGTTGGAAGATTATTCCTGAGGGGACTCCTTTAGCTTTCCAAGGAAGAGAATTTACCTCATGTTCTCCCCACAAAACCACCCTTCCAGAATGCTTCTGGGGAAGGGCCAGCAGCCATGAATTTGTGTGTTTGGATGTGTCTGTGTAGCTCAAAAATGCTCATTTTCAGCTTCCATTTTTGCATTCCCAGGTGCACTTGTTGCATTGCCTGTGTAAGTATTTACCTACTGGCATTGATAACTAGAGGGGCTTGGCTCCCCTTTTTGCATGAATGTATCATCTGTATTTCCTTTTAGTGCTCATGGGTGTTATGTATGCAAAGGATGAGAACAGACTTAGACTCATGACAGTGTTTTTCACCCTGGTGCAAACTTTCTTACTAAACAACAAATCTTACCCATTTGCTTCAACCGCCTAGACTCCATACACTGGGCAACTAGGCATACACTGATTCTAGAAAATACAGCCAGTTAAAAACAGGTTTGCAATGTTGGAACCACATGTTTTTCAGACCTGGTTCATGTTTGGGTAATAATATTACAGCTGCTGATATTTGCAGGGCTCCAGAGAAAAAGTACAAATGGAGGCCCCCTGTCATTTCCCACTCAGTCCTGCAGTGTAAAGGCCTTCATATGCCTGCACGTGGACACTCAGTCTGAAAATCCACACCACGTCTCTCCCTGAAAGCTGTCCTTGGCTACCCTTGACTACCTTTGGGCCCAGGGCTATACACACTAACAGGTCCACTCCGGGAAGGGTGAACTTAGGAAGAAGTCTGTATAGACTGAGGAACTGAGCTTGGAGATGTTTGGGAAGCTACCCTGAGCATGGTCTAAAGAAGTGTATGTGGGCTTCAGAGGATATGCCCTTCAAGTTCCTTGGACTCGTCATCATCAAAGAAGGGGGCCATTGAGGCACCACTAAGCCCAAGGACTCCAGTTGCCTGGGTTTAAGGATGACGTTGCTTGAGGGAATAATCAAAGTAGCATGTAAAAAAAAAATTTTTTTTTAAAGAGGGAGCTTCCTTGGTAGCTCAGTGTAAAGAATCCACCTGACAATGCAGGAGACATGGGTTCGATCCCTGATCCTGGAAGATCCCACATGCCACAGAGCAACCAAGCCAGTGCACCAAAACATTTGGACACCCAAATGTCCATCGACAGATGAATGGATAAGCAGAATGTGGTATATCCATAAGGTGAAATACTATTCAGCCTTAAAAAGGGAATGAAATCCTATCACATGCTACAACATGGATGAACACACAGGACATGTTAAGTGAAATAAGCCAATCACAAAAAGACAAACACTGTATAATTCCACTCATATGAGGCATATAAAGGAGACAAACTCCAAGAAAGAGAAATTAGACTGGAAGGGGCTTCCCTGGCAGTCTGGTGGTTAGGACTCTGAGCTTCCACTGCAGGGAATGCAGGTTCAATTCCTGGTTGGGGACCTAAGATACCACATGCTGTGCAGCACATACACACACAAAAAGAAAGTAGATGGTGGTTGCCAGGGGCTGGGGAGAGGGGGATTTGGGAGCCTTTGTTTAATAGGTATAGGGTTTCAGTTTTATAAGATGAAAAAGTTCGGAAGATCTGTTTCTCAACAATGTGAATGTACTTAACACTACTGAATTGTTTACTTAAAAATGGCCAAGGTTTGAAAAAGGTATTACTATCTGGGACATCCAAAGGATTATTAAGAAGAATCAGCTGACTTCATTCTGAAGAAATTCTGATTTAGAAGGGCTTAAGTTCAGAGATTTAGCAGCTCACTGTTTGTATTCCCAGTGTCTGGAAAAGTGGCACATAGTAGGTGCTTCAGATATTCTTTAAATGGGTGCAAAGTTATGAACACATCCTTAGAAAAATAGGTTTTTAAAATTATTTCAATGAAATAAATTTCAAAATGAAAATTTTGACTTAGGGACTTCCCTGGTGATCTCGTGCATGTGTAGTCACTTCAGTTGTGTCCAACTCTGCAACCCCAGGGACCAAGCCAGCCAGGCCCCTCTGTCCATGGGATTTTCTCAGCAAGAATACTTGAGTAGGTTGCCATGCTCTCTTCCAGGATATCTTCCTGACCCAGGGATTGAAACCTTGTCTCCTGAATTGCAGGCAGATTCTTTACCACTGAGCCACCAGGGAAGCCCCTCTGGTGGTCTAGTGGTTAAGAACTTGGTTTTCAATACAACAGGCACAGGTTTAATCTCTGATAGGGGAACAAAGATCCTACAAGCCTTGCAGTGTGGCAAAAAAACAAAATAGAATTACCATCAGTTCAGTTCAGATCCAGCAATCCCACTCCTGGGCATACATCCAGACAAAACTATAATTCAAAATGATACATGCACCCAAATGATCATTGCAGCACTATTTATGATAGCCAAGACATGGAAGCAACATAAATGTCCATCAACAGATGAATAAATAAAGAAGATGTGGTCCATACATATTAATACAATGGAATATTAGCCATAAATAGAATGAAATAATGCCATTTGCAGCAACATGGATGAATTGAGAGATTATCATACCAAGTTCAATAAGCCAGGCAAAACCAAATATCATATGATATCACTTATATGTGAATCTTAAAAAAAATTTCAAATGAACTTATTTACAAAACAGAAGTAGACCCACAGACATAGAAAATAAACTTAGAGTTCAGTTCAGTTCAGTTCGGTCGCTCAGTCGTGTCCGACTCTCCGCGACCCCATGAATCACAGCACGCCAGGCCTCCCTGTCCATCACCAACTCCTGGAGTTCACTCAAACTCATGTCCATCGAGTCGGTGATACCATCCAGCCATCTCATTCTCTGTCATCCCCGTCTCCTCCTGCCCCCAATCCCTCCCAGCATCAGAGTCTTTTCCAGTGAGTCAACTCGTCACATGAGGTGGCCAAAGTATTGGAGTTTCAGCCTCAGCATTAGAGTTACCAAAGGGGAAAGAGGGAGGGAGGATAAATGAGGAGTTTGGGATTAACATATATGCACTACTATACATAAAATAAATAATCACCAAGGACCCACTGTATAGCACAGGGAATATATTCAACATTTTGTGATTCTCCAGGCAAGAACACTGGAGTGGGTTGCCATTTCCTTCTCCAATGCATGAAAGTGAAAAGTGAAAGTAAAGTCGCTCAGTTGTGTCCAACCCTTAGCGACCCCATGGACAGCAGCCTACCAGGCTCCTCCATCCATGGGATTTTCTAGGCAAGAGTACTGGAGTGGCTTGCCATTGCCTTCTCCGACACCTGAAACTAATACATTATAAATCAACTATTCTTCAGTTTGAAGAAAAAGCCATTGTCACCAATCTCAAGGCTTCAACACAGCCAATCTTCCCTAATAAGTTAACCATTTTTTCTTCATGAAGATTATTTCAAAGTTTCCTATCCTTCTTTACTCTCAGCAGATGACCTGAACTTTATACCAAATCTTTAAACTCACTGTCATGAGCACAAATTCTTCTCTTTGGCTTCTTGTAGTGATGGGAGAAGACAATGGCAACCTACTCCAGTACTCCTGCCTGGAAAATCCCATGAGTGGAGGAGCCTGGTAGGCTGCAATCCATGGGGTTGCTAAGAGTCAGGCACAACTGAGCTTCACTTTCACTTTTCATTTTCACGCATTGGAGAAGGAAATGGCAACCCACTCCAGTGTTCTTGCCTGGAGAATCCCATGGGCGGAGGAGCCTGGTGGGCTGCCGTCTATGGGGTCACACAGAGTCGGACACGACTGAAGCGACTTAGCAGCACCAGCAGTGATGGGAGAGTGTTCATCCAAACTGGCTGTGTCTAGTCCTTCCGCTGGAGCACTCTCTTCCACCTTCTCAGCAAGAAACTCACTTACTGTCACTTCCCCGTCTCTGAACTTGGTCATTGTTGATGTTCAGTGGCTCAGTCGCGTCCATCTCTTTTCCACCCCATGGACTGCAGCACACCAGGCTTCCCTGTCCTTCACTATCTCCCAGAGTTTGCTCAAACTTATCTTTAACCTCTCCCTTTCTACGGCTTCCTTCCTATAAACACTGCCATGACAAGATACCATAGACTAGGTGGCTTAAACAAGACACATTTTTTTCCTCACAGTTCTGGAGGCTGAAAACTTGAGATCAAGGGGCTAGCATGGTCACGTTCTGGTGAGGACCCTATTCCTGGCTTGCAGATGGCCAATTTCTCATTGTGTGCTTGAGGCCTTTCTCCATGTATTCGCATGGAGAGAGAGAGAGAGAGAGAGCTTGGTCTGGGTCTCTTCCTCTTCTAAATAAAGGCATTAATCCCATGATGAGGACCCCACCAGCAAGATCTTATCTAAATCTAATCACCTGTCAGAAGACCTGCCTCTTAATACCAACACATTGAGGGTTGGGAGTTCAACGTAAAACCTGGTGGGAGACACAGACATCCAATCCATAGCAAATACTTGTGTCTTTTTCTTTAGTGGTGGGAGTTAAAACCAACCTGCCATCCGAAAGCACCAATTGGTTTTTCCCTGTATTGTGTTGCATGCGTGTTCAGTCATGTCCGACTCTTTGCGACCCCATGGACGGTACCAGGCTCCTCTGTCCATGGAATTTTCCTGGTAAGAATACTGGAGTGGGCTGCCATTTCCTACTCCAGGGGATCTTCCTGACCTAGGTATCAAACCCAAGTTGCCTGCAACTCCTGCAGGGCAGGTGGATTCTTTACCGCTGAGCCGCCACATATTATTAAACCTGCTGCTGCTACTGCTAAGTCACTTCAGTCGTGTCCGACTCTGTGTGACCCCATAGATGGAAGTCCACCAGGCTCCCCTGTCCCTGGGATTCTCCAGGCAAGAACACTGGAGTGGGTTGCCATTTCCTTCTCCAATGTGTGAAAGTGAAAAGTGAAAGTGAAGTCGCTCAGTCTTGTCCGACCCCTAGCGACCCCATGGACTGCAGCCCACCAGGCTCCTCCATCCATGGGATTTTCCAGGCAAGAGTACTGGAGTGGCTTGCCATTGCCTTCTCCGATTAAACCTACTAATTTGAAAATACTCTGAACAACATAGTGGTTGATTTTACTCTTCTGCTGCTGCTGCTGCTAAGTCACGTCAGTCGTGTCCGACTCTGTGTGACCCCATAGATGGAAGCCCACCAGGCTCCGCCGTCCCTGGGATTCTCCAGGCAAGAACACCGGAGTGGGTTGCCATTTCCCTCTCCAATGTGTGAAAGTGAAAAGTGAAAGTGAAGTCGTTCAGTCGTGTCGGACTAGTAGCGACCCCATGGACTGCAGCCCACCAGGCTCCTCTGTCCATGCGATTTTCTAGGCAAGAGTACTGGAGTGGCTTGCCATTGCCTTCTCCGTTTACTTCTCGTTATTTTCATCTCTGGCACCTCCTTCTCCCCCACGGCCACAGGGCAGACCCTTTTACATGGGATGAATGAGCATGCCTCTTGGAAAAACTGGAGCTTTTTTTTAAATTAAGATTTTAAAATTTATTTTTAATTGAAGGATAAATGCTTTACAGAATTGTGCTGGCTTCTGACAAACAGCAGCATGAATCAGCCATAGGTATACATATGTCCCCTCCCTCTTGAACCTCCCTCCCACCTCCCTTCCCATCCCACCTCTCTAGATCTTTACAGAGCCTGGTTTGAGTTCCCTGAGTCAAACTGCAAATTCCCGTTGGCTATCTGCTTTACTTATGGTAATGTATGTTTCCAAGTTACTCTCTCCGTACCTCCCACCCTCTCATCTTCCCCGTGTCCATAAATCTGTTCTCTATGTCTATGTCTAAGAACAGGAGCTTTTTATTATTTATTTTTAATTTTTTTTTTCTTTTTGGGCTACACTGTGCAGCTTGCAGGATCTTTAGTTCCCTGACCAGGGATTGAACCAGGGCCCACAGTAGTGGAAGCATGGAGTCTTAACCACTGGACCACCAGGGAATTCTGTGAAGCTTTTTAGAGCACAAGGTGACTGCCAGTCCTTGTGGGTCAGCCCACACTAGTTGAGGGACTCTCATTACCACTGTGTAATTTTAAGGAAGATGTAGAATGTCCCTCAACCTGGGTTTTCCCACTTCTCAAAGCTGGGGGGTGAGGCCTGGCCACTCGCTGGGGTCCTCCTTGGCCCAGGGGAATTAGTACTGACCAAGAGAGAATGGCAATGACCAGACACTTGTCCCCAGAAGCTGCTCCCCAGAAGAGGAGGCCACATCACCTTCCCCAGGAGCTGGGGGCAGGTGTGACTTCCCTGGGCCATCACACCAGTGTCACTCTCACTTCTGGAGAAGAGGGCATCCTTATGCGATGAATAATGAGAGGGCTTTAGAGGAACCAGGACTTGACTCTTTTCCAGCTGTGTGGCTTTGGGCAGGTCCCTTCACCTCTCGGGACTCTGAGTTCCCTGTTCTGTGAAGGGGAAGATTTACTCTACTTCACATAGGAAAGGACTGGATCAGATAATGCTGGTAAGGCCCCTGCTGCAGTACAGAACAGGGGCATGGCAAATGCAAGCCTCTCCCTCTGTGCCTCTAGCCTGGCAGAGAGAGCCGAGGAGCCCACAGGGTCTGCCAGTGCGGCCTGCACAGGGCAGTGTCTCCACTCACACAGCGGCACCATTGTTCCAGCCAGAGAGGCTGGACTTGGACGTGACTCTTGGGAGGGGGGAGGGGCAGGGCAGAGGCACAGAAGGGCTGTGAGCAGAAGAATGCCACAGAAAGCTCTGCTCCTTACACAGGGCCTTGCAGCCTGTCAGCATCCTGAAAATCCCCGCTCTGGTCAGGGCTGTGCCATCAACTCCAAAGTGTTCTTGGTAGAAAGGAATATTCACCATGATGGAGTCCATCACCCAGTTTTTTTTTTTAAGTAATTTGTATTATTATTTTTGGCTGTACCATGTGGCATGTAGGATCTTAGTTTCCTCAACCAGGGCTCGAACCCATGTCCCCTACAGTGGAAGTGTGGAGGCTGAACCACTGGACTGCCAGGGAAGTTTCCATCATCCAGTTCTGACAGAGCCTCTTCTGTGGTCTCTGGGCTTCCCAGGGCACTCAGTGGTAAAGAGTCTGCCTGCCAATGCAAGAGACTAAGGTTCGATCCCTGGGTAGGGAAGAGCCCCTGGAGAAGGAAATGGCAATCCCCTCCAGGATTCCTGCCTGAAAAATTCCATGGACAGAGGAGCCTAGTGGACTACAGTCCATGGGGTTGCAGAGTCGGACATGAACTGAGCACGCATGCACGCTCCTGGGGTCTCTATGTTTCCTTCCCATTGGGCAGCTTGAGCTCTGACCACCGCCTCCTTCCATTATTGCCCTCACACTTTGTGAAGTACCTGGGGAAAATAAAATCCAAGGATGCATCTCTATCAGTTTGCTAAAGCTGCCGTAACAAAGTACTATAGACAGAGTGGCTTAAACAACAGAAATTCATTTCTCACAATTCTGAAGGCTAGAAGTTTAAGGTCAAGGTGTCAGCAGGGCTGGTTTCTTTTGTTCTTCTTTTTGGTCATGCCACATGCAGCTTATGGGATCTTAGTTCCTTGACCAGAAATGGAACCTGGGCCCTCACAGTGCAAGCGCAGAGTCTTAACCACTGGACTGCCAGGGAGTCTCCAGCGCTAGTTTCTTCTGAGACTTCTCTGCTTGACTTGTAGATGGCGCCTTCTTCCTGGGTCTTCACGCCATCTTCCCTCTGTGTGTGTCGGCGTCCACATTCCCTCTTCTTATAAGGACACCAATGATTTGGATTAGGGCCCACCGTGATGACCTCATTTTTCCTTAATTACCTCTTGTATCTCCAAATACAGTCCCATTCTGAGATCCTGGGGAATAGGACTTCCACTGAGGATCCCCACTTCTCTGAGGAGGAAACTGAGTCAGTGATCAGTGAAGTCACTTCTTGAAGCTAGAAGGTGCTGGATGGGGGCAGTCTGGTTCCAAAGCAGGCTCTTATCACTGCAGACCACTGCCTAGAAGTGGGTCAGCCTGGTCTTGTCCTTCCCCCACGAAGTCCTAACCAGTTACTTTCCCCAGTGGGCCCTGCTCCCTGCCCTACCATGCCAGGCACTGCTGGGCTTAGGGAGAGAGTGACGGGCCCAGATTCTCCGCTGCTGCCATTTCATCAACGATCACATTTCAATTTTCCCTCTGTCTCCAGCATGTCTTACCCTAGGGAGTGCTTTCTCAGAGCCCCTCTGCAATGAGAGAGAGGAAGGGGAGGAGAGAATGGGACTGACCCAGATCCCACCCCCATGGCCCGGCTTCCACATGGCTGAGCAGGAACTCCGGAGCAGCTGCATACAAAGGAGGGCTTTGAGGGAGCTCCAGCCAGACCCAAGCTGAGCCCCTCTCCCCCTTGGTGCGTCACTTGCCCCAATCTGGGCCTCCCTGTGAGCCTGATTTAAACGGAAACTGTGGGCCCTGAGAAGTTCCTTGTGACCCAGTAATCCCAGCCTGCTGACTGGACCACGCCCCCAGCAGAGCAACCTCCAGGCTCCCGCAGGACACAGGCACCAGGTGTCCCAAGGAGGAGCTGCTAACTTGTCAGGTAAGCCAGTAGCAGGGGCCTGGCTGGGCCAGGAAGCTCAGGATTAGGGTGAGGAGCTTGTGGTGGGGAGACCACATTCCAGGCTGCCCCCAAAACTGAAACCAACTGGCCATTCTTCAGGTTGAGTCCGACCAACCTGATGGCAGACTTAGCAAATAAAAATATAGGATGCCCAGTTAAATGTGAATTTCAGATGAACCACAAATACTTTTTTAGTGTGTTTGTGTTCTCAGTCTTTGTGACCCCATGGACTGTGGTCCACCAGGCTCCTCTGGAATTTTTCCGACAAGAATACTGAAGTGGATTGCCATTTCCTACTCCAGGGGACCTTTCCAACCCAGGGATTGAACCAGAGTCTCTTGCATCTCATGCATTGGCAGGTGCATTCTTTACCACTGTGCCACCTGAGAAGCCCTTTTTAGTATAAGTATGTCCCAAATATTGTATGGCACATACTTAAACACTTCAAAACTTTTTTGTTCATCTGAAATTCATGTGTAATTGGACATTCTGTATTTTATCCGGCAACCCTAGATGGTAGGGAATAGCTTCGACATGAAGTGAGGGGTGGGATTTTTTTCCATGTATACAACTCAGAAATCAATAGTTTAAAATCACAGTTAGTAGTTTGAACATATTTTAATTTTTTGGCCATGCACAGCATGTCATATCTTAGTTCCCCAACCAGGGATCAAACCCACATCCCCTGCATTGGCAGCGCAGAGTCCTAATCACTGGACCATCAGAGAAGTCCCCTGGGCATATTTTATTTTATTTTTTTAAAAACGTTTTATTTTGTATTGGGGCATAGCCAGCTAACAATGTTGTGATTGTTTCAGTTGAACAGCGAAGGAACTCAGCTATACATTTACTTATATCCATTCTCCCCCCAATTCCCCTCCCATCCCTGGGCATATGTTAAGAAGAGTTGCTGTACTGACTTTAACCCTTCATTTCTAAGACCCTTGATCTTGTGATGATCTGCTTAACTCTCTGGGGGTGTCTAGCTACTGTCTTTCCCATCTGAGCCTCTCACTCAGGGAGTTCTATTAGCCTTGCCATTTCTGTCCCAGCAAAACCAAAGTGAGAGCACAGTTGCATTTCAATCTATTTTATATATCTTCCTGCATATTTGGAAGTCTATCTCTCAGAAAGTTGACTTTGATTTTATTCCTGTTGGTGGATTACAGCCCCCCAGAACTTCCCTGTCCTGCTGGGGCTGTGGAGTGGGACAGGCAGGAGATGGAAGATCCTCAGATACTCCCTGGAATCTTCTAAGCCTCTCTCTGCAAGCTGCGGTAATGATCAGGATGGTGCTAAGAAAGAGAAGGGGAACTATGTTTCAGAGCAAAACACTGTGCTAGATACCCTACAGAACTTATATGATCTTCGTTACAACTCTATTTGGTAGGTGTGGCTATTATCCCCAATTTGCAGATGAGGAAACTGAGGCTCTGAAAGGTTTTATTTGCTTAAGGTCACATGGGTGATAAATAACAAAGGCTGATTCAAACCTGGGTCTCTCTGACTCTAAAGTGTAGCTTTTTGTGACACCTGCTGTCCTAAGAGTTTGCCTGGAGATGTCTTGGCTCTAGGTGTCAAAAAAAGTCTTGGTGTCAGGCAGACATAGGTTCAAGTCCCACTTCTGCCACTAATCAACAGTGAACAGGTGACAGAACTGACCAATGGGAACCTGGTCGGAGGCAGGAGTGGAGTGGTGACGGGCCTGGGGATGGTTAGGTAGGAGAGGGGAAAATGTGAAAATAGAATTGTCTCCAAAAATACTCAGCGGGATGTCACGTGGGTAAAGGACGAAATTTGTTCTGCTGGCCTCCCACTGCTTCTGTGTACATTAGTTAATAAAATCTTCATAACCTTCCACCTCCCTTTTATAGGGGACAACCCAGATTCAGGTTAGATCACATCACTTGCAAGTGGAAGAGACAGAATTTGAACCCAGATCCGACTTCTGCCACGACAGGCTGCCTCCTGGTCCTGATGGAAAGTAATGGCTTGGTCTTGAGTCCTGATCCCTGGCCATTTCTGGCTGTGTGACCTTGGACAAATCACCTACTCTCCTGGGCCTGCTTCCTCTTATGTAAAATGGGTATAATGCTGGCTCCCAGACAATGGATTTGAAAAGTGCGTCACAAGGCACTGAACACACATCCATTTATGGTTATATAACTAGCCATCATCCCTCCAGAGAGTGAATTCACTGGAATGGGGCCATCCACTAGGCTGGGGAGTTTCTCAGGTGCCCCTTGGGACTGGAAAAAGAGGGACACAAATGGGAAGAGGGATTGCCTTATCCCTCAGTGACCATGTAACCAAGAATGGAAGCCTGTTCTAGTTTCTCCCTGGCTGGGCCATCTCATTTTAAGAACTGAAGTTCGAGGTATATTTGTGTATGCTCCTTCTTAGAGGGGTGTTTCCCAAAGTGTAGCCCAAGAACCACCTTATTCAGGACCACTGGGGGTGCTGCTTTGGTTTTTTTGACTGCTCCACATGGCAGGTGGGATCTTAGTTTCCCAACCAAGGATTGAACCCGGGTCCCCTGAACTGGAAGCACGGAGTCTTAACCACTGGATCATGAGGGAAGTCCCTGGGGTGCTGCTTTAAAATGCAGATGTCTGGTCCCCAGTTCAGAGTCAGGCACAGGGCCAAGGCATCTGTATTCTTAGCAAATGCCTCATGTTACTCTGATGCACTCAAAAGTCTGAGATTCATTGTTCTGAGACAATAACAAAAGAACTTCTCCATGTCTCCCTTAGAAAGGAGGCTGCCTTGAGAGGCCAGGACGGACGAAGTGAGCTCCTTTGTCTGCAGCACTCCCAGTCTTCCAGAGACAGCATGTCAGAGGGGGTGAGTACCCCCGTACCCTGGGGCTCCCCTCTGACCACCTTCCCTCCTTCCTTTTCTTCCTACCTGTTTCTCCATTGTCTGTTCTCCTCAGGGTTATGGGCATTCACCCTTCAAACCTCTCGGTAGTCCCTGACCCCACCCGCAGGGAGGAAGTTCAACAGTGACCTTGGGCCAAAGCACTAGCTTGGGGTCTGAGCAGACCCATTTGGCTGATTTGCTCCGGCTGATGGGGGCCTTTTCTTCTCTTTTCCTGGCTTCTCCCTCCTCAGGTGGGCACATTCCGCATGGTCCCTGAAGAGGAACAGGAGCTCCGTGCCCAACTGGAGAGGCTTACGACCAAAGACCATGGACCTGTCTTTGGCCCGTGCAGCCAGCTGCCCCGCCACACCTTGCAGAAGGTGAGGTGGCCCAGGGGTGTGTGAAGGGAAAGGTAGGGAGGCAACAAGGGAGAATATATTTATTTATTTGGCTGTACCAGGTCTTAGTTGCAGCATGTGGGATCTTTAGTTGTGGTATGCAGGAGTTGTTAGTCACAGTATGTGAGATCCAGTGCCCCGACCAGGGATCGAACCTGGATTCCCCTCATTGGGAGCACCAAGTCTCAGCCACTGGACCATCATGGTAGTCCCAACATAAGGGAATACTGATAACATCCTCTCTCCTGTAGAAGGGGTCCAGTACCAGCCCTCTGGGTCATTCTGTACCTAAAGGACTGGCTTGTTCTAGGGGCTATTCTGAAAGTCAGGGCCAAGGTAGCAATTGGGTTGACCAGATGTCCAGGCCACCCTATTCTAAGACTATGGCATCAATAGGGTTTCCTGAAACCAAGGCTGGGACCTAGGACTTCTGGACCAGGGATCATCTTGGACTCAGACATGAGGAACCCTGATTTGCAATGGCCTTAGAGAACACGGACACAACTGCTGCCCCAACTGAATAGGAAAGGGCCTGAGTCCTAATATCACAATGACTTCCAACTTCCCTGAAACCAAGGCTAGGACTTCGGGCTTCAGGACCAGGGATCATCCTAGACTCAGACGTAAGGAACCCTGATTTGCAATGGTCTTAGAGAGCACGGATACAACTGCTGCCCCCAACTGAATAGGAAAGGGCCCAAGTCCTAATATCACAATAACTTCCAACTTGCTGTGTGACCTTGAGCAAACTGCTTTCCCTCTTCGGGTCTTGTCTTCGGTATCTATGAAAGAAGGTTGTCGGACCAGTTCAGAGATGATCAGACTGTGGCAGAGCTGGCCTAGGGTTGAGCTGGCCCTGGGCTCCTGGCTTCCATCTCTGCTCCTTGGGCATCTCAAGGGAAAGCAGCTCCGAGTTCCCCCAGACCTGCCTTTGCCCCTCATGCCATCCAAGGAAAGAACAGCCCCTGGCATGCTGAGGATTTCTCCAGGCTCATCCAAGCGGAGGAATGTGAGGGAGAGGGCAGGCTGCCATCTGACTGGTATTTTTATTATTATTTTTTAATTAATGGTATCTTTAATTTTGAGAAGATCAGAAATGAACCTGGGACGCAGCAGAGTGAAGCAGTTAACAGTTCAACCTGATCAGGAGTTTCTGCTTAAACTCTTTTTACCTGGGTGATCTTGGGCAAGAATATCTCGACCTCTATGAGCCTCAGTCTGCTCACCCTGAGAAATGGGGGATAAGAATACAACCTTCCTGTGATGGACTGTGGCCAAGATTTAAAAACATCAGGTATTGGACTTCCCTGGTGGTGGGGCTAAGACTCTGCCTTCCGAGTGCAGAGGAACCAAGTTCCATTCCTGGTCAAGGGAACTGGGATTTCAGATGCCCCAACTAGGAGTTCGAAAGTGTGTGTGTCAGTCTCTCAGTCCTGTCCGACTCTTTGCAACCCCGGGGCTCCTGCGGGCTGCACCTAAGACCCAGAGCAGACAAATCAATACATTAAAAAACAAACAAACAAAAACGTATCTACAGGACTTGCTGCTGCTGCTGCCGCTAAGTGTGCTAATTCAGGGCTCCAGTAAGCATAGGCTGTTGTAGTTAGAAACATTTAGCCCTTTGGCCGTCTCCGGCAAACAAACCCAGGATGAGCAGTTTGACCTAATTTTCTCCAAATATAGCGGGCAGTCTGAGCTGCTGCCAGTGCTGATGCTGCTCTCGTGGGCAGAGGAGCGATGGCACTACCTGCCGTGCCCTCTGCTCGTCCGCCGGTCTGGCATCAGGAGGAGCCTCCAGCACCGCGCCTACCTGACTTTGTGCCTGCACCCCGCTCCTGCTCCAGGCCAAGGACGAGCTGAATGAGAAGGAGGAGACCCGGGAGGAGGCAGTGCGGGAGCTGCAGGAGCTGGTGCAGGCGGAGGCAGCCTCGGGGCAGGAGCTGGCCGTGGCCGTGGCGGAGAGGGTGCAGGGAAAAGACAGCGCCTTCTTCCTGCGCTTCATCCGCGCACGCAAGTTCCACGTGGGGCGCGCCTACGAGCTGCTCAGAGGTGAGGCCCCGGGAAGGTTGCGGGGGAGGGGGCTGGGGAGTGAGAAGGGAAAATTATGAGGATGGTGTGGACCCTCATCCGGGCACTGAGGAGACTGACCACTCCACCTCCCTCCCATGCTCTATCAAGTGACTGTATCTGAGCCGCCTCCTCCTCATCTATAAAATGGGTGTGTGAACTGAATAGCCTCTGAGATCCTTTTCAGTTCAGACAAATGAGTGAGTCTGGCAGGACAAGATTCCTGGAGATCCGGCCCCTCTTTCCATTCTTAATGAGCAGAACTTAGCCGTTCAAACTGGGAGCCCAAAATGGGAGAGCTCCCTCTCCAAGCCCTGCTCCCTCCTCGCCCCCACCGGCCCCTCCCAGGCTGTGGCTCTGGAGCGCTGCGGAAGGTGGGTATGAGCCTGATTGCTCGCAGGAACTCAAACCTCAGGAAGAGTGGAATCCGGATGGTGCCTGCCCTGGGAGTGAGCCTGGAGGACAGAACCTCCCTGGCCACGCCTGCTGGATGGAGACCAGTGTCCTAAGGGAGTCAAGTCTTTGGTGCTGTTGGAGGGAACGGTGTCTGAACAGATGCTCAGCAGCCTAATGATTCTCCTTCTTCTTAAAAAACAAACTTTTTTTATTATTCTTTTTGGGTTTTTTTTTGGCTGTGGGATCTTAGTCCCCCCACCAGATATCCACTAGCACCCCCCTGCAGTGGCAGCCTGGAATCATAACCACTGGACTGCCAGGGAAGTCCTTCTCCTAACTCCTTCCTTCCTTCTACAAAAGTTAATTCACTGCTGCTCTGTGCCAACGGCTGTTTCAGGCCAAAGGATGCAGCCAAGAACAAAGTAGACAGAACTGCCCGCCCTCGTGGGCCTGATAGTCTAATGGTAGAAATAACAAACCAGACAATTAAAAATATACAGAGAAAAACAAAAGAGGTAGATATAAAGGACTGAGGAGTTGAAGTTTTAGGTAAAATGATTAGGAAGGCTTTAGTGCAAAGGAAAATCCCATGGGCGCAGTCCATGGGGTTGCTAAGAGTTGGACACAACTGAACGACTTCACTTCCACTTTTCACTTTCATGCATTGGAGAAGGAAATGGAACACTCAAGTGTTCTTACCTGGAGAATCCCAGGGACAGCAGAGCCTGGTGGGCTGCTGTCTATGGGGTCGCAGAGTCGGACACGACTGAAGCGATGCAGCAGCAGCAGCAGTGCAAAGGAAACTTTTAAAGAAAAACTAGAAAGAAGTGAGATGCCCGAGGAGACAGCAATAAGGCAGAGGGTACAGCAAGGACAAAAACTGGGTGGTGGGTGCCTGGGGTGTTGGAGGAACAGCAAGGAAGTCAGTGGCTTTCCCTTGGCAAATGCCTCCCAGACTCTTCCTCTGGGCCTGGCACCTCCAGGGTCTGGTGGAGGAGACAACTGCAGAGAAGAAGGAACCCATTCAGGATGACTCAGGATGGGGTTTGTGGGTGGTGGAAGTCCTGCTGGAGTTAGAAGGGACCTCTGTGTCCTGCCTGGGGTTTGGATTTTATCTGGGGGTCATTTTCCCATCCCTGCTCAGCTAACCCTGTGTCCAACTCAAACACCTGTGTTTCTACTCGTGGGAAAGAGAAAAATAACCAGTAATAGCTGTCAGATTTAGGATTACACCTTATTTTTGTACAGTTTACTGATGGCATTCATACCTGGAAAAATATCATGCATTTTTCCCAACTTTTTATTTCGTATTAGGATATAACCAATTAACAGTGTTGTGATAGTTTCATGTGGACAGCAAAGCGACTCAGCCATCCTTCCCCACGAACTCCTCTCCCATCCAGGCTGCCACACAACGTTGAGCACAGTTCCCTGTGCTAGACTGTAGTGTACCTGGAATCTTGTTTGATTACCACAGCAACTTGGCAGATAGGCCGGTATTATCCTTCTGCCTTTTGGAGGGGAAACTTGGGGCACAGAAAGGTTGAGTACCCTGCCGGGTTATACACAGCATGTAGATGAGGAGCCAGGCAGGAGCCTGGGTCTCTGCATGCCCACCATGTGCCACCCCAGGAGGGGCAGTTTCCCTGAGGGGCCTCCTCTGCTCCCCCTCTGCCAGGCTACGTGAACTTCCGGCTGCAGTACCCAGAGCTCTTTGACAGCCTGTCCCCGGAGGCCATCCGCTGCACCGTCGAGGCTGGCTACCCTGGTGTCCTCTCCACTCGGGACAAGTATGGCCGAGTCGTCATGCTCTTCAATATTGAGAACTGGGACTCTGAAGAAATCACCTTTGATGAGGTCAGTGGGGGCTCGCCTGGTTCCCTGCCATCCCCTGGGTTGGGTTCCCTTCTCCAGATCTTGTCTCCATTGGAACCCCATTCCTGGCTCCCCGGGAGATGAGGTTTGTGAGGGAATGTCCGATAAACGCATGGCACCAAGCCCTTTCCGGGCAGGAAGAAAAGTCCTTGGATGTACCGTGGCAGCTGGAAAACCCAGCAGCTTTGCAGGCAGGGCCCACTGGCCAGTGCATGGTTGTCTCCTGGTATCCCTGCCGAGTGGGAGTGACAGTTGTGGGCCATGAGCTGGGATCAACCCTGCCAAACACTGAAAACTGAGAGCAACACAGAAAAAGGGCTTAGTGGACTGTGGACTGGGAGAGATTCTGGAAAGCATGGGTTCCAATCTATTAAGCAGCCTGTGTTCTTTGTATTTGAGTATGTGTGTGATTTCACTTGTCAAGCCCTTAAGAGAGCTGTCATATGGAGGATGTAGGATTCATATTGGGAGGATGTTGGCATGTGCCACCAAGCCTTAAAGAAAATGTACAAACTTATTTTAGAAAATGCTATCTAGTTGTCACAACAACATGTATTTAAAAGTCCATCTTTCCCCCCAATGACTTGAGATGCCATCTTTATCATATTCTGCATCTTCATAAGTACTTGGATCTCTTTCTGGACTTTCTTCTCTGTGCTATCAGTCTGTTTTTTCCATCTCCAGTACCATACTACTTTAATTATAGAGACAGTATCTGTTCAGTTCAGTTCAGTCACTCAGTCCTGTCTGACTCTTTGTGACCCCATGGACTGCAGCACGCCAGGCCTCCCTGCCCATCACCAGCTCCCGGAGTTTACTCAAACTCATGTCCATTGAGTCGGTGATGCCATCCAACCATCTCATCCTCTGTCGTCCCCTTCTCTTGCCTTCAATCTTTTCCCAGCATCAGGGTCTTTTCAAATGAGTCAGTTCTTCACATCAGGTGGCCAAAGTATTGGAGTTTCAGCTTTAGCATCAGTCCTTCCAATGAATATTCAGGACTGATTTCCTTTAGGATGGACTGGTTGGATCTCCTTGCAGTCCAAGGGACTCTCAAGAGTCTTCTCCAACACCATAGTTCAAATGCATCAATTATTCGGTGCTCAGCTTTCTTTATAGTCCAACTCTCACATCCATACATGACTACTGGAAAAACCATAGCCTTGACTAGACGGACCTTTGTTGGCAAAGTAATGTCTCTGCTTTTAAATATGCTGTCTAGGTTGGTCATAACTTTCCTTCCAAGGAGTAAGTGTCTTTTAATTTCATGGCTGCAGTCACCATCTGCAGTGATTTTGAAGTCCCCCCAAAATAAAGTCTGTCACTGTTTCCACTGTTTCCCCATCTATTTCCCATGAAGTAATGGGATCAGATGCCATGATCTTAGTTTTCTGAATGTTGAGTTTTAAGCCAGCTTTTTCACTCTCCTCTTTCACTCTCCTCAAGAGGCTGTTTAGTTCTTCTTCCTTTTCTGCCATAAGGGTGGTGTCATCTGCATATCTGAGGTTATTGCTGTTTCTCTTGGCAATCTTGATTCTAGCTTGTGCTTCATCCAGCCCAGTGTTTCTCATGATATACTCTGCTGCTGCTGCTGCTGCTGCTAAGTCACTTCAGTCGTGTCCGACTCTGTGTGACCCCATAGACAGAAGCCCACCTGGCTCCCCCGTCCCTGGGATTCTCCAGGCAAGAACACTGGAGTGGGTTGCCATTTCCTTCTCCAGATATACTCTGCATATAAGTTAAATAAGCAGGGTGATAATATATAGCCTTGATGTACTCCTTTCCCTGTTTGGAACCAGCCTGTTGTTCCATGTCCAGTATAGAATGTTTAATATCTGTTGGGATTAGTTCTGTCCTTAATGCTCCTCTTTTTCAGGGCTTTTCTAGCTATTCTTGCATGTTTACCTTCCCAAAACAATTAGAATTAACTTTTTAGCCCTAGGAAAATAATCTAGAAGATTTTTATTGGAGTAACATTAATGTAAATAACAAACAGGGAGAATTAGTATGAGTATGAATGCAACATCCATGGCCAGTGGTACCATCCACAAAAAAGGGATGTCGTCCCTTTTATTAATACGTTTTGAACTTCCAGAAGTTTTTCAAAGTTTGTAATCCTTACGCATATTTGTCATTAAAGTATTTATTTTATTGTTTTTGCTATTAGTGAAACTTTCTCTGCCATTATATCTCCTAATTGGTTATTTTTTGCATCTATGAAGATTATTGTTTTTATTTCTTAGTTTCATATTCTAGTGTTTTTACTGAATTTTCCTGTTATTGATGTTACTCGTATAACTGACTCAGATTTCCTAAGAATGCTATCATGATATCTGTAATTAGAGGAAATTTTTTCTTTTCCTTTTCTAGTTCTTATGCCCCTGATTAAAACAAAAACAAACCAACAACAAAAAAAAAAAACTCAAATGCATTGGTCAATATTTCTGTGGTGGGAAAAGTGAGCATGCTTATCTTGTTCCTGATCCTATTAGGAATGCCTGTAGTTTCTGCTCCCAAATAAGATATTGGCTTTAGGAGTGAAGCATACATATATCTGCTAAGGAAGAGACTTACAAATATATATTTTTTTCTGATTACATAAGTGATGCCACCCATTTTAGAAAATACAAAAAAAAAAAATCACAAATCTAAAATCATCCAGAATTCTACCACCCAGAGATTTCTACCACTGACATTCTTCCAAGCCTATTTTTTTTTAAGAAACCTAGAAACATACGTGCATGCAAATGCATAGACATACACATTTCTTCTTACAAGCATGGGTTGTACTCTACAATAATATACCATTAGTGGATATCTTTCCGTATCATTAGTCTTATATATCACTGTTCCAGAATACCCCATGGAGTGAATATACCAGAATTTCACCAGTCCCTTATTGCTGGACATTTAGGTTGTTCCTAAATAATGTACTATTTAGTACTATTAATGTACTATTCCTAAATAATATATTATTATAATGGTATAAAGATAGACACTCTGGCATCTAACCACAGATATGACATTGAAGATTATTTGATTATTTTCTTGGGATACATTCAGAGAGGTGGACTGTCCCAGCTCCAAGCCTGTGACAAATTACCTCTAATTTGCTTACTGGTATAGCTCTTCCCTTAAGACCTTTTAAAAATTTTTCTTTCTTTCTTTCTTTTGGGTATGTTGGGTCTTCGTTGCTGTGCAGGCTTTTCTCTAGTTGCGGGGAGTGGGGGCTACTTTCCAGTTGCAGTGTGCAGGCTTCTCATTGCAGTGGCTTCTCTTGTTGCGAAGCACAGGCTCTAGGCACACGGGCTTCAGTAGCTGTGGCTCCCGGGCTCTAGAGCTCAGACTTAGTAGTTATGGCACAAGGGCTTAGTTGCTTTATGGCAAGTGCGATCTTCCCAGACCAGGGATCAAACCCAAGTCTCCTGCATTGGCAGGCGGACTCTTTACCACTGAACCACTAGGGAAGCCCTCCCTTTAGGACCTCGAGTCTTAGCTGCCTTATGGCTTGGATCTTACAGCCCATTCACTTTGTGCCCAAGATCTTGCAGGCATACTGCTTCATCCTGGAGAAGCTACTGGAGAATGAGGAGACTCAAATTAATGGCTTTTGCATCATTGAGAACTTCAAGGGCTTCACCATGCAGCAGGCTGCTGGACTTCGGCCTTCCGATCTCAGAAAGATGGTGGACATGCTCCAGGTGAGGCCTCAGAACTCTGTCCTGCAGAAGCCTGTTCATGGGTGGGGAGACCGAGAGGAAGGGCCTGGTTTTCTGGTTTAATGATGCTGGCAGGGGCCTCAGAAGGCAACTACCTACTGCCCAAAAGCAGGGACAATCACAACCCAACCACAAACCCTTCACGGTGATCCACAGTTTGCCACGTATTCACATTCATCGATTCACTTACTCCTTAAAAACATTCTCTCCCTGCTTTGCTGCTTCATTTTACAAACCTGGACGCCTAGGCTCAGAGATTTGAGTGACTTCTCAAGGTCACACAGCTATCAAGGGGCAGAGGTGGGACCCCATTCTCTGTCCCCTTTTGTCATGCTGTCTCCCTCTGCATGTGAATTTATCCTGAGAAAGAGATAGCACTAATGCTCCATGACAACTCACCCCTCTATACTGTTATATCTGAAATCCTTTCTTAGAATGAAAACAGTGACAGACTTTATTTTCTTGGGCTCCAAAATCGCTGCAGATGGTTACTGCAGCCATGAAATTAAAAGACGCTTGCTTCTTGGAAGAAAAGCTATGACCAACCTAGACAGCATATTAAAAAGCAGAGACATTACTTTGCCAACAAAGGTCCATCTAGTCAAAGCTATGGTTTTTCCAATAATCATGTATGGATGTGAGAGTTGGACCATAAAGAAAGCTGAGTGCTGAAGAATTGATGCATTTGAACTGTGGTGTTGGAGAAGACTCTTGAGAGTCCCTTGGACTTCAAGGAGATCAAATCAGTCAATCCTAAAGGAAATCAGTCCTGAATATTCATTGGAAGGACTGATGCTAAAGCTGAAGCTCCAATACTTTGGCCACCTGATGTGAAGAACTGACTTATTGGAAAAGACCCTGATACTGGGAAAGATTAAAGGCAAGAAGGGAAGGGGATGACAGAGGATGAGATGTTTGGATGGCATCACTGACTCCATGGACATGAGTTTGAGCAAGCTCCAGGAGTTGGTGATGGACAGACAGGGAGGCCTGGCGTGCTGCAGTCCATGGGGTTGCAAAGAGTTGGACACGATTGAGTGACTGAACTGAACTGAAGCTTAAATCTGCTTTGCCTTGGAAAGGAGAGATGGGAGGTAAGGGTCACGGGAGGGGATGGAGGACAATCGTTGTTCAGTTGCTCAGTCACGTCCAGCTCTTTGTGACCCCATGGACTGCAGTACACCAGGCCTCCCTGTCCCTCACCATCTCCCCGAGATCCCCCAAACTTATGTCCATCGAGTCAGCGACGCCATCCAGCTATCTCATCCTCTATCGTCCCCTTCTCCTCCTGCCTTCAATCTTTCCCAGCATCAGGGTCTTTTCCAGTGAGTCAGCTCTGCGCATCAGGACAATAAGGCCTGACAATAGTGTCCCTCTGGTCTATCACAGCTTGTAGTCTACTCAGCATGCAAGTGGATTTGAAAAAACTTGGTCACCTAAAAGCCAAGCAAGGCTACCTTTCCATTTCCACTCTACCTAATGACCAGGGTTGGGCTGCTTCTGGGGCATCCTTCCTTCAGTTTGGACCTACAGCATAACCAGGGCTCCCCAGGTACTGGCCTGGGGATGGAACGTGCAGTGGGCTATCCTCTGGGGCAACTGTGTGATGACAGCTCTGTCCTTGTGTCGTGCGGAGAGGCAGTGTAGTGGGAAAGTGGGTGGGAACCTTTGAGGCCATGGGACCGTGCGATGGGGGTGCTGTCTGTCCCTGCAGGACTCCTTCCCAGCTCGGTTCAAAGCCATCCACTTCATCTACCAGCCCTGGTATTTCACCACCACCTACAACGTGGTCAAGCCCTTCTTGAAGAGCAAACTGCTCCAGAGGGTGAGTGCATAGCTGCACAGGGAAGGTGCCCACTGATTGTCTGGTGTGTGGGTGAGTGAGTGAATGGGCCTGTAGCAGGAAAGGGTTCAGGAGACAAGCGGGATGAGGGTGGAGCTCGGGCTCTGTATGAAGATTTGGAACTGAGTGGATCCCATGGACAGCACTGCAAGGAGGATTTTTGAGAAGGACATCACCAGGCAGAGATGGAACGTGTGCCTTTATCCTCCTGTTCCTCTTCTCCCCCAACCTCATCCTAGGGTACCCCCTTGCTCAGACCCATCTCCTCTGCTTCCTTGCAGGTATTTGTCCATGGAGAAGACCTCTCCAGCTTCTACCAGGAGTTTGACGAGGACATCCTTCCCTCTGACTTTGGGGGTACACTGCCCAAGTATGATGGCAAAGCTGTTGCTGAGCAGCTCTTTGGTCCTCGGGACCAAACTGAGAACACAGCCTTCTGAGAACATCTCCTGCCATCTGACCTGTAGTTAGCATCCCTGGGCCTCTCCTCAACTGCCCTGGACCCAGAAAGCTGTGAAAAAGGGCTTCCTGGCGTGTCTGTGGTTCCTCTGAACCTCCTTAAGCTTGGGCGAACTCAGATGTCAGTCTCCTCCCAAGCTGGGGCCAATAAAAAAAAGAAGGGGAATTTCCTGAACACGAAAAAGTGAGGATAGTTATATTTTTACTGCCTCTGAAGCTTTAGGACACAGACTTGGTATGGGGTTGAGTTTCAAAGACTCTAATCAAGCTTCTGAATGGTTTCCTTTGTAATGGAGTTTTACTGTTTAGGATCTGTGAAAATAGGCAAGGAGTCTGGTTTTAAAGGTCTCTTCCTCCCTAAAAATACAAAAAATAAAAGATAAAAGAGCAGTAAAGCAAAAGTGTTAGTTGCCCAGCCCAAACGAGGAGGGATATGAGCCCAAAGGATCTGGCAAGTGTAGTGACCTTAGTGGCTGGGAGGCAGGTGAAAGGCTTTCCATGTTGAATTCTGGGGTGGAAGCACTCTTGACGTGGCTCCGTTTTGGGGTGGTCTGGTCCTCCTCCTCCGATGTATGCAGTGATGGTCAGGAGCTTGGATCTCCTTCAAGGGTGGCAGTTGTGTCCCCCTCCTTCTGTCTGTGGAGTCCCTCCACCAAAGCTGTCTCCTCCAGACCCCTTGCCGCCACGGATGGTTTTACTTAGATTGACAGATGGTAGCTTCCCTGAGCACTCTCCCAGTCCTCAAGTTATACAGGGAAAGCTCTTCTTGGTCTGCAGTCTCACCCTACAGCAGTGAGCTTCTACTTTCAAGCTCTGCATATTTAGACAAATATAAATGCTTTTCTTTCTGTGGAGTTGGCTTTCTTCAAAGCGTCTGCTGATTTTTGAGTGTGTGCTGGGCATGTTGCTCCCTCTCGGGGAAGGCCTGGCTTCTTCTGGGCATGGGGCTCACAGGCACTCACTGATTCTTCTCCCAAGGTCCTGCACTGACTTTCCCACTCCGACAGACACTTGTTCCTGTTATCCGGCTT
This sequence comes from Moschus berezovskii, assembly GCF_049115385.1. Lineage (NCBI taxonomy): Eukaryota > Metazoa > Chordata > Mammalia > Artiodactyla > Moschidae > Moschus > Moschus berezovskii. The sequence goes on from NC_142480.1 coordinate 49,308,314, forward strand.
GTGGTGATGGGTGAGGGTCGACTGGCCTGGCTGTTCTCACTGAGGCACCCCAGTAATCATCCCAAGACTTCCCTGCTCTTGCCTCCTTCTGAGCACAAAAGCACCCTTGGTGCTGTGCACACCGTTTGGTGCAGGACCCTCAGCTGTTTCCCGGGCTGTGGGTTCAATCCAGTGCCCTCTGCTTTCATGCCTTTGGAAATTTCTCTGAACCCACTGAATTCTCTTTCCTGTTTTCCAGTGTGGCTATGTATATGTACATCTATATGTGACTGTGCATAAATATGCATTCATTCCTTGTATCTCTTCTTTCATTTCTGGGGTTTGTAGTGTATACTCACCACCTGAGTAACTTTTCTCCTTTATCACTTTCACAGTCAACAATCTCTATTTTCTTAAATGATGTCCATACAACCTCAGAGCCGGAGAAAGAATCATAGCAAGTTATTATGGGTGGCTGACCAGAAAACTAAGGTCATGGCATCTTGTCCCATCACTTCATGGGAAACAGATGGGGAAACAGTGGAAACAGTGTCAGACTTTATTTTTGGGGGCTCCAAAATCACTGCAGATGCTGATTGCAGCCATGAAATTAAAAGATGCTTACTCCTTGGAAGGAAAGTTATGACCAACCTAGGTAGTATATTAAAAAGCAGAGACATTACTTTGCCAACAAAGGTCCGTCTACTCAAGACTATGGTTTTTCCAGTAGTCATGTATGGATGTGAGAGTTGGACTGTGAAGAAAGCTGATCGCCGAAGAATTGATGCTTTTGAACTGTGGTGCTGGAGAAGACTCTTGAGAGTCCCTTGGACTGCAAGGAGATCCAACCAGTCCATTCTAAAGGAGATCAATCCTGGGTGTTCATTGGAAGGACTGATGCTGAAGCTGAAACTCCAATACTTTGGCCACCTCATGCGACGAGTTGACTCACTGGAAAAGAGTCTGATGCTGGGAGGGATTGGGGGCGGGAGGAGACGGGGACGACAGAGAATGAGATGGCTGGATGGCATCGCCGACTCGATGGACATGAGTTTGAGTGAACTCCGGGAGTTGGTGATGGACAGGGAGGCCTGGCGTGCTGTGATTCATGGGGTCGCAAAGAGTCGGACACGACTGAGCGACAGAACTGAACTGAACTGACCAGTGAAGAGGGTTCCCTGGTGGCTCAGTGGTAAAGAATCTGCCTGCAATGCAGGAGACCTATATTTGAACCCTGGGCTGGGAGGATCCCCTGGAGGAGGGCATGGCAACCCACTCCAGTTTTCTTGCCTGGAGTATCCCATGGACAGAGGAGCCTGGCAGGATACAGTCCACGGGACTGCAAAGAGTCAGATATGACTGAAGTGACTGAGCGTGCATACACATGACCAGTGAGGATTTCTCCCAAACCCTTCTTCAAATCCTTTAAAACCTGAAGCCTTTCCATATGAAACCTTACATGGAACTCTAGTATTGAACCTGAAAAGAGTGGAGCTGCCTTGATTGAAGAGGGCTCTGCAGCCTCATCCCCAAGAGATCTAGAATATCTGGAGCTAAGAAGGTTATGTCCAGGGTGAGGATGGAAACATGCTGCTGAGGGAGAATGGGGCTTGTATCTGCTAAGACAGAGAGCGCTGGTGGGCCAACAGTACAGGTGTTGGTAGAGGCAGGGAGAGGAGGAGGCTGAGTTGAAAAGATTAAAGGAATGAGCTTTGTTAAAGCTTTCAAGCTACACTTAGAACTGTTTTGCAGAAGAGTTGTGTCCCAGATTTGAGGAAAACCCTGGCTGATTCCTCTTGGATGACTCCCTTCTTTCCCCTGGTCCCTTATTGCCAGAAGCCCTCCTCGCCCCACCCTCTGATTTGTGGGCGCTCTAATTTACAAAGGAGATCAGGATATGGAAAACACTGCAGACAGAGGTTCTTGAGGGCACCTTTGGTTCTTCAGTTTAGTTCAGTTCAGTCGCTCAGTCATGTCTGACTCTTTGTGATCCCATGGACTGCAGCACACCAGCCTTCCCAGTCCATCATCGACTCCAGGAGCTTGTTCAAACTCATGTCCATCAAGTCGGTGATGCCATCCAACCACCTCATCCTTTGTCATCCCCTTCTCCTCCTGCTTTCAGTCTTTCCCAGCATCGGGGTCTTTTCAAATCAGTCAGTTCTTCACATCAGGTGGCCAAAGTATTGGAGTTTCAGCTTCAGCATCAGTCTTTCCAATGAATATTCAGGACTGATTTCCTTTAGGATGGACTGGCTGGATCTCCTTGCAGTCCAAGGGATGCTCAAGAGTCTTCTCCAACACCACAGTTCAAAAGCATCAATTCTTCGGTGCTCAGCTTTATGATGCAACTCTCCATACATGACATTTGGTTCTTACTGAAATCCAAATGGGGTGCTGGGGTCCCCCCCAAAGTCTGCTGGGCTGAAGACTTAGCTTAAGAAGGGTTTGACAAAAAAGCTCCAGGGGTTTTCTGAGGAAGTCGGTTCTGACTGTGGGCTGCTGCCGCCCCCTGCTGGCCGTACCCTGATACTGCTCCTCCATGTCCATGGATGTCCATGGCAGTCCTGGGCTGGGGCAGGCTGAACCAGACCTTGCCAGGAAGGTGGTGCTGCGTTTGGGAGCAGGTGCCTGAAGACCACAAATGTTAATGTTAAAATCTGATGTGCTCAGTTTCCCAAAGTCTGAGCTGCCTAAATATGCTGGATTCCTACAAGTGATTACCACCCCCCTCATTCATGAGAGAATTAGAGGGACAATAAAATACTCTTGAAAGCCACCAAATATGGGAAAGGGGATTACAAAACATGACTTTCATGACAACCATTTGCTGCTCAGAACACCTTTCTTCCGAAGACATCTGGGATGAGGCAGGGATTCTGAACATGAAAGTAATTTGAGCCAAGCAAAAGTTGGGAGGGCTTCCCAGGTGGCTCAGTAGGTAAAGAATCCGCCTGCCAATGCAGGAGTCACAGGGAACTAAGGGTTCCATCCCTTGGTCAGGAAGATCCCCTGGAGGAGGAAATGGCAACCCACTCCAGTATTCTTGCCTGGAGAATCCCGTGGACAGAGGAGCCTGGCAGGCTACAGTCCACAGGGTCGCAAAGAGTTGGACATGGCTGAACACAGCACAACAGCAAAGTTGGGAGGTAACAGTGACGCATCATGTGGCCTTTTGGGGAAATACTGTTTGCAGATGGAAACATTTGTTAAGGTGTGGGTGGAGGTCTCAGTAATGAAATGGGCCATCAGCTTCAAAGAATCTCTGAGTGAGACTAGCCATTTCTTAGAGTCTCGAGTCTAAGGGATGCTGCAGGAGGCTAATGCTGCCAGGTGTCCTGGCAAAGTCTTCCTAGAAGAGGGATGCCTGGGTCTTAAGTTAATCTGGGGAAGCCGAGGAGTCACCTTCAGGGTGAATTGGACCACCTTTTATAATACTTTCCATGGTGGGTGTGGCTCTGGTGTTGAGGAAGCTTAGCAGTACAGGGAGGGGAAGCTCACAGGATACCCAGGAGCCTTCCTGCTCAAAGTGGGGTCCCAGGAGGGGATGTCTGCTCCACTTGGGAGCTTGCTAGTAATGCAGAATCTTAGTTCCCCCCACCCCAGATCTGTTGGATCATAGTCTGCATTTTAACAAGATCCTTAGTGGAATGCACATAACCAATCAGAGCTTCCAAGGCAGGGGTTTGCAACCTCCTTGCTGACTGATTCTCCTGGGAAGCTTGATGACTTGCTCAGTTGTGTCCAACTCTTTGCAACCCCATGGGTTGCATGGGCTGTGGCCTGCCAGGATCCTCTGTCCGTGAGCATTCTTAGATCTTGCTGATGTATGTCCCCCCAAAACAACTCTCCTTTCCCCACTTAGTTTGTCAAACGTTTTGCAAGACCAAGGAAGGAAGAAGATTGAGTGCAAGGTCCTTGGGGTGGGGGAGCATGGACCACCACAACTCTCCTGGCTGGGCCAGTACTTGGCCCTGGGAGACCCTTAGCTTGGATTCAGACAGATATAAAGAAGAAAAAACCACTATTACTCAACCAACCCAATATAATCTTAATTTAGGTCATGTTCACCCGGTCTTTTCAAAGAACGTTATTAGAAAAGCTAGTGAATCACGTGTGACAACTACCACTTTGACATCTCTTCTTACATGCTGTCTACATGGTTCACTTTATAGAGCAAGTGTTTAAAATGCTGATTATCTCACTCTTCCCAGGCCTTGGCTGTCTTCCCAGGGAGGATGGGCTTGTAAAGACACCTGTGGGCTGGTCATTTCTTTGCTATTTGCAAGGCTGGGTTAAAGTCAATTGTGATGAGAATTTGGTGTTTTGCTCACTTCTTTCAAGCTCGTGCTTTGGTGAAGACACGGGAAGAATCCTTTTATTTTTAAAAATTTTATTTTAATTAATTAATTAGGCTGTGCCACGTCTTAGTTGCAGCATGCAGGGTCTTCTAGTTGCAGTGTGTGGGAGCTAGTTCCCTGACCAGGGACCGAACCTGGGCCCCCTGCATTGGTTGGGTTGAGTCTTAGCCCACTGAACCACCAGGCAAGCCCAAGAAGAATCTTTTTATTCACAGATAGAAAATCTCCACTACAAATGACAGCCAGGTCACATTTTTAGTCTTTTATTTATTTTTTTTAAGTAAAGAAATTCCATTGAATCAAAGATAACAAAATTACAGCTTTTGTTTGTAATTATCTTTGTTTACCACCACACAAAATCAAAACAGAACCGAAAGTAATGTAGGAGAACATAAAATGATCAAGGACACCACTGTTTAGTATAATTTCTTAATAAAGGTAAATATCCTCATATTTAGAAAAAATTGCATTGCTAGTTGCAAATCTTAAACACCTCAGTGCTGGAGGATCCTATATCCTGCCCCCCCTACCCCACCCCCCCCTCAAATCCAGCAGCACAGAGGCCTTCAGAACACAAACTCAAAAATACATTATTTTCAGGGCAGCATTTGAAGTTTCAGAAAATTAAAAACAACAACAACAACAACAAAACAAACCAAGAAACCCAAATCAAACAAAACAGAAATTTAGGAATGTGTAAGTGATGGTTCTCAAAAATCAACCTGGAAGCACATCTTGCCAACAGAAAGAAAGTGGTTCGTGTGAGTCTAACCAGGAAACGGGGAAGATGCAAACTGGCCCCCCCACCCCCCCGGTGTCACTAAGGCAGCTGCAGTGGCAGAAATCAGAAGCTCAGGTACAGTGAAGGTCTTCCTGAGGCGGTGGGCAAGACCCAGATCGTCTGAGACTGGTGTGGGGAAGAGGGGACAGGAGTCTACAAGGACTTGTGCTTTAGGAAGACTAAAGAGGCCCAAAACAGAACCCAAAGGAAATCTAACTCATACGCCCGCCTGCCCAGGAACTCGGTCCACCCCTCACAAACAGCCTGGGAAGGAGACGACTGGCGCTGGGACTGAGGGCACAGCCGTCATGCTAGGGGACTGTTGGCTGCGGCACGTGGGTGGCCTGGAAGGAGAATGCCCCACGGCAATGAAGGGTATTTCTGCAGGTGCTATATAGGTGGTCAGTCCCTAACTTATGGCAATGGATTTCTTGGCTAATGGGGACACCAGGAGGAAGGGAAGGCAGGTTATAGGCTTCGTTACTAATTGACAGGAGTTGAGTTAAAAAGACTTAATCCAGCGGTTTGAAATTATCTTCAGCTTACTCATTAGAGATAGATGAACGTTTTATCCACATACATGCTGGGAAAAACATGGTTCAGAAAACATGACGTGGTCCTTCAAAAGCGGCAGCTGTCCACTGTCTGGGGTCCGAGAACCACCGCTGAGCCAGGCTCTGCAGCCTGTTTCTAAGGGCCACTTGTGGGACTGGGGGGTGCTTGGGTTACAGCGGCCGAGGCAGCAGGAGCAGCGACACACAAGAGGAAGCAGCTTTAGTTTTGGACAGCATTCCAGTTCTCACTGCCTGCTCCCCTTCAAATACAATTTGGCAAAAGCTATCTTAGTATATGAAGGAGGTGGTGGCTATTTTCTTCTGTATTTTTTTGGCCATGCTTGCAGTATACAGGATCTTAGCTCCCCGACCAGGGACTGAACCTTGCCCCTTGCACTGGGAGTGCAGAGTCTTAACGTGGACCACCAGGGAAGTCTCGGGGGTGGGGGCGGGGTGGGGTAGGGGACACTTTCCTCTGCTTTGATAACATGGGGAGAAGAACACCTTTCCCTCAACTGCTTGGCCGCTAAATGCCACACGCAGGCTTTACCCACACTTTTCATGGCTTTTGGAAGAATCCAACTAATCCAAACTAATCTTTGAACTACAGAGTGAGGCCAAGAAGGAAGAAAGACATCAGAGATGAAGTGTTTGGCCAGTTCCCGACTGCTCTTAATTGTTAAGGGGTGGGAGGTGCCTAATGTAACATTCTCTGGTTTTGCTGTGGCTTTGTTACAGAGGGGGCAGGAGGAGAAGGGGACGACAGAGAATGAGGTGGCTGGATGGCATCACCGACTCTGTGGACATGAGTTTGAGTGAACTCCGGGAGTTGGTGATGGACAGGGAGGCCTGGCGTGCTGTGACTCATGGGGTCGCAAAGAGTCGGACACGACTGAGCGACTGAACTGAACTGAATATAGCAGGAGAATTTCAATTCTGCAGTCACATAGCATTGTCCTACTAGGGGATATTCTAGAGGCAAGTTAAGGCTTTCTGGGCAAAGAAAAATGATTCCAGCTGATATTGTGAGCGGATGCTGCAGCAAAATGCTTAATATGATAATTCTCCTGTCCTGCCTCAGAGGACAAAGACCAGAGTTCTTTGAACTCAAGGTGATGCTTCAGTGATCTTCAGCACTAAGTCAGAATCAGTGCCACGGGAAAAGAAAAGCCCTTCAGAGCTCAGACATCTGCTAGCCTGGCAAACACAAACAAGAACACATGTATTGTTTCCCGGGCGCTGGCAAAATGGATCATGAGCCACACAGTGACAAAGAGAGCTCTCATTCAGATGCCAGGCAGACAAACTCAACTATCCAGAAATCTCAGCTCTAATGAAGACTGCAGTTTGAGAATGGAAGCCTGAGCAGGAAGGATTTCTGCCCTGGGAACGCTCAATGCTTGCCCAAATCTCACAGAATGACGAGGATATTGGCTTTGTTCCAAATGTCAACACCTGTCCCCGTCATGAGATCGCCCTCGGCACAGAAAGGCTACTGGGAGGCCAATGGAGGCTCTGAAGAGAAGCCAGTGAGGGACACGGGGCTTTGGGCAAAATCAAGGATCTTCACCAGCAAAGGCTGAATGCAGTAGATCACTCTCTCTCTCCAAGTCCCCTCAACACAAGCCCGAAGCCTTGATTCATCTGTGTCCACTTACAAGGGCTAGAGAAGGCCAGTTGGGAATGTTCTGGCAAAGGACGTGTAAACAGATGCAGTGGCCTTGGAGACGGTCTAAGGTGAGGCAACTGAGGCTTAGAGAGGGGAAGAGATCGCCCACAGACCAGTGTGAGTGAGAAACAGGAGAAGAATCCAAGTGTCCAGGACCCTGATTACCTCAACACCAAGTCAGGAAAGGATGCTCCCCTGGCAGGTATATTCCCATTCTAAGGTATGTGGGAAATGCTCGCAGAAGGTTCAAGGAATATGACAACAGATAACTTTCTGTCTTCATTCTGCCTTGGAATCATCGGTACAGACTCACATCAGAGAAGTTAAGAGGTTTTCTTTAAGACTGTTAAACTCCCTACCGATATAAGTGCATCAAGAAGACTTGAGACCGTTTTTCAAGTCAGATAATCCTACCTTGGGCTTCCCAGGTGGCTCAGTGGTAGAGACTTCACCTGCCAATGCGAGACACAGGAGACAGGGTTTTGATCCTGGGTCAGAAAGATCCCGTGGAGGAGGAAATGGCAACCCACTCCTTGCCTGGGAAATCCCATGGACAGAGGAGCCTGGCGGGCTACAGTCCATGGGGTCGCAAAGAGTCAGACAGTACTGAGTGACTGAACATGCACAATCCTAACTTGACTGTGATCAGTTACTCACCGTTGTCTTCAAAACTGTTTATAGAGGCAGGGAGAAAAACTTGGAAAAATGTTGCTAGAAGCCTGCTTGGTTTTTTAACATGTTCTTCCAGCAACAGAATTGTCTAGGCCATTGCAATTTATGTCCTTAACCTGATTTTAAAATATAGTATTTAAACACTCTGAAAATTGCCTTGTGTTAGCCCCAAGAGAACCTCAGGAGCAAGAAGAGCTGCCACATTATCATCAGAAATGAACAGAAAAGCCAGGCAAGTGGGAGGGAGGAAAAAGCTGACCGACATATAAAGTGCTGCTCCCTTGTTTATTAGGCCTGAATGCCTCTGTGCTCCCATTCAAGAACAAACAAGAATTTTCCTGTAAGACGGCCACAGTTACACTCTCATTTCCATGCATGAGAGCCTGAAGCTCGAACAAAGGGCCTCAGTTGATTTCATGTGAGCTAAAAAGTGCCATTCAGAGTCACACGCTAAAAAGACTTCAGCTGTGCATGGCCCCCCACGGTCGTGTGGGATAAAATCCGGTTGTCCAGCAACAAAGGGAATACTCTGAGTTCTGCCTCTTCTCCGTGGGCCAACAGAACTGCCGGGCACACCAGGCTCCAGGGACTCCTGTCCCTGTCCCTGACAAGTGTGTGACAACAGAACTGTTTTCTCCTCCTGAATGGAGTTGGTACCTGGCTGCTATATAGTGGGAACAGATTAAGGGATGTGTCCTAAGGCAAATGAAAAGGAGCCTCTTGCTTCCTGGGATGGTGATTCAGCCCCGTTAGGTTATTGCTTCGTTTATCTGATTTCACAAAAAGTCTTGAGACAGGAAGGTAGAAGCAGGAAATATGACTATGGATTTTCTAGATTACAGTTGTGGTTGCGGGTTGGAGGGAAAAGTAACAGAGGGGAAAGAGACGAGCTTCCAAACTGAGGGGCAGAAGCTAAAGTGCCGATCTGTGCTAAAAGAATGTGAACGAGACATGCACTTGAAAAATAAGAACCTGGGGGGAAAGTCATGATGATGAATTTGTGTGTGTATGTGAGAGAGAGAGAAACCAAAGCCAAGTCGAGACCAGAGAAGCCTCAGTCTCTTCAGATAACAGCAGTCTTTGATGTTCCCATTTAGGACGACCTGGTGATTGTCAGAAAACAACACGTGACTGTCACGTGACTAGGACTGATGCCCAAACTACAACCACCTGTGACCAAGAGGGTCCGCACCCAAGCCCTCATTTGGCTCCCTTTACATCTTAAACATCGGCACACAGATCCACTATTAATATTCCTGTCTGTCCTAGAGCAAAGTAGAGGAAGCAGGGGGGAAAAGAATGTTTTTTTAAAAGTATCTAGGTCTTTTCACTCATAATTCTGTTCAGTTCCAGATAGCAACTACTGATTGTTTCAAAGTGCAGGGTTTTTAGATATTCAAGTACCACAGGATTGGAGGAAAGGAGTACTTGAAACACAGTGTGGGCTTTTCATTTGAGAAGACACACTCTGGAAAGACCTATCCGACAGGCTACAGACATAAGATATTCAATTAAAAATCCGGTTTCCAAAATCACACCCTCTTCCGTTGAAAAGCGATTTCTCCAAACTCAGATCCAACCTTTGAACTGTTTGGTATCAAAAGCCAGAGTTAGAATTGGGTTAAAAAAAATAAAATGAGTAATTTAAAAAACAAAAACATACCACTTTATATGACATGAGGGACAGAAAAAAAAAGGCAAATGATGACATCGAGATGCTTAGAATAGCTCCCAGGTTCCCCTGGAGAGGAGTTCTCTCAAACCTCAGTAAACTGAATTTGTCACTGAACTTTAGAACTGGTAGTGATCTCAGCAATCTGCCTGGTCCAGCCGCTCCCGCATGTTACAGGTGAAGAAAGAAAAGTTCAGACAGACTTTTCCAGGGTAATATAGCCAGTGAGAGGCAGAGGCAGGCCTGAAGTCTCCACCACCAGCCCAGGACCTTGCTGAAACTGCTTATGGCTATCACACCAGGACAGGTGCACGCGACAGGCATTGCTGTTTCAGAGGCTCCTGGAAGCTATGAGACACCATGAGCTAAGGAGATGTTTCTGATTTAGAGGCTCCGTACCACTGGGTTTCTCGAATTTGCCTGGTGATAAGGATCACTTGGGACACTTGTCAAAAATTAAAATCCCAGGTCCCTTCCCAGCCCCACAGAAACGCCTCCAAGGGGAGGGACGTGAGAGGCTGAATTTGTAATAAGTGCCCCAGGTAATTCTCATCGTCAGGAATGCATCAGGGAGAAACTTGGCTTCTGACTCAAGGGAATTTTGTCATGTAAGAGGCCACACTCTCGGGGGCCCAGGGCCCAGGCCCCCAAGCTGAACTGTAGCTACAGCATTGGCTCTATTTAGGGTCTAAGTCCAGGACACATACAACTGCCACAGCGTAATATCCATCCTTCCCTGCTCCTGGGGAAAATTTGATTGGCAAAGCAAAACTGCTGTTCAGACACGCTTTTTAATAGGGAAACTAGATGTAATTGGCTTGAAAGCAATCCAATGCTGACACCGGACAGCAGGGTGAGAACCCTGTCGCTTGTCACCATGGCTAACAAATGCAATGGACAAAACCAGTAACTAAGCACAAAAATAGCCTGGAGCTCCCAGGGAAGGCCACCCACTTCAGGTCGCGTGTGTGCCTGGTGGGTGGTCCCCGTTGATGGTATGAGGTCAGATCCAGGTCGCTGAGGGAGATGGGAGACCTGAAAACAGCCAGTGAGGGATGAGAGTTCCAGAGGAGGGTGGCTGGAGCACACCAGAGTCTGGGGGGCGGGGTGGCAGGGGGCGCCTCACTCCAGGTCGGCCTCCACCAGCTCCGTGTCGGAGCACTGCGACTTGTTACGTTCCCACTGGCAAATGGCGTTGGCATACTCCACCACCAGCTTATCCATCCACGTCAGGGGCTCGGGGAACAGCACGGAGCCCTCAAAGAAGCCCAGGTGGCCCCCGTGCAGGGGCAGCACAAACATGACGTTCTCCCGTTTCTCTGCAGGAGAAAGGCGGCTGAGTGAGTCACTGTCCTCTGACCGGCTCCAGGGCCGGAGGTGGGAAGGCAAGCTGGCCAGGGCAGCCCAGGCTTTCCCCAAGGGTGCAGGTGTCCCCCTTTAAGTGGGCATCTGATCTCCACCCCCTCTGCCTCCTTCATCAGCTGTGGGGGGCGGGTGCTGACTTGGTGGGGGCAGGCAAGATGGTGAGATGAAGCAGGTTTAGGAATAGCAGCTTAGCTTTGGAGCAGAATGGGTACCGGCTTAGGTTTAGTTGCTCAGTCGTGTCCAACTCTTGTGACCCCAGGGACCGTAGCCCAGCAGGCTCCTCTGTCCATGGGATTCTCCAGGCAAGAACAGTGGAGAGGCTTCCACTTAGGAAATCCTTAGAACTCTAAATGGTTCTCAAACTTGGCTGCCTATTAGAATCACCTGAATATATATTTTTAAATAAAGGCCCCTATATTGAACCCAGACCAGTGAGATTCTGATGTGAGGGCAAGGGTGGGGTGGAATTGGGGGTTGGTAGGTGAAAGAGGGAGGACCCAGGCATTGGTGCTGCTAAAACTCCCAGGTGACTCAACTATACAGCCAAGTATCGGGGTGGCCAAAAAATTCATTCGGATTTTTCTGCACCATCTTACAAATCTGAATAAACCTTTTGGCCAACCCAAATCACCCAGGCAATTGACTTAGAATGCAGGTTTGGCTTTGACAGGCCTGGATTTAAGAAGCTGAGACTCTGCGGTTCTCACAAGCTTCCAGGTGATGCTGATGCTACTGGTGGGGCCCAGACTTTGAGGACGGATTCCTAACACACTCTTATTGACCAAAGAACCAGATGAATTCAATGGAGCCAATCATTTTCCACTACAGAACTTTATCTTGCAAGACTAAAACATAAAGCTGCAAGTTGTGTTAAAAGCTGCCTGAGCTCTCAACCTCACGTGATAAATGGCCATCTGAGAATTACAAACCTGGAGCTTGACTTTATGAGTCCACGTTTAAGCTAGTCCCACATGGGCCAGTGAAGCCATTACTGAAGACATGTGCAAACATGGGTAGCCAGGTGCATTCAGGTACCGTAAAGAGCATCTGTCTTCCCAGGGGGACAAGTGACAAGGGGCCCCTTGCTGGCTGCTCCAGGCCTCTGGGGCGGTTCCTGGCACCTGCGTTTCTGGCTCTGCAGGGCTCTTTTCTTGTCTGACCCCCTTTATTCTTCCCTTTTGGCTGCTGTTTCATCAGTTTCTGTATGACAGTGCAAGCGCTGTGGGTGTTACTTTAGATGTGCAGAAGGAAGCCTGCGTCCTCTCGCCGCTGCCAACGGGGCTGTTTTTGTGCAGGGAGCCTGTGGTTTGACAGGCGTTGACAGGCGACAGCTTTTATCACATAACGCACCTGCGACACATGCATTCGCTCTGAGTGGAGAACAGAGCTCTGTCTGGACACAGGTCCTTTGTCTGTTTGCTGCATTATCTACTCTGTAACTTGGGGTCATGAGAGAATCAGATGTACCCCTTTCCCTCTGGTTAACACATGCTGTTTATAAGAGGAAACGTAATCACAGAGGATGGGGCAGGGAGGTCTGGTCCGAGGGATCTGAATGACAATGCACAGTAACTGTGGTTTGTGACCCAAGTATTTCCTCTGCTTCCCTCTTTCTAGTTCTTTCTGTAGCTCCTACCTAGCAAGACATGAGGTCGTGCCAGCCTGAAACATGATGGTATTCCCATGAGTGACCTTCTCTGCTTTTTCAATGGATTATATTTTTATCCCCAAAGTGGACAGGGAGGCTGTCTGTCATAAGATGCAGCAGAACTGGCTATTTTTTTTCTTTTCAGGTCAAAGTTTTAAGTCTAAATATCTCTTTAAGTCAAACTCTCAGACTTAATGGAGTCACATCCCAGAGGCATCATAGAATACCAGGGGACTCCCCCAAACCTCTTGGTTGTATTTATAAATGAGGATCCTGTCTCTTGCACCAGGACAGGACATGAAAGGCTCAACACAGGCTCTACCACAGCCCCCGGCCTATCAGGCTAGACTAAATAAGAATACTGCCATAAGATGCTCTGGTATCCAGGAGATGTCAGCATGGTGAAGGTGACATACTGTGGTAGTTTGCTGAGTGGTTGAGAGAGCAGCGGGAAGAAACACTTACCTGAAAGAGATTTTGGAATGGTTAGAAGACTTTCATGCACTAAGGGGTCATCGGCTGCATTCACCAGCATGAGAGGTACATAAATCTGAAACAAAGAAATAAAAGCAGGATTACATGATCAATTCTCTTTTTTAGATCCCATTGATCCAAGGCTGAAATACACTACTGGACATGTTTCTGAAGCAAAGGGAAGAGGGTCGGTGCTCAGTCTGCTGAACTAATGGACTAAGGATGCCTTGTGCTCCCTGGCAGTGGCCGCTGGGATTGCAGCCCTGGCAGGTACGTACAGGAGCCAAGCTTGGTGAACGAGGTGATGCACGTGCTCTGATGGAGCAAGGCTCAAGACTCTGCAATACTCGCCGGCAACGTATTTCTGATCATCTTCACAGTGTCTCAGATTAGCCATATCTTTCAGAAAAACGACTTTACAGAGTTATGTATATGGTCATCCAATTTATACTGTGGGGAGAAAGAAAGGAGTCTGCTTCACTGCAGACAAAGGAGCCTTTCTAGAAGAATCTGAGGAAGGAAAACAAGAGCAGGCTGGTAGATCTCGGGAGGCTCTTGGCAGCCGTGTGTTCAACATCCACTTTAGCAAAACAGCCAGTAGTGTCCTTTTTCTTCTTAGCAGAGATGGTGCTGATGGGGGCGCTCAGATATTACTGAACACCCATGCTCAGGAAGTGTAACGACTAGCTGCCTAACCTGGAGGCCCCTGACATTGGCTCTAGACAGTTCCACGTTTCTGTAATGGCTTAAATGAAGACATGAAAAGCCTAGATGATGATGCTAAAGTAAGAGGGGTGGCTGACACTACACGATGGCAGAGCTGCCATTCACAATGATCTGCTTTAGCTGGGGGAGTGGTGGGCCAGACTACCAGGTGGACATTGACAGGGATAAATGGGAAGTCCTGTGTTTGAGTAAAAAGAGCAATTGATCAAAGACAGAATGGGAGACACTGGTTTGGTGGTGGTTCAGGTGAAAAAAAAAGCATGGTGGTTATGATCAGCCACAAGCTTGATTTAATACACACAAAGTTCATCATCGCTGCTGACAACTGTGTTAATATAAACCAATCCACTTCAACCAATGACATGCTCCTCTACCGTCTGGATACAGAATACATCTGTTTTGCTCTATGCTTGCCAGATCAGGGCAGGAATTTTGAGTTCAGTCCTGGGCACCAAACCAATGAAAGACACAATGACCCAAAAGAGTCTAGGATTGTAAGAGCTCTACATGGGCTTCCTATGAGGAGCCACAGGAGGAACCAGGCAGGATGACACTATCAAAGGAGGACTTATGAAAAAAATGGATGTGGCAGTGACTTTAAGGGCTTTCACACAGACTGGGAAGCAGACTGTGCTACGGGACAGCTCTGGGGTTACTACTCAGAGGTCACACAGGGGCAGGGCTTTGTTCGATAATAAACTCAAGTCAACAACTAGAGTGGGTGGAGCCAGATGCCGGCTGAACCTCCACCAGGGAAGCTGAGGAGGGAGACTTGTTGCACAGTGGGAGGAGCTGGGTGGAGTGACGTAATTCTGAGATGTTGCTCTCTGAGTTGTGGCCACTCACCCTGTGCAGGTATCTCATGCAGCTTTCTTCCTCGTAATATTCCTTCAGGGAGTTGTAGCCGTGAAACTTCCTGGGACACACACACACACACAAGAAAAAGACAAAACAACACTTGGAATAAGATTGGAATGCTGAGTTGATACATTACTGTGCCGGTTCCCACACTAACACATCATATCAGTAGAATATACATAGGTACCGGAGTTAGGAGTTAAGAACACCCAGCTATGGCATCTGGGTTCAAATTCTGGCTCTGTCAATCACTGACTATGTGACCTTACACAACGGGCTTAACCTCTCTGAGTTTCTCCTCTGTAAGTGGAAGTTGCTTAGTCGTGTCTGACTCTTTTCAACCTCGTGGACTGTATAGCCCATGGAATTCTCTAGGCCAGAATACTGAAGTGGGTAGCCTTTCCCTTCTCCAGGGGATCGTCCCAACCCAGGGATCGAACCCAGGTTTCCTGCATTGTAGGTGGATTCTTTACCAGCTGAGCCACAAGGGAAACCCTCTCCTCTGTAAAACGGAGCTAAAGAGAGCAGATTCTTCCTAAACACTCTCTTTTGGACTTAAAAAATTTTAGAAGATGAATGAAATTTATGTAATATTTCCCCCCTCTTTAGTATAGTGTCTGAAAAGTGAAAGTGTTAGTTCCTTAGACGTGTCCAACTTCTTTGCGACCCCAAGGACTGTAGCCTGCTAGGCTCCTCTGTCCATGGGATTCTGTAGGCAAGAATACTGAAGTGGGTAGCCATTCTCTTCTCCAGGAGATCTTACCAATCAAGGGATTAAACCCCGTTCTCCTGCATTGCAGGCATATTCTTTACTGTCTGAGCCACAACAGAAGCCCCAGTATAGTATCTGCACCACAGTAAATCTGCATGCCCCATGGTAAGTGAGCGTGGGTATAATTCATTCTTGCCTGTTGAACATCCCAGTAATTTCCATTTTCTTTGACTAACTGAGCATATTTCATGGGCATATTTCAGAGTTACTTGGTATAAGAAGGCTACTAAAACCTCATAAGGAAGGTAAGTACAGATCCCATACCCTCAGGTTAATATCTGTCTATTTGGATGAACTTTAGGCCACATCTGAAGGCATAAATGATCATTGAACAAAAAAGATGATGCTTTTAGAAGAGAATGATGAGGTCAGAGATCAGCTTTACCTTTCTAGGTGAGGCTAACCTCAATCAGAAACCGCTGGTGCCAGGAAAGAGGACACTGTCAAAGGGGTGACCTCAGGTGCCTGGAGAGGGTGGGGCAGGGAAAGGGTCACCGAGCCAAGTGGGTGGGGTCTGGTTTTACTCAGAGACATGTCTTCAGGCCCCTAGAGGAAGAGGCGCTGTCCATTTTTCTTGCAACACCCAGCTCTCTTGGTTTACTTTCGGTTTTTCTACTTTGGATAGAGACATGGGCAGGGACAGGTACAGGAAATAGTTCCTTCTCCTTTTATTCCACTGCCACATGCAGTTTATGTGACATCTGATCTCCATCCCAGAGTTGAGGACTATGGACAACTAGGGTGCACACACCCCAGCTCCCCTGTTCAAGCTCAGCTGGGCAAGGCAGGAATGCAGAATGAGTGGTCAGAGCATCTTCCTATTTTTTAAGAGACATTAGAAATTTGGATTTCTCTGTGAAATCTTCAGGTTTTTTTTTTTTTTTTTTAACTTTTTGGCCATGCTGCATGGCATGTGGGATCTTAGTTCCCCGAATAGGAATTGAACCCGAGGGGCCCCCTGCAGTGGAAGCCAGAATATTAACCACTGGACCATCAGTGAAGTCCTGAAATCTTCAGTTTTTAAACAATGGGCATTAAAAAAAAACCAAAAAAACCCTTAACACCAAAGTGTGCAGAGGAAACCCCTGGCGCCAGGCAGTGCTGGCCTGCCACCTCCCTCCTGGCACCCCACCCCGGGCCGTGGGCACACCTCATCACGTTGTCGTCGATCTGCATCAGAGATGTGGCTGTGTAGAGGCGGCTCAAGTCCGTGTCCTCCAGGCTCTGGGGTTTCTTCACATGGTCTCCAAAAAGAGCTTGCCTAGAAGGAGACGAAAAGCAAACAGAATGAGAAGTAGATGTTAAATCAAATCAGCACGCTGTACAATGAAATAACTTACTGTTTTGTCACTGACACCTGAAAAAAAAAAAGTTTTTTAAAGCATATGATAAACAACCACAGCTGAGCCTGCTTCCTGGCCCAGAGGTAAGCCAGGAGAGAGTCTGTAACAAAGCGGACGTGGATAACTTAGAAATAAATCCCTTCAGCCATCAGAATGTCTCAGAGGATGAGCTTGTTGACTTTTGAAGACCCGGAGAACAATGAATATCAAGACCTTATTTTCCTTGTGAGGGGCAGCTAGACAAACTAAGGACTAGGCTTCAGCCTAGATGACTATTTCAAAATTGGCCCTGCAGAGAGATCTCAGGATGGGCTATGTGGCCTGGAGTAGGCTGTCAGCCAACCAAAGGCAGGGGTGGGGGAGCTTACTCTAAAGTTGGGGGTCCCCAACTTTACACTGGTGTTGCCACTGCTCCCTTTGGCAGAACCCCTTTCCCTTTGTGAGCTCTTCGTGTTACTTAACAAGAAAGATAATGGTTAACCCATTCAGCACTTGGGCAAATCAACCACTTTCCAATATGTTAGCTAAAAAGTGAATGTAGGGACTTCCCTGGTGGTCCAGTGGCTAAGACTCCACACTCCCAGTGGCAGGGGCCCAGATTTGATCCCTGGTCAGGGAATTAGATCCCACAGGCCAAAATGAGAAGATCCTGCAGGCCACAACTAAGGCCCAGTGCAGCCAAATAAGTAAACAAAAATAAATAGTAAAAAATTCTCCCCATCAAACATTCATCTCCAGTTTGCTTTTTATATAAAAACCTAATGTATACTCTGAAGTGGAGGACAGAGGAGCCTGGCGTGCTGCAGTCCTTGAGGTGCAGAGAGTATGACGTGACTTAGCGACTAAACAACAACATATCGAAAGACTAATCATTTCTAGTTAAGAAAATGATCCATCTAGAGAGGATGAGCATAAAGATGAGCATAGTGGACACATTTAGATGTCCATTCCCAGCAAAAGCTGTCACTCACACAGCTGAAGGAAGACTGACTGAGTTTGAGGTTTGGCCCCACAGTGGGAAAAATTCGTTATAGAAACTAAATGTTCTGGTAGCCAGTCACCACCTCTTTCAAAGAAAAGGAACCAACTTCTTAAAAAAAATTTTTTTTTAAAAGAGTATTAGGAAGATCATATACTTAAAGGACAGAATCCCCAATTTAAAGTGTGTCCTGATAAAACTAGAAAAAAATTTTAAGAAAGGAAAGATGATGCTGTTGGGGAAAATAAAAATTCTAATGAAGGGTCCTGAAAATTTCGAGATGTTTGACTTTCTGTGGTAAGTTTAAAAAAAAATTTAAATACACTGAGAGCACATTCAAAGGACTTTCCCAGTTTGCTAAGAATCATACGATGGCCTTTCTGGACTCATTAATTAATGGCAAGACTGGGCCCGGCAGCAAAACAAATGTTCCCTGGGAGGAGCTCACTTTCCACTCCAGAGGTGTGGACAGACAGACAGAGGCCTTGGACTTGGGGTCTGATGGCCTGCTTTCACCCCTTGTGGATCCTCAGCAAAACCCTGGATCCATCCAAACCTCAGCCGAGCCACACCTGACTCGGAGCCTGGCACACAACTTATGCTCACACACCATGAGCTCAGCGGAAGGCCAGCCTGGGGCATGTTAAGTCTCCGAGGGTCTCTGCCCACCCAGCACCACAGCCTGGGGACGCACCTGGCTGCCTGGCTGCCCAGGGGCCTGTGAGCGCCACCCCAGCCCAGGTGCCATGGGAACCCCACCCACAGGAAGCCCAGTCTGGGGTGCCTGGCTGGTTGGCCAGTACAGCATTTTAACTGCTGAGAAAAAGAGAATAAGAAACTGATCATTCAGACAGATTGCTTTTCCTAGGATGGCCTCAGAACCCCCCTAAAATGGGTACACAAAGTGCCCATTTGTGTACCAGACTCTGAGTGAATCAAAACATGCTCGAGTGCTCCCGTGCTTTCCAGTTTGGTTCATGGATGCAGGATTCACACTGGGGGGAGAAACAACAGAAAAACATCTAGTGGGAAGGAGCCGGCTTCATGGAGGCAGAGACCAGAGATGGACCTAAAAGGCGTGTGCTGGGTTTGGACAAGCAGAGGTGATGGGAAGAGGGTCGGGACAGGCCAGGGGGCACAGGGGTCTCTGAGTGGCCCACTCCAGCTGGAGGGGGAGGGAGGCATGTGGGGGGAGGGGGAGAACCCATATGGCTTAGGATAGTCACAGTGATGAAATCATCACTAATATTCCTTGAGTGCTACTGCCAGCAGGGGCTGCTCTCAGCACTTGTCAGGGGCTAACCCACCAAAGCATTCTGAGCAGGAGATGGGCAGGCAGGGTGTGGAGAGTGTGGACACCATGCTTGGCACCAGTGGTGGGATCCCCGTCCCACGGATGCTTGATCAGAACCCCAAGAGCCAGCAGAGAATGATTCTGGATTTCCCCAAACACAAAAGCCTCCTGAAGAGAAACATTCCTCCACAGTGACAAGCCACTCTCAGGATGGTCCTCCTTTTTTTTTTTTTTAATAATTACCTTTGCTTTTTTAAAATTAAAAATTAAAAAAAATTTGGGGATTTTGCCGTTTAGTGAAATAAGCTCAGAAAGGCACTGTCTGGGGGACTTGCCTGGTGGTCCAGTGGCTAAGACTCCGTGTTCCCAATGCAGGGGGCCTGGGGTTCGATTCCCTGGTCAGGGAACTAGATCCCAAATGCTGCAACTAAAGATCCTGCAGGCTGCAACAAAGACCTGCTGCAGTCAAAAATAAACAAACAAAGGTACTATCTGTCTCCTGAGGGAGGGGAAGGTGCCTCACCGGTGCGAGAGAATGATCTTCTTCATGTTGTCGGCCATGAGGAAGTTGTAGAAGCGCCGGCACTGGTCCCACTGCATGAAGGTCTCCTGGGCCCTGGAAGAGCCACAAGGGAAGAGTGAGAAGCGGGGGACCCGTCCTGGAATGGAGAGGCTGGGGCTGATGGGGGCAGGAGGCAGAGCTCCTGCCACTGGAGGGGCTGGCTCTCTTGGTGGGAACCTGGGCTTGAACCCTTAGTCACTAGACTAAGGGCAGAGCCACCCGAACACTAAGTGAATGAACATTGCTCAACGAGAGGCCCTGGCCTGGAAGGTCTCTGGGGCCACGGGCTTTGCTGGCGACACTCCTGACCCCCTCTTCTGTCTCTTAGGTCTTTGTCACAGTACCTGCTTCGATCGTCATTTGAACAGTTTCTCTCCTTGGCTTTCTACCCCGCAAGCAAGTTTTTCTGGCTTAATAACAGGACCGTGCGTAGGGACGGGGTGTGTGAAGATAAGTGTGTGGCATAACCTAAAAACGCTTCATTTTATCACTTTTGTGTGGAATATATAAGAAATACAACAAACTAGCGAATAAAACTAAAAAGCAGCAGACTCACAGAATAGACTAGTGGTTATCGGTGGGGAGAGGGAAGGGGACAGCAATATGGGTGGAAGGGTTATTATGGGATGAAATGAAATCATGTGTGTGAAACTTTTAAAAGTAATTTTTACTGAGTATAGTTGCTTTACAATGCTGTGTTAGTTTCTGCACATCAACAAAGTGAATCAGCCGTATGTACACATATACCCACAAATTTTTAGGTTTCCTTCACATTTAGGTCACCACGAGAGCACTGAGTAGTTTCCTGTGCTATTAGAGTAGGTTCTCGTTAGTTACCTGTTTTACACATAGCAGTGTATATGTGTCAGTTCCAATCTCCCAGTTCCTCCCACTGCCCCTTCCTCTTTTGGCGTCTATAAGTTTGGTTCTCTACATCTGTATCTCTATTTCTGCTTTGCAAAATAAGGTCATCTCTACCACTTTCCTAGATTTCTATGAATAGCTGATATTCTAGGATATTTGTTTTTCTCTTTCTGACTTACTTCAGTCTGTATGACAGTCTCTAGGTCCATCCATGGCTCTGCAAATGGCACTGGAAATTTTTAAAATTGTAAAGCACTAAAGAATTTCCCTGGTGGCTCGGAGGTTAAAGCGTCTGCCTCCAATGTGGGAGACCCGGGTTCGATCCCTGGGTTGGGAAGATCCCCTGGAGAAGGAAATGGTAACCCACTCCAGTATTCTTGCCTGGAGAATCCCATGGACGGAGAAGCCTGGTAGGCTACAGTCCACAGAGTTGCAGAGAGTCGGACACGACTGAGCGACGGAATGGAACGGAAAGAATTTAAAGAATCATTCAACACAATTTTTAAAAAATGGGAAGGGAAAAAAATAAAACACTTCTTTTGTTGCCATTTGCAAGGCAAAGGAAAATCATATCAGTTGAGCTTTCTTTTGATTAGTCTTAGAATATTTAAGGGGCAAGGAATGGAGGGAGAAGTATTGAGGCCCTCTGCCCCCTCTAGGCACGTCTGTGGGGATGGTCCTGAGTCTTTCTGCCTCCAGAGCTAGTGTGTGGTTGGCAAAGCAAAGCCTTCTGATGTGGGGTGGGGGGTCGCTGCTGCTGCTAAGTTGCTTCAGTCATGTCTGACTCTGTGCGACCCCATAGATGGCAGCCCACCAGGCTCCTCCATCCCTGGGATTCTCCAGACAAGAATACTGGAGTGGGTCGCCATTTCCTACTCCAATGCATGCATGCATGCTAAGTCACTTCAGTCATGTCCGACTCTGTGCGACCCTATGGACTGTAGCCCACCAGGCTCCTCCATCCACAGGATTCTCCAGGCAAGAATACTGGAGTGGGTTGCCATTTCCTTCTCCAGTGGGGTCGCTAGACAGTAATATCCCCACTTCCAGATCAGGAGACCAGGGACTCAGAGAGGTCCCACCAGAGCGGTCAGGTATGGCTGAGTGTGACCCAGGCTGGTGTGGCTAAAGAGTCCATGCTCGGATCACCACCCTGTGTCGGGGGAGGAGACAGCAGGGCCAGGCTCCTCTGCTTGCCTCTGCGGCCAGATTTCCCTGCCCACATGTCAGGTGAACAAACACCAAGATGGTGACTCCCAGGCTGCCATCAGCCCTCCCCACTCGGTGCTTTCTTCTCTTGGGTGTAAACCCAAACACAGCTGCCATGGCGTCCTTGCTAAACTTCATTCTGCAGATTTCTGAGTCTCAAGGCCTGATTCCACCCTGGGAATGGATCTGGGTGCCACTATGCCCACAATGGTCTCATTTCCCAGATGGTCAGAGAGAGGACTCCTGAGAGAAGGGATGGTTCACAGGTATTAAAAAAACAAAAACAAAAATCAAGGATCATGTTGATGTATGGCAGAAGCCAACACGATGTTGTAAGGCAATTATTCTCCAATTAAAAATAAATTTAAATAATAAAAGCAAAAATACTGGGAATGACATGACCAAAACAATTTACAAAAGAAGCTTTGATTAAAATGAAAAATATAATCAAAGAAATACAAATATAACATTTTCAAATATATATATCTACACCCATATATATATATGTATATATATATATAAACCCAGGGAGTTATGAAAGTTATTTCCCAAAAGCTGTCACACTTCAGTTCTGGCATAGCAAACATTTCCCATAACATCACAGTTAAAAAATAAGAGCTAGTGGGAAGTTAAAAGTGAAAGGGTTGGTGGGTTTAATGGCCTGTGACACGCTCATAAAACACGGGCTAAAGCACACAGTGAAGACTAACATTGCTTTCAAAAGTCAAAAGGTCATTCCATAAATCCATGGGGGCCTGGAGGCAGCTCCTCAAACACTTCATGAGTAGAAAGGATGGGCCAGATCACCTTAGGCAGGACCCCAGATAAGGCAGGGCTGTGGGCACCTGCTTCTTGGTCTGTGAGGGTGTCACAGAAGGGTGTCACCCCGTCTGTGAACTGCACCCTGCTGCCAGGGTGGGTCCCTCTTCTCTGACGTTGGACCCAGACAGCCCCTTCCTCAGAAAGCCAATAGTCTAGAAATGAAGAAATAGTCTTGCCCTCATCCATTTCTCCCTTTGCTGACCTTCCAACTGCTTTTGTTAGTATTACCTTCATATTAGAGGGACAGCAGACGTAGGGAAGGGAGGAGGCACTGGTCATAAACCTGAGCTATGAGAAGATGCTTCAGTTCTGTGGATTTCTCGGTTGAATAACCCCAGAGGTTCAGTTCAGTTCAGTTCAGTCGCTCAGTTGTGTCCAACTCTTTGCAACCCCATGGACTGCAGCACGCCAGGCTTCCCTGGCGCTTGCTCAAATTCATGTCCATTGAGTTGGTGATGCCACCCAACCATCTCATCCCAACCCGAGATACCACTCACTGAAAGGCTCGGGGGACTCATGGGGGCCTGGGGCTCAAGGAGGGACTGGGATAATGATGCTGGGACTAGTGCGTCACTCAGTCAACACTGGCCAACAGCGATTCCTTGCGTCTTTGGTTTATCATTCAGTATATTTAAGGGATGTCTTTCACCACCTTTGAGTATAAAACTAAGGGACTGAACTTAATTTTATATTAGTTTAATAAAGCATAATCGAGATCAATGCATTACTAAAAAAAACCCCATTCATTTCATCTCTTTAAAAAAAGACCTGACTTCTTCAATACCAGCATCAGCAACAAACTGAGAAGAAATGAAAGAGAAGGGGACCTGTAGACTAAAAGAAACTGCAGAGACAAATCAACAGATGCAGTGTGTGGACATAACGGGGATTCTGATCCAAAGAAACTGTTAAAAGACTTCTGTGAGACAATCAAGGAAATCTGAACACTGGCTACAAACAGGATGATATTCACACTCAGAATGAAGAATCTTTTGGTGTGATGATGATATTGTGATTATGTTTAAGAAAACATTCTTAAAGAGAAAAACAAATATTGCTTATTAATGCATATATACGGAATCTAAAAAAATGGTACTGATGAACCTGTTTGCAGGACAGAAATGAGAGATGCAGACATAGGAAACAGACTTGTGGACACAGCAGGGAAGAGGAGGGTGGGACGAACTGAGAGAGTGGCACTGAAACATACATTATCACATGTGAAACAGAGGGCTAGTGGGGAGCTGCTGGGGAGCTTCTAGGGAGCTCAGCTGGTGCTCTGTGGCAACCGAGAGGGCTGTAGGAGAGAGGTTCAAGAGGGAAGGGACACTGGTATACTATGACTGACTCCGGTTTAGCTGTATGGCAGAAACCAATGCAACTTGTAAAGCAATTACACTCCAATTAAAAATTTAAAAATAAAAAGTTCTTAGAGTCTTTTTAGTGCTCCCAAGTGAAATATTTACAAATGATATGACATAATGTCTGGGATTTGCTTCAAAATAATCCAGCTTACAGGGGAGTGATGTGTGGATGAGGTGCAGAGGAAAGAAGAGTAGCCAAAAGTTAAGCATGCTTGCAGCTGGTAGTGGATACACAGGGGTCCAGTACCCCAGCACTTTTATTTTGTATGTATCTAAAATGTTCCATAATAATGAAGAAGGAGAAAGAGAAGAAGGAAGAAAATAGAAAATCTTTTCGATTATGATCTCCTGAAAATTATCTACCCTGCAGAGGAGAGCTGAAGATTAAAGTCAGTTTTAACCATTAACCATGAAACTCATCAACTATTTCTTAGGGCTGAGGAAAGATCAGCAGTGGTCTGGAACCACTGTACACACGGCCCAATAAGAACCCCACTGGGAACTTCAGCTCCCACCGAAGCCAAGCTCCAATTTATGTGCCATGTTTCTGCAGTGAGAGAAGAGAGGAGGCAGAACCAGGCTCCAGGGAATGGGGCTGGTGATGGGATGAAGGTCTAACAAGATGTCCAGGCCTCCCGGTGGGCATGAGTTAGTGCAGAGACTTGAAACTGTGGCCCATCTGACCCCACTGGGTAGTTCACCAAACTCTGCGGAAGCCACTTCACCTCTCCAAGCCTCAGTGTCCTTATCTGTCAAATTAGGAGGTTGAATTAGAGAAGCAAAGTTCACACCAAGATTGTTCTATGGGTATGTAGGCAGTTCCGTCTCAGGCCTGACTGAGGTCGCCCTGGGAGCCTTGGTGGTGTTTTCATTGCTTCTGCGAGTGGGTGGAATTCGGCAGACAGGGGTGCATGTAGTGAGTGGAGAGCTGGCCAACTGGTGGTGTAAAGAATGGGTCTGAATTCTGGCCTCAGTTGAAGAGGTCTGGGGGATGGGCAGGCTCCTGGGCGTGCATCTCATGAGGATGGAGAGAATGTCAGCCTGGGAAGCAGATGGCTCAGGCAAGAAGCGCTTTACCCATCCATATATCTACCTATCTCAACCAATAAAGTTCTTTCAAGATGCCCCAATTTCTAATCAGGGGTTTCCCAGGTGGCTCGGTGGTAAAGAATCTGCCTGTCAATGCAGGAGACACAAGAGACGTGGGTTCGATCCAGGGGTCAGGAATATCCCCTGGAGAAGGAAATGGCAACCTACTCCAGTATCCTTGCCTGGGAAATCCCATGGACAGAGGAACCTGGCGGGCTACAATCCATGGATTCGCAAAGAGTTGCGCATGACTGAACGACAGAGCATTCAGCATGCCTTCTTAACAGCATTAAATGATTAATTAAACCAGAGAGTTAGGGTGAGTCTGAACACACACATTTCCAGGGCAAGTTGGCAGCTGTTTGTGCTGAGGGAACGAGTTTAGTCTGCTGGATACAGTGTAGTTTGGGGACATCTGTCACCCTCCTTTACTGGTTCAGCACCTCATCAAGCATGAGCTAGTTTAGCAGCAGCTATACTCTGCTAACTACAGCAAGCAGGGACTGGCTTCTGAGCCTAGAATTGGCTCTGGCTAGTGGGGAGGTGCATTACGGGATGAGAAGCCAGAGGGAAGGGACGGGTCACTGACAAGCGGTTCTGGAGACTCAGCTAGGGGAGGGGTTTACCAGAAGCATGAACTCCTGTGTGGCCCCTGCAGCGGCAGATGGGCCCTCCCCGCTCCACCTCCGTGGAAAGGAAGCATGGCTGCCATCATTCCAGTGCTGAAAAGGCTCATTGCCCTCAAGCCTCGGCGGGAAAAAAAAGGTTACGCTGGTTGAAAGTAAGGCACTGTCTCCTGGCGAGTAGATCTCATTAAAACGTTGAGGGCACCTGAGCCGTGAGCGGCCCCAGCACGCATAGGATGACCATGTCTCTTTGATCTGCCTCCAGTTTTCCTGTGTGTAGGGTGTAGGATCTTAGCCTGGATCTCTTCGCTCCAGAGGATAAAGTTGCCTGTTTCTCTCCTCTTTGCAGACAACCGATGTGACAGTGATTATGAACATGAAAATCTCTGAGGCCTCAGAGAGAAGTGGTGTGGACCACGTCTGCAAAGTGCATAGAGCATCTCACAGATGTTGGTTAGCTTCCTAGCTTAAACCCATACCTGGGATCCTCAATTGTGTGAGTCGTGTGCTTGGCCAACAGCAGATGGCGCTATTGCAGCAAAATGAAACAAGGCTGTTAATTGACGATTCTGCGCGTTAAAAAACAGGGAAAACAAGCTTGTCCTACATTCTCCTTCCTGTCAAACCCAGTGCTCTCTGAACACGAAGTCAGTGTTCTAGTCACTTGACAACGCTTGGGTTAGGAAGGGACTCTGATTTTTACAGACACTAGAAGCCTGGCCAAAAACTGGACTGCTAGTCAGACGAGAGTTGGTCTTCCTGGGATCATGGGGCGGGCCCTCTGCTCATTGCTTTAAGATCCCAGTTACTGGCAAGGATGGGCTTTGGGTAACTCTGGTTACATCATGGGTGAGAACCGGGAGTTGAGTATTTCTAGCCAAGTCAATGTAAAGGAACATGTCCCAGTTCAAACCAGAGTGTAGAGGGGAATTGAAGGGGAGGATTCCCAACAGGAGAATGAGGAGAATAACCTAGCCTGCAACACTAGAGCTGGAGAGACCACTGAGGGCCCAATGACTGCTAAATGCGGCTAACACCGCAGGAGTCACCCGTGAAATGTGTCCAAAAGCAGATTCCTGGCCCCATGCCCCAGACTCACGAATCAGGATCTCCAGGGCTGGGGCCCGAGAAAATGAATTTGTTTTTATCATGATCCTCTCCAGGTGATTCTTAACGAAGTGTAGCAGTCACTAGTTCTCTAGGTTGGTCTTTGTGATCCACTGATGTAGCCCACTTCTCATTATGCATTGGCATAATGATGATAATTGGTAGTTACTGACAACTTTCTACGTGCCTGGCACTGTTCCAAGTAGTTCATTCTCATGAACTCATTTGACCCTCACCATGGTGCCACAGGGTAGGTACCAATTATCGTCACCTCTATAATGCAGGTGAGGACAACTGGGACCCAGGCCTCAGCCCTGGAACTCAGGAAAGGTTCCAGCAGGGAAATGTTTCCCGTCTATTTTGGGGTACATTTAAATTCTCCATTTTGGCCCAGCTTTAAGGCTTGGGCAGAGGCCGAATTTTGAGCCTGCATTTGCCCTTTGGATGTGTTGATTTCAAATTCCAGTAATAGATATTTTTAGAAATAACATAGCCCCTTATCCATTAGAAAATGACAAAATAGGTTTAAACTACACCGAGAGATACAAGAAGTAAGGATTATCTGCAAGGACTGTGGTATTAGACTGAATCAATCAGGGCAGGGAGTTTGTTTTTTATTTTTTTGTGTGTGATTTTAGATTTCTTCATTGCCCATTTATAATACAAAAGACATTATCATGAGGCGTGAGTACAGGAAAAAATATGAATGTATTTAAAGAGTCTGGAGAGATATGTATGTATATGAATGTGTATGTGTGTGTGTGTATATGTGTATGGGTGTATATGTGTGTGTGTATGAGTGGATGTGTGTATGTGTATGGGTGTGTATATATAATGTGTATGTTTGTGAGTGTGTATGTGTATGTGTGTGTACGTGAATGTGTATAAGTGTGTATGTGTATGTATGTATATGTGTGTGTATGAGTGTGAGTGTGTGTATGAGTATGGGTGTGTGTACATGAATGTGTGTGAGTGTGTATGTGTATGGGTGTATGTGTGTGAGTGTGTATGTGTATGTATGTATATGTGTGTGTATGAGTGTGAGTGTGTGTATGAGTATGGGTGTGTGTACATGAATGTGTGTGAGTGTGTATGTGTGTGTATGTGTATGGGTGTGTGTACGTGAATGTGTGAGCATGTATGGGTGTGTATATATGAATGTGTATGTTTGTGAGTGTGTATGTGTGTGGGTGTGTGTACATGAATGTATATGTGTGTGTGTGTATGGGTATGGGTGTGTGTACGTGAATGTGTATGAGTGTGTATGTTTATGGGTGTGTGTCTGTGTGTGAATGTGTGTGCGTGGTGACTCTGGAGTGATGGAGGACAATGCTGATCTGGGCGGGGAAGTCAGAGCAGACCACAGTGCCCTCCTAGGACTCATCCTGCGGGTTCCTGTTGTCAGGGGACTAAGGGGAGAGGTAAAGCTCTACGCAGCAGGTCATCTCTTATGTGTGATCCTGGGATGCTGAGAGAGATGACTATGTGACGGTGAGGGCATGGATTAAATGGTTTCTACAGATCCCTTCCAGATGCCATCCGAGACTTAACTCTTTGGCAGGTAGGAGGGGTTGGGGTCATAAGGCGGTCCAGCTCTCAGACCATGGTTTGCCAAGTCTCCTGTGTTTTCATAAACCCACAGTTCTACAAAACTCCTGGAGCATGAAGAACGTAAGTCATCTCAGAGACTCCAAAGGGAAACAGCAGCTATTAAAGGGGGGGGCTTTGGCTTACTTTGTTGCAGATCTGACCCCCAAAATATAGCTGCATATCCCAGGTTGAAGGGGTCCGACAGGACCACTCCAGTATATGATGTGGAAGCAAAGCAAGGTGAAATCAAGACCCAGAAACTTCTGCTTAGTCTGCCCCAAAATTTCCCCAGGTCTTCACGGGCCAGTGTCTGGTGTGCTGGGGACATCTCAATAAATGGAAGCTAACTGGAGGACTGGTGGCAGGAGGAAGTGGGAGCACGCGGCCGGCATCACTCACCTCAGTGCGCTGTAGCCCTGACACACGCTGACGCAGCACAGAACCTTGTCTTGGTTGGCTTGGGTCTCCCCCAAGTATTTACACACGATGTTACCACCCAAGCTGAAGCCCACGACCACAAGCTGGGTCAGGGGATATGTCTTCTTGATGTAGTTTACCATGGCTCCAAATTCCCAGGTGCAGCCTGTGGACAGAGAGGTAAGAGGACTTGGTCATTTCAGATGCAACAAAGTTTGGAGAAAATGTGAGCTGGGAGGGTTACTTAAGTGGGTGTCAAGGCATTAAGAGAGAGAGACAGACAGATAGAAATGTAGTATACAGCCCATCCTCTGTATTTGTGGGTTCTACACCTGCAGATTCAACCAAACACAGATCGAAAATATTTGGGAAAAAAATCCCAGAGTTCTAAAAAGCAAAACTTAAATTGGCCGTACATAAGCAACTATCTACATAGCATTCACATGGTATTATCAGGTATCATAAGTTAACTTAGAGATGTTTTAAAGCAGGGGTCCCCAATCTCTGGGATCGAATGCCTGATGGTCTGAGGTGGAGCTGATGTAATAATAATGGAAATAAAGTGCACAATAAATGCAAAGCGCTTGAATCATCCCCAAACTGCCCCCCACCTTGGTCCATGGAAAAACTGTCTTCCACAAAACCAGTCCCTGGTGACAAAAAGGTTGGGAACCACTATTTTAAAATACACAGGAGGATGTACCTAGGTTTTATGCAAATACTATGCCATTTTATATAAGGAGCTTGAGCATCCGTGGATTTTGGTGTTCAAGAGGGTCCCGGAACCAGTTCCCTGAGGATGCTGAGGGATGGCAGGTATTTTGGGTGTGTGTGTAGAGAGAGAAGCCAGTCTTCTCTTTGGCTACCTGCAGAGAAGGTTGAGTGCCAAAGAATCGACGTTTTTGAACTGTGGTGCTGGAGGAGACTTTTGAGAGTCCCTTGGACAACAAGGAGATCAAACTAGTCAATCCTAGAGGAAATCAGCCCTGAATATTCATTGGAAGGACTGATGCTGAAACTGAAGCTCTAATACTTTGCATACCTGATGCAAAGAGCTGACTCACTGGAAGAGACCCTGATGCTGGGAAAGATGGAGAGCAAGAGGAGAAGGGGGCGACAGAGGATGAGATGGCTGGATGGCATCATAGACTCAATGGACACGAGTTTGAACAAACTCCAGGAAGATAGTGAAGGACAGGGAAGCCTGGTGTGCTGCAGTTCATGGGGCCGCAAAGAGTTGAACATGACTTAGCAACTGAACAACAAGAGAAGCTCCCAGAGGCCCCTTAGTATAAGGAAACACAGCATAAGTAGCACCCATGAGGAAAGGGATCATTTACCAAACGCATGTGCACTGCTTCTTCAAAGGTGGGTGCTGAGAAACCCATCCCATACTCACTGAAATCTAAACATATATTCAAGGTGTGCATGAGCACCTCGGTTCGCACACAGATGAAAACAAAAGCAAGAGCAGTACTCTTAGGGATCAGCATCTTAGGCTACAAAACAGGGTGCTATACCCATGTGTACAACGATTCATGGTGTTAAGAAAAGTACCAAATGGATGTTATTTACAGGATCGCCTTGCCAGTGGGGAGAAGGAAAGACAAACTTCAGTCCAGAGGGATGGCCAACATATTCTGTGGGATTAGGGTAAAATGTTCTTGGTGATGTAGGGACAGGTATCAAGGGAGGCAGACCCATTCAGAAACACACAGAGGAGACTTCTGAATGGAGAGGGCACTTGGGCCCAGTGTGCCCGGGAGGGATGATACCAGCTGGTATCCCCTTGAGAAGCTGGTGAAGTCAGGACTAAGTAAGATGATATAGGTAAAGGGTTTAGACCAGGGTATAGTGTTAATTCTTTTTTTTTTTTAAATATCATTTAAGGACACCCATGTTCATGACAGCTTTATTCACAACAGCCAAAAGGTGGAAGCAACAAAAGCAACCATCAACAGATGAATGAATAAACCAGATGTTGTATATGTATTTGGTGGAATATTATTCAATCTTAAAAAGAAAGGAAATCATGATACAAGTTGTGACAAGGACAAACCTTGAGGACATTATGCTAAATGAAATACTGTTGTTTAGTCGCTCAGTTGTGTCCAACTGTTTTATGACCCCATAGATTGTAGCCTGCCAGGCTTCTCTGTCCATGGCACTTGCCAGGCAAGAATATTGGAGTGGGTTGCCATTTCCTTCTCAAGGGGATCTTCCTGGCCCAGGGATCAAACCCAAGTCTCCTGCATCAGCAGGCTGATTCTGGGGAGCAGTTACAGCTAATTGTGTAGGTGCTTTAGGAGCTGCAAGTTAATTCAATCCAAGCACTTCTGATGTGGATAAAAGGCCAGGCCTGCGTAATCCTGGACAAGCTGCTGGGTGTTTGTGCAGGGCTGCTGTCTCTCCCAGACAAGGGAAAGGCAAAGACATGGTGTCTGCCCACCTCCAGGATCAGCGTTTGGGTAGACACTGGGTCCTCCTAAGATCTCCACCCGAAGTCAGTTACCAAACACCCTCAGTTCCTCAGTGTCTGGGAACCCCTTCCTGGGTGTGTTTACTGGGCTGGCCGGAAAGTTCGTTTGGGTTCTTCTGTAACAGCTTATGGAAAAACTTGATCAAACTTTTCGGCCAACCTGATATTAAGAGCTAA
Organism: Moschus berezovskii; assembly: GCF_049115385.1. Classification (NCBI taxonomy): domain Eukaryota; kingdom Metazoa; phylum Chordata; class Mammalia; order Artiodactyla; family Moschidae; genus Moschus; species Moschus berezovskii. The sequence goes on from NC_142480.1 coordinate 49,339,767, forward strand.
AGCAATCTATTTTTTAATACTAGGAAGATTTTAATGCGGTTCTACATATTTAATCCTTAAGGGATTAGCACCAGTAACAAGATTGAGGTCTCTAATCTTGCTGCAATTTTAAGACACAATGAAATATGAGACACTACTCTGGCCTTAGGACTTCCCTGTAGCTCAATTGTAAAGAATCTGCCTGCAATGCAGGAAACCCAGATTTGATCTCTGGGTTAGGAAGATCCCCTGGAAGAGGGCATGGCCACCCATTTCAGAATTCTTGCCTAGAGAATCCCATGGACAGTGGATCCTGGAGGGCTGCAGTCTGTGGGGTCACAGAGTCAGACACAACTGAGCGACTGACACTCCCACCAGCACCCTGGCCTTGGAGAGGTGAGCACCACAGGCCCATCTCTGAAAGGCACACTGCGGCGGACAGGAAAGACCCGTTTCTTATACCTCCCCGCCCAGACAGAGACAAGGCTACGACAGTCTGAATGCGACTATTTCAAAGCCATATTCCCCTAAATGGCACCGACATGACTCAGCAGGCTGGGATACAAGAACCCAGAGACCTGGTGTTCTTTGTGGATGGAGACGTTGAGTCACCTGTGAACTCCACGCCAGGCACACAGTGGGTGTGCCACAGTGTAAACTGGGTAAGGAGGCAGTCTGAATCATGCGGAATGAGAGCACACAGTCACACCCAGTGTGACTGTACAGGGGATGGGAAAAAAGAACCTAAATATCCTTCCCCCTAAATTTAACCCCTGAGTATGATCTGGTTAGCCAACAACATGGCTCCGCAGGCAGGCAGCTAGGAGCCGCGCAATCTCTAGCATCTTGCCAGTGAAGGTGTGTGAGTCATTTCTTCGAGCTGTGGGCAAGCTACTGCCAAGCTGAGTCACCCAGGGAAGAAAACAGCTGTAGAAATAAAGCGAGAGCCCCTTTGGCCCACCGTGTTAATTGGCCTTGTCTTTATCTCTGAAACAAAGATTTTCGCGCGTGAGTGCTCTTGGCTTTGTTTCCTTGGGTACAGGGTGCTGAATATGGCCCTCTTCCAGCTGAAGGTTAAATATTTAGATCTCATCCTGAAAGTGCAAACGGGATGCCCCCGAACACATCCCAAACTCTGGCCCCTCCCTGGGAACTCTCTGATGCTTGAGTCCTCTCAGCAGGTGGTCTTGACAGATGTTTTACTGAGATGCTTGACTTTCTGCAAATTCACTGCCTTCACTCCCTCATCCTCTGTCTCTCTCCACCCCCCACCCCATGGCATCCTCCTGCCATTATTACACTCAACTGTTGCACAGGCAAAACAGCTCCGGGTTATCATCTGGAGTCATGAATACGATTGAGAACAGAGTCTGGTTATCATCTGGAACCATGAATACGATTGAGAACAGAGTCTGCAGCAATTAAAAGGGTAGGTAGGAGAAACTTACGGAAGTTTCTTAAAAATCACTATCTGTGGGCTTCTCTGGTGGTCCAGTGGTTAAGAGTCCGCCTGCCAATGCAGGGGACATGGGTTCAATCCCTGGTTCGGGAAAATCCCACACGCCCCAGCACAACTAAGCCCCTGTACCACAATGAAGAGTCGCTCCCACTCACTGCAACCAGAGAAAGCCCGAGTGCAGTAACAAAGACCTCGCACAGTCAAAATGAATAGATAAATCAATACAAATTAAAAAATATAACAGGGAATCACTGATCTGCAAGCCTGTGAGGCAAGATGTCTTGGATCATGGGTGATCTCTACAGCTTGCTGTATAGCAGGGTTTGCCTGAGAGAGACCTCAGAGTTTGTCTGTTATTCTGATGCAGTTACGAGGAAAGTTCTCTTTCACTCTCAAAAGTGACCGGGTTGGGAGGCTAAATTACACGGTCGCCCTAGGTACAGGGCCTCCCTCCCTTCTAAGATGGAAATACTGTACTCTAAGCAAGGCACAGCTTTCTGATCTTACATTGAGATTACAAAAGATAGTTTTAAATACAAAAACAATTCCAGTATTAAACCCAATTGGACATTAATGAGCTCCCCCTACAAGCAATAAAAAACAATGCTGTGATTTTAGGCACCTCTGCTCACCTTGATGCTAATGCAAGAAAGCCAAGTATTTAGAAATAAGGGAAGAACCCATTTCACTGTTAAAACTCACAGGAAAAGGCAATGTAAATAGTTTGAGACCATTTTCAAAGCCAAAATGTCCCAGGTTGGTGTTCGGTCATAAATTCTTAGGAGGTTCATGATTCTAAGAGACTTGGTCACCTTATGGGGTTATTATTTTTATTCTTTTCATATGATATAGAAAAGACTGTCTAAAAAAAAATCCCAATTTTTTTTTTTCTCTAATCAAGATCAAACTCATGGATCCTTTGTTGCTTGGCTCTTAAATTTCTGGTCATAACATTTCCAGGGTCAGTCTTAGAAATGGAGGTCAGAATAACCACAACTGGATCATTTTGGTTTTCAGTTTGTTTCCTTGGCTGGTGGACTTGATCCAGCTGTACTCTGCTCTTAATATGAACACTGAACTGTTGGGATGTGGCCTTCAGCCAAAGACAGAAAGATGGAGCAGAATACTTCCTGAATTTACTGGTCCCTTGAAGTGTTGCTGACAAAATTATATTCCAAACACTGTCCAGGTTAGAAAATTAGTTGAGTCAATAAAGAGTAAGCCCACATGTCCACAACTGCTGTGTTTCAATTAAAGACTAGGCTCTGTTTGATAAATACACTTCAAAAAATATTCACGACTTCTAGGTGTTCCTTGATTTTCAAGTGTTATTCATTGAACTCATTCATATGACAGGATTATGAACCCAGTCTGATCCAGTCCTATTTAAATAAGAAATTTAAAAGATTGATAAATTTTACCCTTGTGGATTCTACTAGTCATCCTAATGGTCTCACATTTTGTCTTTGGTCAGATCAGATAATGTCACTGAATTTAGTTCTTCAAAAGGGAAATTCTGCTGGTTAAAAAAAAAACTCTAAGAACTATTCTGAGTCAAGGGATGAGGAATTATTTTTGAAGAATGAAAATAAATTTTAGAAAGTTAAAATATAGCTAAATAAACATATACTACAATTGGGGCTTCCCAGATGAAGTTAGCGATAAAGAACCCACCTGCCAATGAAGGAGACACAGGAGACTAGGGTTCAGTCCCTGAGGTGGGAAGATCCCCTGGAAAAGGAAACGGCAACCCACTCCAGTATTCTTGCCTGAGAATCCCATGGACAGAGGAGCCTGGCAGGCTACAGTCCATAGGGTCACAAAGAGCTGGACACGACTGAAGTGACTTAGCACGCACGCACTGCGTGCACTACAAAACAAGCCAGTACCACGGAGGTGTGCGACCCCCACATCCACCCCACCCCCCGTCCACCCATCCTCAGCCCTGGCCCACCAGATTTGGCAAGGAGCCAATACTGACGTTTACCCCGCTGCAAAGCAAGCACAGCATCCGCCATCCCCATATGTAAAAGGAGTCAGAATTCAAATCAAATTCAAAACATATTTATGCTCTGTAAGCACAGCTTCTCAAATTGGCCCTTGTGAGCGTTCACAGGCGGTCAACTGACCTAGAGGCTAGGCCTTTTAATGGTTCCAGTGAACTTCCACCTTTTCTCATCTACATGGGCTCACAGAACACACAAACTTAGAGTGAAAGACGGAAAAAGGCAGCAACATCACCATGTAGTGGTATTTGCTGGACCCCATGCTGTATGCCTTTATGTAACTGCTGACTTCCCCAACTGGGGAATGCAAACTCCCATCTGTTGGACTCTGAAACACTGCCTTTTTCCGCAGGCCTCTCTTGAGCATCTCTCTCTAAGTGATCCACTAGGTGCAGGAGATTAACATAGTATGAAAATTGAACACAGAAATCTGGCTCTTGTCCTTAAAAAGGATGCGGTTTGGTAAATGTTCTTTTTGGAAAAGCCCAGCCAGCATGTGCAGCCTGACTGGGACTGTCTCCCAACCTCTTCCCTCGATGCTGAGCTGTTCCTCACTAGATGAGGAGCTTCAGGAAAGCAGGGAGCACCACCTGTATTCCCATCTCGGAGTCTGGCCTCATGAATGTCTGTAGGATGTGAGATTAAAAAAAAAAAAAAAATGGAGCCCAAACCCACCAGGCCTATTTCTGTGACTCTGAGAAGCTCTTGCTGTTCTTTTGCTTTAAATCTAAAATGTATCCGACTGGGAACTATTTCCTTACTCCTTAGAAGTATCGGCAGGATGTAGTTCCTTACATAGAAAGGCTGTGTGGGGACTTCCCTGGTGGTCCAGTGGTCCAGTGGTTAAGAATCCGCCTTCCAATACAGGGGACGCAGGTTCGATCCCTGGTCGGAGAACTTGGATCCCACATGCCATGGAGCACCTGAGCCCTCTCGCTCAGGAATCTGCATGCCACAACTAGAGAGAAGCCGGTAGGCTGCAAGGCAGAGCCCGTGTGCTACCACTAAGACCTGATGCAGCCAAAAATGAAATAAATAAACAAAAAAAATTTTTTTTTAAAGAAAGACTGTTTAGCCTGTTGTTCAAAAGCATGAACTCCAAGGGACTCCCTGGCCATCCTGTAGTTAAGACTTTGCCTTTCAGCGTTCAGTGCAAGGGGTGAAGGTTTCCTGGCTGGGGAGCTAAGATTCCCACATGCCTTGTGGCCAAAAAGTCAAAACATAAAACAGAAGCAATGTTGTAACAAACAAACAAAAAATATTAAAAAAAAAAACAAAACCAAACACACAATGAAGCATAAAGCTCAAAAAAAAAAAAAAAAGGCATGGACTCTAGGACTAGACTGCTTGAGTGGGAAACTTGGGTCACCCATTCATCAGTTTTGTGATCTGGAGCAAGTTACTCAGCTTTGTTTTTAAAATTTTTCTAGGAGTATTATTGATTTACCATGTTGTGTTAGTTTCTGCTATACAGCAAGGTGAAACATATACCCATATATCCGCTCCTTTTTAGGTTCTGTTCCCATATAGGTCATTACAGGGTACTGAGTAGAGTTCCCTGTCTCCTGAATCGCAGGCATATTCTTTACCGTCTGAGCCACCTGGGAAGCCCCTTACTCTAATAAGCAGTATCTCAAATAGGACATGAACACTATGACAGAGGTGGTACTGAGCTGGGGTTAAGAATCACAGTTTGAAGGCGGGTCCTGCCACTTTCTGCTTGTGTGACCCCAGGCAAGGTACTTAACCTCCTTTAGCCCGGCAAGTGGGGAAACTAATGCCGACCTCCGAGGCATCAGGAGGATCAAGGGAAGTAACACCAGTGGATGTTCAGTGCGTGCCTGGCACTATTAATGCGAGATAAATGGGAACTGCTTCATGAGGGATTTTCCTTTAATGAATTTATGTTTCAAAGGCAGCAGGAAGGATTCCTGTGATTCTAAGTCACAAGAACATACGGTTATCCATTTAGGAAATTCTGTTCAAGAGAGATCTAGGGCCAACAATTTCTAATCACATCAGCAAGGATGCCCAGTAACAAGGGAATAGTGCTTATGTGGTTTAGAACAAAGTTGGTATGTTAGCAGGAAAAGGCTTTTTGCAATTTTCTCAGAGAGATCTGAGGTGGGTGGGACACGGGAAAAAAAGAAGGGCTTCTTGTTAATGCCCTCTTTAGTTTGCCTCTGGTTGAACTCATAATTTCAAAAGGCCAGAAGGGCCTTGATCTCCGTGACAGGAGGGCCTGCCATCTGCTCCAGAGTAACACTGCTTGCACAAGGGCAGGTCACACAACCAAAAGATACACCTGTTTGAGACGTGCCCGTCTGTACAATGTCACCTTCCATCCAGAAAAACTGTCATTTCACATTCCTCCCCGCGGCCCTCACTCAGGCAATACAGACCTAGCACTTTCTAGGGGCCAAGCAGACACACCAGAGCCACAGAAGGAGAACAAACACCTCTGGTGCTTGTGGAGGGGGACTGGGGACGGGGAGACAGGAAACAGACAAATACACGGTCTCACCAAATCATAAGTGCCTTGGCGGACGTAAAGAGGGGGATTAGATGAGAATGGTGGGTCGAGGGCAGTCTCGGAAGGGCTATCTGAGAAGGTGCCATGTTGGTGGAGGCCTGAATGACAAGGAGCAACCCAGTGAGGACTAGGGCAGGGCCTTCCTCACAGGGCCTGGGCAGCCCTGAGGTCAGCGGGGCCCTCGGGCCAGTGCCCAGTGCCCGCGTATGTTCTGGGTGGGCTGCGGCATGTCTCAGAGATCAGGCGCCTCCTTCATGTCACATCCAGTTACCCTACACGGAGGAGGCTGACGTGAGTGGAAGCCAAATACAAGTGGAGGGAAGGAGATTTGAAAGAGTTAGTTTAAGGAACCTTTCAGCCAGGTGCAGTATATGGGACCCGATTCCTATCCTGAATAAATTATAATCAGAAAGGAAAAACAAAAACAAAGAAGTCACTTGGGGAAACAGAACAGCTGTGAAGGAATACTGTTAATGTTTCAGGTGTGATGATGGTTTATGTTTATGGTATGGACTGACTTGTGTCCTCCCCAAATTCCTATATAGAAGTCCTAGGCCCCAGGACCTCAGAATGTCTCTGTTTGGAGACGGAGCTTCTAGAGAGAGGTAGTAGAGTAAAAATGGGGTCTTCTGGGTGAGCCCCGCCAACCCAGCACGGTGGTGGCAGTGGTTCAGTTGCTCAGTCATGCCCAGCTCTTTCTGACCCCATGGACGATAGCCCGCCAGGCTCCTCCATCCTTGGGATTCTCCAGGCAAGAATACTGGAGTGGGTTGCCATTTCCTCCTCCAGGGGATCTTCCTACGCAGGGATCAAATCTCCTGTGTCTCCTGCACTGGCAGGCGGATTCTTTACCACTAGCGCCATTTGGGAAGCCCAACTCGATATGACTGATATCCTGATTAAAGAGATTAGGATGCAGACAGAGATGTGGACACAGAGACTCAGAGAGCCATCTCCAAACCAAGGAGAGAAGCCCTGGCAAACCTGCCAACATCTTGAACTTGGACTTCTAGCCTTCAGAATTACGAGAAAATACATTTCTGTAGTTTAAGCCACCAGACTGTGGTATTTTATTTCAGCAGCCCTAGCAGGCTAAAACAAAGAGTACGTGTATCTTAGCATCACACACTGAAACAGTCATAGATGACATGACAGGCTGCCTGCCTGGGATTTGCTCCAAAATAGTCTTTGAAGGGGGACACAGGAAGGGGTGGTTTATAGGTGGAATAAGATTGGCCAAAAGCTGAGACATTGTTGAGATTGAGTGATGGGTTTATCCTGAGTTCATTTTACTGTGCTCTCTACTTTTCTATAGTTTGAACAATTGTATAATAAAAAGTTGAAAGAAGAAGCTGAAGAGGAAAAAAACAATGTGAAAGAGCCACATCTATGGTTCTCCACCCTGGGGCGGGGGGACCTTGTATTCTTGGGGCCTGGCCCCTGGCGTTGGTATCTTTTAGAAGTTCCCCAGGGGAATTCTAATCTTGATAACCACGGACCTACACTAAGAGCCAGAAGTTCTTTATGGGAAAAATAAAGAAAGACTTCAAGGGAAGTCCCATATGCCTGGATGAGAAAGTACTATGACAACAAACTTCTCCAAGTTAATTTATACAATAAAATTCTTATTCCAAAACTGTGATACAGGGGCTTCCTGGTGGTCCAGTGGTTAAGACTCCACGCTTGCAGTGCAGGGGGTGCGGGTTCGACCCCTAGTCGGGGAGCTGGGATCCCACGTGCCTCACGGCCAAAAAAACAAAACGGAAGTGATATTGTAACAAATTCAAGAAAGACTTTAAGAAAGTGGTCCATATCAAAAAGCCTTTAAAAAAAAATTGTGGTACAGTGTGCTAGAATTCACCAAAATCTACTTTCCCTCTCTGGGAGGAATGCACCTCTCCCACCAACTGAAGTTAGGCTTGACCATGTGATGTGCTTTGGCCAATCAGTTGTGACTTCTATGGGTACTACTCTGGCTGGAAGCTGCTCGGTGAAACTGTGTCCTTGAGTGAGGACGGGGGTGGGACACAGAACCCCTCAGCCAACCCAGGATGGATTTGTTGTCTGAGGAAGAAATAAATCTTTGTTTTTAAACCACTGAGATTTGGGGGTTGTTTCCACAGCATAATCTAGTCCATCTTGACTGGTACAGAAATTCAGCACAGAACTTGACAAAATAATTCTCAAGTTCAATGGAAAAAAATAAACAAGCAGGAAAGTCTAAAGCACACACTAAAGAAGTGATGAGTCAGGGTGAATCTTATCAGAAGTTAAGTGATATCACAGAGCAACAGTAATTAAAAATGAATAATATTAGGTGTAGAGGGATTTTCCTGGTGGTCCAGTGGTTAAGACTCCCTGCTTATTAGTGTCCAACTCTCTGAGACCACATAGTCTGCCTGGCTCTGTTCGTGGAATTCTCTAGGCAAGAATACTGGAGAAAGGTTTTGCCATTTCCCTCTCTAGGGGATCTTCCCGACCCAGGGATCAAACCTGGATCTCCTCCATTGCAGGCAGATTCTTTACCATCTGAGCCACCAGAGAAAAGCTAAAGTCATATCAACAGCACTTTGTCGTTCAGTCGCTGAGTTGTGTCCGATACTTTGCCACCCCATCGAGTGCAGCACGCCAGGCCTCCTGTCTTCCACTGTCTCCCGGAATGAACAGTGCTTATGGAAGCACTAATACTTTCTCAAAGCTACCAAAGATGTTTTTGTTTGGATTTCAACAAAGCACTGGAGTTCTGGATTTTTGACCTAAGGTCACATTTGTTTGACCTTATTAACTGATGGTTAAACAATGCATCTCAACAGGTCAAAGATGTACTGATAAACAAAAGAACTAAATAGCACAGCTAGAAAAATTATCCATATCTTCTAGGTCACCTGTCTTTCTGAAATACTACTTAAATATAACACACTATAGGAATTTACTTCTAAAATTCTGATGAAGCAAACGGTGACAGCAACAAAGAAGGAAACAGTTAAATTACTATGAAAAATGTGGGGGCTGAGTTGGCCCTACATGGACTCATCTAATCCCATGGCTCTTCCTTTCTGATGGCCAGCCTAGCTGTGCCATGCTCTTAAAAGCAGCTGTACTACTGTTTCCCCTACAGCTCTTCCCTCTATTTATGAGCTCCAACCATCCTCACCAATTTTTTAAAAAATATTTATTTATTTGGCTGTGCAGCCAGGTCTTTAGTTGCCGAACGTGGGATCTAGTTCCCTGATCAGGGATTGAACCTGGGTCCCCTGCATTGGGAGCACGGAGTCTTAACCACTGGACCACCAGGGAAATCCCCATCCTCACCTTGAGGAGCCAGTTCAAATGCTTCTTCTGGGAGAACACTTCCTTCCACGAATAACTCCTTGCCTACAGAGAGAGAGGCTGGTCTCCCCACACTGCAGTGGTATGCCCACCAGACCCTCTCTCTACTGGTTCACTCATCATCCATTCCGTTCCATCGCTCAGTCGTGTCCGACTCTTTGCGACCCCGTGGACTGCAGCCTAACCAGGCTTCTCCGTCCATGGGATTCTCCAGGCAAGAATACTGGAGTGGGTTACCGTTTCCTTCTCCAGGGGATCTTCCCGACCCAGGGATCGAACCCGGGTCTCCCGCACTGGAGGCAGACGCATTAACCTCTGAGCCACCAGGGAAGCCCAATACTGTGCTGTAATTATTAGTGATATTCCCATCTGCCCCTGGAGAACTTATTTATCTTGGCCACACAGACCACTGCTAATCTCTCACTAGCACTGATGGATCTTTAAGTATCTGAGTAAGTTGAACATTTAATAAGCTGTTACTGTATGTTAGGCACTCAATTGCTGGCTAAGTCCTTACCCCACATTTAATTGTAAAATTGTAATCTTCACTTTGCTGGTGAAGAACCTGGAATTGAGGTGAAGCAAACTCAAGGACACACGGCCAGTCAGTGGCAGGGCCGGGGTGGCTGGTCTGTGACCACATCCCACACTGAGCAACTCTTCTCTTCTCCTTTAGACACTAGACTTCCGGACTTGGGTGTGAATGCCTCCCTAATCTAATTTCCTGTCCCTATAGCCCTGGCCCCGCTGTGAGGCAGCGGCCTGGACCAGACACACCCAGCTCTTCTCCGAGGATTCTGGAGCCTGGGGCGGCCAGATCCAGGCTCTCATCTTGCCCGTTTTACTTACTGGCTCTGTCTCTCTGCTGAATTACCTAGCCTCTCTGTGCTTCAGTCTTTCCATCACAATTTTACTAACCGCCTCGAGGGCTGCTGTGGAGGTGGGAGGGAGTCTGTCCATGGGAAATGGATGTTTCCCTGTGTTGGGCACATGATCAGTGTTCTCGCTGGTATTTCTTGTCTTCGTGGCACTTCATGATTTTAGCACTTCATGCTCCCATCCCAGATCAGGTGGCCAAGCAAGCCATATGTCCCCATTCTCTACTCGTGAAGATAAATTTGTATATCCAAGTACAGGACCTTATTTTTTTTTTAAGATTTTTTTTTAATGTGGTCCAGTTTTAAAGTCTTTATTGAATTTGTTATAATATTGTTTCTGTTCTATGTTTTGACCCTTTGGCTGCAAGGCATGTAGGATCTTGGCTCTGTGACCAGGGATTGAAACTGCACCCCATGCATTGGAAGGTGATGTATTAACCACTGGACCGCTAGGGAAGCCCCAGAACTTCTCATCATTCCCCATTGTTTTCATTTTAGTTAGATTCTGTTTCTGTCTTTTGGACCCAAACCTGTCGCCCACTTACTCACTATTCCCCACGTGCCTCTTGTTCAGTCGCTAAGTCATGTCTGACTCTGTGACCCCATGAACTACAGCACGCCAGGCTTCCCTGTCCTTCACTGTCTCCCGGAGTGTGCTCATGTTCCTTGAGTCAGTGATGCAGCCATCGGTGCTCTGTCACCCCCTCTTCTGCTCCTGCCCTCAATCTTTCCCAGCATCAGGGTCCCATGTTCCTGTCTTATGTGTAAATCTGGGGTTTCACATATATCTTCAAGCCACTAAACAAACTGTTGTACAGAAGAGAGTCTGCAAAATGGGTGTCTCCAGGTGGGAGTGCACACTGAGGGGGAGCCCCCAGCCAGGCACAGAGCAGGTAAGCCCGCTCATGCTTCCCTACCTGCCCTTACATGCCACCAAGGGCAGAATAAACCAGACAACCTTGTTGGAGGACAATCTGACGATATGTATAAACATGCATAAGAAATGCTGACTCCAAAATTCTACGCCTGGAAATTTACTCCAAAGAAGTCATTAAAGAGAAGAAAAAGATTCTACACAAAAATATTCATAGCTTCATTATTTAAAATGCTGAAAAACTTTAAATAACCTAAATGACTACAAAGAGGAATGGTTAAATAAACTATAACAGGGTAATTGGTGGCTCAGAGGTTAAAGCTTCTGCCTCCAATGCGGGAGACCCGGGTTCGATACCTGGGTCGGGAAGATCCCCTGGAGAAGGAAATGGTAACCCACTCCAGTATTCTTGCCTGGAGAATCCCATGGACGGGGAAGTCTGGTAGGCTACAGTCCATGGGATCGCAAAGAGTCGGACACGACTGAGCAAGTTCACTTCCTACACTTCCTAGGGTAATCACAGCAAGGTGGCTCTTTAAAAAGATTAAATGACTATGCATCTTTATGTGAGTGAATATAAAATTATTTAAATTAAGTCACCATAGATATACACCCTATGACTGCACTCAAAAACTGTACACATAGATCAAAGAATGGGAGGAGGAAGAAACAGAAAATTAGTTAAAATGGTGAGATTATAGATATAATTTTCATTTGTTTCCCATGAAAACACATTAGAATTGATTTTATGAACACTCCACAGGTTGGTACATATATACTGACACATATTTTAACTGTTTATTATTTATGAGTGTTCACAGTTAATCTGAAGGGAGAGTTAAATAAGATTCAAGAATGAGCAGTCCAGAACACAGAGCCTTACCTAACATAGGACGACTTCAATGAAAGGCAAGAAGCATGTGTTTAAATATGAGATTCAATTCCTGTCCTCAAGCAGCCTGAAAGCCACTGGGTTGTTAAGGTACCAGATTCCCTTCCCACTGGCATCCAACAGCCTCATCACAATGCTTGCCCGCCAGTCACAAGAGTCCTGAGGGATGCGCGAAGGGCATTAACTTACCAGCAGGGGGCGCTGTGCAAGACCTTCCCCTTTGAGTTTTAGCTCTTGCCCCTGCGATGGGTTGAGAGAAGGGTGGTTCCAGCACCTGGTGGTTCCAGGGCCCCACTGAGCTGCTGTTGGGAGGCATAGATTCTTAAATGCCCTGTTGTTACAACTGTGTGCCTCACCAGCTCTTGCACATGGGCACAAACTCTAAACTCAGAAAAGTAAGGCAGACGCAGACGTAGCAGCACACTTGCAGTGGGAACAGAAAAAAAAAAAAAAATGTTGGGAGGGTCTCCGCTTGGCCGTGGCCCCAGCTTACCATAGGTGAACATGCGTGGCGAGGTCAGCTCAATGTTGGGTAAGGCGCCCAGGTGGTTCAGCACAGCGCACCGATAGCCATTTTTCTGGGCATAGTCGACAAAGGTGCGGATGTACTGCTTCTCGCTGTGATTGGCAATTCCAGGGCAGATGACCATGGTAATATCATCTGTAGGGTGGAGAAGGAGATTCTGAGATCGCCAATAAATACTGACATGGTAAACAGACACAATTACACTTCACTGGCTTAGAAAACCATAGGAGAGAATTTAACATTCATCTTTTCACTCTACTCTCTGAGACAGAGTAACTTTCCCTTCTAGCTGGAACTATGTCAGTGCTTCTCAAATTATTTACAGTGAAGGGTCAGTTTTTAAAAAGTTTCAATCCCATATGGATTTTTTGAAAAATACTGCTTTTGAAAAATAAGATGCTTTGAAATAAGATGCTTTTGAAAATTTAGATGCTTTTGAAAAATAAAATACAGTAAAAATTAATTACTAGAAAAATAAAATGAAGAAATACAAATCTCAATTTTTATTACTAGATTCAACAGATATAAAATTACTCTGTCAAACTTCCATACAAATTTCTGAGCATCACTCTTAATTTCTATATGAAATTCTGTATGAATGAATCAATGAACAGAAAAATAAAAAGCTGTGTTTGCACAGACTTCTTTGATTCAGCAATTTTACTTTCAGGTATTAATTCTACAAATATATGGTACATACACAAAGCAATACATCTGCAGTAATGGCAAAACTCTGAACATAATGTACATGTCCAGAAACATGGGTCTGGTTAAATAAGTTTTTGCATATCCAAATGAAGAAATATTATGTAGTCCTTAAAAATAATGAGACATCTTTATATACACTGTTAAGGCAAGCTCTTGGACATGAGTTTGAGTGAACTCCGGGAGTTGGTGATGGACAGGCAGGCCTGGTGTGCTGTGATTCATGGGGTCGCAGAGAATCAAACACGACTGAGCGACTGAACTGAACTGAACTGAAGGCAAGCTCTCCAATAGGTATTAAGTGGAAAAGAGCAAGATGCAAAAAAAAGGCTATGATATGCTATCATTTGGGGGTGGGGGAAGACATCTATATTTATAAATGCATCCACTAGCTCTGGAATCATACACATGAGTCCTAACAGTTGGTACCACTGGGGTGTAAGGGTGGGAGAGAAACTTGTACTTTTACTGTATGTCCTTTAGTAACTTTTGAATTTTCTGCCATGAGTATGAACTACCTACTTGAAAAGATGAATATGCATTTTTCTTTAAAAGAAAAGTGGTATTTAGGTTATTAAATTTAATCATAAATTTTTCTTCTAAAAGTTGAGACAAATAATTTTTAAATCCTTATGCAATAATGTATAAAGAACATTAACATTTTTAATAAACCTTGAAATTCTAATTTTTGGAATCCTGCCTTAAATTTTATGAATAAGTATGCTTATCAAAGGATTACTTAAGAATAACAAAATTACAAGCAAGCTAAATGTTAAAAAATAGAATGATTAAATTATGTCATGACCACATGGTAGACTATTAAGCAATCATTAAACTTTTGTTATTAAAGACATTTTAGACTTTTCATGATATGGGAATATACTTATAATGTGTAGTAACTGAAAATTTTCAGTTCTATTTACATAGAACTGAAGGTAAATGGAACAAAATGTTAACAATGGTACGCAGGGTGTAGGATTATTGATGATTATTTTCTTTTTAAAAAAAAGTTTCTATGTTATCTACATTTTTTAAAGTGAGTATTTATTCCTTTAGTTGTCAGAAAAAAATTTTAAAAAGGGGTGAAAAAGGGCTGCTTTCCTTAAGGCATTTCTTGGATGCAAATACTGCTTTCCAGAACTACCTTCATCAATTCTTTCTGGGCCCAGGGGTGATAGAAAGACAGAGACAGTTGGAAAAAAAAAGAATAAAAGTTTTGTGTTTTTCAACTTTCCACCTCCGTCCTAGAAGAGCAGACTGGTTAAATTAAATTTTGTGCTTCAACAATAGAAGTCAGAGCACTAGATGCGAGGGGAAAAAAAATTTAACTGAGTTTGGTAGAGAAGTAAAAATTTGAAAGATCAGCTACAAGACTACAAACTCACTGTGAACTCCCAACTTATTCATTTATTCATTCTTTCTGTGACTGTTTATTGGACTCTGGAGGATTCCAACATTCCAGCAGACAGATAATAAACCACCACACAAATAAGTTTAGAGAGTGGCAGGTACCATGGAGAACCTGAGCAGGAAGGATCAGAGACCATCCCTATGAGGAGGTGACGTTGGAGCTCAGAACTAAGTGACAAGGGAGCAGTCCTGTGAAAGTCTGAGACAAGCATTTCTGACAGAGGGAACATAAGCTACGTTGTCACTAGCTACTCAGCAGTTCTAAGTGCTTTAAATAACTGAGAGCTATAATAATATACTTACTAAAATTTACCCCTAAATATTAACTGAGCTCCTATTAAAAAAAAACAAAACAGGTGTATTTGAATACTATAGAAATCAAAAGACATGTTCTCTTCTGGTAGAAACAACATTCAGAGGATGCTGCCATGTAACTCCACTTCCTCAAAAGTCCTCACTGTGAAGCTTTTTAATGCCTGTTTACTGTGCAGCCTGGACAGAACAATCAGAGTTTTATCAGCACGAGAAACTGTGGTTGTTTCTGAGAAACAAGTGTCCCAGACCCCTGAAAACCTAAGCAGAGGGTACCTGAGAGCCTTTGTTACTTGCTGCTGTCCAACAAAGAAGACTAGCTACACTGCATCTATAAGCTTCGGTTTCCTCATCAGTAAAGTAGCTATAATAAGGCACTGACTTTTCAGGGTGGTTGTGAAGATTAAATGAGATGATAGTATATACGAAACACTTAGACTAGGCCAGCTTCTGTTGCTGTTATCAAACCAGAGATCTGATCCTGGGCTCCAAGTTCTTACATAAACCTTTCTATTTCGCAAGAGGACTAAAAAACTGTATTCAACAATGCTGTCTGCAGAGCCCTACAAGGCACTCGGCCAGCACATGCTGGAGCCAGTCCTTGCAGGTGGTAGCTAAGTGATGCACCTCAGCTGATGTCCTGTGGGCCCCCTGGATGCGATGGTGACAGTCAGTGGCTTGAGCATTTATAGCGAGCTCCCTCAGGGATTAGTGCTCACTCCCTGAGGGCTGGCCCAATCCCACAACCCGAACTAACTCACCTCCTACACAGTGCTCAGCCAAGGGCTCGAAGAGGTCAAAGGTCGAAGTGGCTCCATCAGACATGGTGATGAACTTCCGGTGCCCATACGGGTGTGGCGACCTCACCCTTCCCATCTTCCCATACAAGGCTGTTTGGATGTGTCCACTTTTCCCCCAGATCAATGGTGGGATGTATCTGAGAAAGAAGGAGAGGAGAGGTCAATTTTCCTACACTCTTGGAATAACGCTCTAAAAAACTCTTGGAGCAAAAGCTTTTCAACTTTTTTTTTCCCCTGACAAATTCTGTCCACTAGGCACAAATAGGATATTTTTTTCAACCTTACATTCAGGCCATGATTTACTCCTTTTCCCACTAATGCATCAGATTAGCTTTAGAAATCAATCAGGACATGCTTATATAGACAGGATTTCAAATTGAAGGTGTTAATTAACTCAACATGGGTTATTTCCATAATGTAGAACAGAAAGAAATCAACTAGTACATTGTGAACACATGCTACTTGACAGGGTTAGCCTCATTATCAAATGAGCTAATGTATATAAAATAGCTAGCAGGCGCCTATGCACACTAAATGCTCACTTCTTTGCCTTCTCCTAATAAGGCAGCCATAGCTGCAGGGGTGACCCCATGAACACAAACCTGCTGCCTTTGTTGAACTAGGAAGGGCTGCAAAGCTCCTGAGAGTCTGTCAAGTGCCTTGTGCGTGTCTGTGTGTGTTGGGAGGGGCAGCATTATATGCTCTGGAGAATGTGCTGGAAGGGCAGAGCAATGTAAATATTTGTTGGATTAATGAAGGATAAAGTCTTGTTAGCACAAGCAAGGCACGACACCACCCTAATAACTGTCCTTCGTGAAAACACAGAGTGACTCTGGTCATCAGAGGTAAGTGCAAAAATCACAAACTAGTTAATTACTGGGAAAAACAGGGTGCTCCAAGTTACAATTAAGAAATGATTACAGTTCATAATCATAGTTTACAGATGATCCCATCTCCTGAAACTGCTATCTGTTCCTTTTCTTCAGCTTTGAGCCCCAGCTTGATGGTCAAGCAGGATTTGGTACTGACGTCAATCCTTTACCTCTGTAGCTTATCACAGTGGTGAACATTTTGTTAAGAATTTACCTTAAGGTGTGTTTGCTGATTCGAGACTATCTTTTCTATCAGATCAGATGATCCTAGATCCTTTCCTTAAACCAGATTTACTCTTTTTTCCTGGTAATTCATCAACTCTGTTAATTAATTCATCACAAGGTTTAAGAGAAGGGAAGTTATCACCTTAAGCAAGCCAGTTCCCAGACATGCTGCTTTTGTGGGGGCAGGGAGGACAAGGAAGAGTATTTTAAGACCTAAGGACATGAAATCACTTGCCAATGTCACACCACAGGTGCAAATCTCAATGCAGAGGCCATGGCCTTTGGAAATCAGGCAAAGGCATTTATAAGAGATGAGTGGATTATGACAGCAACAGAAAGCAAGCCTATAAAAATAACATCAGTTGGACAGTTGAATTCTACACAAGATTTAGATAATAGAATTTATGAAGGGTTTCAGACTACTGAGGGGCTTCCCAGGCGACTTGGTGGTAAAGCATCCACCTGCAATGCAGGAGACCTGGGTTCAATCCCTGGGTTGGGAAGATCCCCTGAAGTAGGAAATGGCAACCCATTCCAGTATTCTTGCCTGGGAAATCCCGTGGACAGAGGAGACTGGCAGGTTACAGTTCATGGGGGTTGCTGAATAGTCAGACACGACTGAGCAACTAAACAACAAAAACCCTGTTAAAAAAGGATGAGGATGACCGTCAGACTACTAAATTGGACAATAAATTGTGCATAGGGGTAGGGGAGTGGTCCAAGAAACTAAACTTCCAATCGCTCCTGGAGGAAAAGTTAGGAGAAAATTTTGTTTATAATGTAAATTAAAATGGAAATGTTCTGAGGTTAAAAATGACAGAAGAATGGGTTAAATTTCATCTACTTATTTTCTGATCTTGTTTGGAATACAATATAATCTTAGAGAAGATGACAAAAGAATAAAATTTCCATTTGGCTTGTCACAGATTTCCTGTAAAATCATGACACATGTGATGACCCTGAGGCCATGCTCCAGATTCAAGGTCCTGTCAGCACCTCTGAATCTTGGCATCTGCCCCCCTCAAGTGACCTCTTAGCCTCTAGTCTTGTTCTCGCCGACTCTGGCATCCCCCGACCAGTGGAGGGATAACTAACACATAAACCTGGCCACAGTCCTCCATGCTAGAGTCCTAGTAGCTTGGCTTAGGAGGCCCACCACACTCTGGTGCCTGCCTGCCTTTTCTGCCTAAGCTCCAAAAAACCTGAACCATCAGCCCAGCTCCACGAGCTATTTTTATCCCAACTACCTTTGCGCAGGCTGTTTCTTCTCCCTGGAAGAAGGCTCTCTCCTTCTCTCTTTCTTTTAAATAATTATTCATTTAAAAAATTATATGTATTTATTTTTGGCCACGTTGGGTCTCAGTTGCCCCAAGCAGGCTCTTTGTCGCGGTGTTTGGGCTTCTCTCTAGTTGCGGTTTATGTAGAAGTTGTGGCATGCGAGCTTAGTAGCCCTGTGGCATGTGGGATCGTAGTTCCCTGACCAGGGATTGAACCCAAGTCTCTACATTGGAAGTCCCTCCTTCTCTCTTTTTACATCCAATTTTTTCTCCTGCTCAGCTACTACCTGTCTCTCAAGAGTCACTTCCTATCAGATTGTTGGGAGAGCTGCCCCTTCTCTGTGCCCCCTGGTAAAGCACCCTGCAACATAACTCCATTCCAGCACTCCTGAGGCTTTGTTAAAATACACTCTTCAAGAACACTCCTCCCTGCCACCTGTGGGAGCCAGGCTCATTCTCCGTTGCGTCTGTCCTCATGGCACTAGACACACACTAAACACTTAGGGAGGACTTGAGGATGAAGAGTACAGACCCACTGGTGTGAAAAGTGAAAGTCGCTCAGTCGTGTCCGACTCTTTGCAACCCCATGGACTATACAGTCCATGGAATTCTCTAGGCCAGAATACTGCAGTGAGTAGCCTTTCCCTTCTCCAGGGGAATCTTCCCAACCCAGGAATCAAACCAGGGTCTCCTGCACTGCAGGTGGATTCTTTACCAGCTGAGCCACAAGGGAAGCCCTCTGAAAAGTCAAAGATCTGATTAAAATATGCATCATAATAACGTGAACTTGGCTGTGGCATGATTGGTTTGGCTGCTGATCTCTTTCCAGGCTACTTAGCACTGTTCTCAGACTGGGTTGGGATGAAATTCTCAAGTCGTGTGTGCCTATGTGCATGTGCGTGTGTGTATGCGAGTAAGTGACTGCCTCAGGGTCATCTGGAACCTTCAGTATAAAGTCAATTGTGCACAGAGGTTTCATAATCTATCATTTTATGACACTACCACCTACTGATGAAACACTGTCTTTAATTAACTTCACGGTAACACAACACAAGGGCTTACAAAATTGAGTTTCTGCACAGCATGTACTGTAGTGGAGCTTTACTGTGTGTTTTTGTTTACATAACCAATCCACAGATCATAAGAAAAACATTAAGGAATGAAAAATCAGAATAGGTGTCTAGTTACATGGTTTAGCTCAGCGAAGAAATCTGGACCGAAACAATGGAACATTTGAAATGTGCATGAATATGGAAACATTTAAGAAATGCCGCTGAAATAATACATGGAGGAATATGTTTTACTCTAACTACCCATGGGGTAGTTCATCCGAAAATACAGCTGCCAATAATTCTACCTATTCCTGTCCCCGAAAGCCACTCTTCCGTTAGGAGCTAGAAACGTCTGCACACCCTGTGAGTCCAGGCGGGCCTGTGATTTGTTTGGACTGGTAGGATGTGGTGGGAGGCCTGATGCCCAGACCTGGGCCTGGCCCTTCAGGAATCTGGCAGCTTCTTCTTGTACCTCTGTGGAAGCCTGGTGCTGTGCAATAAAGAGGGGCTTCCCTGGTGGCTCAGACAGTAAATAACTCACCTGCAATGCAGGAGACACAGGTTCGATCCCTGGGTCAGGAGGATCCCTGGGAGAAGGGAATGGCAACCCACTCCAGCATTCTTGCTTGGAGAATTCCATGGACAGAGGAGCCTGGCAGGCTACAGGCCACAGGGTCACAAAGAGTCAGTTGTAACTAAGCGACTAAGCACATCATATGCAACAAAGAAGCCGGGCCCTTGACTACACAGTGATGTGGGGAAATACGGAGGGGGCAGAGAGGATGAGAAGTAAAAGCTAGAGCCTGGGACTTCCCTGGTGGTCCAGTGGCTAAGAATCCACTTTCCAATGCAGTGGCCTTGGGTTCGATCCTCGGTCGGGCAACAGAGATACCACGAACCACAGGGCAACTAAGCCTAAGAGCCACAACTAGGATCCGTGGAAGCCAGAAATAAATAAATATTAAAAGAAAACAAGAGCTACATGCATTTTAAATGTTACTGTATCACCAAACTGCCTCCCCAAAAAGAGGGACAAATTTACATTCCCACCAATTGTGTATGAAAGTACCTGTTTTCCTCACTTTTATCAATAATTGGTATTATCAATCTTTTACATTTTGGCTACTTTGATAGGCAAAAAATGGATATTTCACTTCAATTTGTGTTTCTTAAGGTTGATCCAATCTATGGCCAAAAGTTTCTTATTTGAATTTGCATTTCCTTGATTCATATGCTTATTAGCAATTTGTATTTCTTTTCTGTGAACTGTCTATTCCTATCCTTCGTCCATTTTCTACTATGCTTTTCTTTTTTATCATCCCTACATTAAGTCATTGTATATATTATATTTTGCAAAGGTTTTCTCCCAGTCTATCCCATTTATGTGTGTGTATGTGTGTGTGTGTGAATTAACTTCACAAGCATGTGCTGAGCCCTACTGCAGTCATCATGAGATGACTCTCACAGCCGTGGTTTGGGATGAGCAGAGGCAGAAAGGAGCGCTGTAAGGCCCGAGACCCACCATTCCCACCCACCGCCCTGCCCTTTATGGAGGGGCTGGGGCAGGAGAGCTAGTGTGGAAGTGGGAAAGGCCTAGTCTGGGATCTTAACACCTGAAAACATCTCCTTTTTTCTTTTAACTACCATGTACTGTACTGCATATTTTAATTTTGTCTTTCACCTTATATAACTTTTATGTGTTGTGGCTAAATTTGTTAATTTTCTCTGTTAAAACCTTTGTGTTTTGCATTTTGTTTTCAAAGATACTATTCCAACACCCAATTATAAGTACATTCCCAATACTTCTGTTATTCCTATAGTTTTTAAAAATTACTCTTTTAAGTCCACTTATTTTTGAAAATGATGTGAAGATTTCATTCATTTTTTTTTCCTGACAGTTAGCTAATTGTCCTCATACCATAAATGGCCCATCCTTTCCCTACTGTTTTTGACTGCCATTTTAAATATATACCAAGTTCTCAATGAAATATTTGGATTTGTTTCTGAATTTTCTATTCTGGTTCATCGATTTCTTTGTCTATTCTTGTGCCAATATGGTATCCCTTTAATTAATATAGCTTTATGGAGTATTTTGAGAGTTGATAGTACAGGTCTACCTCACTCAACATTTTCTTGGCAGACTTTTGGCATTTTAGTTTCCAGATGAACTATAGGATTAGTTTGTTCTATGAAAAATTTAGGATTTTTAAATTGTAAACACACCAAACACATACTACTTTGGGAAGAATTGACATCTTTACAGTTTGGCTTGTCCCATTCAAAAACATGGTGTATCTCTCCATTATTCAGGTATTTATGTCTTATAGTAAAACTTTACAGCTTGCTTCATGTTTCAATACTGAGTTTTCACTATACTAATTTGCTTATTTAACTTATATGCAGAGTACATCATGAGGAACGCTGGGCTGGAAGAAGCACAAGCTGGAATCAAGATTGCTGGGAGAAATATCAATAACCTCAGATATGCAGATGACACTACCCTTATGGCAGAAAGTGAAGAGGAACTCAAAAGCCTCTTGATGAAAGTGAAAGAGGAGAGTGAAAAGGTTGGCTTGAAGCTCAACATTCAGAAAACAAAGATCATGGCATCTGGTCCTATCACTTCATGGGAAATAGATGGAAAAACAGTGGAAACAGTGTCAGACTTTATTTTTTTGGGCTCCAAAATCACTGCAGATGCTGACTGCAGCCATGAAGTTAAAAGACGCTTGCTCCTTGAAAGGAAAGTTATGACCAACCTAGATAGTATATTGAAAAGCAGAGACATTACTTTGCCAACCAAGGTCCGTCTAGTCAAGGCTATGGTTTTTCTCGTGGTCATGTATGGATGTGAGAGTTGGACTGTGAAGAAGGCTGATCGCCGAAGAATTGATGTTTTTGAACTGTGGTGTTGGAGAAGACTCTTGAGAGTCCCTTGGACTGCAAGGAGATCCAACCAGTCCATTCTAAAGGAGATCAGTCCTGGATGTTCATTGGAGGGAATGATGCTAAAGCTGAAACTGCAATACTTTGGCGACCTCATGCGACGGGTTGACTCACTGGAAAAGACTCTGATGCTGGGAAAGGTTGGGGGTGGGAGGAGAAGGGGACGACCGAGAATGAGATGGCTGGATGGCATCACCGACTCTGTGGACATGGGTTTGAGTGTACTCCGGGAGTTGGTGATGGACAGGGAGGCCTGGCATGCTGTGATTCATGGGGTCGCGGAGAGTCGGACACGACTGAGTGACTGAACTGAACTGAACTGAATTTGGATTCATGTCTACATTTTTAAAAAAATACTCTTAAGAGTTAGCATCTGGGCGTGTTTTACTCCTGACTCCCAGAAAGCAGAAGTGATGCCTTCTACTTCTTTACTTATCGAAATGGGTATTTTGTCCAATGTCATGCTGTGGTCAGTGGTTAATGAATCCTGTTACTAAGAAACAAGTTGGAAGACCACAATAAAATCTAGAGGCCAGTATGTCTTTATCTTCTGAACATACTTATAATCAACATCTGGCTATACTAACAGAATTGCCCAAAGGAAAAGCCCTCAAGGGAAAATTTAGACCTCCCTCCCACCCACATCCCTCCTGACAGGCACACACACACACACTCCCCCCACCTTTGGGCAGATGCAGTTCACATAAGCAAGCACAGATGGTTGCTGGGCTGTTTATAAGACAGTTGGAAAAAAAGCTAATGCTCATCTTTGGCCTAAATCTGTGGGTGACCGATTCTTTCCTCTGGGACTTGGGTCCCTTGGATGTATTAATAGATCAAACCACTTTATAGCTATGGGACCTAGACTTAGCTGTTATTCCCTTTGATTCTCTCCAGCACCTATCTACCAAGGTGGTTCCAGGCTTGGCACACAGTAGGTGTTCAGGATATGTTGTCTGAATTCATCTCCCCCACCATGACTCCCAGCAAGTCCTTCCCAGTGAACCAAATGCCCATTAGCAGCTACTTCTTGGCATTTTTTGTTTGTATCAAACAGGCTACTTGGGTTAAAGCAACAACCCAGCCCCGACTAACTTAACTCCTCTTGTATTAGAGGGATGCTGGGGTGCTCCCCAAATGGACGAGAGGCTGGAGCAAGCTTGAAGAGTGCAGGATCTGGGAAGGAAACCAGGGGGCTGCTCTAGCAATGTGCTCTTTACACAGTCAGCAGTATCACTCCCTGCAAAGAGTCAATGTCCCAGGAGGGAAACGTCTAGAAGCAGGGAATTTCAGAGTGGGCGGGCAGGGCTCCTTGAATTACTACTAACGTGCAATGTGAGAGAAGAACGTCCCCCAAAGGAAACGTGTGTGCCCTTCGAGAGGAGGAATGGATGCTGGGCGGCAGAAAAGTGACAAACATCATTTTCAAGGCTTTTAGCTGGACTTGTCTTTGCTTCAAGAGCTTTTTTTCAGGACTTCCCTGGTGGTCGAGTGGTTAAGATTTTGCTTTCCAATGTAGGGGGCATAGGTTCCATCCCTGGTCGGGGAACTAAGATCCCACATGCCATGGGGCAACTAAGCCCATGCGCCACAACTACTGAACCTGCCTGCTCTGGAGCCCACACATCACAACTGGAGACACAACCCAATAAATAATATTAAAAAGGAGGCTTTTTCAGTGCTCCTGACACCCTACAGCCCCCATCATACCACAATGCTTCTAGTTCTCCCAAAGTCTCCTCTTTCTTTTTGTTCCTGTTCCCCAAACCTGCTCCCAACTCAGTATTTTCCCATCATTTTGAAGTATCTGCTTTGAAGTATCTGCTTCACTTATGACACAGCATAGCTCAGAAACAGGCAACCTACTTGCTCAAGTGTGTTTTTTCCCACACACACTTGTCTTTATAAAGGCAAATATTATATATATATAAAGTTTGTGTTGTTTTCTTTAAAGGAGACATCAAGTAGAGTTTTTATGACTCCTGGTCAGTGATTTTTACTGACCTAAATTAACACATGTTACATAACCCGTCATTTTGCCCCCACTATCTTTCACCGGGATTCCCTAGTAGCTCAGCTGGTAAAGAATTCGCCTGCAATGCAGGAGACCCTGGTTAGATTCCTGGGTTGGGAAGATATGTTGGAGAAGGGATAGGCTATCCACTCCAGTATTCTTGGGCTTCCCTTGTGACTCAGCTGGTAAAGAATCTGCCTGCAGTGCGGAAGACCTGGGTTGGTAAGATCCTCTGGAGAAGGGAACGGCTACCCACTCCAGTATTCTAGCCTGGAGAATTCCACGGACTATATAGTCCACGGGGTCCCAAAGAGTTGGACACAACTGAGCAACTTTCACTTTCATCTTTTTGACGTAAAATTCACGCAACATGGGATTAACCATCTCAAAGTCTATAATTCAGTGGCATTTAGTACATTCACAACATTGTGGAATCATCACCTTTACCTAGTTTCAGAACATTTCACCACTCCATAAGGAAATGCTACACCCATTACACAATCACTTCCTCCCCTCCCCCTGCCCCTGGCAACCACTTATCTATCTGCTTTCTGTCTCCACGGATTTGTATAGTCTGGATATTTCACATAAATGGAACCATACAATATGTGATTTTTTTGTCTTGTAAATTTTCACCTCCATTATGTTTTCGAGGCTAATTCATGTTGTAGTATGTGTCAGTACTTCATTCCTTTTTATGGCTGAATAATATTTCATTGCATGGATATATCACACTTTGCTTATCCATTCATCTGTTGATGTATACTTGGATTATTTCCACCTTGTGCCTATCATGAACAGTGCTGATATTAACATTTGTGTACCAGTTTTTGACTGAATACCTGTTTCTAATTCTTTGGGGAAACACCAAGGAGTGGTATTTCTGGGTCATCTGGTAATTGCATGCTTAACTTTCTGAGGAACCTCCAAACTGTTTTCCATGGCAGCTGAAACACTTTTACATTCCCATCAACAACATACAAGGGTTCCAATTTCTCCACATCCTTGCCAACACCTGTTATTTTCCATGAGAAAAATTATTACAGCCGTCATAGTGGGTATGAAGTGGCATCTCCTGTGGCCTGATTTGCATTTCCCTAATGATTAATGGCACTGAAAAGCCCTACCATTTTGACTCCAGGCTATTTCCTTCCACTCTATCTCTGCTTCTATCTCTATCTCTAATATTAATCATAATTTGGCTACTACCAGTAAAAAAGAATTAAATCAGAGTAAAATTGGTAACAGTTAAAATGGCATGTGGTATAATTTAGTATTATGTTGGATACTAAATTATGCTGAAGCTCTATACTTTGGCCACCTGATGTGAAGAGCTGACTCATTGGAAAAGATTCTGATGTTGGGAAAAACTGAGGGTAGGAGGGGGCGAAAGAGGATGAGATGGTTAGATAGCATCACCGACTCAATGGATATTAATTTGAGCAAACTCTGGGGGACCGTGGAGGACAGAGAAGCCTGATGTGCTGTAGTTCATGGAGTCGCAGAGTGGGACATGACTTAGTGACTAAACAACAACAATAATTTAGCATTGTCTAAATTTTGACAAAAGAATCCATTTTCATAAAAGCATTTAGACTTGCAAAATTTAACCTAGAGAATTGGTCTTGATGAAAAGAAAAGTCACAAGAGAGCTTTCTACAGAAGAAGTTATAGTCAGTAACACACAATATGAACAAAAAACTGAATCCAAGCTTTGCATTTAAAGCTAAATGGAAAACAAACCTGATGGAGATAAAATTCAATTGTATTATATTAAAAAAAATCAGCATGAAACTAAACTGTTTCAGTAGAATTTGTTCCTAAAGATAGTTTCTCTAAAATTCTTTCATGGTAACATAACTCTGATGAAAGTACTTGCATTTAAAATGCCCTTAGGTTCAACCTCTCCTGAGCCTTCTCCCTGCGGGAGTGCAGGTGGTTAGAACCCAACTGGAGGGCCCTCTTCCCAGCTTGAACCAGACAAGATCAGAATCAACAAAGTAGATGATATGAACTGAAAAGTAAGGAGGCAGTGAAGACAAGATCCCAAATGCAGGGTCCACTTGGGGGCCGTGGAGATCCGTGGGAGAAGTCCTGCTTCTCTGCCATCATAAGGAAGTAGGAGGGCCAGTGATTTCACAGAGAAAAAGGAAGTGGGAGGGAAGAGTCACCAGACTCTAATTATCTGCAAGAATGAGATACCTGTGAAGACAAAGGTCTGGAAGCTCACTAGAGCAAAGAAATATCACCAGGACTCAAACTCTTCATGACTTCAGGCACATTAAGGATTCCCCCCCCAGGGCTTTTCCAAAAGAGTCAGGAATATCCGAGGTGCTAGTTATGGTTCCATCACCACATTTATTTCCTGCTTTCAACACAGAACATTTTATTTACTTATAGCACTTCACAATTTATCAAAATCTTTTCTGTACAGGATTTCATTTGCCTTTAAAAATTTTATTCTTAAGAATAATTTAAATCATTTTTTTATTTATGTTATCACAGGGCTGTTTGTTATTTAAAAAAAAAAGTTTGTTTTTTTTTTTTGATCATGCGGTATTTGGGATTTTTCTACCCTGACCAGGGACCGAACCTATGTCCCTTGCATTGAAAGCACCACAAGACTGCCAGGGAAGTCCTAGATTAAATAATTTTTAAAAAGTAAAGTATAGAAGGGAGGCAAGGTGAAGGCCCACTGGTGAGGAGCTTTGCTGAGATGCAGGCAGCCGCAGGGCCTGGCGAGGAGACCACGGGGGCCTCAGCCTCCCAGGGCCTGTGCGCCTGTATTCCCGCTGCCGACCCCGAACCCGAGGAGGCGCCCGGCTTAAGCCAACTGCCCATCGAGATGCTCCTGGAAGTGCTGAGCTACCTGCCGACAAGCGTGCTGCTCGAGCAATGCCGCCACGTGTGCTGGTACTGGTGCTACCTGGTGGACACCCGGGCCGTGTGGCTGAGCATCTTACCCTATAGCCACGCTAAGCTGTGGCCCGTCCTCCGCACCTGCCTGCCCCCAGACGACGACGACGACCCCAGGCCCTGCCTCCTGGGCCGCTTCTGCGAGCGCAGACCCTTAGGACGCAATCTCTACCCGAACCCCCGTGGCATAGATGCCTTCCTGCCGTGGAGGACACTCAACTGTAGAAGCTGGAGACAGGGGGAAAGCTGGGAGGAAGACCGCAGGGTAGTTCCCGAGAACTCTTTCCAGCCTTTCTACAGGTGGTGTTACAAGAAGCAAGTGTTGGACCTGGAGAAGGAGGGTCTGTGGCCGGAACTCCTGGATAGTGGAAAGATTGAGATTTGTGTCTCTGCCTGGTGGGCAGACCAAGAAACCTTGGTCTGTCTGTATGAACTAATTGTCCGACTTCTAGATGCCGAGCAGGCCCAGCTACATCATTTCTCTCCTAGTCCAGTCCATCAAGGTAGAAGCAGTATCCCTTTTAAGACCAACCACGTGTTCTCCAACCTCAAGAAGGGCGTCCGCTTTGTGTCTCTGGAACACTGGATTTGGGACATGGGGTTCCTGCCTGAGGACTATGGAATCTTCGTGCCTAAGGCCAGTGTGATTGTACGGGTCTGTCAACTCTAGTGGAGGATTGTCCTTGTTAAACAACCTGAGTGTGCCTTCCAGCACCATTGGTTGGGCCACCTCAATGACCAAGGGCTTGTAGTTCCTGGCATCCTGGGATCTCCTGGGTCCAATCAAGGGTTCCACTGGGCCCTGTCTTTAAATTCTACGAGAAACTATGAGAACGTTTTTACATCAGGTCTGCTGGCTGCTGCTGCTCTAATACAGCCCCTGTTCTACGGAGTGGAGACACACAGGTGAACACAGGGAAATGGTGAGAGGGCTCCTCACCCTCCCCCCACACGCCAGGCCCCTCTGGCTCTTCCCCTTTACCCTCTGCCCTTCTGTTCCTGCTGCAGAGGCATCATTGGTTGCTTCCAAGAAGCCCTCTCCTCACCTCCGAACTAGAAGCTCAATCCCTGTGGCTGAGTAATTCCAGCCCCTAAACTGTGATTTCAAACCTGGGACCAAGACTCAAGAGCTGAAAGTAAAACTAGCTCAAAAAATGTTTGGAGGCAGAGGGTTCTGCCCACGCTGTGAGCAATGAATTGGTCCCCTATATACAATTGCTCTGAGTTGTATAGTGTATAAAATTATTTTGTTACTTTGAAATTCTTTTTAAATATGGAGAGAGTAAATCAGGAATATATCTGTCGATCATAGGTAATAAAATTTTGCCAAAGCTGAACAGAAATACAGTGTTAACAGCTTGATGACTACTCAGTTCAGAGTAAGGCGTTGTTTCAGTCGAGAGAAAACTGTTCAGAAGAAAACAACTGTAGAAGGCATTCTCCAGTCAAGAGAATGGAAGAGTCAGAACCCTATTTCCTAAGCTCTAAGGAAATCGTGGGATTAGAGATGATCAGTCAGGGTTAGAAGTTTAGGCGGGTGGTGGACGTGGGCACAGCGTCACAGTGACACCACATTTGTGACATTCTGGTCATGAGGGTGAGAGAGAACCGTGCAACTGCAGGATCTGGCTGTCCCCACCCCAGTCCAGGAGTCATGGCTGCCCCCTCCCTGCTGCAGGGTCCCTAAGGAGCTCCAGGTCTCCGGATGGAAAGCAAATGAAGCTGCTGCTGCCTTTGATGTGTCCACCCTGAAGTGTCCCCCCACCTGCAGTAGAAGATGGGACACAGCCCGAGGGGGAGGGTACTTCGTCACTTTCATCAAAAGGGAAGTGTGACAGGTTGAAACTGACCTGAGAGTCATGACCACATGTAGTGTGTGGTTCTGGAGAAGATAAACTGGTTTGGACAGTGAAACTCTGGAGGATATTTTTGGGTCAGCTGGAGGACTTTGGATAGAAGGAATATGAAGCAAGCATTCACAGGAAGGGAAAGGTGGAAACGATTGCCTGAAAAAAGAACCATATAATTTAATTTTGATGTATATGTACTGCAGTCTGGGGTGCTGCAGTACCTTGGGTAGCAAAGAGTTGGACATGGCTTAAGGACTGAACAACAATATATGCTTCTGTCTACATTGTGCATATATGCATTTATACAGTTATTTTATATATGCCACATTAAAATAGAATAGTATGTAAAAAAAAAATAAAAACTAAAGTATAGTTGATTTACAATGTTGTGTTAGTTTCTGCTGTACAGCAAAATGATTCAGTTACACCCATATATACGTGTTATTTTTCATATTCTTTTCCATTATGCTTTATTACAGGATATTGACTAGAGTTCCCTGTGCAACACAGTCCAACCTTGTTTTCATTTGCCTTTGGTAACAAGTTTGTGCAATGGGCAGCTGTTGGCAACCATGGGGACCCTGAGGCCCAGAGTTTAGCCATGGTCACTCTGCTAATCAAGGACAGAGTCAGGACTTCAATTGAGTCCTTGATGACCACTGTGTCCAGTGCTTATCTGGATGATAAAACAGGCATGATGATGAAAAAGAGATATTTTCATTCCAGATACTCCTATGATTCTCTTAGTCATCCTTTAAAAATATTACAGTTATCGAGAACTAGTGCAAATGAGCCTTAACATATCTTAGTCAGCAGGCAGCCTCTAGCTTTAAAAATACATCAAATTAGCATATGCGTATTCCAGAGTTGTCCGTTTTTAAGACTATGGCCAATCAGGGGCTTCTTAGCAACATGGGGAGCCCTGGTAGCTGCTCCTGATATAAATCCACTTATTGAGTCAGAAGCTGGTGACACCCAGGAGAAAGGACAAAGGCTCAGACCACATTCTGGGTCTTCGGTGAGTGCAACAGTCACGGCAAAGGGGCCATTCAGAAGTGATCCCTTCTCCTGTTTTAACTTTGCTCTCTCCTCCACAGGGTCATTCTGTTAGTGGAGTGGGGTCATGTCTCACCCGTAGTCTGATTTTCAAATTAAAAGTTCAAACTACCAGCTAAAGTCAAATCACCTTCTGAATACCCTACAGGCAGGAACATACTGCTTGTCCGTGAAGTCCAGGCTGTTCTCGTCCAGTGCCGGGCAGATGGCTGGGACTGCATTAACACAGGTGACCCTGGTGACCTGAGGTTAGGGTCGTGTTGTGAAACCCAAATGTTTAAATGCAAGGACATAGCACGATGCTCCTCCCTTGCAGGAGAAGCACACAGGCCCTGGCACTGCTGGTGGGGATGTGAGGCTCCCAACCTACACAAGATGGGGCTGAGTGCGTCCAAGTAGAGAAGCCGCCTGCGGGACCAGCACAAATGAAGAGTGAGTGTGTGGGTGTGGGTGTGTGTGTGTGTAAGTGTCTGTCGTTCTTGATGTAAAGAGCTGAATCTACACAAGCTGAGTTATTGGACTGGCCAAAAAGTTCATTCAGTTTTAATTAAAAATAAAATACATACCTTTTCATATACACCAAGAACTGTATTGAACAACGTATTCACTACCTGAATGAATTTTTTGGCCAACCCAATATATATGATACAGCTCCAACTGAAGACTAGAAAGCATATTGGGCCAGTAATTTACATATTGCAAGCAACATTTTTTTTTTTAAGTATTAATTTTGTTTGAGCACACTCAGTTGCTAAGTCATGTCTGACTCTTTGTCAGCCCATGGACTGTAGCCCGCCAGGCTCCACTGTCCATGGGGTTCTCCAGGCAAGAATACTGGAGTGAGTTTCCATTTCCTCCTCCAGAGGATCTTCCCGACCCAGGGATAGACCTGTATCTCCTGTATTGCAGGCAGATTCTTTACCACTGAGCCACCTGGGAAGCAGTAATTTAGTTTACTCCCTGCCTAAGTTCCACACACTGAGCAGATCTGTCTGCAGGATTCTCTCAGGCATCCATGGTCACCTCGGGGATTCACCTAGAACTTGCTCTTTAGGTTTAAAGGGTCATCTGTGATGACCTAGAGGAGAGGGATGGGATGGGGGTAGGCGGGAGGTAGCTCAAGAGGGAAGGGAATTTAGGTATACATAAATCTGATTCACTTTATTGTAGAGCAGAAACTAGCACAGCATTTTAAAGCAATTATACTCCAATTAAAAAACAAAAAAAAGGTTATTTGGTAAAATGAAAGACACCTTCTCAAGGGTTGGTGACTTTCGAATGTCAGCATCTGTGAACATAGCACTTGACTGGAGGCCCAACCAGTCCACGGCCCTGACTGTGCTCCTGACACAGCGGCTCACTCCACAGACTCCAGTCTGCCCTCAGCTTCGCTCTCCTGCAGAGCCCAATCCCGGGGAACACCTCAGTGACACCGGCAGAAAGGGAGGGGTCATGGTGTCTTGGGAGACCCTCCCGAGGGACAAGCTCCCCTCGCATCAGGCCCACAGAGTGCTGCCTCACAGCAGCTGCTCCTGTTTCTTTCTTGGGAACCTCTCATTCGAGTGGCTGATAATGTCCTGCCTTGGCCTTGAGCCGAGATGCCGGCCGGGGGTCGGGGCCGGTGCTGGGGCCCTTCCCTCAGCCTCTGCAAAGAGTGCTCTTCTCAACAGGCCCTCAGAGCACAGCCTCAGGTAAAGAAAAACAAATTTTCCATTTCAGCAAAAATATCTGACCACTGAGAAGAGAGATGACCTTTTACTCTGACCAGGAGGTTTGTTTGGAGAGTGAGCACATGGACCAGAAATGGCTCTAGAAGCACGTGGCTGGTACTCGGGACCCAACCAGAGATGTCATCGAAACTCCGCCGGCTGCGCCCTACTTTTTTTTTTGGCTCTTACATGTTGAGTCAATATAGTTCAGAGATTAGTGAGACACAGTGCCTGACCTTAGAAGGCTCACATCCTGGGGGTGGAAGCACATGAGGGAAACACGGACAACTACTCACAGAGAGGAGGAGCGGGCAATGGGGTCAGAAAGGATGGATGAGGGGCTGTTCGGGGAGACTGAGTCACATGACTGAGAAGTACCAATATAACTCAATACCTGATGGGGAGTGTTAAGGACTGAATGTTTGTGTCTCCCCCAACATTCATATACTGAAGCCCTACCTGGCTCCCCTACCACCTGTCATGATGGGATTGGTGTCCTTATAAGTAGAGGATGAGAGACCAGAGCTCGCTCTCTCTCTCTGCCGTGCAAGGACACAGTGAGAAGGTGGCCACCTGCAAGCCAGGAAGAGAGCCCTGGAAACAAAGCAGGAAACAAACCTGCTGGCACCTTGATCATAGACCTTCTAGCCTCTGGAACTTTGAAAAGTAACTATCTGTTGTTTAAGCATCCCAGTCTACGGTGTTATGTTACAGCAGCCTGAGCTAAGATAGGGAGTCTAAGGTTCCCAGAGAGTGGGCAAGTTTCTGAGTATCCAACCTCTGGTCAAGGACTGGGCTGGTCATGTCTTGCAGTGTTTACAACACCTCTGAGCGATGGTATCGCCCCCACTTTACAGATGAGAAAAATAGAGTCTTGACCTGCTTGGTATCAGAAAGTCAGGATTAGAGCACCAGACCTCTTGCATTCTGTCCAGAGCTGTTCCTACCATGCCACACTCCAGATGCATCAACTCCCTCAACTATGACTTAAAACAACAAACGGTTTTGTGCCAGCTCTTTTCTGTCTGATCAACTGGCAGGATGTTAGGTTAAATCATGTTTTTCCAATCTGATCATTGAATTTGTTGGAACTTCTCTTTGGTGTTCTGAGCACACATTAAACAAACAAAAGAAATTTCTTTGATTTCACGTGTTTTCCACAACTGTAACCAACCTCGTCAGGTTAGTGAAGCTTCTTTTTCTTTTCTGCAGGAGATCCATCTGAAGGGTAATTAATTTGAATACTCACATGGATTATTTCAAGATGGGGCCAGAGTATTAATAAACTCATACCAAATATCTCCCCAAAGATAGTGAGACCCAGGAGAGGGATGGTAGAGCAAGAGGTTGGAGGTACTTCTGGAAAGGTGAGAGGTGTCTGGTTTGGGGAATCATTTTTACCTGCTTTAATTGAGTGAGGATAAATTAATCAACACAAGGATCACTGGGGCAGGCGTGGGTGGGGTGGGGGGAGGGCACGGGGAGCGAAGATTTGTGGCAGCTCCAGATGTCAGAGAACTGATGTCAGGCCTTTGTGTGCATGCGCCTGTGTGTGGGCTAAAGCCTGTGTCCACACAGAGGAGGCGGGAAGGGGCAAAGCCCTTTAGAGTTTAGGGAAACATCCTGCAGACACTTGCTCTGGATCCTGAACTACCAGAGCCTCTCCCGCACAGACTGAGCACAGAACTGCTGCTGCTCCTACCGCAGAGCCCTTGGGTCCCCCCTCTCTTTCCACATCCAGCCTGGCTGGCCCGAAGCCAGTAGGTCTTCTGTGGTCTCCCCACACTGGACCTCACCCTTTTCCGCTAGGACACAGCCCCCTGGAGGGCCCTTCTTTGCAGGAGGCCCAGACGTGGAGGAGACCCTGCATCACGTGACACCAGTCCTGCTGGGGAGGCGAGGCTGAGGCTGGGAAGGGAGTTCATCACTGGCTTTGGAAACCAACACCTTGGGCGTTTTATCTCAAAATGGCACATTCAGCTTCCCCAAGCCCCATTAATAGGCTCATCAGCAGTATGCTTGGAACACAGCATTTTCCCCCACTGGAAGCGAATTCCTCTTCACAGCTGTCACACGCTACATTTTTGAAACGGTTGTTGCTCTGTTCCTGAATTACAGGATGGTGCACAGAAAAATTCCAGTGCACAGAGGGCTGTTTCTGCCTGCAGTGACCAAGAATGGCTGAAGAAAACAAGACGGAAATCGGCTTCCGTTCCTATGCCTGGTTTCTAAATATACACAGGACACTGGCACATCTCTGAACCATTATCTATCTGTCTTGTACAAGCCATGAAGAATGAATGTTAGCAGGAAGACGCACATGAGTGACAATGTGTGTGCCCGTGTGCTCGGTCGCTCAGTCGTGCCCAACTCTTTGCACCCCATGGACTGTAGCCACCAGGTTCCTCTGCTCATGGGATTTTCTAGGCAAGAATACTGGAGTGGGTTGCCATTTCCTCCTCCAGGGACTCTTCCCAACCCAGGGATCGAACCCAAGCCTCCTGCATTGCAGATGGATTCTTTACCACTGGGCCACTGGGGAAGCCCATGAGTGACAAAAAAAAAAAAACCACTTCAAAAGAAACCACACATTTTTTTACTCTGAGGAAAAATAAACTCAATTTTAAAGTTCAAAGTAAACCAGTTAAAACCCCTCTGAATTGTACTCACATGTTAAATGTCTCTGATCCCATTATCTTCCTGCACATTTAGCTCTGGTCACCAGCCTCTGTACACAGAAGGGAGGAAGCTCAGCTCTCTCTCCTCATGTGTATCTCAACCTGGTTTGGACACTATGCTCTAAGTGGGCTCCCAGTTTATCAGGAGGCTTGGGGGTTCCACCGACAAATATCACCTATTAAATAACTAGTCCTGCAAAGACCCAGTCAAATATTAGTTACTTTCCTGGTGGCTCAGATGGAAAGGAATCTGCCTGCAATGCAGGAGACCTGGGTTCAATCCCTAGGTTGGGAAGACCCCCTGGAGGAGAGCATGGCAACCTATTCCAGTATTCTTTCCTGGAGAATCCCATGGACAGAGAAGCCTGGTGGGCTACAGTCCATGGGGCTGCAGAGTCGGACACGACTGAGCAACTAACACTTTCACTTTTCTGCTGGGAGACTACATCACAGCTCCTGGAGTCTGGCACCCAGGATGCTAAACTGTTCCCCCACCTCACCTTTCTTATTGCTAAATCGTGGATTTGAAAAAAACTGCCTCTGGGAATTCC
Source organism: Moschus berezovskii (assembly GCF_049115385.1). NCBI lineage: Eukaryota > Metazoa > Chordata > Mammalia > Artiodactyla > Moschidae > Moschus > Moschus berezovskii. The sequence continues at coordinate 49,374,617 of NC_142480.1, forward strand.
CTGGCGATCCAGTGGTTAGGACTCCACACTTTCATTACTGAGGGCCCATGTTCAATCTCTGGTGGGGGAACTAAGATCACATAACCCATGCAATGTGGCCAAAAGGGAAAAATGAATAAATAGCTCTGGAGAAGCTGCCTCTGCTGACCACACTGGACCTACAGTGACACGCAGCACGCGGAACACCTTCATCTTGCCCCTGTCTTCCCCGGTCACCCGTCATCTGTCTGAAGGACAGGCACAGAGACAGCAATAGCCTGTTCTTCGCCCAACCTCTTTGTTCACGTCTCAGGCCAAGGTCACCTCAAAATCTATGCCAGGGCTAGACAGGAGGGAAGATAAGAGCTGAAATGTCACATCGTATCTGCTACTATTCCTAGTGTGGGGGGAACTGGGATACCTAAATGTGAGATTCCTGGATTATCTACATGGAGTGCCCTTTTAAGAGCACTTTAATCAAGAGATTATTGTAAGAATGAAAAGTGTCAGCATTTAACAACAGCATGTATTTTGCCTTTCCTCGATATGTAAAAAAGAATTCACAAAATGGCAAACTGATATTAGAGGAAGACAGGTTCTTAAACTTAATTAAAAATATGCTTTTTTGGGTCAGCAATATATATATATATATATATATATATATATATCTCATTGTTACTACCCTACACTCAAAATCTGGCTCTATTCTTGTTCCCAGGAAGTTCAGACACGAGAATGAGATAATAAGGAAAGTATATAAAGCTCTTTAGGGCTCAGGAAACAAGAAAAAATGAGCTTGCATGGGAAAAGCATCACAAATGTGCCAATTCTCCCTAAATTATCCATAAATGTCACAGACACACAGTGAAAATGGCAGGATTTTTATATTTGGAATGAAACAAGCATTCTAAAGTTCATATGGAAAAAAAGAACCAGCTGTAATAGTCAAGGAAATTATGATACAGAAGAGTAGTGACAGGGCACTAGTAACAATCCCTCTGCCCACAGTAAAACGTATTTAAAAGCTACAAATCCACTAATGATATATATTCAGGATTATCAACAGAATGGAACAGACTAGAAATATGCCTAAATGCATCCAGGAAATTTAGAAGGAGAGGAAGGTGGCATTTCAATAAATGGGGTAAAGATGGCTTGTTCAATAAATGGTTATGGGCAAAGGGTAGCCATCTAGAAAATAATTAAGTTGGAGTCACCCTTCATACCAGGACAAATCCCAGAGAGATCAAACATTTTAAAATAGGAAATGAAACTACATGTGCCCAAAGAAAGATTAGTGAAAGAAAAGAAACTGCTAGTTGCTCAGTCATGTCCGACTCTTTGCAACCCCACGGACTGTAGCCTACCAGGTTCCTCTGTTCATGCAATTTCCCAGGCAAAAGTACTGGAGTGTGTTGCCATGCCTTCCTTCAAGGGATCTTCCTGACCCAGGGATCAAATTCGGGTCTCCTGCTTTGCAGGCAGATTCCTTACCGTCTGAGCCACCAGGGAAGTCCCAAAGAAAGTTTGGTGGTTTTTAAAATCATCACAATGAAGAAGATCTTTCAAAGGAAAACAGAAATCCCAGAAGCCAAAAGAAATGATCCAAAGATTTGACTATGCAAATATTAAGAAAAAAAAATCTGCATGGCAAATACCACCATGGGCAAAGTCACAAAACAAATGACAGACCGAGAACAAATATCTGCAACACATACCACAAAGGGCTAATCTCCATCATGCATAAAGGATCCATTACAGAACTAGGTTCCATTACCCCACCCAAAGATCTCTGGGCTAAAGTAACACAGAGAAAACTAATAGGAAGTTAAAAAATACACTTTAAGTGATATTATAGGAGACAGAGGTGTCCCTTCGCTCCCTCCCCCCAAAAAAAGTATGCATGGTTAGACTACAGAAGGAAAATATTTAACTATACATTCTAAAAGAGAAGGAAGAAAAAATATATTTTTTCAAAACAGGAGCCTGTCTAGGAGATGTGATAACTGAAAAAGGTATGATCATCAACTATCTTCTAGACTGAGGGATTTATACCAAAGGTAACTACAATCACACGTTAAGAACTTGTTTCCACTGTTTTGTATTCTATTTGGGGATTTTTTTAATGTTATAAGTACCATTGGTATAACCATTATTGGTATCACCAATAATTTGAAAATAAAAATCTTGCCCAAGTAAAAACAGAACAAAAATCATCTTTTCAGATGATTCTGAAGAAACCAATGACCACTGGAAGATTGGGCAGAATCTTAGAAGGTCAACAGAAAAGGAAATAAAAATAGTTCTTAGATGTAAAAAACATGCACAGCCTCTTTGACAGAAGGAATACAAATTAAAACACACAGTGAGAAGACACTTTTTCACTCATCAGATTGGCAATACTGATGGAATACCAAGCAGCTGAGACATACATGGAGGAAGTTCTTCCTACATTCATATGGAAGAAGCTCTCGGTGGCATTTCATGAAGAAAAACCAAGTGTAGGAGAGTATATAGCATACTACTAGCTGTGCAATAAGAGGAAAAGAAGTGTGTGTATGTGTAACTGTTTCTGCATAAAATATGTCTGGATGAATCGAGCAAGTTGTACTGATATATTTACACAGTACCTTAATGTGTCAAACAGAGAGCTAGAGGGAAGCTGCTGTAGAGCACAGGGGACTCAGCTTGGTGTTTTCTGTGATGACCTAGAGGGGTGGGAATCAGGGGTTGGGAAGGAGGCACAAGAGGGAGGGGATATATGAATACTTACAGCCGATCCACGCTGTTGTACAGCAGAAACTATTGACAACACAACATTGTAAAGCAACTATGCTCCAATTAAAAAATAAATTTTAAAAATATGTCTGGAAAAACAGTCAAGAAACTGGAAACATCGGTTGAAGGTAACTGGATGATGTCTGTGGAAGTCTCTTCATGGGGATGTAACCTGTCTTTTAGAAACAAATATAAGCTACCCAGGAGTTAAGGATGTTTATGATATGCATGACTATTATAAATTTACCCTGATGAACCTCAGACCCTACTGATGGCCAGGGAAACACTGAAGGACAGAACAAGGTCATGGACACTCCTGGGTGATGAGAGAACGACTGGGGAATGCAGACACTGCTTCTTGAGCAGAAATGTAAAGGGAAGGAAATGATGCAGCTGCCCTGGAGCTTTCTTAAGAGGAACGCAGTTCCAAAAAGCTGAAAGAAGCCACTGTTGAGGGCTGTGGTTTAGCCCTGATGAAATGGCAGCTCTTTCCTATGACATGAGAACAGAAAAATATTTCCTCAGCTAGTCAACAACTCCACCCTTGTGAAAACTCACGGCAACTTAGGCACTGAACCTTCATTCCTTCCCACATGACAAGAGAGCATCACAGTACTTTACAGATAAACATATTCTAGAAATTTCCACTAAAGCAAAGCACATCTCTCTTTACACATGAAGGATAGATTCAAAAGACAGTGGCTAGCATCACTGCTTATCGTTATTATTAGCAAATGAACTACAAACAACTTTCAAAACTATGGAGGATGAAATGTATACTCATAGTCTCTTCATTTTATTTCATATCAATTTGAAACAGCTAGAAGAAACCAAAAGTTTAAAAAAAAAATCCATATCCTCACAACCGTTACAGAACAAGAACTATTTCTATTTTTTTGTTTCCTTTCTACCTGTATCTGTTTGAAGAGTATTTATATAATTATAATATTGGTCTCTTGACATATAGATACATAATTTTATTAATATCTTCTGCTTTCTTCACTTAATCCCTGTTTGTACATATAGTTATAATACTAAGTTCTGAATGGCTGAATACAATTTTAACCTGTTTATTAGCTGTAGTTTAGGGAGCAAACATTTATCTTGCACCTTCTATGGGCACATTTACATAATATAATTTATCCTTCACAGCAACATTTATTATCAGGACCTTTCCTTGTAGTCCAGGAAATGGTCCAAAGATATAGTAAGCAGCAAACCTTGCATTTGAACTCCATGTCTCTTAACCTGATACCCCACATTTTTAACCCTGCATTATAGTGCTTCTGCTTCCACTGGGGATGCCTTTTAAAAAACTATTTATTTATTTGGCTGCGTTGGGTCTTAGTTGCAGTATGGCGGGGGGGGAGGTCCTTTGATCTTCATTGTGGCATGTGGGATCTGTAGTTGTAGCACATGGGATCTAGTTCCCTGACCACCGGACAAAGATATCAGACATCACCAGTGTTGCTTTCTCCTGGAGACACTGGTCAAGGAGCTCTCTGCCCCTACACCCCTATGAAAGGGCCTCCCTTCCCTCCATCCTATGAGGCCTCTTGGCCTCTTTCCTGCAGTATGGATGCCATGGCTACTCTGCCTTCGTTTACTTCCTTCTTTTGGTGGAGGTCAGTTTCTACTAACAGCTTCTATTAACCTAGTCAATCCTAAAGGAAATCAACCCTGAATATTCATTGGAAGGACTGATGCTGAAGCTCCATACTTCGGCTACCTGATGCGAAGAGCCAACTCATTGGAAAAGACCCTGATGCTGGGAAAGACTGAGGGCAGGAAGAGAAGGGGGCGACACAGGATGAGATGGTTGGATGGCATCACCGACTCAATGGACGTGAGTTTGAGCAAACTCCAGGAGACAGTGGAGGACAGGGTAGCTGGCATCTGTAGTCCATGGGGTCGAAAAGAGTTGGATGCAATTTAGAGACTGAACAACAATAGCTTCTACAGTTTCTTGCAAAAAAAGTAAGTTGGGGGAAAAAAAAACCCTTTTGAGACCAACACATCATATCTGAAAATGACTTTTAAAAAAAAATTACTTGACTGTGCTGGGTCTTAGTAGCAGCGTGTGGGATCTAGTTTCCTGACCAGGGATTGAACCTGGTCCCTTTGCTTTGGCAGCACAGGGTCTTAGCCACAGGACCACCAGGGAAGTCCCTGAAAATGTCTTAATTTTACCTTCACTTTAGTTTGTCAGGTATAGAAGTCTAAGTTAAAAGCCATTTTATCAACACCTCAGGATTCTGAAGCCTTGGTCCTCTGTCCTCCAGCTTCTGATCCACCATTGAGATCTGGTGTCATTTGGATGCCTGGTCCTGATACGTCCTCCATTTCTTTTGTCGTTGTTCAGTCGCTCAGTCATGTCTGACTCTTTGCGACCCCGTGGACTGCAGCACACCAGGTTGCCCTGTCCTTCACTGTCTCCCAGAGTTTGCTCAAACTCATGTCCACTGAGTCAATGATGCCATCCAACCATCTCATCCTCTGTCATCCCCTTCTCCTCCTGCCCTCAATCTTTCCCACCATCAGGGTCTTTTCCAATGAGTCGGGTCTTTGAATCAGGTGGCCAAAGTATCTAATTCTTTACTTTCTGCAAATTTTGGAGATCTTGCTTTAGTGTTTCAAAATTTTACAAAGAACCTTGATTAGGTCTTTTTCTCTGAGCTAGAATTTCAGAGGCTCTTTCGATTAAGAGTTTTTAGTTCCTATACTTATAGGATATTGGGATATTTCTTTGATAATTTCTTCCCCTCCACTTTCTCTCGCCTCTTTCTGGAACTACTATTATTTGGATATTAGATTTCTTGGACTGATTCTCTAATATCTCTTCCACTTTCCATCTTTTATCTTCTTATTCTAGCTTCTGGAAGAGATCTTCCTTTAATCTTCTAATTCCTTTATTAATCTTCTCCATTTGTGCTCCCAAAGCGCTTCCTGTTCCCTGATGTTGCAATTCTTCCTGCCACTGCTGATGTTGCTGCTAAGTCACTTCAGTCCTGTCCGACTCTGTGTGACCCATAGACGGAAGCCCACCAGGCTCCCCCACCCCTGGGATTCTCCAGGCAAGAACACTGGAGTGGGTTGCCATTTCCTTCTCCAATGTGTGAAAGTGAAAAGTGAAAGTGAAGTCGCTCAGTCGTGTCCGACCCATAGCGACCCCACGGACTGCAGCCTACCAGGCTCCTTCGTCCATGGGATTTTCTAGGCAAGAGTACTGGAGTGGCTTGCCATTGCCTTCTCCGCTTCCTGCCACAAGGGTGGACATTTTCTCTTCCCTCTGAGTATGCTCATTACAGGTTTTCTCAAGTTTACTTTGGTTCCTTCCCACTGTGTTTCCTCCCTAGCCTTTCATCTGCTTACTTTATATCTTTGGCTTTCATGTTCAAGGTTTTCTTCGAATGCCCAGGGACTCTTGGTGCCTGCTCCTGTGGCAGGAAAATTGATGCCCAGCTATCTGTTTACTTAAGCAGGGCCTGTCAATCTGTGGGTTCCAGCTGCTTTGTTGGAGGACCCCCAGATAAAGGTCTTCCGGACTTTTCTCTTGGGCAGGTCAGTTTCCCCAGAGGGCAGTCCTCCCAACTCCTTGGGGAACCTAGGCACGGCTGGGACTTTCTGTGGGCAGACGCTATGACCTGGCACCTCACTCCCGCCCTCAGTCTGCCAGTCTCCCAACAGGCAGAGGCAGGGTGCTCACTTGGTTGTGTGGGATAGGAGGAGATTTGGGGACTCTCCGTCAGTCTTCAGACATATTTCACACCCCCACCCTCAGAGGTGCCTCCAGTTCCTGAGCTGTCAAGTCAGCCTGACTCTTGTAGAGCTCCCAGTCTGCAGGCTTGTGCTTCAATTTTCTCTGCTTCTCTAAGTTAGCGTCCACCACTTGTCCGTCTCCTTTCCACTAATCTGTCCCCATCTCCCCTCCTAGTCTCTATGTTCTTGAAAATTTGTGCCTTTTTTTCCTTTACTGTCATTTTAGTGGGGATTCAAGAAGAGGTGAAGGTAAACGTGTTCAATCTGCCACTTTTAATCAAGTCTTTCAGCATTTCTCTTTGTTTATTTTATTTTAAAATATTTATATGGCTGTGTTAGGTCTTTTTTATGGCAGATGGGACAGGTGGGCTCAGTTGCCCCGAGGCATGGGGGATCTTAGTTCCCTGGCCAGGGATGGAACCCACGTCCCTTGCATTGAAAGGTAGATTCTTAATCACTGGACCACCAGGGAAGTTCTCTCTTTGTTTAAATGATTTCTTTGTGTTAGATTCATAGCAGTGGAATTAATATTTTTGCTCCTTTATTTATGATCTGTGTATTCTTGTTTTCACTCAGGAAATATTTATGGATCACATAAATATATTATGTGTTGGACATAATACTGGGCAGTCATGACCCACAGCAGAGAGAAAACAAGAACTAGGTTGTCAGAGAGACCAGGGTCCAATCTCATTTCTGATAGCTCTGCAACGTTGGTCAAGTCGATTACCTTGTTGAGTTGCACTTACTTATTAGTTAAAAATTGGAGGATAGAGGTAGAGAATAATAACACCCATAGCAATATATGCTAATTGACTTCTTACACATGCTAAACAGACTATAAACCGTTTCACATGCCATTTCTCATACTGAACCTATGAAATAAGTGCTATGGTACCCATTTTACAAATGAGGAAACAGAGGCTCAGCAAGGGGCAGTGGCCCAGCCAGGAGGGGGAAGAGCTGGCATGAGAACCCAGGTGGTCTTGCCACAGAGCTGGGCTCCAGAGCTCCATGAGCAATAGCTGTTAACTTCTCCCTCTGCCTGGCACCGCAGCACCCACCTTCTTGATCTTGGGGAAGACCTTCATCCAGTTTGGCTTTCTCCTCTAGCTTCCCAGGATTAACCTAGTGGCTCAGATGGTAAAGAATGTGCCTGCAATGTGGGAGACCCGGGTTCAATACCCAGATGGGGAAGATCCCCTGGCACAGGAAATGGCCAACCCACTCCAGTGTTCTTGCTTGGAGAATCCCATGGACAGAGGAGCCTGATGGGTTGCAGTCCATGGGGTCGAAAAGAGTTGGAGACAACTCTTGCACTTGAAAGCTAAAAGTGAAAGAGTGTCTTTCATTTTTTAGCTTCCTATTTTTCCCTCTTTCTCTCTCAGCTTTGCTTACCACACTTATTTTTGCTGTTGTTTCTCCTGCAGTTTCTATGAACTGACTTCGTTTCTGACCCTGCTACTGAAAACTCAGCCTTGCGCTATACGGTCTGTTCTAAATGGGAAGGAAACCCAAAACAGAGGAGATATACATATAAGTATAGCTGATTCACTTTGCTGTACACCAGAAACTAACATAACATTGTAAAGTACCTATGTTGTTGTTGTTTAGTCGCTAAATCCTGCACGACTCTTTTGGGACCTCATGGACTATAGCCCACCAGGCTCCTCTGCCCATGGGATTTCCCAGGCAAGGATACTGGAGTGGCTTGTCATTTCCTCCTCCAGGGTATCTTCCTGACCCAGCGATTGAACCTGAGTCTCCTGGATTGGCAGGCAGATTCTTTACCACTGAGCCACCAGGGAAACGCAAAAGCAACTATACTCCAATTAAAAACAAACAAACAAAAAAACAAACCCCAAAGAAAGAAAACTCATCCTCAAAAATCCCTGCTTCTTTCTAGCTGAGCTCCAAGGTCTTTGGTCAGCCCTCACTTTTCCTGACTTTTTGTGGCTTCTGACATGGTCTGCTTCAAAGTCTTCCTTCTCTGGCTTCTATGACACCTGGGGCTCCTGGTTCTCCTCGAGAACTTCCCATCTCTGGTTTGTTCACTGGCTCTTCCTCCCACCCTCACCTGCCACGGCCATCAGTCCTCAGCTCTCTCCCCATCTGCCTTTCTCTCCCCTGTTGATAGCTGCTCTGGACTTTGCATGCCTGGCCTTAAAGTGTTAGTTGCTTAGTCGTGTCCGACTCTTTACGACACTATGGAGTGTAGCCCGCCAGGCTTCTATGTCCATGGGATTCTCCAGGCAACAATACTAGAGTGGGTTGCCATTCCCTTCTCCAGGGGATCTTTCCAACCCAGGGATTGAACCCTCGTCTCCAGCACTGCTGGTGGACTCTTAACCATCTGAACCACTTGGCTTTAATGCTCACACTTAAATTTTGTTGCCCAGACATGTCCCATAGACTGTCCCAAACTAAACAACTTTCCCGGAGAAAGCAGCTTCCCCATTGGAACCCTTTATTTCTGTCAATGGCTCTATTCTTCTCTCAACTGCTCAGCAATTTTGGCATTTTCTGTTACTCAGCCCTTCCCTCCAACCACTCAAGACTATTCCATTATCTACCAGCACCTATTGATTCTACCTTGAAAGGCCTCTGGAGCTTGTCCCATCCTTCCCTTTGCTCCCTCCACTAGTGCTCATGGGATCAAGTCCAGACACTTCCTTTCTGGGAATCTGAGGCTCCTCTTTCTCCCCTGGTGACCTGGGGCTGTCTGCTGTAATCAGACAGCTCTCATCACACTGGATCACGGCACAGGGATCCAGCAAGGAGCTTGCCAGGAAGCAGCTATGGAGATGAGGTCAGTGACGGGGCCAAAGCACATTAGCAAACAAAATCCAGGGCACAGAGAACAAAGGGCAGAGACAGTAGCAGGTCCAAATGCTACACAAAAAGCATCAAAGAAATGTTTGGGAATTGCAAGACAGATGGTCCAAATCTAGCCAAATAAAGATCCTAGGACATGGGCGACAGGAGAAGAGAGGCAGTGGGGGCAGGCAAGGAGTGACAATGAGGAAACAGGCCAAGTCGGTAGCACGTCCATCATCTCCTTACGCAGGCAGGCTGGCTGGAAGGCCAACAGGACAAAGGAACAAATGTGGATGGGTGAAGAGTGTTGGCCTGGGGAGCAAAGGCAGTCTCCTACCGGAAGTACTTGCTTAAATGATGGATTTCACTGGCTTGTGATCATGCCAACTTCTCTGTCTTCTTCTTTCCAAACCAACTCATCTTTCAGGATCCCACAAGACTTCATCCAACAGCATCCCTAAGACAACCTCAACCAGCTCCCCTGGGGTGGCCCGTGCTGGCCCCTGGGGTGGCCCTTGCTGGTCAAGGAGCCCTAGCTCTCTCCTTCATCCAGGGGAAGGCTTCCAACTTCGCCCTGAGTCGGGTGGGGGCCGAGGGGGCAGCCCTACCACACCCTCAGCCCCGACACACACCTCCCTTTAAGTCTGTGGCCCGAAGTGTATGCAGTTCAAAGGGGACAAGCCTGTCCATTGAGCAAGGCGGTCGACCTCTTGGGACTCACCGTGGGGGGTTGTCCTGAGCCAGACCTGGGAAACGAGGCACTCCATGTGAGCTTCAGATGATAAAACTGAGCTTCCTGCTTCCGCCTTATTTAGATGCAGAATTGTTGTGAGCTGCCAAGCTGTCTTCAATCTGGTTTCAGACTCTGTGGCCTTTAAGCTACACCAGGTTACCAGTACACTATACAAAGCTAGTCTGCCGCAGTGGGTCAAGGCTGGTGAGGAAGTTTTTGTTTGTTTGTTTTGTTTTTAAATTAAAACTTAATTTTTAAGTCAAAAAAAAAAAAAAGACTTCATCCAAGCTGCCACAGTACTATCTCCCTCTTCCTCTGCACTCCTTAATCACTTATCTGAATTACTCATTCTGACTCTTAATCACCTGGGTTCCTACCAAAACGACTTACAAGTGTCAGAGTGCAATGACTGTGCAAAGCAGCAGCCATAGAGAATACAGAAAATGTAAAGATGGCTTCTGCCCTTAAGTCTCTCAGAACACAGTTGAGGGTGAAGAGAGGCACACACAGGGAAAGACATCATTCATAGTCCTGCTGGTAAGTAGGAGCCAAAGAGACAGAAGAAGAGTAAAGGTTAGAGAATACTGGAAGAGCTAGGATGTGAGGAGGCCTTGAGAGATGAAGAGGATTTTGATACACAGAGGAGACAGAAATACGAGAAGAAGGATTCTGTGTGTAAGGGAAGGGGTGAGTGTGGTGTGTACACACAGAGAACAGACTGATAGAGCACGTTATTCTGTATTAATTGACTAACTTAAAAATATATATATCGTTATTTATCCACTGAGAAGAAGAATTGTCCTTTACGGAAATACTAAGGAAGGAAAAGTCTGCATTGTTATGGCTTGGTGGATTTCAAGTTTAAAAAATTCCCTGGTGGTCCAGTCATTAAGACTCGGCTCTTTCACTGCCGGGTGCTAAGGTCCACCCCTGGTCAGGGAACTAAGATCCCACTTGCCTTGGAGAAACTAAGTCCAGGAGCTGCAACTACTTAAGCCCACGCGCCCTAGAGCCCGTGCTCCACAAGAGAAGCCACTGCAACGAGAAGCCGGAGCACTGCAGCTGGAGAGTAGCCCCTGCTCGCCACAACCAGAGAAAGCCCACACAGCAACGAAGACCCCGCGCAGCCAAAAATAAATCAATCAATAAGATTGTTTTTAAAATCTTAAAAAAAAAAGGAATTACTGTTCAAGCTTTTGCTATCTGGCTGAAAATACCAGTTTTGGAGAATTTGGTACCACATGTCAACAAGGAAGTGGGGTTGGTTGGCAATGGCTTTAGTACCCAGTGAAAAAGATGGAAAACACACAACGCGCCACCTCCCATGGACCTCTCCCTTCCTGGGAGGGATCAAATGCTGACCTCCAGGCAAGGAGGTTTCCCAAATGTTCCAGGTTACAGACTCTTACTGGCCACATCACAAGTTAAGCCGTCCAACTTGCACCCACGCAGACTGGGTCCTTGCTCTATGATTAGAGACGGCACAGGGTGGAGATTTAGGCTGGTTCACAAGCTGCCAGGAGGGCTAACTCATTTCTGAAGCTCATGGGGATGCTGTACCACCGGAGTCACCTTGGGCAGAGGACGCACTCCCAGAAGGACATGGCCCTTGGGGATTGGCGCCGCTCAGTCTGGCAGACCGTCACTCGGAAGTGGTGACAGGGTTGGCATCTTATCCAACCATTTGAAACATCGATTCGTCAAGGACTACAGTTTTCTGTAGGAGTAAAAGCTTCAGTTCCCAGAATTTCACAGAGGGATAGGTTTCCTTAAAAACCTCGGAGATGCTTACCTTGAATGAATATTATACCACTTAGCAGATTCTGATCCTACAACCCCATCCCTGCAATAGACTCCATTTGCACGGAAGGCATCCTCAAGGTGGCTGAAGAGGACTGGGCTTCCAAAATTGGTTGCTTCACTTGCTGCTGCTTTGGATGAAGATGAAGTAAAACGGCAGTCAGCTCTTTACCCTCCACACCACTGAATGATGATGAGGGCAGTTAGAGTTTAGAAATGACATTTATTAACTCTCCAGAGGAGGCTTCCCTGGAGGTGGCTTAGATAATAAAGAAACTGCCTGCAGTTCAGGAGACCCTGGTTCGATCCCTGACTTGAACCCTCTAGAACACATTTTTAAGATTTTTAAAAGTCTTTATTTAATCTGTTACAATATTGCTTCTGTTTTATGTCTTGGTTTTTGGGCCACGAGGCATGTGGCATCTTAGCTCCCCAACCAGGGATTGAACCTGCACCCCGTGCACTGGAAGGTGAAGTCTTAACCACTGGACTATCAGGGAAGTCCCTAGAACACACGTTCAAAATCAAGTTGCTATCTTAATTATACTTTATTAATAAAGCGTATGTAGTATAGAGCCCAGTACTCTTGCCTAGAAAATCCCATGGACGGAGGAGCCTGATAGGCTGCAGTCCAAGGGGCCGTGAAGAGTCGGACGCGACTGAGCGACTTCACTTTCACTTTTCACTTTCACACATTGGAGAAGGAAATGGCAACCCACTCCAGTGTTCTTGCCTGGAGAATCCCAGGGACGGGGGAGCCTGGTGGGCTGCCCTCTATGGGGTCGCACAGAGTCGGACACGACTGAAGTGACTTAGCAGCAGCAGTATAGAGTGCACTGTCACAGTGAAGGGAGCTGTGCCAGGAAGCTGGCAGAGAAAAGGAATAGTTCGAGATCAAAATTCGTAAGCAGTAAACTTACAGGATCAATAGAACAAGAAAAACTGACAAAAGTTGGCTACACTTGGAAATTTTACAGTTACTAGAAAATGAAGCCTGTTCCTGCTCCTGGATGTTGGACCTGTTTTCAGTCAACTACATATTGAGAAGGACCACAAAAGTGGATCTAATCCCAGGCAAATCCTATAAAGGAAATTAGGTTTAAAGTAGTTTAAATAAAATTAAGGCTGACTGATGGACAGAGATTGACCCTGGAGCCTAGTCTGGGAAAAACTGAAAGAGATGGTGACTTGGCAATGCAGCCAGCCTTGCACAAAGCAGAGGCCCACCTGCCTATCCATATGTGCTGGGTCTGACACCAGGTGATAGAATTAGCTGTAGCACATGCTTCTTTTCCCTTTTTGAAGGCATGGCAGAGCCCCGAAGGATAAACTCAAGCATGATGAACAGGGGAATAGGTTGGTAATACATTCTTGGAAACTGAAAACGACTGCTTTAAGGAGTGCATGGCACCTAGATGTTCCTTCCATCTGAACCGAATCAAGAGAGTTTCAAATAGTCTAGATTCTGAACCTTTTAAAGCTTTCAGCAATTCCTCCACGAAGGCACAGTCTCTAACAAGAGGCTTCAACCTGTCCCAAGGTTAGAGGAAGGCGGACAAATCTCTCCACGGTCTCACAGTTTTCTTATCTTAAGTCAATACAAGAGGCCTCAGAGGCGGCGGCACTTTCCTCCTGGTCTCTTGGGTGAGTGAGTTGCTAGGGCAGAGACAGTACAGGCGGGCAACATCCAAGGGTTAAACTACACCTGACCACTGGCGAACCAAACACTTACCCCTAATCGCGCCCACTTACGAAAACCTCACCATCTGATCACAGAAGACAGTGAGAAACAGATAGTGGCCGACGCATCCCTGTTTATCTGGAACTTTCCCAGGTTTTAGTGGGAAAGTTCCATACTCTGGGAACCCGATCAAGTCCCAGGAAAATCGGGATGTTTGGTCAGCCTAGTGACAGGACAGTAAACCAGCTTTAGCAATTCAACTTTCTCACCTTGACAGTTTGGGTTTGGGCCACTGTCATCAAAACACAAGCCATTTTAACATGAAGGCCCCTGAAAAGGTAACCTCACGGGAGCTAACCATCAATCATCAGTCTCAACAGAGATGCTTTCTGAGTCTTTCATCTTTCAAGGACTCTCTTGCAATGTAAGTTTCTCAACAAATGTGCTCTGAAGGTCTGGTGCGTACATAATAAGCCCATTAGAGCGTTCCAGATCCACTTATCAATTGTTAATGGTTTACCACAAGCATCTAAGGAAATATTTGCACAGTTCTTAAAATGGGTAAAATCAGGTCAATAGAATTAAGGCTCCTGGCAATTAGGAGATTATCCTATAAAAAGGACAAAGCTTGAGTGTGCAGCCAAGAAGGAAAGGATCTAAATCTGATTTGGAATGTCTCTGTGAACAAGAAGGAATTAAGAATTTAAGCCCAAGATAATGAAATTCTTTTCAACTTTAACTCACTATAAATAAGCCATGCTGGCTCTGGAATTTCTACCCCTGAGGGGCCCAGGGGTGGCAATGTGACCAGAAGGGAACACATGGAGCTGCTTTTGCACGGTTTCCTTTAAGGTTGAGAAAACACCAATTGTTCACATCCAAGATTCATGTCTAGCTTCCCCTGTGACACCACCACTAACAAGAGACAGTAAACTAAAAGGAGGCAAGGCAGGAGACAGAAAAGGGAGTAGGAGTTTACATCTGAGTCCTTTAGATCTGGAAAATAATTTCATATATCGCAATATCAGACCGATCTGAATTAGTGCTTTTCTGTTGAGTACTTCTAACTTTTTAATATATCCTTGGTATACTAGGATATATATATATATACACACACACACACACACACAGATATATACATGTGTGAATGGCTTCCTTGGTGGTTCAGTGGTAAAGAATCCATCTGACAACGCAGGAGATGCAGGTTCAATCCCTAGGTTGGGAAGATCCCCTGGAGTGGGAAATGGCAACCCACTCCAGTTCTCGCTTGGAGAATCCCACAGATGGCTACAGTTCACGTGGTCGAAAAAGAGTTGGACATGACTTAGTGACTAAACAACAGCAACAACATATATATATATATATGGTATTTTTATATATAGAAAAAGGCCTTTATTTGGGATAAATAAAAGCTCATATTACTAATAGAAAGGGAGTGTGAATGCCTGCACAGAGAGGGAACTGGTATTGCTTCTGAGAAGAAATAATTAAGCACAGTTCAGTTAGTTCAGTTTAGTCGCTTAGTCGTGTCCGACTCTTTGTGACCCCATGAATCACAGCACGCCAGGCCTCCCTGTCCATCACCAACTCCCAGAGTTTACTCAAACTCATGTCCATCGAGTCGGTGATGCCATCCAGCCATCTCATTCTCTGTCGTCCCCGTCTCCTCCTACCCCCAATCCCTCCTAGCATCAGACTCTTTTCCAGTGAGTCAACTTGTCACATGAGGTGGCCAAAGTATTGGAGTTTCAGCTTTAGCATCAGTCCTTCCAATGAACACCCAGGATTGATCTCCTTTAGAATGGACTGGTTGGATCTCCTTGCAGTCCAAGGGACTCTCAAGAGTCTTCTCCAGCACCACAGTTCAAAAGCATCAATTCTTCAGCGCTCAGCTTTCTTCACAGTCCAACTCTCACATCCATACATGACCACGGGAAAAACCATAGCCTTAACTAGACGGACCTTTGTCGGCAAAGTAATGTCTCTGTTTTTTAATATGCTATCTAGGCTGGTCATAACTTTCCTTCCAAGGAGTAAGCGTTTTTTAATTTCATGGCTGCAATCAGCATCCGCAGTGATTTTGGAGCCCAAAAAAATAAAGTCTGACACTCTTTCCACTGTTTCCCCGTCTATTTCCCATGAAGTGATGGGACCAGATGCCATGATCTTCGTTTTCTGAATGTTGAGCTTCAAGCCAACCTTTTCACTCTCCTCTTTCACTTTCATCAAGAGGCTTTGGAGTTCCTCTTCACTTTCTGCCATAAGGGTGGTGTCATCTGCATATCTGAGGTTATTGATATTTCTCCCAGCAATCTTGATTCCAGCCTGTGCTTCTCCCAGCCCAGCATTCCTCATGATGTACTCTGCATATAAGTTAAATAAGCAAGGTGACAATATACAACCTTGACGTACTCCTTTTCCTATTTGGAACCAGTCTGTTGTTCCATGTCCAGTTCTAACTGTTGCTTCCTGACCTGCATACAGGTTTCTCAAGAGGCAGGTCATGTGGTCTGGGATTCCCATTTCTTTCAGAATTTTCCACAGTTTATTGTGATCCACACAGTCAAAGGCTTTGGCATAGTCAGTGAAGCAGAAATAAATGTTTTTCTGGAACTCTCTTGCTTTCTCCATGATCCAGCGTATGTTGGCAATTTGATCTCTGGTGCCTCTGCCTTTTCTAAAACCTGCTTGAACATCTGGAAGTTCACGATTCACATATTGCTGAAGCCTAGCTTGGAGAATTTTGAGCATGACTTTACTAGCGTGTGAGATGAGTGCAATTGTGCGGTAGTTTGAGCATTCTTTGGCATTGCCTTTCTTTGGGATTGGAATGAAGACTGACCTTTTCCAGTCCTGTGGCCATTGCTGAGTTTTCCAAATTTGCTGGCATATTGAGTGCAGCACTTTCACAACATCATCTTTCAGGATTTGAAATAGCTCAATTGGAATTCCATCACCTCCACTAGCTTTGTTTGTCGTGATACTTCCTAAGGCCCACTTGACTTCACATTCCAAGATGTCTGGCTCCAGGTGAGTGATCATGCCATCGTGATTATCTTCGTCATGAAGATCTTTTTTGTACAGTTCTTCTGTGTATTCTTGCCACCTCTTCTTAATATCTTCTGCTTCTGTTAGGTCCATACCATTTCTGTCCTTATCGAGCCCATCTTTGCATGAAATGTTCCCTTGACATCTCTAATTTTCTTGAAAAGATCTCTTGTTTTTCCTATTCTGTTGTTTTCCTCTATTTCTTTGCATTGATCGCTGAGGAAGGCTTTCTTATCTCTCCTTGCTATTCTTTGGAACTCTGCATTCAGATGCTTATATCTTTCCTTTTCTCCTTTGCTTTTTGCTTCTCTTCTTTTCACAGCTATTTGTAAGGCCTCCTCAGACAGCCATTTTGCTTTTTTGCATTTCTTTTCCATGGGGATGGTCTTGGTCCCTGTCTCCTGTACAATGTCACGAACCTCCGTCCAGAGTTCATCAGGCACTCTATCTATCTGATCTAGACCCTTAAATCTATTTCTTACTTCCACTGTATAATCATAAGGGATTTGATTTAGATCATATCTGAATGGTCTAATGGTTTTCCCTACTTTCTTCAATTTAAGTCTGAATTTGGCAATAAGGAGTTCATGATCTAAGCCACAGTCAGCTCCTGGTCTTGTTTTTGCTAACTGTATAGAGCTTCTCCATCTTTGGCTGCAAAGAATATAATCAATCTGATTTCGGTGTTGACCATCTGGTGTTGTCCACGTGTAGAGTCTTCTCTTGTGTTGCTGAAACCAATAAAATTTTTTGTTTCTGTTTTCTGGCCAAACTATGTGTCATATGGGATCTTAGTTCCTAGACCAGGGATGCAACCCATGCCCTGCAGGAAGGACAGAGTCCTAACTACTGGACTGCCAGGAAAGTCCCTAAAATTTTTTTTTTTCACAATGAAATGGTTTTAAAATAAATCATCTTTTGAAAATACCTCCCAACAACAGAGTCTCAGAGAAGTAAATCTTCTGATGTTTATTAACCCAGACTAATGAATGACCACTGGCAGGAAACTAAAGATAGGGACTAATTATGATGAGAACATTTCCATGGGATTCTTGTTTGGAGTCTACTCTCCTGAATGAGGAGAGAAACAGAAAAAAAACACACAGAAGACAAACCCACTATGGTCCATGGAAAGGTCACAGGGTTTCTGCCGTTGTTTGATGAGTGTCTGAAGCAGCTTCAAAGAGGAAGTGCTCAGAAAGGGCACCATTGGCAGAGATGAGTCAGCTACTATTTTTGGTTTGGTGCTGGAATGGGTGTGGCCCTCTACTCCAAGTTTCAGGTGCCTCTCAAACCCATGGAGAATAATAAAATCCACATCTTATTAACACAGGCAGCAGTGGGTTACAGAAGGAAGCTATTACCTTTTTTGCCTCTGGGGAAGAAAGGACCCACAAGCATATGTTTGATGATTTGATCTCACTGTGTCCCTTCACCAGACTGTGTAGGGCTTCACAGATGTCTCTTGCATCTAATAAAAACACCTTGGTCATCTGTTTTTAGGCTTGCCTATTAGCTAAGCGCTCCATCACATTCTTCTTAAAAGCCTTCATCTTCAGCTCTACCAAGATCCATACTGACAAGCCCACTAATGAGTGAAAAAGTAGAAGCCTGGCTTCTCACAGTGAATGTATGCATTTTAATAACAGCTTCCAGAGACAGGGCACCTGCTTCCTGTCTTCACTTTCTAAACCAGGGCTGGTGATGGGAACCACAAGGGGAGGGCGGAGGCTGCAAACTGCCTTTCTGGATATACCTGGGTTTGCCCTGACTAAAGACCAAACAACCAATCCATCCTCTTTCAGACACAGCACAGTGACTTCCTAATAAGCAAAACTTGGTCAGAGCTGAGAAAGTGTTAGTCACTTTGTCGTGCCCAACTCTTTGCAACCCCATGGACTGCAGCCCACCAGGTTCCTCTGTCCAGGGCATTTTCCAGGCTAGGATACTGGAGTGGGTTGCCATTTCCTTCTCCAGGGCATCTTCCCAACCCAGGGATTGAACCTAGGTCTCCTGCACTGCAGGCAGATTCTTTACTGACTGAGCTACGAGGGAAGCCCTAATCTCAGAGCTGAAGGTACACCTGATTCCCTGAAGTGCCCCTGAGCAGCACTGACTGCTTAAGCTGCAGTGGGAAACCAAACCAAACCAAAATGGGAACATCCCTCAACTACACCTGGCTATGGAAAACAAGCAGCAGAACAGCATTATATTTAAGACTTGGAATGGCTCAGAATCCTGTTCTGTCTGGTCAAGATTATAGCTCCTGATTTGGGGTACATATACTCCCCTGGTGAAGAAAAGAGACAGGTGCAAACCTCTATAGAACAGGACTGTTGTTGTTTATCACTAAGTCGTGTCTGACCCATTGCCCATTTCTTTTTCGACCCCATGGACTATAGTCCGCCAGGCTCCCCTGTCCATGGGATTCTCCAGGCAAGAATACTGGAGTGGGTTGCCATTCCCTTCTCCAGGGGATTTTCCCCTACCCAGGGATCAAACTCACATCTCCTGCATTGGCAGGCAGATTCTTTCCCACTGAGCCACCAGGGAAGCCCTGCAGAAAAAGATGAAATATGCTAAATGGACACAGAAGCTACATGCTGAGGAAACGCGGGCAGGAA
Source organism: Moschus berezovskii (assembly GCF_049115385.1). Taxonomy (NCBI): domain Eukaryota; kingdom Metazoa; phylum Chordata; class Mammalia; order Artiodactyla; family Moschidae; genus Moschus; species Moschus berezovskii. Next base: position 49,393,836 of record NC_142480.1, read on the forward strand.
GAAGGAAGAGGGGCCTCCTTCTGACTGAAGAGGAGCTGGGGGTAGTCAGGCAAAGTTTCTCAGAATAGAAGCTATTTAAGTTTTTTCTTTTTTTATGACATACTCAAAAAAGAAAACGTATTTATTTGGTTGCACCAGTTCTTAGTTGCAGAGTGTTGGATCTAGTTCCCCAAACATGGAATTTGGCCCCCTGAATTTGGAGCTCAGAGTCTTAGCCACTGGACCACCAGGGAAGTCATGCTAGTTAAGTTTTTCTTTTTTTCTTTTTTTTTTAAGAGAAACATTTGTACAGTCCAAGTCTTTATTTTTACACCTATCAGGCCATGAATTCATAGGGAATGGGCTCCAACAGTTCAGGTTCCTTTCCATTGGTCCTCACAAAGTGTGCTTCTCTGGGTGGAGCAGGCTGGCGCTTCAGCTGAACCCAAGTCCCTTTCTCTTTGGCTTCCTTCTTTTTCTGATCATTTTCCTTCACACGTTTCAGAAAGCTATCTCGGCTCTTAGAGTGCTTAATATGCTCAATACGCACATTAATTCTCTTGGCAAGAATCTTGCCCTTAACTTGTTTGTTTACAATGATGCCAACAGCATGCTGGGTGACACTGTAGACTCTCCCAGTTTTGCCATGGTAACATTTGTGGGGCATTCCTTTTTGAACAGTACCCATTCCCTTGATATCTACAATATCCCCCTTCTTGTAGATTCGCATGTATGTGGCCAAAGGAACAACTCCATGTTTTCTAAAAGGCCTAGAGAACATGTAGCGGGTGCCCCTCCTCTTTCCCTTTGTGTTGGTCATTTTGGCGAATTACTGGAAGATGGCGGTTCCGGCCGAAAAGCCATGCTAGTTAAGTTTTTCTTGCAGGGTAAGGAGGCATCTTGTTGGAGAGAAAGAAGAGATTTGGGGGAGCCAGGGACGAGTAACTAAGGGGCAGGCACTTAATGGGCAATGGGAAATGCCATGGGTGGTGAGGCAGGGATACGCCAGGGTCACAATGTTGCACTCTGGGTGCTGGCCTGCTTAAAGAACCCAACTCAAGTGGTATAGTGACAAAGTGGGTCAGAGGCAAGAGTTGACTTGGGACATTCCTGTAAAGCACAAGGGAGTGGCAGTTACACAGGTGAAAGTCCCTGAGCTGTATACTTAGGGCTTGTATATTTTACTAGATGTAAATGATAGCTCAACAAAGTCCTTAAAAAAACAAAAGTCCAAGGGGTCCAGTGTCCCCTTGTCCTAGAGCAAAGGGAGTGATAATGGTTAGGAGTGGGCAGATACACAAGAAAACCCTTCTCTTGGGGTTCCTGTCCTTACCTGGTCACTAGGGCTCCCAACCCAGGGTCCTTCTAAGAAACTCTTTCAATGCTTGTTGATGATGCAGTGGTCCTAGACTCAGAGGATGTTAGTGCTGAAAGGGTACTGCAGGAGAACAGCCAGTTTCATTTTATTCATTTATTTTTACTTAATTTATCTTTTTGGCTTAATTAACAAATTATTTCTCACAATGTTAGATGATGAAAGACCAGGATCAAGGTGTCAACCAATTTGATTTCTGGTGAGAGTGCCTTTCCTGTCTTGTAGAAGGCCACATTCTTGCTGTGTCTTTATAGGGTACAGACAGAGCACTGGTGCTCTTCTTTTTCTTATAAGGGCACTAATCCTATCATAAAGGTCCCACCCACATGACCTTATCTAGACCATATAATCTCCTAGAGACCCCATCTCCAAATATCATCATATAAAGAGTTAGGTCCTCAATATAGGAATCTGGGGGGGACACAATTCAGTCCATAGCATAACTCATTTTCCAAGCCACACTGGGATGCTTCAATCTGAGTTAGGATGGGAGAAGGGGTAGGAAACACAGCTCGAATGATGGGGTCAATCGGCCCTGTTTTTTCTCATGCATTACAATTAAAGAACTACCATCAGAAACATTCAGCCTTTTCTTCACAGCTTAAAACTAGAAATATATGTAAAGCAGAACTCTAGAATGTTCATCTCTTCATACCCTCTGTGACTTCTAGTCATTGAGTTATTCACCCCAACAAAAAGCTGGGACATTAGAAGTCTATGTAGTGTGTGCCACATGTACAAATTTAAAAAAAAAATTGATGCTTTCTTGGATAGTACTTTCTGGTCATAGCTTCATGATGAGAAGGAACTTTGTAAGACTGCTTCATTTCACACACAAGGAAACCAAGGACCAGAGGGCCTGTCACGTGGTCCAGGGGTCCACAGCTTGTGTAGAAGATGATCTCGGTTTACATCCTAATCCACATTTCAGATCAAGGCTTTTTCTCTGCACCACTGCTGCCAACACCATTAGGAAATTTGAGTAGTTGACAGAATTCTGAAGCTGCTAAAAATCAAATGTTAGAAGATATGTAGCAGTGTGGATAAATGTCCGTGGCATACAGTTTTGTTTTTTGTTTGTTTTTAAATTTTTTGGCCGCACCATGTGGCCTATGGAATCTAAGTTCTCCTGCCGGGGATCGAACTCTCGGCTCCTGTGTTGGAAGAGCAGATTCTTAAGCACCGGACCGCCAGGGAAGTCCGCATGGTATGCTAAGTGTTAAAGCAGGTTACCAAATGCTACGTATGCCCCTGATTTTGTTGGGGGAAATGATCTGCAGTAGCAAAAACCCTGCAGGTGTGATGACCAACGTAGTAGTGATGTGTATCCCCAAGGAGGAGACTCACAGATGATTTTTGTGTTTCATCTTATTCTCCATTAAAAAAAAAAAAACAACACGAACGTGCATTAAATTTTTTATTTGAGAAAAAAGTGGAGATCTGTATTACCATCTAAATTTTCTCATAATCCTGATTCGAGCTTTTTAGTCTGCCTGTTTCACTGAAATCGAACACTTTGTGAGAACAAAAATTGAATCACTAGGTAAATATTGACGTGTTGCTAAGTGAACAAGAGACATATCACCTCACCTTAAAAAAGTTTCCCTCGAGACACTGAAAGATTCATTTCTGATGTATCTTTGGGTAGGTGATCTCAAGACAGACTTAAAAACTGACTTTAATGCTGAAAAGAGGGGGAAAAAAATCCCTGTTCTCCTAAAATGTTTTCACTGTTCACTCGTCACCGACTTTTTTTTTTTTCCTACAACAGAACATCAAAAGGCTGTGTCTGTGATTCCGCACTTAAGTCATAATTAACTGGCTGCTTTCCGTTAGGGTTATTGAATAACCCCATCAGCTTGTTTTAAAGCAGTTAAGTAAAATTTTTAGCCAAGACAGTTGTTTGTGAAGGCTGTGGACAGGCTTCCTGTAGGAAAAAAAAATCTTCAAAGTCCCGGGAGAAGCACTTTTACCCATAACAGATAAGCTTCCTGAGCTCGGCTTCAAATACACGGAAGGCTGTTGCCAGAAAGGCCACACAGAGAAAAAAACATCAAGGCCACCGGCTTCCGACAGTGATTAAAAGAGCAAGAGGGTCGTGCAGGAATCGGAAGGCCACTCCAGGGCTAGCCCAGCTACAGCCTTTTGTCTCGGACTGGCCCCTTTCTGTTCTCTGTCTCTCAGCCCTCACCTGCACCCCGAGAAAGGTCACTGTTCCCCCTCCCTGTGGACAAGAAAGGAGCCAGCTCTGGGGCTACAGACTTGGGTCCAGGCTCCCCCTCTGCTACTCCTCCTCTCCCCATCCTTAAAATGAGAGGAAAACGAATCCAACCTTGAAGTTCCATAGGTTCATCAAGAAAGTGTGCAGGAAGAAGAAAAAGCAAAGAGAAACTGTTGGACTTATGTCTCCAGGCTGTTTTTCAAAGGAAATCAAGAAACCAGGTTAGGAAAAACCCTGCCAAAAATCAGTTGGTTTTTTTTTTAAAACGCTTTGAACAATTAGTGTGAAATCAAACCTAGGAGACTCAAGAGACTTGGGTTTGATCCCTGGCTTGAGAAGATCCCCTGGAGTAGGAAATGACTACCCACTCCAGTGTTCTTGCCTCATGGACAGAGGAGCCTGGTGGGCTAGAGTCCATGGGGTCGCAAAAGCATCAGACATGACTGAGTGACTGACTGACTGAAACCTTACGTGATGTTTTCCAAAGAGCCTAGAGAGGAGAAGCTTTCCCAGGACTTCCTCTAATTACTCAGGAACTGATGCTGGGTGGAAACTTGTACTCATCTGCTTATAATCTCATAGGACTTTTAACACCTTGGTTTTTTCAAAAACTCTCTACAGAGACCCAGGAATGAGATCCAGCTGCATCCCACCCCATCTGAAAGTAGGGGGTGCAAATGTTCCTTGCCAGTTCAGATGAGTGAATTATCTAAACATGGAAGAAAAACACTGGATGATTTTGAAAACACACCAATGCCGTGTACACTCCTCAGAGAGGAGAGTTTCCACAGCAAAGACTGCTTACTAAGAACACTACGCCCTTGATCATAGATGTAGCACACACTGTGACGTAGAATCCCCTGAGCAGGGGCAGGTCCAAGTTCACCGCAATTTATATTGTACATGGCAGTTCACAGGTGTTAGGCAATATAGCTGAGCTATAAGTCTCTTTCAACTTGATAACAACTTTTTAGGGTCATGGTATTATCGTTACAACTAACAAGCAAATTGTACACAGACACCCAAAATACCCATAGCCCCCAGCTCTTTACCCTTGGCTGTGGACATGAACTAGACAGCCAAAGTGGACAAAGCAAGAGCCCAGACTCTCAGGTCTCTCTGCTGCCCATCTGCTCTTTGAAGAGAATCATTCAGGGACTTCCCTGGTGGTCCAGTGGCTAAGACTCCATGCTCCCAATACAGAGGGTCCAGGTTTGATTCCTGATCAGGGAACTAGATCCCATGTGCCTCAATGAAGATACTGCCAAATGCGTCTCCTGGAAACAGCACGTGTGGTGTGGAACACAGATTCCGTCTCTTTCACAACTACTGTTTTACTTCTGTCAGAAGCTGTGCTCACCCCTGCCACCTCCAAAACACAGAGCTGGGGCTTCTGCAGGGAAATCTGGTTCACTTGGAATGAAGAGACGCTTACGCCTTAGAAGGAAATTTATGACCAACCTGGACAGCATATTAAAAAGCAGAGACATTACTTTGTCAACAAAGCTCCGTCTAGTCAAGGCTATGGTTTTTCCAGTGGTCATGTGTGGATGTGAGAGTTGAACTATAAAGAAAGCTGAGCACTGAAGAATTGATGCTTTTGAACTGTGGTGTTGGAGAAGACTCTTGAGAGTCCCTTGGACAGCAAGGAGATCCAACCAGTCCATACTAAAGGAGATCAGTCCTGGGTGTTCATTGGAAGGACTGATGCTGAAGCTGAACTCCAATACTTTGGCCACCTGATGCGAAGAGGTGACTCATTTGAAAAGACCCTGATGCTGGGAAAGATTGAAGGCAGGAGGAGAAGGGGACGACAGAGGATAAGATGGCTGGATGGCATCACCGACTCAATGGACATGGGTTTGGGTGGATTCTGGGAGTTGGTGATGGACAGGGAGGCCTGGAGTGCTGCAGTTCATGGGATCGCAAAGAGTCAGACACGACTGAGCGACTGAACTGAACTGGAATGAAAACCTTCTCTTAGAGTGGATTCTGTTAGTTAATGTATATTTTTCAATAGGGTAGACCAAGGGTACCCAACAAACCTATGCGTTTTTTTGCTCATTAATAATTTGGGGTCAGGAAGACTTCCATCTTAGAACTGGCCTCATGTGGTAAAGAATCTGCCTGTAATGCAGGAGACCTTGGCTAGATCTCTGGGTTGGGAAGATCCCCTGGAGAAGGAAGGGGCAACACACTCCAGCATTCTTGCCTGGAAAATTCCACAGACAGAGGACCCTAGTGGGATACAGTCAATGGGGTCACACAGAGTCGGACATGACTGAGTCCACACACATGCAGAATACCATCCAAGTTTTCTGCATCTACCTAAAAACGACAACGGTTTTTTGCAAAGTCCTTGACATGGTTGATGACACTACACTGTGGAAGAAGGGATGACTTTGGGCAACAAAGATCTGAGTCCATCCCCTACCTGCCAGGATTCAAGCGCCAGACTCCTACAGAGATGGTGGCTATTTTAACACCAGTGACACTATTTTACATAGATGCCTTGAGGACCCGTGGTGAGAAGGTACTTCTTTGAACAGTGTAACAACAGACAGATCAGCAGGCGGGCGTACAGGTGGGTTTGAAGTCTACTCACTCTTTGGTCAGGAGAGGACAGGACTTGAGCAGGAAGCGCGAGAGCCCTGAGTCCTGGAAGTAGAGGTCGGGGGGAGCGGTGGGGCTCTTCAGGTTCAAACACCGGACGATCACGTACAGCACGGCAGCCACCGCGGCCAGCTTCACCCCGTCAAACACGGCTGGGAGCTCGGAGGTCTCCATCATGGCATTCATCTTGATCTGGGGAGCAGGGGTACAGGTGGGTTTAGAAGCATGTATAGAGGGAAGAGCTGATCACACAGAGACAAAACCAGTGGGGAATGGTGACGATCCAGAAGGGCCCACAGAACCCACCCTGACTGATTCCTGTCGGTGCCCTTACAGCCGCCAACAAACTGGCAACAACCCAGGTCACAAAAATCCTGAGCACTGATAAACTGGGCTGGGTGTTGGCTTTTAAATTGTGGTGCCGAAGAAGACTCTTGAGAGTCCCGTGGACTACAAGGAAATCAAACCAGTCAATCCTAAAGGAAATCAACCCTGAATGTTCATTGGAAGGACTGATGCTAAAGCTGAAGCTCCAATCCTTTGGCCGACTCATCGGAAAAGACCCTGATGCTGGGAAAGATTGAGGGCAGGAGGAGAAGCGGGTGACAGAGGATGAAATGGTTGGATGGTGTCACAGACCCAATGGACATGAGTCTGAGCAAACTCTGGGAGATAGTGAAGGATAGGGAAGACTGGGTTCTGCACTCCATGGGGTCACAAAGAGTCAGACACAACTTAGCAACTGAACAACAACAAATGAACATTTATTTCTAAGATGAGCAAACTGGAAAATGCTGAGAATAGCGTCCTGCTGAGAGCAGGAGAGGACTTCCCTGGTGGCCCAATGGTTAAGAATCCACCTTCCAACACAGGCAGTGCAGGTCCGACCTCCCTGGTCTAGGAACTAAGATCCCACATGCAGTGTGGCAGAACCAAAAGTTTAAAAAAGAAATAAATAAAACCTGATGAGAGCAGGAGAAAGAAGTCCAGCTGGAAAGATACAAGGGGGAGCAGGAGACTAGCTTTGATTTCCGTTACCAGGCAGCCTTGACTTTCCTCAGACTTCACCTGCACCTGGTGCACCAGCTGTGCATCAGGTGTCGTGTTTACAGCCTTGGACAGAGACGTGAGACGGGACTACTGTGGCCACCAGGTGTGGCTGTCATGCCTGTGGGCCCCACCTTTGTTTTCAGAGCAGGAAGAGCCTGATTCAGCCACCTACTCCCTTGGAGGCAGTCCTGGCGCTGGAGTCAAGTTCAGACTAAGCCCAGCTCCCAGAGGTCTTTACTCCTAGGAGTCGCAGATGGTGTGAAATGGAACTCGGTCACTTTTCCCCCGACTGAAGGCAACTGCCTACAGTCATTAGTCTCCAAAATTGGGCTAAAAGTGGACCACCATTCAACTGCTAGACCAAAATTAAAAACTGAAGTATGGAAAATATACACATATATCCAGTTCTTCATCTTTTCAGGTAGCTTTATCTTGTACACAAAACACACACACACACTGTTCACATACATCCCTCCAAACTTTAAAAAAAACAAACATCAACAACAATAGCAAAAATCCAGTCTTGTCCTCGCTGCACTGCAGGAAATCAGAACATCAGCTGTTACCTTCAAAATCAGGGAAACCACAAGCTAACAAAAAGAAGAAAATGGTAACTCCTGGCAGCCAAGGTCGCTATGGCAACAGCTTCCCCTGGAATGATTTCAAGTAGCCTCTGCTGAAAACAGCATGACAACCCCAGTGGCCAGAGGTTCAGAGAAAAGAGGCAGGACGAAACGATCTCTCAAAAATGTGTTTGGGGCAGAACCAAACGAACTCATCTGAGACCCACAGTCGGGCCAGAGAGGTCTTGGAAGCCCTTTGCTAAAATCGAGGCGATTGTGGCAAATACAGGACCCAGGGCGAATACAGGGCAGACCATCTCTGGCAGGGGTTCCAACTGAGGGAGGAAAGGCAATCAAAGATCCCACAAATATCTTATGATATCACTCATATGTGGGATATAATTTTAAAAAAGAAATAGATAAACTTCTTTACAAAACAGAAGCAGATTTACAGATATTGAAAACAAACTGATGGTTACCAAAGGGGAAATGTGAGCGGGGAGAGATAAATCAGGAAGTTGGGATAAACACACACACACACTATATATATATATAAGATAACCAACAAGCACCTCCTGTATAGCACAGGGAACACGACTCAACATTCGGTGACAACCTATATGAGAAAAGAATCTAAAAAAGAATGAATGTATGTGTACGTATCACTTTGCTGTACACTGGAAACTAACACACACTGTAAATCAACTATAGTCCAATTAAAAAAAAAAGAACCCAGTTCCTTAACTCACCATCAGGGCAAGAAAATAATTTTTTTTTTTTTTTTGAAATTTACCTGGCATGGTTTAGAATCAAGGCTGGACCTCAGGATATACTTTTCAGCTGCATCAACCTTTGACCTTTTATGAGCTGACAGTTTCCTTAAAACTTAACTTCTGGGGTCATGCCTCTCAAAGGCTGTTCCCCAAACCCTTAAAACAAGGATTCTTTTAACTTGGGGTCCGTAGGTCCCCGATGGGTTTCTGGGAACCTCCTGAAATTATGTGTGAAAGTGTGTGTGTTTGTACAGTTTTCTGGGAAGAGGGCTTGCAGATTTGATCAGATTCTCCAGGGGGCCTGTGATCTAAACAAGCACACAGCACCACACTCAAAGATGCTCCAGTGGTCCCATCTGTGTCCTTGTCCCTCATATCTCCAAAACCTTGCCACCTGCCAGTCGAACCAACTTGAAACAAATATCCAAGATGATACAGCTTGCTATTTACCAAAGTATAGTTGATCGAAATAGTGTTGTCTTAATTTTCATAGAGACTTTTAAGTGTAGTGAGTGGGGGGCCGAAACCAAAACCTAGCAGGATTTCCAGTTTCTCTGGCACAAAGCTGGTGATATGAAACTGAAATAGACATCCTCCTCGTCCTCTTAATTGCAAAGAGAGGAGAAGGCAGCACTAGGTGGCTTGACCAGTTTTCCGGCTGATCTAAATTAAAAACATAAAATAAGGCCCTCCACCCCCACTTTCACTCACCACTTACGAATGTTGGGAAGGTAGGGAGAAGAACCAAAAATAAGAGTTTCGCCAATACGTACCTACGTCACCGGTTCCTCTCTGCTGCGAATACAAATTGATCTTGAAGAAGAGTTGAACAGCCGGGCCAGTCAGGTCAGATCTCTTATTCAATTTAACCTAAAAGCTGAAAAGGTTGGACAGTGACATTTTAAAGGTTGAGAAAGAAGCCATTTAATTGAAATATAAGCATAGTCTAAGTTTGTCTGCATTTAAAGTCATTAGGAAAAAAAACCAAAAACGATTTCTTTAATTAACATATGTGACGCACTCTTGGCCAGACCTGCTGGGGGAAATCTTGGTGAATCCACAGACGGGCGGGCTCTGTGGTTTCCAGGACGAGTTATCTGCTGCATTCACAACTCTGGCTTATGTAAACTCACGCTGCTTCTGTCCTTTATCTCATAACATCATTTTCAGAGACACCCGACGACAACAAGGATCATCTCTGTGTGACTGATGAAATAATTTAGCCAGGTTTAGGTCGAGATAGCAGGCAGCTGACTTGTTTCATCTCTTCCAAATATACGGAAACGACAGAAAAAATAGGAGCTGAGAAAAGTAAAAGGGCACAGATGGGCTCAAAAATGCAGTTCCAGAAATGGAACAGAACTGAAAGTAATGAGTGGGGAGCCATAACACCTGCCAGATCTGGGCCATACTGCAGGCTGGAGGCTGGCTGTACTGGGACATCCAGGGCTGAAAGCGCTCACTGTGAGATGGGGAACCAGAGCCGGGCCCTCTGGGTTAAAGACCCACGGCTTCCAAAGCAGCAGAGGAAACAAAAAAGAGAAAGGGAGAGGGAGAGAGACACCACCATCTAGGAGCCAAGGTCCCCTTATATTTCATGTAAAACATGTCCTAATGCTTTTAAGAGTACCTCTGAGGTAGGTACTATCATTTTTCCATTTTACAGATGAGGAGAAGACTCTTGAGAGTCCCTTGGACTGCAAGGAGATCAAACCAGTCAGTCCTAAAGGAAATCAACCCTGAATATTCATTGGAAGAACTGATGCTGAAGCTGAAGCTCCAATACTTTGGCCACCTGATGGGAAGAGCTGACTCACTGGAAAAGACCCTGATGATGGGAAAGAGTGAAGGCAGGAGGAGTAGGGGATGACAGAGGAGGAGGTGGTTGGATGGCATCACCGACTCAATGGACATGAGTTAGAGCCAACTCTGGGAGATGGTGAAGGACAGGGAAGCCTGGCGTGCTGCAGTCCATGAGGCTGCAGAGTCGGACACGACTCAGTGACTGAACAACGACAATAGATGAGGAAACTGAGCCATAGAAAACGTGAGTGACCTGCCCAAGGTCACACAGGTAGAAGGTAGAGAAACCAGATACATGTCAGGCTCCAAAGCATGTGCTTTTAACCACCACGCTGCGCTACTTGGAAAGAGGAAAAGAGAAAGAGAAATAAGAAAGAAAGTGGATGGTACAGGAAAACACAAATGAGACACTAAGAGCTTGCTCAAAATCATGAAGCTGTAACATAGTAGAGCTGGGATTCAAGCCCAGTTTTTTCTGATTCCATCACACTGAAATGATTTAAAAAGAAAATGAAAGCCAGTTGGAGGGGAGATTCAATTAACCTTCAGAGTAGCCTTGCTCAAATTCAAATTTTTATTATTTTTCCCTATTCTGAGACAAATTGGACACAGAGGACCAGGCTTTGTTGGGGGGTGGGGACAGGGTACTAAGGAGCATGTCTCCAGCCACATCACAAGCCACCTGACCTTTCCAGGGCTTGGCTGTCCACTAAAAAACAAGGGATGTGCCAGATCAGAGATCTTAAACTGGCAACCCATGGGATGGCATTGCATTTGGTTGGCATTTTTTAAAAAATTGAATTTATTAGCTGCTAAGTTATAAACACCAGGAAATTATAGATAAAAATCTGAATCTCTGGTTTCTCTTGAGAAGAAAAAAAAAAATCCAAAGGTTTGGGAAACTGATCCAGCATTCTCACATGGCAGCAATGAATGGACGTGAGCGGGGCTGACCCTCTAGACAGATTGTGCTCTCTCCAGGTGGCCACCATCCCCACATGGTCCTCAACAATGATCTCTGACCTCCTTAATCACTGATGGTACCTGAATGGTCCCCATAGGCATCCGAATGTGCAACCCTAGGGGAAATCTGAGTTCCCTACTACTTGTTGTTTAGTCGCTGAGTCATGTCCAGTTCTTTGCGATGCTAAGGACTATAGCCCTCACCAGGTTCCTCTATGGGATTCTCCAGGCAAGAATACTGGAGTAGGTTGCCATTTCCTTATCCAGGGGATCTTACTCATCCAGGGATTGAACTCTCATTTCTTGCACTGGCAGGCAGATTCTTTACCACTGAGCCACCAGGAAAAACCAAGGTCCCTACTAGCCCTGAATAAGCCTATGTTGATTAAATATTCAAAACATACTCTATCAGTATACGTATAAATGATAAGTTAATACAAAAGAATCATGGAAAGGCAGAGTAGCAAATAATAAGATGCAGTATGTTTTATTTATTGATATTTACACTGATGTTTATTTATACCTTTACCTTTTTTTTTAAATTTTAGAAGTCATCTATCAACTTCCTACTAATTTTTTAGTATTTTATTTTTATTTATTTATTTGGCTGTGCTGGGTTTTAGTTGTGGCATGGGATTTTTTTTATTTTTTATGTAGGATCTTTAGTTAAGGCAAAAGAACCCTTGCTTGGGACATGTGAACTCTGAGTTGTGGTATGTGGGATCCAGTTCCCTTATCAGGGATTGAACCCGAATCTCCTGCACCAGGAGCACAGAGTCTTAGTCTCTGACCACCAGGGAAGCCTCCTGCAGTTTTACTCTTTCCACAAACTATTTGAGATAGCTTCAAGCAAATACTGGATAGACGTGCACAGAGGAAGAGTCAGAAATGAAGTTAACTGCTGAGTGCTTCCCAGTAAGAAGTCCCAGGACTTCCCTGTCAGTCCAGTGGTGGAGACTCCATGCTTCTAAAGCAGGGGACATGGGTTCAATCCCTGGTCAGGGAACTAAGAGCCCATATGCCCTGCGGAGTGCCTGGAAGAAAAAAGAACAAAAGAAGTCTCTGCTTTCTTCAGAACAGAATCTTAGAAAACGTGCCTAGCTAGAAAAAAACAACAGCAGACCCCAGCCTCTGTTGCAGGTAGGAGAGTCCACATGACTAAATGTGGGCCTGTTCTGAAGGGGCTGGTCTGCTTTCTGGGGAGACGCCTAAAAAGGCAGGGCATTAATTGCTCTGTCCTTTTCCCTCCCTGCATCCCTGGAATGCAGGCAAGAGAGCTGCAACTCCGACAGCCATCTTGGGCCATGAAGGGACCATGAGGTCACTCTAGGAGCCATGCTGAGAGGACAGCAAAGGAGAAAGACAGAGGCCCGGGGTCCCTGATGATTCCATGGAGCCACCATGTCAGACCTACACTGCCTATCTCAGGATTTCTTTTCTGTGAGAGAATAAATGCTCTCACGTTTCAACCGCTGTTATTTCTAGACTCTCTCAGTCTGTAATTTCTAATTACACAGGAGGAATTACTATCTCCCTAAATCTTCACGGATGTTACCCTGGCTGGGTTATTATTGGAGCATAGGCAAACTTTTATTTTTCTTTTCCAAAATTCATAATGACTACAATTTTTTTATTACTAAAAATAGCTTCACAATGGCAATGAACAAAGTCTAAAAAGAAATGAAGAAACTCTGAACAAGGAAAATACCTATGTCAAGATATATAAAACTAAGCATGTGACTAAGTCTAGACTGTATCTGAGCTTTCTGACTGCCAGGGGGAAAAGGGAAACCTAGTCAGACTTGAGAGTCTCCAAAATGCAGAGATAACATGTATTACTTGGAGAAGGAAATGGTAACTCACTCCAGTATTCTTGCCTGGAGAATCCCATAGACGTTGAAGCCTGGTAGGCTACAGTCCACGGGGTCGCAAAGAGTCGGACACGACTGAGCGACTGAACAGAACAGAACGGAACACTCTTCTTACCTCCCAGGAAGACACTCAGAGAAAAGAGGGATTTTTCTGGCACAAATTTATTAAAAAAAAAAAAAATTCTTCGAGACTTTACATAAGGGGACCTTGAGTAATGTGACAGGCAATGTCCTCCTACAAGATTTTTTAATAGCAAATGCAGTAGAGAATTAATTTCCTCAACCCTTGAAAAACACCAAGGGTTTAAAATTGGATTTAATTCCTGAAGGCAATCCTATGAGAGGTTTCTAATTATTATGGTCCAAATGCGGAGCCTTAAGCTGAAGCTCCGAGAAGCAGGGTAGTTCTACTGTACATGGCTAGGACCACCTTCCTTGAACTTCAGTGGGCTTAAAGACCTGATGATCGACGTATGGTGTGCCTGGAACTGTGCTAAGCATTGTGCAGAACCACAATCAAATAGAATTCTCATTTTAGCTGGGGGGAAAAGAAGTTTGTGTTAGGGCTACATTGAATTTAGAAACTTAGGGACAAGAATAAGTAGTCCAGGAAAAAAAAATACATGGGGAAAGGACTTATGGCGCAGCTAGAATTAGAACTGGGCATTAGTGAAGTGTAGATTTAGAAGAAGTGTGTGTGTAAGTCTGTGTGAGGGAGATTGTTTATGTGTGTGCATGCATACATGTGCACTATATACATTAAACCAGGAATTAACTGGCAGTTGTGGACTAACTCTTTGATATTCATGTTCATTTCTCTTACTGCATTTTATTTTATGGTCTTCTTTCTTTCTAAGTTCGACCTGCCACTAAAAATTAATATTCTGCACTTGTCGCAGCCATAACAAACTTAGCTTCTATTGAACTTTTGGTGGCTTCCCCGATGGCTCAGTGGGTAAAGAATTGGCCCGCAATGTAGGAGACACAGGAGACATGGGTTCGATCTCTGGGTTGGGAAGATCCCCTGGAGGAGGAAATGGCAACTCACTCCAGTATTCTTGCCTGGGAAATCCCATGGGCAGAGGAGACTGGTGGGCTATAGTCCATGGGTTCGCAAAGAGTTGGACACGACTAAGCACATTCTCACTTTTTGTGTCCGCTCTCCCTTTCCGGGCAAGTGAAATTCAGTTCAAAAGGACCCCTGGCAGCCTGGGCTGAGTGCACATTAGACGGAAAGGAGACACGTTCCCTCCCCCACCCCACCTACGGCGCGCCTGATCAGCGCTTCCTCCACACCAAGCCCCACACTTCTCTGCTCCCACCAGTTTTTGTTTTCCTCCTATTTTTTTGACTGCACCACACATCATTTAGGGTCTCAGTTTCCTGACCAGGGATGGAACCCATGCCTCTTGCAGTGGAAGCTTGGTGTCCTAACCACTAGACTGTAAGGGAGGTTCCCTAACACAGTCTTTTTATGAGTGAGATTTTGGTGCTGTAAATGATAGTTAAAATTCCATCTGTCGTCTTGACAGTTAAAAAGTAATCCAAGGTGTTGCCAAAGTCTCAACAGGAAAAGAACTTTCAATATCAACCTTGGTCTCTAAGACACGCTGGGGCACCTCCATCTCCACCAGTGTGAGGGTCTGGGCTTCTCACTGCTCCCCCATGATGAAGGGCGTTATTTTCAGATGGAGGCACAGATTCCAGGAGAGATGCCACAGCCTGGGCCCTGGGTCTTTGTGCTTGCTCTGCCCCTTCTTAGCTGGTGACCTTGAACAAGTCACTTAACCTTGCTGGGCCCTAAAGAACTCATTTGTAAAAGGAGAGGACTAGATTAGAAGCTGATGATGCCAACGGTCTCTCTCAGCTCAAAATTTCTGAGATTCTGAGGGATAGAGTTGCAGTCCTTGGCTTCAGAGCACAGGAAACACTCTCTCTGGGCTCGGTAACAGGAGACAGCCCTGTTTTCCAGTCTACTTTGTGGACCATTAAACAATAAAACTCATAAGAACTAACAACCCTCAGGGCCTCTGTTCTTCCTGCAAATAAGTTAAACAGTAATATATTTTCAGCTGTGCCATTTACGCCAATAATTCCATCCTATTCATTCCAACTCCATGAGTGGGGTTTCAGCCCTGGAATACTAATGTTTACTGAAAACCTAAAACTTACACTGAAGAAAAGGAGAAAAACACCAAGCAGAGACCTCACACATAGAAGACTCAATGCCTGGTAATAATGGGGTGAACACTGTTCCCCCCAAATCCACGTCCACCAGGAAACTGTGAATGCGACCTTATTTGACTATAGGGTCTTTGCAGATATGATCAAATTAAGGTGCAGTCACACTGGTTCAAGTGACCCTTAACCCCACAACTGGTGTCCATGAAAGAAGAGAGACATGTGGACACAAAACACAGAGGACAGGCCATGTGAATGAAGATGGCTATAGAGACTAGGGTCATGCCTCTCTGAACCAAGAACACCAAGGATCGGCAGCAATCCCCAGAAGCTAGGAGAGGGGCAGAGGGAACAGACTGCCTTCAGAGCTCTCAAGGAGAACCTGGCCAGCTCTCAGAACCTTGCAACAGGGAAGTGGTTGTCCAGTGGTTAGGACTCCATGCTTCCAATGCAGTGGCCACAGGTTCGATTCCTAGTCAGGGAACTAAGATCCCAGTTGCTGCATGGTGCTAAAAAAATAAAAACTCATTTAAAAAAGAACATTGCTGACACCTGATTTAAGACATCTAACCTCCAGAACTATGACAGAACAGGTCCAAAGTACCTCTCCTGACTCAACTGTTCCACAGCCCTGTCCTCAAGAGGTTGATGAGAATTGTTGCCACATTCTTTCCAAAGTCACCCAGACAAGTTCCAACTTATACAAACCACAGTCAGCTAACAACACGATATTCCCAGGCTACTTGCATAACACACGACAAATTGTACTTTGGGCCCAAGTGTTCACTGGCTTGGCTTCATTGCCTCTGAGATTCAGCTGTCAGGCCCATCCTTTCCTCTCCTGTTCTAGGGAAGTGAAGTGAGGGAGCCCAGAGATGAAACATCACAGGCTGGGAACAGAGGGCCCCCTTTTCCTTGCCACCCAAAGGACCTGACAAGCAAACTTCAACACAGATGTCGGTCCCGCGTCAAATACACCTCAAGGAGAACCAAACCAAACTCTTAAAGGATTTCTCTCTTCCAAATCCAATCTAGCTGAAGTAGATAATGCTTAGGTTCATTCCCTGGAGTAAGGTAACCCAATGTCAAATCCTGACCACCGCCCCCAGGTCTGGTGTTTGTCTTTGGACCAAATTTCTTACCTCCTATGGGCCTTGTCTGCAAACCGAAGGTGTTAATTTTAAATCAATCCCTGATATACAGTAAGTTAAGTGTCAGTAGTGTCCAACTCTTTGCAACCCCATGGACTGTAGCCCACCAGGCTCCTCTGTCTATGGGATTTCCCAGGCAGGAATATTGGAGTGAGTTGCCATTTTCTTCTCTGGGGGATTTTGCAGACCCAGGTATTGAACCTGGGTTTCCTGCATGGGCAGGTGGATTCTTCACCGATTGAGCCACCAGGGAAGTCAGTATACAGTAAGTGAACCCCAAATAATAGCTAACACATCACCACCATTAAACTCTCCTCCATCTTGCCTTCAGTTCAGTTCAGTTCAGTCACTCAGTCGTGTCCGACTCTTTGCGACCCCATGAACCACAGCACACCAGGCCTCCCTGTCCATCACCAAATCCCGGAGTTCACTCAAACTCATGTCCATCGTCGGTGATGCCATCCAGCCATCTCATTCTCTGTCGTCCCCTTCTCCCCCCACCCCCAATCCTTCCTAGCATCAGAGTCTTTTCCAGTGAGTCAACTCGTTGCATGAGGTGGCCAAAGTATTGCAGTTTCAGCTTTAGCATCAGTCCCTCCAATGAACACCCAGGACTGATCTCCTTTAGAATGGACTGGATGGATCTCCTTGCAGTCCAAGGAACTCTCAAGAGTCTTCTCCAGCACCACAGTTCAAAAGCATCAATTCTTTGGCGCTCAGCTTTCTTCACAGTTCAACTCTCGCATCCATACATGACCACGGGAAAAACCATAGTCTTGACTAGACGGACCTTTGTTGGCAAAGTAATGTCTCTGCTTTTTAATATGCTATCTAGGTTGGTCATAACTTTCCTTCCAAGGAGTAAGCGTCTTTTAATTTCATGGCTGCAATCAGCATCTGCAGTGATTTTGGAGCTCCCGAAAAATAAAGTCTGACACTGTTTCCCCATCTATTTCCCATGAAGTGATGGGACCAGATGCCATGATCTTCGTTTTCTGAAAGTTGAGCTTCAAGCCAACCTTTTCACTCTCCTCTTTTCACTTTCCATCTTGCCTTCGTAAACGCCAATCTGACAGATAGCAAGTACCACAAAACATGCTCTTTTCCCAATGACACAGAGGCCTCATCAACAATGAAATAACTAGTGGATCCACTGCTTGGGCTCCTCCAACAAGTTTCAAATTAATCCCAGGACACACTTTCGATTCTTCCAATGCAGAATCATGTTACACACTTAATAAATCGCTGGATAGTAAATGTTCATCACCAAGGTTCCAAAGTACATTTTCGTTTATGCTGAAAGGGTCTGGAAGTCCATAGCCTGGACCTCCGCTTCTGACACATACACCCTCTCTCCTGCCAAGGGACCCCTCCTTTCCCACGGAGACCGTTCCTCCAACTGCACCTCCTTCCTGCCTGTAAATCTACTCTTGCTCGGCTTTCATAGCAAACCTCTTCAATGCCTTGAAATAAAATCCCACTCCAGCACAGTATGCCTGGGGCAGGCTTGCTTCCTCCAGAAGGCCCTGTGAGTAGTGTAGGAGAAGGCAAGAGCCATATCACATGGTGAACAAAAAACTCACGTCATTCTAATCTGTCCACCTTTTGGTGACAACTTAAGAGAAAAGTTGTTCAGTCACTAAGTCGTGTCCAACTCTTTGTGACCCAATGGACTGGAGCATGCGAGGCTCCTCTGTCCATGGGATTTCCCAGGCAAGAATACTGGAGTGCATTGCCATTTCCTTCTCCAGGGGATCTTCCTGGATCAGGGATCAAACCAGGTCTCTTGCATTGGCAGGCAGATTCTTTACCACTGAGCCACCTGGGAAGCCCTTAGATAAAAGTAGTCAACTCTAAATGGAGGCAACATGACATATTTGGGGATAAAGCAGGGAGGAAAAGGGCCAGTTTCTCCCCATTTTATCTGCCATTTAACTAAGGAAACCAGGGCTGTTGTACACACACACACAGCCACGCAGAAGGGGAGAAACAAGCCCAGAGCAGACTTGCTGGGACAAAGCCTGGCCACCCCTTGGGAGCTGTTTCTCTGCACTTGTTAAGTGTTCAGTGACTCGGGGCTGAGACGGAAGGTTCTGAAGTGTGTCCCAGTCAACCCAGAGCTGTGCACGCTTGATAACCCGAGCTGATTTCGGCCCCATTCTGATCTCACAGTGAGATTTCAATTCTCTGGGTCAGTGCCTCGGCCAGCAGCTCAGAGAACCGCCTCTCAGCACAGCCAGGCTGTTCCAATCCTGTGTGTCCTCCTCCCAAGGAGACTTCTGGGGGCTGAGTCTTTAGGGTAACCTGGTTTTGAAATTCCACCTCTCACCACTGCCACCACCTCAAGCCCCAAATTGATGGGAGAACCCTGGCAATGACAGGGCTAATTGTATTTTCCAGATATGTCAAGACATATTGATTAATTAATTGATTGATTTCTGAACACTAAGCATCAAGTACCCAGACCCTTTCCTTCAGCAGATCAAACCAGGGACCAGCTCTGGCGGCCTGGGACCAGGTTATGGTGCTGGGGTGTGGGTGGTGGCAGGAAGATCCAATTGCTAGTTCCTTACAAATCAGGTCCTATGAGGGGAAGGAACATGCAATTTGGTAAAGAGAAGGGGATTTCCAAATGATTAAATACATTTAGGTTAACCTCACTTTCAGTTGCGTTCAAAATGAAGAGCTTGAAATTGCCTTTTTGTGAAAACTCACCCAAGTGATAACAGTTTCGTTTAACCATATTCTTCCACAAAGTCATAAGCTTGTGCATTCATCCTGTTGCAATTTCAGAAAGTGTCCTACAAGTGTCTAGTAAAAGCAAAGTCATCCTATGAGAGAAAATGTGAACTTTGTGCTTAAGTATCAGGAGTGACTACTAAACCATAGGTTTCACAAAAGAAAGTAACTAAACTAAAAACAGCTGGAGACTGTGTCACCAGTTAAGCAGGCACATTGAATTGAGCCCTTTTACATGAATTTACTAAATTATGGAAAGGGAGCTGGCCTCTCCCATTAGCAAATAGCCTTCCTCAAAGAGTGGTACTTTCTATTGGAAGACAATGGGTAAAGCACTTAATAAAAGTACAGGAAAATTGTTTTCTCTACAGTCAAGAAACCATTCAATGCACACCTGAGGACAAACCCAAAATTCTAAGCCAAGGGTTTCCCTCTACGGAGAGCCAACAGTTTTCTAATACGACAGGCATTTTAATGGAGAGATTTGGTAACTCCAACAATGTATTAAAAAACATATACTGTGGGACATCTCTGGTGGTCCAGTGGTTAAGAATCTGCCTGCCAATGCAAGGGACACAGGTTCGATCCCTGGTCCAGGAAGATCCCTCATGCCATGGGGCAACAAAGCCCATATGCCATAATGACTAAAGCCCGAGTGCCGTAACTACTAGAGCCCCAGAGTCCTAGAGACCGTGACAAGAGAAGTCACTGCAATGAGAAGCCTCACGTTGCAACTAGAGAAAACCCATGCACAGCAACACAGAGCCAGTGAAGCCTAAATAAATAAATAATTTAAAAAAACCCACTGTTTAAAAAAACATATACTGTAATTAAAGTCTGTAATATCAAAAGAAAATCTCAGTTTACCAGAAACCAACAAATCCAACTGCCTAGTTCATCTTATTTAACTTATATGCAGAGTACATCATGAGGAACTCTGGGCTGGAAGAAGCACGAGCTGGAATCAAGATTGCTGGGAGAAATATCAATAACCTCAGATATGCAGATGACACCACCCTTATGGCAGAAAGTGAAGAGGAACTCCAAAGCCTCTTGATGAAAGTGAAAGAGGAGAGTGAAAAGGTTGGCTTGAAGATCAACATTCAGAAAACAAAGATCATGGCATCTGGTCCCATCACTTCATGGGAAATAGATGGGGAAACAGTGGAAACAGTGTCAGACTTTATTTTGGGGGGCTCCAAAATCACTGCAAACGCTGATTGCAGCCATGAAATTAAAAGACGCTTACTCCTTGGAAGGAAAGTTATGACCAACCTTGATAGTATATTAAAAAGCAGAGACATTACTTTGCCAACAAAGGTCCGTCTAGTCAAGGCTATGGTTTTTCCCGTGGTCATGTATGGATGTGAGAGCTGGACTGTGAAGAAAGCTGAGCACCGAAGAATTGATGCTTTTGAACTGTGGTGCTGGAGAAGACTCTTGAGAGTTCCTTGGACTGCAAGGAGATCCAGCCAGTCCATTCTAAAGGAGATCAATCCTGGGTGTCCATTGGAAGGACTGATGCTAAAGCTGAAACTGCAATACTTTGGCCACCTCATGAGACGAGCTGACTCACTGGAAAAGACTCTGATGCTGGGAAGGATTGGGGGCGGGAGGAGTAGGGGACGACAGAGAATGAGATGGCTGGATGGCATCACCGACTCGATGGACATGAGTTTGAGTGAACTCCGGGATTTGGTGATGGACAGGGAGGCCTGGCATGCTGTGATTCATAGGGTCGCGAAGAGTCGGACACGACTGAGCGACTGAACTGAACTGAACTGAGTACGCGGGAATTTTTTTCAAGATTTTTTTGAAGTGAACCATTTTTAAAGTCTTTATTGAATTTTTTGTAACACTGTTTTTATTTTATTGGCCAGGAAGTATGTAATATCTTAGCTCCCTGACCTGAGATCGACCTCTGCTTTGGAGGGTGAAGTCTTAACCACTGGACCACCAGGGAAGTCCCTGGAATTTTTAAGAGATAGGTACAACTGAAGAGAAGGGCATCTCCAGACTTATTAAACAGAAAAACCTTCCAGGGCATGTGATGGGTACGGCAAAGATCCCACCCAGCAAACAAGCTTCTAGATGGAGGAAACTAGGAATGGGGTGGGAGGGCAAGACCTAGTGCCTGGCACTGACTTTGGCTGAACAGTGACTGACCCTGGGGCTTCCCTGGTGGTCCAGTGGTTAAGAATCTGCCCCTGCAATGCAGGAAACATGGGTTCGATCCCTGGTCACGGGACTAAGACCACACATGCTATGGAACAGGTAAACCTGCATGCCGCAATCGGAGAATCTGTGTGCTACCAAAGATCCCACACGCTGCAACCAATGCAGCCAAACACATAAATATTTATTAAAAAAGAAACTCTAGGTTCTAACTTATTAAAAAAAGAAGAAGAATCATTGACCCCATGGAACTCACTAAAACAGAGAAGAAAGTTTCACCCAGACCCACGATACAAAGCACTTACAGCCACCTTCAGTTAATGAGAAAATAAAAATAATCGGGAGTCCCCATTCCTGAGCATTCTGTCCCAAAGGCCCCAGAGCCAGACTGGTGCACAGTACTTGGCTAAGACACACACTTTGAAGCTGTAATAGGAGCATGACCACGACGTGCGGCCCTTGATAATCCTGACGCCTGCCTATCACCAGGTAGGCAGCAAGAAGTCGGTCTGTGAGGAGAACCAAGCCACAGGCCCAGCCCCTTGCCCCTCCCCTAGGAAGAGACACTTCTGCCCACTCACATGCCCGCGGGGCCAGGCTGGGCTCATCCGCTCCCAGCCTCTCCCAGCTCTGGGCTCTGATGATGAAGTCTGCCCATTGTTTTTCAGTCGCTCAGCCTTTGCGACTCCAAGGACTGCAGCGTGTCAGGCCTCCCTGTCCTTCACCATCTGCCGGAGTTTGCTCAAGCTCATGTCCATTGAGTCGGTGATGCCATCCAACCGTCTCACCCTCTGTCATCCCCTTCTCCTCCCGCCTTCAATCTTTCCCAGCATCAGGGTCTTTTCCAACGAGTCACTTCTTCGCATCAGTTGGCCAAAGTACCGGAGCTTCAGCTTTAGCATCAGTCCTTCCAATGAATATTCAGGGTTGATTTCCTTTAGGATTGACTGGTTTGATCTCCTTGCTGTCCAAGGAACTCTCAAGAGTCTTCTCCAGCACCACAGTTAGAAAGCATCAATTCTTTGGTGCTCAGCCTTCTGCCAGTAGTGAGGAGACTAGCTCCCCTCAGGGCTTGGCCTAGAAAGCAGGAAAGGTTCTGGGCTCCCTGTCCTTCCAAGAGGGAGAGAAGGTTCTAGGGGCAAGGGTATGCAGTGTAAGACATGCTTTACTTACTTCTGTTTTATTAATATATACCTCAGGCTCTGGGACTGGACACAGGATCTCCTGCAGGCTTGGAGCAGTAAGCTTAAAGGTCACATGGATTCTACAGAGATAAGTGCCCAAGTCCCCGAAGACAAAATCCACCAGCTAAATGCAGACCCATAGGAAGCACTGACTCACACTCAGGCCCTTACGCTAAAAATGAAGGACAGGGTATCTCGAGACAGTCACCCTTCTGGGGCTGCACAAGCCTCCAGGGAGCCCCTACCCAGCCTCTGCCATCAGTTCTGCTGCTTCTGAGAGCTGAATAGAGCTTCGTCCCCAGCGTCCAGGTCACAGCTCAAGTGGAAGGACCCAGATGTGCTGGATTCTGGCTCTCAGAAGAGGAAGGGGATCCCATCCCACTGGCGTCTCCATACGATGTACTTCCGGTGGTATGTGGTGCTATTCCCTGCTCTGACCATGGGCTGTGCTGTGCAGCTCTGGGGATCACTTGCCCTCTCTGGGGATTTTGAAGTTGACCCTAAGAGCCCCTGTGGTATAATCAAATGACAAAAGACTTTTTTTCCCTTCCATTCATTCTTTCTTTTATTGAGATGTATTGGACATACAGCTCTGCATACGTTTAAGGTGTACAGCATAATGACTTGATTTACATCATGAAATAATGATTGCAATAAGTTCAGTGAAGCTCTATCACCTCATACAGAAACAAAAATTAAGAAATAGAAAAAAAGAAACTTTCTCTGTGATGAGAACTTTTGGGATTTACTCTCCGAACAACTTTCATATATCATGCTGTATATTACTGGAGAAGGCAATGGCACCCCACTCCAGTACTCTTGCCTGGAAAATTCCATGGATGGAGGAGCCTGGTAGGCTGCAATCCATGGGGTCGCTGAGTCGGACACAACTAAGCGACTTCACTTTCATTTTTCACTTTCATGCATTGGAGAAGGAAATGGCAACCCACTCCAGTGTTCTTGCCTGGAGAGTCCCAGGGACGGGGGAGCCTGGTGCGCTTCCGTCTATGGGGTCACACAGAGTCGGACACGACTGAAGCGACTTAGCAGCAGCAGCAGCAGCAGTGCTTTTTAACCGTATGACCTTTGTTTGTACCTTTTGCCCTTCTTCAGTCAATTTCCCCTCCTCCTGCCACCTGCCTCCGGTAAGCACACATCTGATCTCTTTTTCCATGAGTTTGCCCATATGTTCTTGAAGTAAAACTGACCTGTAACACTATGTCACTTCCTGTTACACAGCCAAGTGATCCAATCTGCCCATACTTTTAAAAAACGATCACCT
This sequence comes from Moschus berezovskii, assembly GCF_049115385.1. NCBI lineage: Eukaryota > Metazoa > Chordata > Mammalia > Artiodactyla > Moschidae > Moschus > Moschus berezovskii. The sequence continues at coordinate 49,417,759 of NC_142480.1, forward strand.
TAAATCTGGTTACAATATATCACCACACAAGATATTACACAGTCATTCACTACGTTCCCCACATTGTACATTTCACACAAGTGATTCATTTATTTTGTAACTGGAAATTGGTACTCTTAAATCTCCCTCACCTACTTCTTTCTTCCCCCCACCCACCTCCCTTCTAGCAGCCACCTGTTTGTTCTCTTTATCTCTGTTTCTGTTTTGTTATGTTTCTTCAATAAGTGAAATCATACAGTGTTTGTTTTTGTCTGACTTATTTCATTTAGTGTAGTACCCTCTGGGTCCATCCATGTTGTTGCAAATGGCAAGATTTCATTCTTTATTATGGCTGAGTAATATTCTACTGTGCATATATACTGCTGCTAAGTCACTTCAGCCTGTCCGATTCTGTGTGACCCCACAGACGGAAGCCCACCAGGCTCCCCCTTCCCTGGGATTCTCCAGGCAAGAACACTGGAGTGGGTTGCCATTTCCTTCTCCAATGTGTGAAAGTGAAAAGTGAAAGTGAAGTCGCTTAGTCGTGTCCGACCCTTAGCGACCCCACGGACTGCAGCCCACCAGGCTCCTCCATCCATGGGATTTTCTAGGCAAGAGTACTGGAGTGGCTTGCCATTGCCTTCTCCAATATCTTCTTAATCCATTCATCTATTGCTGGGCACTTGGATTACGTCCATATTTTTGTTGTTTAGTCACTAAGTCGTGTCTGACTCTTGTGACCCCATGGACTGTAGCTTGCCAGGCTCCTCTGTCCACAGGATTTCCCAGGCAAGAATACTGGAGTGGGTTGCCATTTCCTTCTCCACAGGATCTTCTTGACCCAGAGATTGAACTTGAGTCTCCTGCATTGGCAGCTGGATTCCTTACCACTGAGCCAGCAGGGAAATCCAATTGTAAATAATGCTGCAAGGAACATGGGTGTGCATATATCTTTTCTAATTAGTGTTTTTGTTTTCGTCTGATAAATACCCAGAAATGGAAATGCTGGACCATACGGGAGGTCTATTTATAATTTTTTGAGGAAACCCCAACTGTTTTCCACGGTGGCTGCACCAGTTTACATTCCCACCAACAGTGCCCGAGGCTCCCCGCTTCTCCACATCCTCACCAACATTTATTTGTTCTCTTTTTGATAACAGCCACTTTGACAGGTGTGAGGTAATGTCTCATTGGGATTCTGATTCGCATATATCTGATGATTAGCAATGTTGAGCGTCTTTTCATGTGTTTGTTGGCCATCTGCATATCTTCTTTGAAAAAACGTCTATTCAGAACCTCTGTCCATTTTTTTAAAATTCAGTTCAAATGACACAGATTTTAGAGTCATAGGTCTTGGGTTTGAGTTTAGGTTGTTCCAAGTGATTTTGAGTGAACTACTTACATTTCATGAAAGTTCACTTTTTCTTCTATCAAGTAGGGGAGGGGAGATTACATTATAGACTATGGAGGGAAAGAAGTCGCTGAAATTATGTTGGTTAAGAAAATGCTTTGTAATTATAAAATACTGAGACACTCAAGACACAGTTTGCAAAATGCTTAGAGCTTTTTATAGGAAATCTGCCTTATTATATATTTCAAGACTATAAAAATGTAAAGAAACAACTCGAGGACTTTCGTGGTGGCACAGTGGATAAGAATCGGCCTGCCAGTGTAGGGGATACAGGTTCAATCCCTGGTCTGGGAAGATTTCATATGCCGCGCAGCAACTAAATCTGTGCGCCACAACTACTGGAGCCCATACTCCTAGAGCCTGTGCTCTGCAACAAGGGAAGCCACCACAAACAGAAGCCCATGCAGGGAAGGGCCAGTACAGTCAAAAAGAAATAAATAAAATTGTTTAAAGAAAGAGCGAGCTAGGGAGTTCTCAACATATGAAGAACAGGGGAATTGGTCGCTATGCAGTCTTGAGCTTGACTTCGTCAGATCTTTCTACCAAGGACACTGAAAATCTAGAAGAATAAAAATTCAGAGGCTCTGACATGAAAAGGGCAGCTCTCTGGGTTGATATATTTTGGGGGTCTCATCTAAACAGAAACAGAAGGAGGTTCACATCCTCAAAAGTTCCTGTTGCCTCGTCCATCCAACACAAACATCCCACTGTTGTTCTGCACTTTCCTCCCAGTCCTCCCACTAAGCAAGGGAGCTTCTCTGCCTTCTTTAAAGCCTGAAGGCAAGTCTCCATTGTTATTCTTAGTCGCCCAGCAGCCTTCCTCCTTCGGTTTTTTTTTTTGTTTTTGTTTAAATTTTGCCTGTTTCAGGCAGGCATTTGATCTGAGTCCATCTCCACCTCCACCCAAGGCAGGTGAGCCTGAGGGAGCAGAGACTCAGCCACGAGTTCAGTTTACAGGCGGTCTTCCTCTGCCGGGCTTTCCCTGTGCCTATGTGATGCCAAACATTAGTTTCCTGGAAGGTAAGTTAGATTTCACTGGAAATGAGGGAAATGTTTCTCCATTATTGGGAAAGTGATCCCATTTCCCCCAAATTGATTTACTTGTGTAAGCTGAATGCACCCTCAAGGATAAAGCAGTGGTTTGTAAAAGTAGGGGCTTCCTGGGTGGCTCAGACGGTAAAGAATCTGCCTGCAACGCAGGAGACCTGGCTTCAATCCCTGGATCGGGAAGATTCTCCTGGAGAATGGAATGGCAACCCACTCCCGTATTCTTGTCTGAGAAATCCCATGGATAGAGGAAACTGGCAGGCTACAGTCCGTGGGGTTGCAAAGAGTTGGACACGACTGAGCGACTAACAATTTCACTTTTCACTTTGTAAAAGCAGGGGACAGACACCCCACCCCACTTCCCAAAGTGTGTCCATATCACTGGGGGAGCTATCTGCAAAACTACATCCCACTTCTGACGTTCCACTCTGCTCCCCACAGGTACCAAAGGCATCAGCTTCATTCTAAGCCCTATGGGGACTATGAAAGAAGTACAATACACGGCATCTAGGAAATAATGAGCAAACAGTGCAAACCCATATATAATGAAGAATGAAATCCTAAAGTTCCAACTATGAATATTGGAGGAACTCAAAGGAGGCAAGAAGGAGGAGGAGGTGGACTCAGAACCATCTAGGGAAGGGAGGGCACAGAAAAGAGGGAAAGGAGGGGTGGGTGCAGACCTCAAGCTGGGCTCACGAGTGCAGCCAAGGCCTGAAGATGCTGGACAACCAGGAAATTGGCAGGCAGGGCAGGAGGAATGGGTCTGGGAGCAGTGGCAGTGGGTCACTGCGGAAGAAGCTTCAGGGCTTTACTTCCAGAGGGAATTCCAGACAACAGCTTGGAAGATGGTACCATGGTGGAGCCCAGTGGGCTGGCCCACTGGGGGACGGATGTGCCTCGGTAGATATGAGAAGCTCTTGTTTGGCTGGGTGTAACCCGACCCGTAGGATGTTGGACAAGCATTGTCATTCATCTCGTGAACATCGCCCCAAGTTGCCATGACATCGCAGTATACATCTGCTGAAGTATACAGGAGTCTTCAGTTGAGGACCATCCCCTCCAGGCCCTCAAAAACATCCCGTTTCCTCCCTTCGTGTTTTGTAGATACTTCTTCATGACTAGAAAATCAACAAGCCTCATTGCCACATAAAAGTGATGATTCATGTCCCTGTGATCTCTGCTGGGGATTCTGGTCCATGCCCTGCTAATTCAATCCTCAGTGTACAATTCTATACAAGTTTCAATTCAGAGTGTGGAGCATGGGAGCGGGGGAGGGGGCAGCACTCTGTAAATATTTATTAATGGATTGAGCCTGGGGAAAAGGGCTAATGCATCACCTTTCTGATCTGTGACCAGAATTTTTCCATGAGATTATTACATTAGGTTGAGAGATATAGGCCAGTATGAGTAACTTCCATACCACAGGGGCTTCCCTAGTGGCTCAGTGGTAAAGAATCTGCCTGCAATGCAGGAGACCTGGGTTCCATCCCTGGGTGGGGAAGAGCTCCTGGAGAAGGGCTTGGCAACCTACTCCAGTGTTCTTGCCTGGGAAATCCCATGGACAGAGGAGCCTGGTGGGCTGCAGTCCATGGGGTCGCAAAGAGTCAGACACTGCTCTGCTGGGCACACATACACGCATGCCATGCTCAGTGGGCCAAAAGAAAAAAGCTCAGTGTGACGTGGGCTGTCAGTAGCTTTTGGATATTTGCAAGAACACACTTCAGTTCAGGCAAATAATTATCCATTTAAGTGAAAGTTTTCCATTTTTTATCACTCAGACAAGCTAATGTCCAACGCCATGCTTCTCTTTATGTTTCCCCCTGTTTATCTAAAGGTTCAGAGAATTATAAATCTACTTCAGAAACTGCTCATAAATACAGAAAAAAAGAGAATTCAAAGCAAAACAAACAAAGAAACAGGCTGTTCTATGTCGCAGAAGAAAGGAAAGATGCCAGAAAACTACCCATTAATTGTTGGCATTCAGATAAATACTGAAATACCATTAGAAGACTCATGGCTCCTGTTTCTTACTCCAAAACATCCAATGCAACAAAACTGTCTATGTCTTTTGCCAACTGACATAAGCCTATTTGAGCTAGAAAATTTAAATCTGAATACAGTTAATCCTAAGGTTAACCTAGGTTGAGAGGTTAATGGAATTTTAAAAAATAGGGATCTTTTTTTTTAGCCTGTTCCTTATGGCATGTGGGATCTTAGTTCTCTGACCAGGGATCTCTGACCACTCCCCCTGCATTAGGAGTGCATGGTCTTAACCGCTGGACCACCAGAGAAGTCCCCAAGATCATTTTTAATATCTAAGAAAAATGGAAAAATCTTTCCTTAAACATCTGTGACATTCAGAACAGGTTTATGTAAATAGGTCAGAACAAGTCTTGTTACAAAGATTTCTGCTTCATGGAGATGCGCCCATAGGTGTGCAGGGGTGGTGGGGTAGTGAGGCTGCTCACAGTAGGGTGACCGGCTTTGGGGGGCAGACAGATCTGTCCAGAATCACAATCCTACCACTAACTGGTTGTATGACTTTGGGCAAGTTTCTTAACCTCTTTGCACCTCAGTTTCCTTACCCATTAAAATGGGGATGATAGAATGTCCTGCTGTTACCATAAAAACGTTAGATGCAAACACGATGACTTGGCAATGGTGTATCCACCAGATGTGGAAAAAGAGGGAATAGATTTATCCAACTGGACTAAAGGGTCCCAGGGCAGAGCCCAAAGTGTGGGTCTCTTCAAGCCTGATTAGTCCAGGTCCTGAACTTGCCTGTGAGTGATCACCAGCAACCCCAATTAAACCATCACAGACATTCTACACATTCCCGTACCCATTCCTGACCAGTAGCTTGTCTATCAGCTCCCCCCGAGAATTTATAAAGTTTACGATTCACAGATTAGGGGTCAAAGACCCTCATTCTGAAATCCAGTAAGTGCTCTCTGGCTAATTCTAACTAACAAGTCACTCTCTTCAAAAGGAAGGAGCAGAACCAGATGAAAACAAAATTCCTATTTGTGTAGCTCTACAGTTAATCAAATGCTTGTGAGCTAAATATTAATACATTACATTGGTTAATCCTCAAACAAGTCACAAAGTGCACCGGTGTCGACAGTGGAGACCTATATGGAATTTACTGTTTACAGAGTGCGTCCTCAGACATTACCTCACTCGGTACTTACGACAGTTCTGTGAGTTATCACTAATGCCAGGGAGGAGGAGCCTGAGGCCTGGAGACCCACCCTGGGCCAGGCCTGGGAAGGGCTCTAGGAATACAGAGAAACAAGCCACCTGTCTGTCTTGGAGAGCCTTCACAGAGCTGGATGGATCCTGATCCCTTTGGTTCCAATGACAGCAGCTCTGCACGTCCTCTCCCATTCAAAGAGGGCCTTCTCGAAATCTGCATGCCCCTCACAGGCTCTTTGGTGGCAAAGTCAAGATTTCTCTCGCAATTTCAGAGTAACATCCAGCTTTCTATGTAGAGGCAATAAATAGAGTGATGGGTGACATTAATGACAGACCAAGTGAAAGGGACTGAGTTTTCTAAATTGGGAAAAACGTATGCTTGACTATAATCTCCTTGGCATTTTCCATCATCTTACTATTTAGAAGAGCACATTTTTCAATGTCATTGACAAGAGTGAGCGAGCACTTTATTTACATGATCGGAATAGAAATGGGAACTGCAGCTGGGGTATTCGGAATCTGAGAAGCTGAAGTCTACAGTCCAGGCCACACAGGAAACTATAGCTGGGAGGGGCTGGAAGCTCAGCAAACATTCATGGAAATCCACCTCTGGGCCAAAGAAGGGGCCACAGTGGGGCAGAGGGTGAGTCCCCAGAGAGGAGCCTGGATGGTAGAGGCCACCAAAGAGAGAGCTCAGCAAATGCTTATTGAAAGACGCCAGAAAAGGGACTCCCCCAAAGATCCAGTGGTTAAAACTCTGAGCTTTGAAGGCAGGGGTGAGGCTTTGATCCCTGGTTGGGGAACTAAGATCCCACATGCTCTGTGGTGTGGTCAAAAAAAAAGACTTCAGTGCAATCTCGTCATCCTGGGAATACTATGCTTTCCTGAATTTTTTGAGAGCAGTAATGTCATAGCTGGATACTGGAGGAAAGTGAACAGGATGCCAAACAATACATGCAGAGATTGGCTAAAATGCATGGCTCCTCATTAAGTGAACAAAGCAAGGAACAGACTCAAAGGGTATTTCTAAAGTGTTCAACAAAAACATGTGGAAAAGAGTCACGCATGACACAAACATGACTGGAAACCTCTGTCATGAAGTTAGATTCCCACTGAGGTATTTCAAACTCAGGGGTCAGGTGGGCCCCTCTATGGGAAAAAAAATAGTCCTGTCTTTTATTTGATTCTTACATTAAATTGCTTTTTTTTTTTCTTTTTTAAATGCAGGGACCCCAGAAGAAAGGAGCTCTAATTTATATATTTATTGGACACACTGAGTGGCAGGTGGGATCTTACTTAGTTCCTCAACCAAGGATGGAACTCGCACCCTATGTCTTGGGAGCCCAGAGTTTTAATCACTGGACCGCCAGGGAAGTCTTTACACTGAATTACTTTTATTCAATTATTATTTCCTATACTATTTCTTAAAATATATAAACATAAAACCAGACATAAATTTACCTTAGCACTTTTCCAATTATGGAGACTAAAATGAATGTACAAATAAATACAAATAAAATTACCCAAAGAGTATAACTCAAATTGACTACACTTGACTACACCACTTTCCTCTGCTGGAACCCCTGTTTCAGCCTTCACTTGCACACTTGGCTTCACCTGATCACACTAAGTCTGTCTCTGTGTTTTTGTCATAGCAGGTTAACCTGGCTCTAATTCATCAGAAATTTACAGACAAATGGCACTGAGGGACCTCCCCGGTAGTCCAGTGGTTGATTTTGGTTATTTGGTTATTTAGTTGCTAAGTCGTGTCCGACTCTTAAGTCGTGGCCCCGTGGACTGTAGCCTGCCAGGCTCCTCTGCCCATGGGATTCTCCAGGCGAGAATACTAGGGTGGGTTGCCATTTCCTTCTCCAGGTCCAGTGGTTAAGAATCCAGTTAAGACCTGGTGCAGCCAAATAAATACATAAAAGTAGAAATTTTAAAAAATAATAAGAGGCACTGAGGTGGCCTGGCTGGACCCTAATATAATATGGTCATCCCAGTGATCCAGGCATACCTTTAAAATACTGCCAATTATCATTAACATGAACTCCAAAAGTCTGAGTGTTCTTAATTTAAGAAGAACTCAAAGAAACTCAAGGACATACCCTTGGTCTTGGATTGGGAAATATCTGTAACCCAGAAGGAATGTCGTGGTACTGACTGCTGGAGGAGAGCAGAGGGTGCCATGGGGACTCAAATGAAAAGTCACATTGCATCTCAGAAACAATATGAGCCACCCCCTGACATATTACATCAAGAATTTAATACGTGTAAACATACACTTCAAAAGACTGACGTATAAGCACATCACATCAAAGGGCCTCATTCCAAGCTGTGGAGGTCCCACCCTGGCTTCCCACATGCTTCATCCTTAAGAACTACAACATGGCACTTTATTACTGTGGTTTGGTTTGTTGTTTTTTTTTTGCCACAGTTCTCCAACCAGGGATTGAACCCAGGCCCTTGGCAGTGGGAGTGCAGAGCCCTAACCAGTGAACTACCAGAGAACACATGTAAGACATGAACGTACCCTGACTCCCATGAGTCAGCTCGCATCACTCTGACGGCACCATCGCATATTGACATTGTGTGGTCTGTATCCCCTAAAAGAAACTTGGCACAAAACTGCACCAAATGATGCCACAGCTAGGTTAGCTTAAGTGAATGTCCTTGTTTCCCAGCAGAAGAAAAGCTGGCACTGTTTAAGGAAACTGAAAAAGTGGAACCTTCCTTGAATAGAATCCTCTACTTCAGACCCTCTCAAATGCCATGATTCAATTTCCATTAGCAAAACTGTTTCAAAAAATTATTTATGTATTTAAACTTTTGGCTGCACTGGGTCTTTGTCGCTGTGTGCAGGCTACTCTCTAGGGGTGCTTGGGCTTCTCACTGTGGTGGCTTCTCTCACGGTGGCTCATGGGCTTAGCTGCCCCACGACATCTGGGATCTTCCGGAACCAGCATTTGAACCCGTGTCCCCTGTACTGGCTTTCCTGGTGGCTCAGACGGTAAAGAATCTGCCTGCAGTGCAGGAGACCCAAGTTCTATCCCTGGGTCAGGAAGATCCCCTAGAGGAAGAAATGGCAACCCACTCCAGTTTTCTCGCCAGGAGAATCCCATGGACAGAGGAGCCTGGTGGACTACAGTCCATGGGGTCGCAAAAAGTCGAACACAACTGAGTGACTAACACACACTCCTGCACTGGCAGGCGGATTCTTATCCACTAGGCCACCAGGGAAGCCTTCCACCTTTTTAATCAACTGAAATATGTTCTGTTTAGAAGGCTGCTCTTTATTGTGGGAGGTGGACTCTCCCCCATTTTGGGGTTTAAAAGGTCTTTTCTTAAATGATGGTGATGATGGCAGAGTACGGAGCTTTTTTATTTCCCTATTTGAAAAACAAAATTTGGCAATCCTGTGTTGGACTTCCTGATTTTTTTTAACTGTTGTCACTGACATGACTAAGTAAACGGTACACAAAAACATGCCGAGCATGACTATGCAGAAATGCGGTGGTATTTCAAAGCTTCTAACTATTCTACCTCTAGAAGCTGACTGATAACATCACTCCTCTCATATTACATCACACAGCAGCTATGGCATAACTGATTGATAACGTGGACGCTGAGTGAGGAGCAAAGATCAAAAGAACGCAACGATTCTCCATTAGACTGGCTGACTGACATTATGAAGATTCAAAGCAAGGTCAAGGTGACTCTAAATTAGATTCGGAGGGAAATAAAAACAAGATGAAGATTAAGGCACATTTTAAAGAAAAGTGAAAAATAAAGCATCAGACAAGATGGAAGCCACTGAGGACCATAAGGCCATGTTTAAATCAGTGTGATTATAAAACTATAATTGCAGCCAGAGAGAATTCAAACACAAAGACCCCCTAAACTCTCTTTAGAGTAATCATCAAGAGTCATCAAGAGTCTAGCAAAGCCATGTGAGTCTCAGAGGCCTTGGAGATGACAAAGTGATATGGACAATGGGAAAGACTTCTGAGGAGAGAAAAAAATTATATTCCCAAATATTGTTTGGGAAGGATGCTTCACAGAGGCATAGGTGTGAGAGCTGGTTTTTCCTAGGGTGAGAGAAAGGAACGGGTGGGGCTTAACAAAGCCGACCAAACAGGAAGTTGTGTCAAGAAGGGAGGGTTCCCCTTCTGATGCTTAAGGCGGACACAGAGCCGGGGCTGGGGTGTGGGAGACCGATTAGACATGGTAGAGATGCCGAAAGGCCAATCAGGAAGGCGCAGAGCTTTCCCTGGAGACCAGAGAAAGCACAGCAAGCTTTCCCAGGTGATTCCAGCACATTCTACTCAGAGGGCAGGCCAAGGGCCTAAGGTCCAGTGCTCATTTTTCAGTGTCCCCACTCTCCCTTCATAGGAGGACCTTCAGAAGAGGCCCTCCCCCTCACCTAGCCTCCTCTAAGGCTCAGAGCCATAGGACATACAGGAGAAAAATATTTGCCCTCAAACATCCACAGAAATGTCTTAGGATCTCCATGTGAAGCTGTTGCTTAAATAAGACTGGTTCTTAGCCGCCATGGAAACAGAATCGAATATTGAAAATAGACCACCTTTGTGAAAAAGGATACTGAAGCTCTTCCCGTACTGCAGAGAAACACTGAGTGGAAAAAGGCAGGGTTCCAAATAGCACGTATCATCTGCTACCATTTGTGTAAAAGGGAAAGATAATCATAATGGATTTGCTAATAGATGTTATAAAATATCTTGGCTGTGCCCGGAACACCTCTGCAGGATGAAAAAATCAGTAACAGTGGTGCCTCTAAGGAATAAAACAAGGTGGCGGCCATCAGGGATGGACAGAGATGTAGTTCCTACCTCACTTTTGTGCCTTTCGAATGTTTTCTTTCATCACGTAGATGCATTACCTACTAAAATTTTTTTTTTGCATTGAAAACACTGAAAAATTTAAAATAATAATAATAAAGAACCCAGAATAGTCTTTCTGCAGCAAAACCAAACACCCTTGTTAATCTGGACAGCTGTCTTCCCAGCACACACCAGATGCTCAGTTTGTTGAACTTAATGAACCTCCGCTTAAAAGAAAACAAAAAAAAGTCAGAAACCAGGCAAACCATCAGTTCTAGTTTTCTAATAAGCTCTTTACCTGGCTGTTACTTAACTACCGCAAAAGATCAGAAAACAGGTCCTTGGGTCACATGCCCTGCACCCAGCTGGGTCCAGTGTGCCAGCTTCATGGATGACAATAAGTCTAGTGGCCTGTCCACACCAGTCCTTTTATAAATAGAAAATGTATAATCCAAAAACATGATGCCTTGGAACCAAGACCACAAAAACAAACGTGCAGATAGGAAAATGATCCCGAAGGGAGATGTCAGCACCTGCAGGGTATCAGTACAGAAATAGCAGCTTGTGGGTTAAAAAAAATCAAGCACCAGCCAAAAAGGTTAGAACATGCAGAGTCGCTATGAAATCCTCATGCCAGAGCGCATGAAGAGGTGGCCTGAACTCCCTGTGCTCTGTTCCTAGGGACAGTATAGCCCAAGATGATACAGGAAGGCTAAAACACCCCTTGCCCCAATCATCTATACTCCTAAATTGGTCAAAAAGTACTCAAAACCCACACTGCAATAAAAAAAAAAAAAGATCAGACTGTTGTAAGCAGAAGGTTGTAGCAGAAATTCTGCCACACGAATTCCATTGTATTAGAAGGCTCTCTCTCCTAGAGCTTCTCAAAGAGCCAGGTTTCAGCAAAGAATAAGACAGACTTCACCACGGTATTCCCTAGGACCAAAGAAATTATTCTGAGGTGTGGACAGAAGCTTGGGACAAGGGTGGTGGGGAACCACTATACTCTCCATGGTCCCTGCCAGAGATTCCCAGGAAAGAAGTGGAAATAGAAGAAGGGAATGGCAACCCTCTCCAGTATTCTTGCCTGGAGAATCCATGGGCAGAGAAGACTGGCGGGCTTCAGCCCATGGGGTCACAGAGTTGGACATGACCCAGAAACTCAGACACACACACACACACACAAGAAACAACAGCAAATGAGAAGCCCTTTCACCCAGATGTTACGAGAAAAGAAAGCAAGAGAGAAAAGGGCCTATATTAATACACAAAGAAACTACAATTATTCTAAAATGGCTGAGGTCTAGAATGTCCTAAACAAAAACCCAAACTCAGAATCAACTGTAAGGAAGGTGCCAATCCATGAACAGTGATCATCTTTGGTTTATTCTAGAAATCATTTAAAAACAGAGAAGGGAAAAACCAAAAGTGACCAGATTCCTGAAAGAAAGAAAGATGACAGGTTATCTTCCGATGAAAAGGGAACTGGCTGGCAGATTGAGAGTAGATATTTATCAGACCCATGAAGGTGATAAAGGAAGTGAAGGTGAAAGCAGAAGAGAAAGAAAGGGAATTTCCCCAACTAAAACAAGAGGAAAAGAACCATTCCACTGCACGTGCCATCTGGTTTATTTCAAGCTCAAGAAAAGACCAGGGAAAACGCAGTGAAATTAGTGAAAGAGCTAGATTACCAGCAAGAATCAGTCATACACTTGTGCCTCTGCCTGGGAAGGCAGGCGCTGCTGGTGCTCTCCCTGCTCCCATGACTAAGTAACTTACTTAAATGCATTTGACACACGATCCCTGAACTTCCGAAAAGCACTTAATACAGTGGCTCATGAAATCTTAATCTAAAAATGTTCACCCATTTATAATCACGCTGCATTGCACTGACAACTGGGAGGAAGGGCCGAGCAGAGGGGAGAGAGATTTGGAAGAATGCCGTGGAGACTGATATCATCAGGGACTTTGTTTATCACTTTGCGGGGTTTTTCTCCCTCTTTTAAAGAGAACGAGATTTGGAGTCTAAAAAAGAGTATAATTACAAGGAGAGGACTAACAGAGACAACGAATTACTTGATTCAGTAAAAGAAAAATAAGCAACAAATAAGAAATAAAATGCGATGTGACTTGGAAAACCCCACAGACATCTGTGCTACAGTGAAATCTGGAACATGTTTAATGAACTGGGGGAGTGGAGGCAGGGGAAAAAAATCAGTTCCTGATAGAAAATACTGGGGGGTAAGTACGAAGAAAATAAGGATTAAAAAGGCAACAGAAAACCATATTTAGCAAATCCACAATGCTTATTGTGTGCCAGACACTGCTCTAACTGCTTCTGATATCAAAACCTCAAAACAACCTCTAATCTAAGTACCATTATTTTTCTTGTTTCAGAGGTAAACAAACAGAGGCACGGGCTTCCCTGTGGATCACCTGCCAATGCAGGAGATGTGGGTTCGATCCCTAAGTTGAGAAAATCCCCTGGAGAAGGAAATGGCAACAACCCACTCCAGTATTCTTGCCTGGAAAATTCCGTGGACAGAGGAGCCTGACATGCTACGGTTCATGGGGTCACAAAGAGTCGAGTGAACAATAAACAGGCACAGAGAGGTTAAGTGACTTGCCCAAGGTGATAGCCAGTAAAAAGCAAGGCCAGGGTTCAAATCCAGGCACCCTGGCCTCAAAATCTGTGCCCTTAACGTCTCTGCACCCCACCCCTAGAATTTCAACTCAGAAGAGTAAGAAAAGTAGCTAGGAGTGAAATACAAGTCATGCACTTGCTAGACCCTGGGTCAACAGATCAACCTTTAGTCATGGTTCTGTGATGACCAGTCAGTCCTGTGACCTCCCCAGGCTTTCATTCCCTCACCTGTGCATTGGGAAGGCTGATTAGATGAGCTCTACCTAAGGTGTCTTCAGCTCTAAAATTCCACAAGTCCGTGCTGACAATCAGCAGTGTACGGACCGGTCTGCTTTCTGACTGGGTTATTCAAAGTGAATTCACCCTAAAACAGGCAGCACACTTGCTATTAAGGTTCCTCCTCTGTCTCCTGACCTTCAGAAGATTATTATGTCCTCTCCATTCAGGCAAGTGAAAGAGGGTAGTGAAAGGGAGGCTGTATGGTTTCTCTTCAGGACTCTGCTTTGTGTGGTTGCAATGAAATGGCCCTCGAAAAGCTCTGGGCCAGATCACATTAACTCTACTAAATCTACAGTCCCTCCCACCTCCAGGCATCTCTCCGGAGTCCGATCTTGGAACCTGCCTTTGGATCCGGTTACTGGAATGCAGGTGAAACTGACACACTGAGGGTGAAGCGACCAGAGAGGAATTGGGAAGATTAAGAGAGTTCAAAGGAAGGAGTTTCATGATGTCTAAATAAACCTTATCTTCTGGCTATGGTCTGTTCTCTTAGCTAACATCCACTCTTGAGAGTGAGACCACCAGTTCATGAGGAATGAATTCAACACCCTCTTTCAAACTAGTGAGCCCCCAGCATTATTCTTCTGGAGGTAGGCCTTCAAAGTCAGAGTGCATCTGTGCATGAAGAAGGGCCTTTACAGGTCGGTGGCACAGTCCTCTCTTGTGAGTCCTGTCTAAGCATCCCTGGCAGGTGGCTGTCACTTGGCCTCTGCCTGGTCACTTCCAAGGTCGAGATGCCAGTTGCCCCGCCTAGCAGGGCCTGTGCTGCTGGACAGCTCTCACTGTGGGGAAAGACCACGAAGCGCCTAGAACAGTGCCTGGCAAGGAGCCGAGCTCAGTAAGTGCGCCTCCAAGTGGGTCAAAAGCTGCCTTCTTACAACTTGAACCCATCAGTCCTGAGTGTGCCCCTGGAGCCCCAAAACGCAGAGACCCTTCGGATATTCGGGGCTGTAATCAGATTCCTCGGCCCTCTCCTTACAGATGCGGATCCCAGATCTCCATAACCAAGCCTGGCAGACCCCTCGCCAGACCCCTCACCCCCAAGTGCGCACTGATGGACCAACGGCCGGTAGGGAGGCCGCAGTCGGGGATGTCCCCAACCTCGGTATCCGAAGCTGCAAGGGACAAAGGCCTTTCAGGAAGGGGTATCTCACCCTATGAGATCCAGGCTGCCTCCCTCCCCGCCGGTCCTGGGAACCCCCGCAGCGCCAGGTGACAGGCCCCCTGAGGATCCGGGACTCTCAGGCAGCTGCGCGATGGGCCGAGCCAGGACAAGGGATCTCGAGGCTCAGAGGTTTGACCCGACTGATCGCGGGCTCGATCGCGGCTCAGCGGAGCTCGCTCGGCCGTGGCTTTACCTGCGCTTGGTCGACTACAGCGGCCCAGCTCGCCCCCGGTCGCGCTCCCGGAGCTCCGCGGCTGCCGCCGGCGGTCATGGAAATGCAGCCGGAACCCCTGGCCAGTGCAGCTCCCGCCGCTAACGGCTCCGCCCAAGCAACTGCCGCCACGCCCCTGACGACAGTTTCTGCCACGCCCCTAACCGCGGAAACCCGCCTGTTCATTGGGCAGCCCAGAGGCTGCTCTGCTAGCCCCGCGCTCTCATTGCACTCGGAGGGCAGCCCATTGGGCAGCGGACCTGCTCCTCAGAGCGGAGGCGGAGCCCTTAGCGAAGATCTCCAAGACAATTGGTTATTTTTGACGTCTTTAGCCCATGGGCCAAGGAACTATAGGATAAAGCCAGCGCGGAGGGGGCAGGGAAAAGAGAGGAGGCCTAAAAGACGGGTCTTGTTTGATGCTGATGTGGAGGAGGGGTGCGAACCGGGAGGCAATTGTGACCACAAGCTGGCTTGCCGGGCAGGGTAGAGTCAAGTGTCTGGGTTTGGGAGGAGGAAGACACGCAGGTAGTTCAGCTTCTGGGTCTGAAGGCTTCAGGCCGACCAATGGACTCACCTGTAGTCCAGGACACCAGGGCGAAATTTGGGGTCGTGTCCCACGAGAAAGGAGGCAGGTTAGTGAGTCACCAAGCCGCAAGGGGAGGAAAGGATAAGGAGGCAGCCGTCTCTGGCCTCTTCTATCTAGGGAAGTGTGATGGGGACGTGCGGGGCAGTGTGGATCTCAGTTTTTGTCCCACTGTTCTTTCTGTCCTTAAGACGACCCTCAACCAGTTGAAGGCAGCCTGGAACAATGTGGCCTTTGGCATCGTAACTAGAACTCTGTTGGCATGTACAGGTTACATGGTCTTGAGCAAATAATTTAACCTTTCTGCTTAGGTCCAGATTTTTTACTTTGGCAACTGAGATGAGCGTTGATGAGAAGATTTAATAACACTCCACCCCCCAACCCCCTGGGCTTCCCTGGTGGCTCAGTGGTAAAGAATTTGCCTGCCAACACAGGAGGTGCAGATTCGATCCCTGAGTCAGGAAGATCCCCTGGAGAAGGAAATGGCAACCCACTCCAGTATTCCTGCCTGGGAAATCCATGGACAAAGGAACCTGGAGGGCTACTGACCAGGGGTTGCCGAAGATTCAGACTTGAGTTAGTTACTAAACTTCAACAACAAAACACTAACAGTGCCTGGCACTGAGCAGGCAGGCATTCAGGCAAGACTAGTTCCCCACTCACTGACACATCGGTCTATGGAATTAGGACCAGTTCTAACATTCTGTGAGTCTGAAACTGCTTTTGCATTGGCATGTGCTTTTACCAAGAATAGAACACTTGACTGACTTGAAAGGCAACTGCTCTAGGGCAGACAGGGCCACCCTACCAAGGCACCATAGGGCTGGAAGAGAGAGAGCACAGGACAACTTGGGAATGGTGATTTAGCCAGAGGTGGGAAGTGGTATCTGTATCAATGTTAAATTTTTTCTGACACATTTCAGGATTGTGACAAGGAAAAACGGAGCTTCCTTTTTCCTATTCACCCATCCAAGCATGCAATGGCTCACGTTTCATCCTTTTGAAGGCTAATCAGCACAGAACCAAAAACCGCTGCATAAAATCTGTCAGGAACTCCTGAAGCCCCTTGCCTATTCTGAAGGTGTGGAAGTCCTAAAATGTGAACAGAAATAAACCTTCAAGCGTGACGTTAGCCCCAGATCTTTGGGTCTGCCTTTGAGAGAACTCACACACAGGTTGAAGGAAGGGAAACGATCCTTCACTGATGCTCTATTTTTCATTCTGTTGTAACGATACCTAAAAAAATGGTTAACCTTAACATTTATTTATTCCTCTATACTCTTTTCATTTTGGGAAAGAAAAACTCAAAGGATTATAGTAAGGGACCCCCCCATAGTTCTGACTCTTTATGTTAATTGTTTGTGCCTCCAGCAACTTAGATGTCCATCAACAGATGAATGGATAAAGAAGCTATGGTACATATTTACAATGGACTATTACTCAGCCATAAAAAGGGGCACATTAGAGTCAATTCTAATGAGGTGGATGAATCTCACTAGAGGCTATAATAGGCTAGAGCCTATTATGCAGAGTGAAGTAAGTCCAAAAGCGAAAAACAAATATCATGTATTGACACATATATATGGAATCTAGAAAGATGGTACTGATGAGCTTATTTGCAGGTTAACAGTAGAGATGCAGATATAGAGGACAGAGAACAGACTTGTGGGGAGTCGAGGAGAGGGTGGGATGAATGGAGAGAGCAGCATGGAAGCATATACACTATCGTACGCAAGATAGATAGCCAGTGGGAATTTGCTGAATGACACAGGGAGATCAAGCCAGTGCTCTGTGACAACCTATAGAGGTGGGATGGGGTGGGAGGTGGGAGGGAAGTTCAAGAGGGAGGGGACATATGTATGCCTATGGCTGACCCATGTTGATGTATGGCAGAAACCAACACAATATTGTAAAGCAATTATCCTCCAATTAAAAATAAATTTTTTAAAAAGTTTGTGCTTGCAGGAAAAGAGCTTTAGATCTGTGGCCAGTTGGGTATGTGTGTGTGTTCATGTGTATGTGCACGTGTGTGTGTGCACTTGGTTCTGTTCCACAGTGTTCCAGTTGTTGTGTCTTTAAATAGTACTGCTTGGTGGCCATACATATGTCTGCACGTGTGCTGGGGGAACAGGTTTGCTCTTGCTGGCGTTTGCTGAAGGAGACTGAGATGTCTCGTTAGGCTCTGAAAGGCATGAAGTGGCTCCCAAGATCTGGGAAGACTTTTCCAGCTTGATTCAGAGCCACAGATAGCAGCTGTTGGGAGTAGATTGCAGATAGACTTATCGTGGTGCAAATGTATTTTTCCACACAGGTCAGGAACAAAGCTTCAGCCAAGAGTTCCAGAAAAGGATGTCCATCCAGTTCAGGAATTCTAAAGCACAATTGTGTCACCAAAGCTCCAAGGGAGGTGCAGAATGAGCCCAGGCAGAGGAGAACAAGGGAAAGGACATGACCATCTTTTCCTTTGCAGCTCTAACTGGTTTAAGTAACGATCCGTTACCGTTTGCAACACATAGGACTGTTTTCTTATTGGTCTCTGGTTTCTGTTTCCTCTCCTCAGCTTTGGCTCTTGCCGTATTCTGTTGAATCAAATGATTTTCCTCTATAAAGCTTTTCTGTGGGAGGCCATTTAGGGGAAGAGAATGGACTCAGTTTTGCCTTTAAGTTTAGTAGCCTGCTGGGATTGAGAATTTGGGATGGTTTGGTTTGCGATAACCATTGGTTAGCACGTGGCTGTGAGATGCATGTCTGAAAGCATGAGTGCCTTGTTATAAAGGGAATGAGGGAGAGGGTGTGCACCCACTCACATTCCAGAATGACTAAAGCTCCATCTCTTTACTGAAGGAGAAGTGACTCTAAACTCACCTGGGGCCTCTCAGCAGGATTTGTGACCAAGTGGCTGAGGTCTTCAGAGAGACGTAAGGCCGCAGAGGTCAGAGCAGGCACTGAGCTCTCTTCATTCTCTTACGGCAGTCAGTGATTCACTCACTGTCGTTTCCATTATCCTGTATCCTTAGTGAATGATTGAGAGCAGTGGGATTTGGCATCTCTTCCCCTGGGACTTGAATCCTGGCTCCTCCTTTCCCAGGTCTGTGACCTTGGGCAAGTGCTGCACCTCTGTGTGTCCACTTTTTTTCCCCATAAAATCCAGATGATGGTATTTGTGCTTCCTTCATGGGGTGCTGTGAGGAGCAAACGAGTTAATAAATGTAAAATGCATCAAACAGTGCCTGCCACATATTTAGCTCTTAACAAATGTGTGCCTTATTTATTTATTAGCCCAGAGTCTTAACCACTGGACTACTAGGGAAGTTCCTGCCATAGTTATTATAGGAACTCACTTAAGAACATTTCGCTAAGTGCTAACTCATTTTTCAAGTTCTGTCCCTCAAAAGTAGTGGTCACAGAATTCAGGATCCATGAAGTGATGGGGAAATAGTGGAAACAGTGGCTGACTTTATTTTTGGGGGCTCCAAAATTACTGCAGATGGTGATTGCAGCCATGAAATTAAAAGATGCTTACTCCTTGGAAGGAAAGTTATGACCAACCTAGACAGCATATTAAAAAGCAAAGACATTACTTTGCCAACAAAGGTCCATCTAAGTCAAGGCTATGGTTTTTCCAGTAGTCACGTATGGATGTGAGAGTTGGACTATAAAGAAAGCTGAGCACCAAAGAATTGATGCTTTTGAGCTGTGGTGTTGGAGAAGACTCTTGAGAGTCCCTTGGACTGCAAGGAGATCCAACCAGTCCATCCTAAAGGAGATCAGTCCTGGGTTTTCACTGGAAGGACTGATGCTAAAGCTGAAACTCTAATACTTTGGCTACCTGATGCAAAGAGCTAACTCATTTGAAAAGACCCTAATGCTGGGGAAGATTGAGGGCAGGAGGAGAAGCGGACGACAGAAGATGAGATGGTTGGATGGAATCACCGACTCAATGGACATTGGTTTGGGTAGACTCCGGGAGTTGGTGATGGACAGGGAGGCCTGGCATGCTGTGTTTCATGGGGTCACAAATAGTCGGACACGACTAAGGGACTGAACTGAACTGAACTGAGATTTTATCTTTCTTTAAGTGTTTACTGAACTTGCTACAATATTGCTTCTGTTTTATGTTTGTTGGTTTTTTTGGCCGTCAAGCATGTAGGATCCCAGCTCGCTGATCAGGAACTGAACCCACACTCCCTGAGTAGGAAGGTCAAATCTTAGCCACTGGACCACAAGGGAAGTCCTGAATAGACTTTATTTTAAAAAATAGTTTTGGGGACTTCTCTCATGGTGCAGTGGCTAAGACTCTGAGCTCCCAATGCAGGGGAGCCAAGTTCAATCCCTCGTCAGGGAACAAGATCTCACAAGCTGCAACTAAGACCTGGTGCAGCCAAATAAATAAAAATAAAAAATAGTTTTGGATTTATAGCAAAATTGGACAGAAAGTACAGAAAATTCTCATTTACCCATCACCCTAACACATGCAGGATTTTTTTTTTTTTTTTGCTAGTTATATCTGCCACCTGCCATATGGTAAGAGAAGTTTTTCCTTCAGACTACCCTTACCAGAGAAGGTTCAGAGGACTGAGTTAAGGGGGGTTTTCATCTTTCTTTCCATTATGGTTTATCACAGGATATTTTTTTAAAGATTTATTTATTTCCTTATTTTGGCCGTGGTGGGTCTTTGTTGCTGCATGAAGTCTTTCTCTGGTTACAGCAAGCAGGAACTACCCTTTGTTGAGGTGTGCAGGCTTCTCATTGCAGTGGCTCCTCTAGTTTCAGAGCACAGGCTCTAGGCACACAGGCTTCAGTAGTTGCAGCTCGTGGGCTCAGGAGTTGTGGCTTGAGGGCTCTAGAATGCTGGCTGAGTAGCTGTGTTGCATGGGCTTAGCTGCTCCATGACATATGGGATCTTCCAAGACCAGGGATTGAACCGGTGTCCCTTGCATTGCAAGACAGATTCTTATCCACTGGACCTCCAGGGAAGCCCTATCACAGGATATCTAAAATAGTTCCCCACGCTACACAATAGGACCTTATTGTTTATTCATTCTATATATAATAGTTTATATCTGCTAATCCCAAACTCCTAATCCAACCTTCTCCTACCCTCCTCCCCCTTAGCAACCACAAGTCTGTTCTCTGTGTCTGTGAGTCTGTTTCTGTTTTGTAAATAAGCTCATTTGTGGCATATTTTAGATTCCACATATAAGTGATATGTATCTGTCTTTCTTGTTCTGACCTACTTCACTTGATGTGATAATCTCCAGGTCCTTCCATGTTGCTGGTATTATTTCATTCTTTTTATGGCTGAGTGATATTCCGTATATATGTGCCACATCTTCTTTATCCATTTCTCTGTTGATGGATATTTAGGTTGTCTCCATGTCTTGGCTGTTGTGAACTGTGTCTTGGCTATTGGGCTTCTACGAACATAGAGGTGCATCTACCTTTTCAAATTATAGTTTCGTTTGGATATATGCCCTGGTGACTTAGATGGTAAAGTGTCTGCCTGCAATGCAGGAGACCTGGGTTCAATCCCTGGGTCAGGAAGATCCCCTGGAGAAGGATATGTCAACCCACTCCAGTACTCTTGCCTGGAAAATTCCATGGATGGAGAAGCCTGGTAGGCTATAGTCCATGGGGTCGCAAAGAGTCAGACATGACTGAATGACTTCACTTTCTTTCACTTTGGATATATGCCCAGGAGTGTGATTGCCGGATCGTTGTTGTTACTGCTGTTTAGTCGCTCAGTTGTGTCCAACTGTTGTGATCCCATGGACTGTAGCCCACCAGGTTCCTCTGTCCATGGCGTTCTCCAGGCAAGAATACTGTAGTGGGTTGCCATTTCCTTCTCGAGGGGATCTTCCTGACCCAGGGATGGAACCCGTGTCTCCTGCATTGCCAGGCGGATTCTTTACTGCTGAGCCACCAGGGAAGCCCTTGCTGGATCATATTGTAGTTCTATCTTCAGTTATTTGAGGAACTTCCATACTGCTTTCCATAGTGGTTGCACCAGTTTACATCCCCACCAAAAGATTTTTGAGACTAGACCTCATCAACATAATCCCTCTGAGGGAAAGGTGAAAGCTTGTGGCTGCAACCTGGGTGTTCATGAGATTCCCCTCAAGGTCTGAGATAGCTCAGGCTCTAAGGACTCCAATACTGTCACTTTATTGTCATACCCAGTGCCGCCTGTGTGTAAAGTCTGGGCAGTGTGTTCAGAATGCCCCAGGGCCAGGCCTCCTGGCTAGCTTCTGATTGATAAGACAGATGAAGTTTGTTTAGAAGATTTAAGTTCCCACACGCAATAGTTCCATGAAGACAAACTATGGTGAAATTCAACGGTTTAGCCTCTTCTGTAAAGCTTCCTGCTGGCTGGTTGAACAAGAACTCTGTCTGTGATTTGGGTTGCTTCCTTAAACTTACTTGTGAAGTTGTCTGTGGTCAAATCACAGGGTGGTTTTATGTCCAGGACAGTCTTGGTTTTATGCCTGCTGCCCCAGTAGAATTTTAACAGTGTTGTTATTCCCCAAATCTTGGCTTTCTCTGCCCACTGAAGCCAAATTAAAAACTTACAGAGACAAGAGTTTGGAGGAAAAAGAAAGGTGGCCTTAATTCTCAGCCAGTGGAGAGGAGTACACAGCAGGCTGGGGTCTCAAGAACTGTGCTCCCTGCCTCAGGGGAACCGAGGGACTTTCCATAGTCTGGGTCTCTGGTCTTTAGATAAATGATAAGGCTCAAAGTAATGAAGGTTTTACATTCTTTTTTTTCTTGTTTTGTTTCAAAACTCCTATCTGGCGTCAGGTAGTCCAGTAATTGAGTCTGGCAGTCCAGTGTAGCCTGATAATTGGGTCTGTTTGTCTCTGGATTTTTGTACTGTGGCTTTCTGGCTAAAAATGCAAAAAGATAAAAAAAACTACAAGAGGTGGTCCCAGGTAAAGGTGAGCATCAGGTACAGGATGCAATTAGCACAGAGTTAAAGGATAACAGATGCAGAATGTAGGTCATGCTGAATTAGATGCAGGATGTAAATTACATAGTGTCAGGTTAGTTTTGAGAAAAGCAAACTTAGTTACAAACCACAGATTAGGAATAGTTAAAGTGAAAACTAGGAATGATCAAGCCTGCTCACTGTTCTCTTTATCTTCTTTGTTCTCAGAAAAGGGAAAGAAAAGAAAAAAAAAACTCATTCCTCTTTTTTTCCTTTTCACTGCAACCGTGTCCCCCCCGTTCACTCTCAAATGGTCTCAGTTTGAATGATAGTGTGGTGACACTTGTACTTACATACATAGGACCCAGGACTATAAATGCTTATGTAACACACACACACACACATAGGTGAAAAGCTGTTTCAGCGTTATAATCAGATACATAATCAGAGTGTCAGACAGGTGATTGGCTAAAGATGACTTCTTAGTCACTGTGCATTCCTTTTCTTGACGTCATCCTTAATTACAGTAATAAAAATTGAGTTGTTCATGCTGCTAACTCCAAAGGAGTCAGTAAAACTTGTGCATTAAGCAAGTGCTTTACAAGCCTTTCATGCATAATTTCATGTTCTTGAGCTATTTTTAAGCTGTTTACATCCTGCCAGAGATCTCTATATTGTTTCACCATATATTGAATTTAATAACAGAGCAAATATAAATATTTTTACCGAGCAAGACATTTACTATTACAGAGACAGAACCAGAAAGCCAAGTCCTGTGTAGGCCAAAGGGGAGCTACTTGGAGAGCTCACTAAAAAGGACTGAGCAGTAAGTGATAAAGTGTAATGGATATCATGAGCCATTATTCCACAGAGGAAACAATTTCTTCTTTTGATTCTTAGAGATATGAACTGGTGCTTAAAGGCCTATGGGCTCAAATCAGGGTGAGAGTGGCATGGCATTCCGGGAGCGGGGAGGACACGGGGACAGAGGCCTCTAAGTGGAAGAATACAATTTGACTTGTCCAGAGCAGAGTCCAAGTGGAAAATCAATAGGAGAGAAGGTGAAAAGATAGAATGGGCCAGTGACAGAGGCTGGTTACTATTTCATCGAAGTTGATGGCTTCATCTTCTCTGCTTGAGGATTTGGTTATCCTAGTTCAGCACAAGTCACACCCCAGGCATCCTAAACTCCAGGCATCTGCATGTCGCCTTGATCATTTTGACCCTATCTCTGTCTTTTTTAAACTTATTATTTTGTATTGGTGTATTTCCAGTCAACAATGTTCTGACAGTTCCAGGTGAACAGTGAAGGGACTCAGCCCTACATATACATATATCCATTCTCCCCCAAAGTCCTCTCCTATCCAGGCTGAAACATAACATTGAGCAGAGTTCCCTGTGCTGTACAGTAGGTCCGTGTTGGTTACCCATTTTAAATATAGCAGTGAGTACATGTGCATCCTGGGGATCGAACCTAGGCGACCTGCATTGGGAACGTGGCGTCTTAGCCACTGGGCCACCGGGGAAGTCCCCGAACATTTTTTAGATAAGAAGCTTTTTTAAAAAACAAAAAGAAGAAGAAGAAAACTAACATTCAATGTCCTGGCAAAGAAATTGATTCCCATGGCTTCATATTTGTAAGCTTGTATTTCCATTGAGAGAGAGGAGAGAGCAAGCACATGGTCACAGAGGCCAAGGGAGGAGGGAGTGTCCTGCAGTGCCCATTGCCGTCACTCTAGCTCTGCCCCTGCTGCTCCACTGGACGGGCTCTGCCAAGGTCACTATCACCCCCACTCACTGCCACATCTTGCAGTCAGCTTGCAGACACCCTTTCTCAACTTCTTGGTAGCCTGGGACTCTGGTGGTAGGCACCTCTGTTGTCCCTGCGTTCCCTGTTAGTGTGCATTGTGGACTCTTCTTCCGGTGTCTGACTCTTCAGCCACGGTTCTGTCCTCAGCCTTCTGTTTCTCTCTCCCATATACTCTTTCCAAGTGTTTCATCCTCTTCTAGTAGCTTAAGTGGCTGCCACGCTGTCTTTCAAAATGCACTCCTAATCAACTGATTCCCTTGTTAAAATAAAACCCAGGAATGGCTTCCATTACCCGAGTGATAACATTCAGACTCTTCCTGGAGGCACAGAAGGATTTTTCAGCATCTCTTTGCACCTCCACCTCCTAACCACCTTCCATCCCAAGCCTTTCCTCCTCCCATTCCCCTTCATACCTCCTTGTCACCCAGTTACATCATCGCTGTATCTAGAATGTGCCATGCTATTTCTTGCTCCCACACTTTTGACCCCAGCTGGAACACCTAACTATACCCTTCTCTACCTGGAAAACCTTATTCATCCTTTGGGACACTGCTTGGAGGTCACTTCATTCATAAAGCCTTCTCTCATTCCTGTGGAGTTCATGCATTCATTCAATCATTCCTTCATTCAAAAAATATTTACGCTCAAGACCCTGAACTAAGTTTGAGTGCTGAGGTCAAGAATCCTTACAGTTCACACTTTATATCATAGTTCTTATCTCATCAATACTATTGACCTATTTACATTAGTAGCTACTCCTATAGTCACACCTTGAGGGCAAGAATGATGACTTATTCATCTTTGAACCCCAATGATAGAAGGTACTAAATATGTTTGTTCAGTTGAATTAAAGGAGAATGATTACTGAGACAAGGTCTTTGGGGTTGACCATTCAAATGCTTTTGATAATCTTTGGATATCTACATGGTAAAATTTAGGGTCAGGGATGGAGAGAATGAGTTCTTTTCCCCCAGGGGTTAAGGAGAACCTAGGAATTGGTCCAGTTGTAGCCACGTGCTTGAGAAATACAATCATGAAAAAGGGTAGGAAACAGGATGGCAGCAAGATTGAGTGATGAGGGTGTTCAGAGGACTTTGAAAGACATAGGGAAGAGCCCATGGGAAATAGGCTTAAAATGCTGGTGAGGGACTTCCCTAGGGGTCCAGAGTTTAAGACTCCACCTTCTAATGCAGGGGTGCGAGTTTGATTCCTGGTTGGGAAACTAAGGTCTCCCATGCTGTGCAGAGAGGCCAAAAATTAAAAAAAAAAAAAAAAAGATGTTTTCGAGTGGGGGCAATGACAGAAGCAAAGAGTCAAAGCTGACTAGGTTTATTTCAGGGGGGAAGGGAAAGCAGACCAGATGGATCTTGGACAGGCCTGGAGATAACCCTTCCTCTAAGGTGTCAAGGAAGGAAGAAATCACCAAGAGAAAGAACAAGTAGTAGCAACTGCTTGTAGTACCTCCCTTGTACCAGATCCTTTACATTTTAATTTCACTTAATCCCCACACAGTCTTCATTTTAAGATGAGGAGCATGGCTCAAAGCAGCGGTCCCCAGTCTTTTTGGTACCAGGGACTGGTTTCATGGAAAACAATTTTTCCATGGACCGGGAGTGGGAGGGGTGGTTTCAGGATGATTCAAGCACATCACCTTTATTGTTCACTCTATTGTTATTACATTAACTCCATCTCAGATCTCCAGGTATTAGATCCTGGAGGTTGGGGATGCCTGGCTCAAAGCATCTCAGTGACTCTCCACTCTGGCTATACATTAGAATCACCTAAACTGTGACTCTAGATATTCCAGCTTCTCTGATTTCATTTGATCTGGGATAAGACACTGGCATCTGAATTTTTTAAGCTCTTCAAGTGACACTAATGTATAGTCAGAGTGGAGTACCATGTAAGGAATTTGCTGGAGGTGGTTCACTTGCTGGGATGGAATTCGACTCTGGTCAGCCTGATTCCAAAGGCAGAATGCTTTCCCCTAGGGCAGTGATTCTCAGTGTGGGGCTCCCGAAACTCTTCTAGAAAGTGGGGGCCCTACTTGCCTGTTAACCTACTAAATCAGAAACTCTGGGGGTGGGGGCTTAGCAGTCTGGAAAAGCCAGTCCTCTCGTAGCTCTGGTGCACAATCCAATGGGAGAACCGCTGCTCTACAGGCTTGCTGTGCCCGAGTGGTAAGTCGCTCAGTTGTGTCTGACTCTTTGCGATCCCATGGACTATAACCTGCCAGGCTCCTCTGTCCATGGGGATTCTCCAGGCAAGAACACTGGAGTGAGTTGCCATGCCCTTCTCCTGCGGGATCTTTGAGACCCAAGGGTCGAATCCGCATCTCTTACATCTCCTACATTGGCAGACAAGTTCTTTAACACTGAGCCACCAGGGAAGCCCCCAAAGCCTTGCTACTCAAGGCAAAGTTGTGACCTACACGTGCACAGCATCAGCATCTTCTGGGAATGTGTTAGAAATGTGGGACCTCAGGTCCTACCCCAAACCCACTGATCCAGTCTCTGGTTTTGGCACGTTCCCATCTCTTTTGCATGTGCTCTATTTTTATTTATTTATTTTATTATTTACTTAGTTCTTTAAAGTTATTTTTGGATCTTCGTTGCTGCTCAGGGGCTTTCTTTAGTTGCTATGCTCAGGCTTCTCAGTGTGATAGCGTCTCTGGTGTGGAGCATGCGCTCTAGGGCACACGGGCTTCAGTAGTTGCAGCATATGGGCTCGGTAGTTATGGCGCCTGGGCTTAGTTGCCCCACAGCATTGTGGAATGTGGAATCTTCCCATATCAGGGATAGAACATCAACCCTGTATCCCCTGCATTGGCGGGCAGAATCTTAACCCCTGAACCACCCAGGAAGCCCCTGTATGTGCTTTTTTTTTTTTTTTGCCCATCCATAAACTTTATTTTATTTTTTTACATGTAAAACTGACAAAATTTTAATATTAGATGTTTCTACATAGTGGAATTACATGAATTTTTTTTTTACAGTTCATAACTTTAATAAATAAAACAAATTAAATGTACAGTGAATAAGTTCTCTGAAATATTTCAATATTTCTGCAGGTTTAGTAACATCGTAAAATACATTTCAACTAAAATTCACAAATCTAAAAACCTGTTAGGCATTTTTAGGCGTTTTAAGATGGAAATGAAGACCAATGTTACATCGTAATACGCCAATTACAAATAGTACTTCAAATAGCAAATACTACAGTTTGTCCCAAACTTTAAAAACTATTCATGAACTCAACACTGAACTATTGATGGCTATGAGAATTGTTTCCTAGCCTTTTTGAAAATTTCAACCCATTTACGTTTAAGGTAATTATTGATAAGTACGATCCCGTAGCCATTTTCTTTATTGCTTTGGGTTCAAGTTTATACACTCTTTCTGTGTATCCTGTCTATAGAAGATCCTTTAGCATTCGTTGGAGAGCTGGTTTGGTGATGCTGAATTCCCTCAGCTTTTGCTTGTCTGTAAAGCTTTTGATTTCTCCTTCATATTTGAATGAGATCCTTGCTGGGTATAGTAATCTGGGCTGTAGGGTATTTTCTTTCATCACTTTAAGTATGTCTTGCCACTCCCTTCTGGCCTGAAGAGTTTCTGTTGAAAGATCAGCTGTTATCCTTATGGGAATCCCCTTATGTGTTATTTGCTGCTTTTCCCTTGCTGCTTTTAAGATTTGTTCTTTGTGTTTGATCTTTGTTAATTTGATTAATATGAGTCTTGGAGTATTTTGCCTTGGGTTTATCCTGTTGGGGACTCTCTGGGTTTCTTGGACTTGGGTGATTATTTCTTTCCCCATTTTAGGGAAGTTTTCAACTATTATCTCCTCAAGTATTCTCTCATGGTCTTTCTTTTTGTCTTCTTCTTCTGGGACTCCTATGATTCGAATGTTGGAGCGTTTAACATTGTCCCAGAGGTCTCTAATATTGTCCTCATTTCTTTTAATTCGTTTTTCTTTTTTCCTCTCTGTTTCATTTATTTCTACAATTCTATCTTCTAGTTCGCTTATCCTGCCTCTGTTATTCTACTGTTTGTTCCCTCCAGAGTGTTTCTGATCTCATCTATTGCATTATTCATTGTATATTGACTCTTTTTTATTTCTTCTAAGTCCTTATTAAATCTTTCTTCCATCTTCTCAATCCTTTTCTCCAGGTTATTTATCTGTAACTCTATTTTGCTTTCAAGATTTTGAATCATTTTCACCATCAAAATTTGAAATTCTTTATCAGGTAAATTCCCTATATCTTCTTCTTTTGTTTGTGTTGGTGGGCAATTATCTCGTTCCTTTACTTGCTGGGTATTTCTCTGCCTCTTCATCTTGCTTATATTGCTTTGCTTGGGGTGGCCTTTCCCTCTTCTTGCAGTTTGTGGAGTTCTCTTTATTACGTAGTTTCTTCGCTGTGTGTGGGGTTGGACGGGTGACTTGTCCGGGTTCCCTGGTTAGGGAAGCATGTGTCGGTGTTCTGGTGGGTGGAGCTGGATTTCTTCTCTCTCCTTTAGAAGATAATGGGCTGCTTTTCTGGGAGCCTGATGTCCTCTGCCAGTATTCAGAAGTTGTTTTGTGGACTTTACTCCGCGTTCAAATGTTCTTTTGATGAATTTGTGGGGGAGAAAGTGGTCTCGCCGTCTTATCCCTCCGCCATCTTGTTCCTTCCTCCCCAGAACACTGGATTCTTATATTCCACTTGGTCGTGGAGTATCTCTTCCCAGCTGCTCCAGCAAGGCGCAGCCGCTGTACCTTACCTTGGACGAGGGGTATCTCCTCAAGGCCGTGCCTCCTGCTTTGAATGTGGATCAGCTCCTCTCGGCCCTCCGGTGCCCAAGCAGCCACCGCCTCCTGAACGTGGTACAGCTCCTCTCGGCCACCGCCCTAACCCTGGGCGCGGGGTAGCTCATCTCAGCCACGATTCTCCACGTGGTCGGTTGTGCCAGCCGGGCGCCTCCCGCGCCTGCGCCGCCGGAGCCGGGCGTCTCCCGCGCCTGCGCCTGCGCCGCCGGAGCCGGGCGTCCTGTATGTGCTTTAAAATTTGAGATCAGTAGATCCCAAACCTGGTTGACAATCAGAATTAACTAGGGAGTTTTGTTTCTTTGTTTTTTTAAAGTATAAATTCCCTAGGTATCCCAAGTTTCTAGTTCATTAGGTCTGAGGTCATACCTAGCTCCTTTTTTTAAAGCTCCCCATAAGTGTGATGATCAGTTAAGTTTGAGGACCACTCCCCTCTACAACGCTGCCTCCCTGCAGAAAAGAAAATTTTCTGAGTATACTCCTTGTTCCCAGGTACCTCAGAAGATGTTTTCCTCACAAAGAGGTTGCCAGATTTAGCAGATGAAATTATAGAATGCCCAGTTCAACTTGAATTTCAGATAAAGAGTAAATACACTTTTAGTATAAGTGTGTCCCAAATATTGCATGTATTATGTATTAAAATTATTTTTAACAGTAAAAAAATTTAATTTAGTGAATTTACTAGGGAAAATTTTTTAATTTAATAAATTTGATCAATTTGAATTCAGTCAAAATTGTTTAGAAATTATTGTTTACCTGAAGTTCAGATTGAATTGGGCAGTCTGTATTTTGTTTGGCAACCCTACTCACAACAGTAGCAGAGTTTCAAGAATAAATTTGGCATAACTTAAGGGAGAGGTGGAGAAGGAAATGGCAACCCACTCCAATGTTCTTGCCTGGAGAATCCCAGGGATGGGGGAGCCTGGTGGGCTGCCGTCTGTGGGGTTGCAGAGAGTCGGACACGATTGAAGTGACTTAGAAGAAGAAGAAGGGAGAGCAGGAAGAGACAGAGTCTGCCAGGACATCAATAAGAAATGGCTGGATGTCAGAAACCGCATGATCTGTTATCTCAGTTGGCTTAAGCTAAGATATGCCTGAGGCTGCAGTGAGAAACAGCTGTCACATAGCCACAGCTCACAACCACACAGATTTCTTTCTTGTTCATGTTGCGTGTCCATAGATGTCAGCTGCATCTCCTTTTCATTCTGTGATCAAGTCTCATGGGAACCTTCTCATGAGGATATTTGTGGTTTCACGAAAAAGGAAAAAAAGGAAGTGGTTGGCCAGGTAGTTATTCATAAAGCTACAGTGATCAAACATCCCACTTTGCCCAGGATGGGGGGTTTCCTGGAACACAGAGCTTCAGTGCCAAAACCACAATGGTTCTGCGCAAATCAAAATAGTTGGTCACCCTAGTAAAGCTTCTATTTGAAAGTGGTACATTTATTGGTATTCACATTCCACTGGCCAAAAAAGGTCACATGACCAAGTTTGTCATCAATAGGGTGAACATTTACAAAGCCTCCACTAGCCAGGGACACATAGAAGAGGAAATGACTATTCTGAATATTAATACAGTCTACCACAGAAAGCAAGTCGAAAAGCCTCACAACCTCCAGGAGGGCATATGCCCTCTCTAAGAAGAACCTCCAAGATGGCAGAGGCAAGAACTATGAAGGACAATGGCCTGATGAATCCCCTCTTCCCCTGAGAGCAGGACTAAGACCTAATCAAGAAACATTCCCTTTACCCAGGGTTCCATGTCAGCCCAGCAGGATTTCAAGATTTAGTGAAAAGGTTGGCTTGAAGCTCAACATTCAGAAAACAAAGATCATGGCATCTGGTCCCATCACTTCATGGGAAATAGATGGAAAAACAGTGGAAACAGTGTCAGACTTTATTTTTTTGGGCTCCAAAATCACTGCAGATGCTGATTGCAGCCATGAAATTAAAAGACGCTTGCTCCTTGGAAGGAAAGTTATGACCAATCGTGATAGTATATTAAAAAGCAGAGACATTACTTTGCCAACCAAGGTCCGTCTAGTCAAGGCAATGGTTTTTCCCGTGGTCATGTATGGATGTGAGAGTTGGACTGTGAAGAAAGCTGATCGCCGAAGAATCGATGCTTTTGAACTGTGGTGTTGGAGAAGACTCTTGAGAGTCCCTTATACTGCAAGGAGATCCAACCAGTCCATTCTAAAGGAGATCAATCCTGGGTGTTCATTGGAGGGACTGATGCTAAAGCTGAAACTGCAATACTTTGGCCACCTCATGCGATGAGTTGACTCACTGGAAAAGACTCTGATGTTGGGAAAGGTTGGGGGCGGGAGGAGAAGGGGATGACGGAGAATGAGATGGCTGGATGCCATCACCGACTCTGTGGACATGAGTTTGAGTGTACTCCGGGAGTTGGTGATGGACAGGGAGGCCTGGCGTGCTGTGATTCATGGGGTCGCGGAGAGTCGGACACGACTGAGCGACTGAACTGAACTGATAGACCAGTGACTATCATGTCTCCCATTCTTTCCTTTCTAAATGAAATATTTACTGGGATTGTCCAATCTCTGTTCTTCCTTTGTCCATTGGGTGTATAGCAGGCTGATAACTTGTTTTTTATGGTCTAGATCTCCTGATCAATTGGAGCTACATCTAGACCTAATGTATTGGGTTGGCCAAAAAGTTCAATTGAATTTTTATGGGAAAACCTAAATGAACTTTTTGGCCAACCACAATAGCAACACTCATGAAATCCTTGACTTAAAGTCTGGTGCCTTGTTTCGATGGGAATTTAGGTTGTTGCCTGTGAGAGGAATGAATTTATTTTGCAAAAAACCAGGGAAATAAATATTTGTGACCAAAGGGGAATACTGGGGTAGATTGTAATATTATCCAAAATGTCTGTTGCTCCTCTATGGCTACTCCCTTTGGGGTCTTTATCTACTTGAGGGTTGTATTTGCAACCCCATTGACCTTAGGCTTGGGCATGTGACTTTCTTTGGCCAATAAAATATGAGTAGAACAGCCAGATGTCACTTCTGAGCAAGAGTTTGAAGAGCCTGCTCATGGTGCACCATTTTCTTTTTTCCTTCTGCCACTAGGCTAGTGATGTTCCAGAAAGGAACTGCTCTTTCAGCCTGGATCCCACAGCAAAGTTGCAGCCAACTCTCAACATATATGTGGTATGTCTGTAGTATTAAGTCAATGAGATCTAGGTGATGTTTGTTACCACAGCATAACCAGGCCAATCCTGCCTGACACAAGAGTGAATGAACAAGATTATATAAGTATCACTCCATTTTTATAAAGTTTGCAAACAGGCAAAACTAAACAGTATAATACTTAGGAATAAACCTGGAGTGGCAAAATTATAAAGAAAACAAGAGCATAATTAACACCAAATTCATGAGAGTGGTGACCTTGGGTTGATGTAAGGGAGATGGACATGATTAGAGAGTTCTAGACTCTTCATATGTTATATTTACTCTTCTGTGTGTAGATTAGGCAATTTAAAGAAAAAGAAAGGGAAAAGCTTGGCAGATTATGTTTTGCAAAGATGGACACGATAATTCCTGTTTAAATAAATATTCTTCTAGAACTCACTACTCTCCCTGTCTTGAACCTGGGCAACTGTGTGACTGCCTCAGTCAATAAATATGGCAGAAATAGGCCATGTAACTTCTTTTATTTATTTATTACCATACCCTGTGGGGCATGTGGGATCTTAGTTCCTCAACCAGGGACCGAACCTCTGCCCCATGCTGTGGAAGCGTGGAGTCCTAATCACTGGACAACCAGGGAAGTCCTGAGGCTCTGTAACTTCTAAGGCTGGACTGTGAAAACTGCACGCACTGTGCTTTGCCTTCTTGGACACTTTCTCTTGCATCCCAGCTACAAGCTAGTTTGAAGCCCACACTAGTCCACATGGAGAGACCACGTGTAGGTGTTTGGGCTGACAGCCCAGTTGAGGTTCCAGACAACAGCCAGCATTGAACAACCAGACATGAGTAAAGATGCCTCAAGATGACCCCAGCCCCCAACTACTGGGACATCCACAGCCTTTGAGTCTTCCCAGGTAAGACTCCAGACATTAGAGAGCATAGATAAGCCACCCCTGTTAGATCCTGTCTCATTTTCTGACCCAGAGTTCATAAAACATAATAATGCTTATTTGGGGGGCATTGAGTTTGTTATGTAACAGCAGATAACTTAGAACAGTTTAAAAAAATACACATTTTAAAAACTGTTTCAGTGATCTACTATTTAAAAATCTCTCCACAGGCCCTTTTAAGTGAGTTTGCACATGTTAGATGGTAGGTGGTCCACAGAATGACCTGGAGGGTTCCTAACAGGAAAGGTCCTGCAGGGGAAGAAGTCTAGGCTCACAGTCTTTACAAAAGAAATTCTCCCTTATTCCTTGGTAAAGGAAGTAGAAGTTTATTCAGTATTTATGGCAAGAGTTCCACTGAACCCTGGTTCTTTCTCCCAATCATTCATTCACAAATTAATTCATTCATTCATCAAACAGTTGCTGGTCAGTTCCTAATGGCTCAGTTGGTAAAGAACTTGCCTGCAATGCAGGAGACCCGGGTCCAATCTCTGGGTTGGGAAGACCCTCTGGAGAAGGGAATGGCAACCCACTCTAGTATTCTTGCCTGGAGAATTCCATGGACAGAGGAGCCTGGCAGGCTACTATCTATGAGGTCGTAAAGAGTCAGACACAACTGAGCAACTGACACTTCTTAGTAAGCTCCAGGCTGTGAATGTAGAGCTCAGTAAGTCAGGGTCCCTGGTCCGGAAAGGAAGGCCAGGAATCCAGATGCCTCTAGCACTCTTTTTCTCTCTTTAATCCTGTAGGCTTATATTTAGGTTCTAGTTTTTGGGCATGGAGGATACATACTCATAATAAAATTATAGAGAAAAGCATGGGAGTGATTAATGTAAATTCAGGGTAGGAGTATCTCTAGGAGGATAAGAGACTGATAAGCCCCCTTGGGCAGGTCCTCCAGGGGGTTTCTAAGGTTCTGATAATGCTCTATTTCTTAAGCACCAAGTGAGTTCATTTTATTAATGTCTTTTAAGCTTTATATATATCTCATATCCTCTCATGTGTGATATATTTATCAGTAAAAATTTGTAAACAGCATTCATCACTAAGAGGTTTATGAAGTACATATTTGGAAATAAAATCAAGTTTTGTTGTCAGCAGTACCTTATTGAAATGAAATCATATCCATAATATATTAAATGAGCACGCTAACTTAGGACTTCCTTGGCAGTCCAGTGGATAACATTCTGAACTTCAGGGCAGGGGGTATGGGTTTGATCCCTGGTCAGGAAATCAAGATCCCACATGCCGCCCAGAAGCTTAAACTATATATGCCAAGTGTCTACAAGATTTGGCATATAATGGAACATTATTCAACCTTAAAAAGAAGGAAACTCCGACACGCACTATAGCGGATAAACCTTGAAGATACTCTACTCAGTGAAATAAACCAGTCACAGAAGGACAAATACTGCAAGACTCCATTCTCATGAGATATTTAGAGAAGTCAAATTCATAGACAGAAAGAAGAATGGTGGTTCCAGAGGCTGGGGGTTGGTGGTGGAGGGGGTTGGGGAGTTAACGTTTAATGTGTCCAGAATTTTAGTTGGAGAAGATGAAAAAGTTCTAGAGGTAAATGGTGGTAATAATTGCACAACAATGTGACTGTGCTTAATGCTACAGAACTATATGGTTAAAAATGGTTAAAATGGTAAATTTTATGTTTATTTTATTATGAAAAGAAATGGCTATATATTAATATATAATACAATAACCTCTGTGTGTGTTTTTGTAAGACAGAGAAAGAGAGAGGGAAAGAGAGGGAAAATGTATCGGGGAAAATCTGACAGGAATTATATCAATATGTCTACAATGGTTATCTTTTGGTGTTTGGGTTACAGATGATCTTTATTTTCTTGCTTATACTTTATGCTTTTCTATATACTATAGTTTTTTCACTCTGAGTAAATTTTGTATGTGTAGTCAGAACACAATAAACCTGATTTAAAAGAAAGGAATTCTATGTTCTATCAAGAAGTGACAATTGTTGCCAAAACAATCTTGAGGAAAAGGGACAAAGCAGAAGGCATAACCCTCCCAGATTTCAGACAATACTACAAAGCTATAGTAATCAAAAGAGCATGATATTGGCACAAAAACGGATGTATGGACCGTTGGAACAGAATAAAGAGCCCAGAAATAAAGAAAATATGGTCAATTAATCTTCAACAAAGGAGGTAAGAATATACAATAGAGAAAAGACAATCTCTTCAGCAAGTGGTGGTAGGAAAGTTGGACAGCTGCATATAAACCAATGAATTTAGAACACATCCTCACACTATGTACAAAGATAAACTCAAAATGATTTAAATATAAGACATGACACCATGAAACTCTTAGAGATGAATATAGGTAAAACATTCTCTGACATAAATCACACCAATATTTCTTGGTCAGTCTCCCAAGGCAATAGAAATAAAAGCAAAAATGGACAAAAGGGACCTAATCAAACTTACAAGCCATTGTACAGCAAAGGAAACCAAAAATGAAACAAAAAGAACCTATAGGCTGGGAGAAAGTATTTGCAAATGATATGAATTTTCATTTGCATCATTTGTATCATTGCGTTTGCATCATTAAGCTCTTACAATAAGAGCTCAATTTTCAAAAATACACAAAGAGCTCACACGACTCAATAACAACAAAAGACCCCCACACACAACCCAACTGAAAAATGGGCAGAATATCGAAATAGAAGTTTCTTCAAAGAAGATATCCAGATGACCAACAGGCATGAAAAGATGCGCAATACTGCTTTTTACTTTAGAAATGAAAATCAAAACTACAATGAGGTACCACCTCACACCAATCAGAATGGCTATAATTAAATACTGGAAAGGGTGTGGAGAAAAGGGAATCCTCCTACACAGTTGGTGGGAGTGTAAATTGGCACAGCCACTATAGAAAACATTATAGAGGTTCTTAAAAAAACTAAAAATAGTGTTGTTATATGATCCAGCACTCCCACTCCTGGGCATATATCTGGGCAAAACCATAATTCAAAAAGATAACGCATTCTTATGTTCATAGCAGCACTAATCATAATAGCCAAGACATGGAAACAACCTAAACGTCCATGGACAGATGAGTGGGTAAAGAAGATGTGGTACATGTATACAATGGAGTACTCCTCAGCCATAAAAAGAATGAAATAACGCCCATGGAGAGACTGAGAGAAGCAAGTCAGAAAGACAAAGGCACTTACCACTTCTAAGTTCTCAAATGAACTTGTCTGCAAAATAGAAACAGACTCACAGATACAGAGGCTAGACTGGTTGCCGAGGGGGAGTGGGAGTGGGGAGGGATGGAGTGGGAGTTTGGAATTAGCAGACACAAGCTAGTGTACGTAGGATGGACACACAACAAGGTCCTCCTGTATAGCACAGGGAGCTGTAAACAGTACCTTGTGATACACCATAATGGAAAAGAATGAAAATGAGTGTATACATGCATATAATTGAATCACTTTGCTGTACAGCAGAAATTAATACAACACCATAAATCAACTAGCTTCAATTCAATACATTTTTAAAAAGAAGCAGCAATTGTTATTGATTAAAGAGACGGCAGAGTCAAACAAGCAAGATAAAAAAATTAAAAGGAAATTATTCTTCTCCGATAAAAGTGACTCATTCAGGCAACAGTAGAAATCAATAAGGTGAGATGAGCCAGCTTTAGATTTCTTTCTGACATATTCATGCCTATTTCACAGTAGAGCATCTGAAACTACGCTTATCCTCTCTTTGCCAGCTTTAGAACCAACTCCCCTTATCCATTCCTAAATTTCTTTTCTTTAAGGTCAAGTCCTGAACTTCCTCCAGCCAAACCCCTAGTGCACATCATCCCCAAGGGACTGACCTTAGTATTTCGGAATGAATAAGAACTCTGGGACCCTGAACCCCCTTCTTCATCATACACTGTGCTTTTCCTCGGATCTTAGCCTGGCCACAGGATTCTGGTTGTCATTCCTTTCAGTCATGGGGTCCAGAGGTTTCTCTCTCTCTAAGAGAGAGGCTGTGTCCTCCAGAATTCATGTCTTAAAAGTGTCCTCAAGGGGCTTCCTTGGTGGCTCAGTGGTAAAGGATCTGCCTGCCAATGCAGGAGACACGAGGTCAATCCCTGATCTGGGAAGATTCCATGTGCCAAGGAACTACTAAACCCATGCCCCATAACTACTGAGCTTGCGCCCTAGAGCCTGTGCTCTGCAACAAGAGAAGCCACCACAATGAGAAGCCCATGCACCACAACTAAAGAAAGCCCATGCAGCAACAAAGACCCAGAACAACAAATAAATAAATAAAATTATTTTTTTAAAAGCATCCTCAAATTGTGGCACTTTCTGTGAGCCTCAGCCTTCCTAGTTCTGCCCATTCCAGCTCCTCTTGGCTGGGTCTACTCTTCCTTCACCTCAAGCTCAGTCGTGTCCCCCTCACCCCATGTAGCTTTGGCCTTAGGACCTGGTGGAGCTTAGAACTGTCTTGCAGAGACAGCCTTTTCATAAACTAATGGGATGGACAGGCTTCCAGAAAAGCCATTTGACCCTTTGAAAGAAGATTCTGAAAATATTTTGTAGCCTTTGAAACTCTGACTTTACAATTCCATTTCTGAGACTCTATCTTAAGGAAATACTCCAAAATGAAAGGACACAAATTAATGTAGAAATAGGAATCACGTAATTTAAGTCGGCAAAATAGCAGACGCAGCCTAGATGTCTAAAAGCAGAAGATGAAGTAAATTATAGCCAGTGTATACTGTGGACAGTTATGCAGCCATGAATAAATTTGTGGAGTATCATTAATGCTATGGGGAAAATACTCAATCAAAATGATGTAGTTGGTATGATTTCAAGTGAAATAAAAAAGTCATAGAACCAAAATAGAAAAGAAATATGCCAAAATATTAATAGTTTGCCTCTGGGTGGTAAGATTCTAGGTACATTTTTTCCCCCTGTTTGTCTTTATACTTAGACTTTTCAAGTGTTGCATGGGAGTACAAATCACTTTTATAATCTGTAGGAAAAAACTCCAAAAGACTTTCCACACACAGGAGAAGAAATACTAAATTACGCTCGGACTTGGTGTCCTAGTCTGAACGGCTAGGTTCCCGAGTATTGAGCTGGCCAAAAAGTTTGTTCGGGCTTTTCTGTAACATCGTATAAAAAATCCAAACTAACTTTTGGGCCAACCCACTATACGAGGGTGGTCCACCGAGAACCTGACTTGGGCTTTGTCTTTCTGCTGGTGTCCTGTGAGAGTCTCCTGTTTATGCTGGGTGGGCGCAGATAAGCTGATCTGTGCTCTGCCTGATGGAGATGGAATATGGAGGACAGGGCAGAACACATCCTTTGTTCTGGGGAGCTGGTGTTGGCAGACAGGCCTGGGCTGGTTCTCAGGAACTCAGGGAAGCAGGCACAAGGGTTGCTATTCACGGAGAGGCAGCTGTCTGAGCCCGGGTCCCTCTGTGAATGGGAAAGGCCTGAAAGAACCGGGAATCAGGAGCCAAGGCCCTGGGTGCTTGCAAGGGGGCCCCCAGGCTTGTAGAGGAAGGCGTGTTCCTGACGGCCCAGCTGGCATGGGCAGGGATGGTGGAGTGAGATTTTTCCTGCAGTGCCAGTGACTAGGAGGAAGACAGCAACTCTGCAGCAGGAGACTCAAGCTCCCCATTTCTCAGTGAGACTGGTGGCCGATTCCCTCCTGTGATGGCAGCCTGTCCCCCTACCTGATTTCTGGGGAGTCATTCACTCCCCTTCCCCTAGTGCTCACTGTCCCGTCTCTGCACTGGCGTCTGTGACTCCTGTCCAGCTTGCATCTCACAGGCTGGCCAGTCATACTTCTCAACCCATCATTTAATTAAAGTCAAATTCTTCAACTTTAGGGTTCAAGGTTTCCCCCCCCCCATAATTCTTTTTTTAAACTGTGTTTTCCCCTTTAACTCTATCTTTTTAAAAAAATGTGTCAACTCAGTTATTTTATTTTTAAAAGGTTTTTATTTTATTTGATATTTATTTGGCCTCACCAGGTTTTAGTTACAGGATATCTTTAGTTGTAGCTTGCAAACTCTTAGTTGTGGCACGTGGGATCTAGTTCACTGACCAGGGATCAAACCCAGGTCCAGTGCATTGGGAGTACAGAGTCTTAGCCAGTGGACCACCAGGGAAGTTGCCACTTTAATAGCTCTATAAACCATTGCCTGCCCAGCATAGTGACAACAGATCCAAGGTTTCCTCTTCAAGTGGTAAGTACGATCATCTGATCAAGCTTATGAATTTTGGTTAGATTTGTGGGTCAGGGAATTGGAATAGGAAGTCATCTGGAGACAGGTGTACCTCCAGGGGAAAATAATAGCCAGTTTAGGGCTTCTCCAGTTTTGGGGGCGGCATGTGGTCAGGGCTGTGCCAGCTTGCTCTAGAAATGGTACACATTTTACTGAGGCTGGTGGTGGATGCCCAGTCTGAGTACAGAGCAGTACCCCTCTTCCTGAACGCCCTGGCACATGGGCATTGCAGGCTTTCGCCTGGAGTCTCAAATGAGACTGCGGAGGTGTGGGTGGGTACAGGGGCAAAAGGAGCCCTGCTGAACATGGAAGGGAAGCCTGAGGGAGGTGCTGGAGAGGAAAGAAAATTTCCATTTGGCTTTTCCAGCTTCTTGCCACGTCCCTAGAGCACAGCCACTTCGCGGCTCTCCTAGTGCCTGATCCCTAGTCTTCCTTCATGAATTTTTCATTTCAGGCAAAGAGCCCTTATCTCTCACCGGGACTGCTATGGGAGCCTGCTTTCCCAGCAACTGGAGACAGAGCAGATGAAGAGCTGCATTAAGGCGGAATTATCTGTCTTTGAAGCAAGGAAGGGCACTTTGTGCTCCTGGAGGGACAGCTCCTATTCCATATTACTGTAGGTTTCCATCCTTCACAATAAGGCTGGGCTATTGGTTTTATTGAGATACTATCGAGGGCAGAGAGAAGCCAACCAGGCTTCTCTGTCCATGGGATTTCCCAGGCAAGGATACTGGAGTGGGTTGCCATTTCCTTCTCCAGGGGATCTTTCCAACCCAGGGATCAAACCTCTGTCTCCTACACTGGCAGGCGGATTCTTTACCACTAAGCCACCCGGGAAACCCATGGGTTGAACTGAGTTGCCTCCAAAGATATGTTGAAATCCTAACCCCCAGTACTTCAGACTGTAACTTTATTTGGAAATAGAGTTGTTGCAGTTGTAATTAGTTAACATGACACACAGACCCATGAGGGGAGAAGGCCATGAAAAGTGGAGTAGAGCCTGGAGTGAGACAGTATAGGACGAGGATTCCTCAAACCCCCAGAAACTAGGGGAAGTCCAGGAAGGATTCTCCTGTACAGGTTTTGGATGGAGTGTGGCCCCGCTGATAACCTTGATTTTGGACTTCAAGCCTCCAGAACTGAGACAATACATTTCTATTATTTGAAGCCACCCAGTATGTGGTGCTTTGTTAGCAGCCCTGAAACTGATACACACTCTCAGACTAGACTCTGGGTACCAGACCCCAGAATTCCTGCCCAACCGGTACCAAGACCTCCATTCATCCTCTTGCCAAGGATGTATAATATTAGCGCCAATGTATAATATTAGCACCTGAAAATGGAAGTGGGAAAGAAAATAGGGAGTTGTAGTTCTAGGGTCACTGGTGCACAGGGCCTGTGAGCTGAAGGGAACCTAGCTAGACCTGGCAAGCTAGAGTTCTAACACAGTGCCCTCTGAGACAATTTTTCTTTTGTTGTTCTTCATCTTTTACGGCTGTCTTGGAAAGTCCCAGTTGGTTTCGCAGCTTACAGCATAGCAGGGAGAAATGACAATTGTTGAAGAGGAAGCAGTGCCACCCTGAGGCAAGGGTGGGAACTGCAACAGGAATCATTCCGTGATCCCAAGGGGACCTGCCTCTGAGAGCGTCATGCACCAGATCCGCCCCGCCCTCCCCGATTCCACAGCCACAGTTCCTTTAGAGGCTTTATTTTTTATTTTCTTACCAAAAATATCAGTTTCCTCATGGAAGCTCCCCAGAGAATTCTTAGCTGTTTACTAATGGTGAGAAGTCAGTCCTCCAAGCTCCCAAGGAATGCAGTCCCTAACTCCCCATGGCCCCTTTGTAACCCCGGCTTCTCCTCACCCCCCAGAAACCCCCACCACGCCGCCGAGTGCTCGGGTCACTTAGAGATGAACCCTTGAGTGGCCGAGAAGCGTTATCCTGGGGCAGCCTCTCAAGCAGAGCTCACATGCTTCACAATAAGGCTGGGTGCCTTCCTGTGTGCTGCTCAGTCACTCAGTCATGTCCGACTCTGCAACGCCATGGACTGTAGCCCGCCAGGCTCCTCTGTCCATGCGATTTCCCAGGCAAGAATATTGGAGTGGGTTGCCATTTCTTCCTCTAGGGGATTTTCCTGACCCAGGGATGGAACCTGTATCTCTGTGCCTCCTGCGATGGTAGGCAAATTCTTTACCACTGAGTCACCTGGGAAGCCCCCATATGCTTTCAGAGGGAGTTAAATATCTTTTCCCCCTTTTCATTGAACATTATTTTGAATTGTACCAGTTAAACTGGATTGACAGTGTGAAAAAGACAAATGCCTGCTTGCTCTCTCTCCTAGCATTGCCCGCACATCAACCCTGATGGGTAGAGATTGTTATCCTCATTTTACAGACAGGGAACTTGAGGCCCAGGGAGATGAATGACTTGCTCAAGGTCATGCAGGAATAAGGAACCTTGCTGGATCTCTCATCTCTTTTCTTTCCCCCATTCTATCTTCTGCAAGCATCTCCAAAGGGATTGAACATTGAAATCCTTGCCACAGTCTCTGCTTTAGGGCATGGCGTTCTTTTTACTGTTACTTCTTAAACCGTTTTCTACTACATTATTCAAGTTGCAAAATCAATATATGTCTATTGTAACTAAGTAAATATCTCTACCACCACCTCCTAAGGTGAACAATATTAACAGTTTGGTGAGGCTGTTTCCCTATTAATTTCCCTAAGGAAATACAAATGCAAATTTCTAAGAATGCAGATAGGAGTTCCCCACTTCCATTTACAATGTTTTAATCAAAAGCAAACATCACCTTGTACAACTGGCTTACAATGTATTTTTCACTTAACAATATACCATGGACAATTTTTTTACAAATAATATTGACCCTTCTTGTTCCTAATATCAGTCCAAAATTTCATAGTACAAAATGCACCATAAATTATTCAATCACTCCCCTATTGGTGGACATCCAGGTTGTTTCTTGTGATTACTGCTATTGTCAATAATCTGGCAATAAATGTCTCTGTAAATGTATTCTTAGAAACTAGTGCTTTACTTTTGTGGGATGTATTCCTAAAAGTAGGAATGTAGGATCAAAGTGTTTGCACATTAAAACTGGGAACAAACTGAATTTCCAACAATAGGAGGTTGATTAGCACACATCCCACACGAAGAAACATTCCTTACGAATAACAGCAAATTGCTATTGGTTTTGAAAAGTGTTTGAAGCTATTTAGAGAAAAGTCATGTTATGTAGTGTTACCCTATTTTGTAAAAATATGTGAATAGAATAAAAGACTTTGAGAAAGAATACTGAAATATTATCAGTGGTCATTTCTGAGTGGTGGGGTCAGAAGCGACCTTTATTTTCTTATCTTACCTTGTCTATATTTTCTAAAATTTCCCCAAGGATATGTGTAGTAATGTGTTAGGCTCCCTCAGGTTGCAGGGAGGCAGAGAAGAGACCAGCTCAGGTGTCTGACCTGGCAAAGGTGAGGTTATTTTAAGGTTCCACCAGAAAGGTGAGGATGCCAGGTGTCTAGGAGGCTGGTAGATTATTCAGGATGGCAGTGGCTCTAGCGGCCCCCTGGGAGAAGTGGGGTAAGCTTCTGTTCAGCCTTCAAGGCCAGTGGACGTGCTGGCCTTGCTCCAAGGGGTGCCCTCAAGTGCATCTTGGTCCAGGCATCTTGCCTTGGCTTCTGCTTCGCCCTGGAGTCTCAGCCTCTGTTGCTGCTCCCAATGCCTGGTTCCATGCTCCTCTCTGCTTGAAGGATCTGCTTCTGTTCTTCCATGGCTTCTGCTTAT
The DNA here is from genome assembly GCF_049115385.1 of Moschus berezovskii. Classification (NCBI taxonomy): domain Eukaryota; kingdom Metazoa; phylum Chordata; class Mammalia; order Artiodactyla; family Moschidae; genus Moschus; species Moschus berezovskii. The sequence continues at coordinate 49,460,836 of NC_142480.1, forward strand.
GGACCTCCTAGTCTCAGCTCCTCTCCCACTAGGTGTCACCCTTCTCTGAGAGCCTTGCACTCTCCATAAACCCTTTAAGAAACATGATCTGGGACTTCCTTGGTGGACTAGTGGTTAGGACTCTGCCTTCCAATGCAGGAGATGTAGGTTTGATCCCTGATCCCAGAACTAAGATCCCACGTGCTATGGGTCAGCTAAGCCCAAGCACCGTGATGAGAGACGCATGCGCACTCCAACAAGGACCCATCACAGGGCTTCCCTGGCGGCTCAGTGGTAAAGAATCCATCCGCCAATGCAGGAGACACAGGTTCAGTCACTGATCCGGAAAGATCCCATATGCCATGGAACAACTAAGCTCGGGCGCCACAACTATTGAGCCTGTGCTCTAGAGCCCGTGCTTGGCAACAAGAGAAGTCACCGCAATGAGAAGCCTGCGCAGCACAGCTGAGGCGTAGCCCCCGCTCCTGACAGCTAGAGAAAAACCCCGAGCCCAGCAACGAAGACCCGACAACCAAAACGAAATACATACGATCCTTAACAAAAAAAAAAAGACCCAGCACAGCCGAAAAAGAAAAAAAAAACCCACAAAACTATCTGACTGGGTGGCCAGGATAGGGAGCACCCGTTGGCCACAGCTCTAGCACCTGTCCAGGTCAGATCACACTGGTCAGCCTTTGTCAGAGACCCCTGGCCAGGTCAGCTGTCACATCGGTGGGGGATTAGGCTGCGTGTCACTTTTCTGCGACAGCTAGAATGGCCGTGTTCATTTTCTAAGGCTGCTGAATCAAAGTGCCACAAACTTAAATAACAGAAAGGTATTGTTTCACAGTTCTGGATGCTGGATCAGTCTGAGATCAAAGTGTCAGCAGGACTGGTTTCTTATGAGGGCTGTGAGGGAGAATCTTGTCCATGCTTGCATTTTGGTGGTTTGCTGGGCTTACAGCATCACCATGATCATAGCCTCTATCTTTACACGGTGTTCTCCCTGTGTGTGTCTGTGTCCAAATTCCTCCTTTTTATAAGGACACCAGTCATATTGGATTAGGGATTAGGAGGCGTTTACATCAAACAGAACTGCTTTAGCCACTGTGAAATTCTAAGACCTAGCTGGCCAGCTGGTTTGATTCTTAGAATTTACTTCATCTCTATGTCCTGCAAACAGACTATTCCTTTAGTATGAAATCATAAATGTATGTCAGTGGATAGCTTTGTTATTAAATACAACTAGCCTGGTGGTACAGTGGCATGAGAGTCCATCTGGCCAATGCAGGGGACACAGGTTTCATCCCAAATCCCAGACGATTCCACATGCCAGGGAGCAACTAAGCCCATGAGCCGCAACGGCTGAGCCAGCCAGCTTCAACTTCTGAAGCCTGTGCTCCACAACAGGAGAGGCCACAGCAATGAGAAGCCTGCGCACGTCAGTGAGAGTAGCCCCACACGCCGCAACTAGAGAAAAGCCCAAGCGGCAGTGAAGACTGAAGACCCAGTGCAGCCAAAATAAATAAATTTAAAATTATAAAAACTAGCCTTATGATTTCTGAGGTTTTAAAAACATTTTCTTTCTTTCTTTTTTTTTTCAATCTTGGCTGTACCAGGTCTCGGTCACAGCATGTGGGGTCTAGTTCCCAGACCGGGGGTCAAACCCAGGCCCCCTGCCCTGGAAGCATAGAGCCTCAGCTGCAAGACCACCGGGGAAATCCCACGATTTCTCAGGATCAATCTCCTCCTAAACTATACCAAACCCGTGACAAAAAAGTCCTTGGCCTATGGCAGGCTCAGGGGCCCCAGAAGGGAGTTAGGCCACGGCACTCCCGTCTCTCTGAACACTAAACTAGGGACCAGCTCTGAGTAATCTAGTTGAACAACATTGTGGGGGAAATCTGCTTCCATCCTCCGGCCCAGGAACCTAGCCTCCATTTATGGTCTTGTTCCCATGGGAAAATGCATTCCAAATTCCAAACAACTGATCTGCACAGGAACTTTCACTCTGGAGGTTAGGGACTGCCAGAATGTGTTTTCTCATAGCTTAGTTCTCTGGTGGCTTCGCACGAGTCCTGTCCCCCAGCCCCTTCCTCGCCTCCCGTCTCCCCTGTACACACGCGACCCTCACACAGCACCTTTCCTGCGAAGTCTCAGACATTTCCCCTCTCTCCCTCCCTTGAACCCCAGAACCTATGGACCTGGGCTGCAGTGCCTCCCTTGCTTTGCCTGGGCTCTAGGGAACTGTATGCAAGGTTCCTGACCTCTAACAGGATCTTAAGACCCTTGAGGGTAAAATTGTATGTTTCTCATCTTTGTATAGGCTTCCCTGGTGGCTCAGAGGTTAAAGTGTCTGCCTGCAATGCGGGAGACCTGGGTTCGATCCCTGGGTCAGGAAGATCCCCTGGAGAAGGAATTGGCAACTCACTCCAGTATTCTTGCCTGGAGAATCCCATGGACAAAGGAACCTGGTGGGCTACAGTCCATGGGGCCACAAAAAGTTGGACACGACTGAGCGACTTCACATCTTTGTATCCTTCCAGGATGACTTCTCTGGTGGCTCAGTGGTAAAGAATCCACCCGCCAATGCAGGAGATGTGGGTTCAATCCTTGGGTTAGAAAGATCCCCTAGAGAAGGAAAGGGCAACCCACTCCAATATTCTTGCCTGGGAAACCCCATGGACAGAGGAGCCCAGCTACAGTCCCTGGGGTCACTTAGCAGCTAAACAATAACAACAATCCTTCCAGGAAGAGTGTGAGGGAGACAGCATTCACAAAGCAGCTACCATATGACAGACTCTGACACAATGTTGCTTGCAGGCTTTCTTTTACTTATTTCCCTGCCACCAGCCCAAGACTGGACACATTCTAGAAACTCAGTGTGTAATTCTTAAGTGGATTGAATCCCTTTCTATGAAAACCTTCCTGCAGGTTTCTTTCCCTGTCTTTTCCTGGCCCCTGGAGCCTGTTGTCCCAAGCTCCCAGACTCATCGGTATTATTCAAGCTGGCCCTGCCTCCCTCAGGGCTGAGGGAATTGGCCAGGTGGCAGGATTTGCTCCCAAGGGAACCGTCATCTGGCATCTGTGGGAAAGCCAGCCCCTTCCTGTCCCCAGCCCCCCAGCAGATGGGACCCACTGAATGTGCTGGCTCCCCTGCTGCAGTGAGAACAGGAACACATTGGCTCCCTGGGACTCACAACATGAGAACAGGTGCGCTGAAGAGAAATCTCAGTCTGAAAACCCAGGCGCACACAAGATTTAACTTTGTTTTTCATGAATCAAGCACTCTGCTAAACTGCTGTTGTTGTTCAGTGACTAAGTCGTGTCTGACCCTGTGTACTGCAGCAAGTCAGGCTTCCCTGTTCTTCACTATCTCCCCGAGTTTGCTGAAACTCACGTCCATCGAGTCGGTGATGCCATCCAACCATCTCATCCTCTGTCCCCTTCTCTTCCTGCCTTCAATCTTCCCAAGCATCAGGGTTTTTTCCAATGAGTTGGCTCTTTGCATCACGTGGCCAAACCTGCTAAACTGGGGGAAGCTTAACTCCAACTCTCCTTAGAGATGAGTTCCTTGCTCCCCCATCCCACTCCAGGGTTGATTTCAGTCCCCACATCTTAGGCTGTGCTGAGCTGTCTCTCACTGGACATATGCCCATGTGGTTACTGCTGAGACATCCACAACCCTGCCCCATGGTCTTTCAAATTGCAAATTCCATCTCAGCTAGCCCTCTACCAAGACACACTCTCCAGCCAACCCACCAGGGGTGACATGTGAGGTTTCCGGGGTCTGCCAGAGAGTCAGGTCCGGTCTGCCCTGCTCCTAGGACCCCTGACCTCCCCGTCCTCCCAGGCCCATCTGCCTTCCCCTTCCTCCCAGACATTTTTTTCTCCTCCAGGAAATCTTCTCTATCTTGGGGACTTAAATCAGACCCATGGAAACACTCCAGGAAGGGAGTTTGTATTTAGTGGCTGACTTCTGTTTTCTGCTGCAGCCCTGCCCAGAGATAAGGAGACAACACTCTTTGGAGGAATGGAAAAACTAACAATACAAGGAGGAAGAAAAAACTCCTATGTGAATACATCACAACACTTATCCCAATCTTTCGATTGCCCCTAACCCCAGCTCTTCTGTCAGGAGTAAACGTACCTTGATTTAGGGCACCAGGAAGAGCTCAGGTAGGGTGGACTGCCACCTTCAGAGGGACTCCAAGTCCTACTGCTGTTTGTCCACAGCCATGCTGCTCGCTTTCCTTGCCACCCTGATGGTGGGGAGAAGAACCCAGGGCTTCATCCCAGTGGTCAGCACACTGGGATCAGATTGTGGGAGCCCCAGATAAGAGCGAAGAAACCCTTCAGCCTAAGCAAAAAAAAGAAGGGATTAATTTCTAGGAGGGGAGTAAGCAGGAAGTCTTTGTGGAAGAGGTGGCATTCAGCGTGACTTAGATGTGACTGGAAGCAGGGGAGACAGGAGTGGCCTGCCTGGGGACCTGGTGAGGGTGGGGGAAATGGACAGTGCATTGTATCTTGCGTATTTGCTCCAAAAGCAACAGCTTTTCAATTTTTGAGCTAAAACACTGACCCAGTGAAAAGACGGTTGAGGGGATAGAGTCAGAGCAAAACCACAGGGTTATGGAGAAGGTGGTGGAAATCCTGGGTCCTGTTGCCGAGCGGTTTGAGCAGACTCAAGAGCCAGACCACCAGGGCTCCAGCCCTGGCTGTGCTACTCACCAGCTACACATCCTTCAGTAAATTACAAACCCCCTCTGGCCCATGGATTCCTCAGCTGCGATGTGTAGGTGATAAAAATCCTCATCAAGTGGCTGTGCAGATGAACTAGACATGTAAGAAGTTAATATGTGTGAATTTACCTGTATATGTATTAATGAATTCATACAGGTAAGAAAGCGTTTAGACTAGTACTCAGCATATAGCAATGGCTCATTGAACATCAGCCATGTTCCCGTTTGTGATGATGGAGATGATGAAGATGATGCCATGATGGTGGCTCCCCTACGAACTAAACACCGTAGGGGACCTTAGGCCTCAATCCCCTTCCAGCCCCACCACCTCACTGTTAGTCTCCAGCTGAACCTAGGGGAAGACACCTGTGCCCTTTGAGATTCAAAGTTTCTAATTCTGTGACCATCTGACTGCTGTCCCATCTAGGCTTCTCTGCTACTCAGGGGTGGGGCCTAGGAGAGGTGGGCCCTGCTGATGGAGAAGAGTTTCTCCCCGGTCAGCAGAGCAGGTTGAGGGAAGTTATTCCCCCAGCTCCACATCTCACTTGGTTCAGCTCTCTCCTTAGCCATTTCCTAAGACATCTACGTGTAAGCCCTGACAGAGGCACAGGATTACCCAGGTCTTGCAGCCAATGAATGGCTGATGTTGAATTCAAACTCAGTCCATCTGGCTTTTAACCAATGCACTAAAGCCACTGCAATAGATCAGATATCAAAGAAGTTTCTAGGAGTCTTGATGCCTTTAGTGGCTCTATGCAGGCAAATGCTGATGGGCCAAGATAGAATGATCACAAGGATGTGTATTAGTTGCTTAGTCGTGTCCAACCCTTTGAGACTCCATGGACTGTAGCCCTTCAGGTTCCTCTGGCCATGGGATTTCCCAAACAAGAATACTGGGGTAGGTAGCCATTCCCTTCTCCAGGGGATATTCCTGACCCAGGGATGGAACCCAGGCCTCCTACTTTGCAGGTAGATTCTTTACCATCTGAGCCAGCAGGGAAGTCCCATCATAAAGTATGTAATAAAAAAATATAAGAAAGTAAAATTTAAGCCAAAATTCAGAAGAAAAGCAATCTGTTTTCCCTCGCAAAACACCCCAAAACTTTGTTAGCTTAAAACCACAAAACTCATATTTGCTCAAGATTCTGCAACATGGGCAGGTGTTGGCAGGGACAGCTCATCTCTGGTCTGCATGCCATCATCTGGGGCCACTTGACTGAGGCTGGAGGAGGCTGGACTCACTTGGTTGGAAGTTGATGTCGGCTGTTGGATGGGCTCCAGCTGGGGCTGTCAGCCCAGGGGATCACCTCTTCATGGCCTCCCCACACAGCTAAGTGGGGCTTTCCACAGCATGCCAGCTGGGTTCTGAGTGGGGGAACCTCCAAAAGGACGGGCCAGGTGTTTAGGCACTTTTTCCAGCCTCTGCTAGCATCTTTTTGCTAATGCTCCATCAGCCAAAATTTTGTTACATGTCCAACCCTGAGTCAGGGTAGGACGTGCTATGGTGGTGGTTTAGTTGCTAAGTTGTGTCTGACTCTTTGCGACCCCAGGGACTTTAGCCCACCAGGGTCATCTGTCCACTGGATTTCCCAGGCAAGCGTACTGGAGTGGGTTGCCATTTCCTTCTCCACAGGATCTTCTTGACCCAGAGACTGAACTGAGAGACTGAACAAATTCTTTACCAACTGAGCCACCAGGGAAGCTCCAGGGGGCGCTGCTGCTGCTGCTAAGTCGCTTCAGTCGTGTCCGACTCTGTGCGACCCCATAGACGGCAGGCCACCAGGCTCCGCCATCCCTGGGATTCTCCAGGCAAGAACAGTGGAGTGGGTTGCCATTTCCTTCTCCAGTTCATGAAAGTGAAGTCGCTCAGTCGTGTCCGACTCTGCGACCCCATGGACTGCAGCCTACCAGGCTCCTCTGTCCATGGGATTTTCCAGGCAAGAGTACTGGAGTGGGGTGCCATCGCCTTCTCCGCCAGGGGGTGCTATACACAGGCAAATACTAGAAACGATGGCTTGTTGGGAGCAGCCAAAGTCGCAGTCAGCCTCCACTTTTTTCCCCAAATCTTCCCCCTTTGTGCCCGTGACATCTTCTCTTCCAGGCTGAAACGCTGCTCTAGCCGGTAGCCTCTCTCAGCTCAGCCTTTGCTCTCCCCTCATTTAATCACCCCTTTTCAGCCAACACACCACTTGTATCATAGCTGCTATTTCCAAACAGCTTCCTTCAGCCCTGCTTTTCCCTCAGGATACTGCCCTGTCTCCTTCCTCCACTTTCAAAATCCTTCAAAGAGCTGGCGACACCAGAAGTAGAAAGGGTCACCTAAAGCCCATTCGCCAAATTTATTGAATTTTTTAACTTGCCCATTTAAGAGAATAATGTCTTTATTGTTTTCAATGACTATACCAATATGCATTTCTTCTGAATATATAAATATTGGGTTGGCCAAAATGTTCATTTAGGCTTTTCCATAAGATCTTACAGAAAAATCTGAACGAACTTTTTGGCCAACCCCAATAAATCTATTCAAAATATACTCCTCTGGACTATAAGTTTAAAAAAAAAGAATATATTCATAAGAAACCTAAACCACTTTGTGATAGCTTTCAACAAAGCGACGTTCCGTCAAAAATATTCTTCTTTAAGAAGAGGAAGATGGATTTGGGGAGACAGTCACCAGTCTCTGCCACTTTCCTTAATTTTCTGAATTGGCCTTTTCCAGTAACTTCCTCACCAGGCCCTCTGCTCCTTCTCTTCCTAATCATCTCTTCATGCTGCAGCCAGAGGGATCTTTCTAAAGTTTAGACCTGAACACCTCACTCTCCCACTTAAAAATCTCTACCACATCTCACTGTTCACAGGATAAATTCAAACACTTAGAATAACAGTTTTTGGGGACTTCCCTGGTGGTCCAGTGGCTAAGCCTCCATGCTCCCAATGCAGGGGCCCTGGGTTCAATCCCTGGTCAGGGAACTAGATCCCACATGACACAACTAAAGATCCTGCATGCTGCAACTAAGACCCAGCACAGCCAAAAATTAAAAAAAAAAAAAAAAAAGGATTTATAGACTCACAGTCCCCTACCTTGCTTTTCCAACCTCATTCCCTATTATTCTCTCTTCTCTTTCACCAACTCCAGAGTCAGCCTCACCTTTCTAAGGTCATGGAATGTTCTTTATTTATTTATTTATTTTTAAAGATTTATTTATTTGTGGCTGAGCTGGGTCTTTGTTGCTGTGCAGGCTTTCTCTAGTTGCAGCAAGCAGGGGCTCCTTTCTAGATGTGGTGTGCAGGCCTCTCATTGGGGTGGCTTCTCTTGTGGAGCAGGGGCAGACAGATTCTTAACTATTGCACCACCAGGGAAGCCCTCAAGGCATGTTCTCTAGCATTTGCCTTCTGATATTTTGAGCACACCCCTCCCTTTGTTTGTAATCTCCTTTCCTGCTTGCTTTAGTTCAGTTCAGTTTAGTTCAATCGCTCAGTCGTGTCCGACTCTTTGCAACCCCATGAGTCACAGCACGCCAGGCTTCCCTATCAATCACCAACTCCTAGAGTTCACTTAAACTCATGTCCATCGAGTTGGTGATGCCATCCAGCCATCTCATTCTCTGTTGTCCCCATCTCCCGCCCTCAATCCTTCCCAGCATCAGAGTCTTTTCCAGTGAGTCAACTCGTCACATGAGGTGGCCAAAGTATTGGAGTTTCAGCTTAAGCATCAGTCCTTCCAATGAATACCCAGGATCGATCTCCCTTAGAATGGGCTGGTTGGATCTCCTTGCAGTCCAAGGGACTCTCAAGAGTCTTCTCCAGCACCACAGTTCAAAAGCATCAATTCTTCGGCAATCAGCTTTCTTCACAGCCCAACTCTCACATCCATACATGACCACGGGAAAAACCATAGCCTTGACTAGACGGACCTTGGTTGGCAAAGTAATGTCTCTGCTTTTTAATATACTATCTAGGTTGGTCATAACTTTCCTTCCAAGGAGTAAGCGTCTTTTAATTTCATGGCTGCAATCAGCACCCGCAGTGATTTTGGAGCCCAAAAAAATAAAGTCTGACACTGTTTCCACTGTTTCCCCATCTATTTCCCATGAAGTGATGGGACCAGATGCCATGATCTTTGTTTTCTGAATGTTGAGCTTCAAGCCAACCTTTTCACTCTCCTCTTTCACTTTCATCAAGAGGCTTTGGAGTTCCTCTTCACTTTCTGCCATAAGGGTGGTGTCATCTGCATATCTGAGGTTATTGATATTTCTCCCAGCAATCTTGATTCCAGCTTGTGCTTCTTCCAGCCCAGAGTTCCTCATGATGTAATCTGCATGTAAGTTAAATAAGCAAGGTGACAATATACAGCCTTGATGTACTCCTTTTCCTATTTGGAACCAGTCTGTTGTTCCATGCACAGTTCTGACTGTTGCTTCCTGACCTGCGTACAGGTTTCTCAAGAGGCAGGTCAGGTGGTCTGGGATTCCCATCTCTTTCAGAATGTTCCACAGTTTATTGTGATCCACACAGTCAAAGGCTTTGGCATAGTCAATGAAGCAGAAATAGATGTTTTTCTGGAACTCTTTTGCTTTCTCCATGATCCAGCGGATGTTGGCAATTTGATCTCTGGTGCCTCTGCCTTTTCTAAAACCTGCTTGAACATCTGGGAGTTCATGGTTCACATACTGCTGAAGCCTGGCTTGGAGAATTTTGAGCATGACTTTACTAGCGTGTGAGATGAGTGCAATTGTGCGGTAGTTTGAGCATTCTTTGGCATTCCCTTTCTTTGGGATTGGAATGAAGACTGACCTTTTCCAGTCCTGTGGCCACTGCTGAGTTTTCCAAATTTGCTGGCATATTGAGTGCAGCACTTTCACAGCATCATCTTTCAAGATTTGAAATAGCTCAACTGGAATTCCATCAGCTCCACTAGCTTTGTTCATAGTGATGCTTTATAAGGCCCACTTGACTTCATATTCCAAGATGTCTGGCTCTAGGTCAGTGATCACGTTATTGTGATTATCTTGGTTGTGAAGATCTTTTTTGTACAGTTCTGTGTATTCTTGCCACCTCTTCTTAATATCTTCTGCTTCTGTTAGGTCCATATCATTTCTGTCCTTTATCGAGCCCATCTTTGCATGAAATGTTCCCTTGGTATCTCTAAGACCCCAGTCAAACAGCCCTCATTCTGTGAGGTCTGCTCTGAGTCTCATTCCTAGGGAGGATTAACCACTGCTCTTTATACCTTAGCTGCATTTGGTATAAACTTACAGGAGAGAACATTTCAAACCACAGTCTTTTGTGTCTTTGCTATTACTTTGTAAGCTTAATGGGGCCGAGAATTCTTACTTCAGTGTCTTGCACACAGTAAGTGGGAAATAAATGCAAAAAAAAAAAAAGCCAAATAAGACTTGAAAAAATTCCCATGGGCACCCATCATGGGGCAGACATTCACATTTATATTCTCATATTTCTTTTAAAGACTTAAAATTTGTCCCACAATATAGACGTTCAAAATGGACTTGAGGGAAAAATGAAACATTTGTGTATTTGCTTTTATATGCACAAGATACTTTTGGAAATATTCATAATGGAAAAAGATACATGTACCCAAGTGTTCATTGCAGCACTATTTATAATAGCTAAGACATGGAAGCAACATAGATGCCCATTGATAGATGAGTGGATAAAGAAGTTATGGGACACATATGCAACAGAATATCACTCAGCCACAAAAGGAATGCATGTGAGTCAGTTCTAGTGAGGTGGATAAATCTAGAGCCTGTTATACAGAGTGAAGTAAGTCAGAAAGAGAAAGACAAGTGTTGCATGTTAACACATACATATGGAATCTAGAAAGATGGCACTGATGAACCTATTTGCAGGGCAGCAGTGGAGACGCGGACACAGAGAGCCGATTTGTGGACACGGTAGGGGAGGAGAAGGAGGGATGAAGTGAAAGAGTAACATGGAAACATATGTAAAACAGACAGCCAGTGGGAATTTGCTGTATGGCCCACGGAGCCCAAACCTGGTGCTCTGTGACAACCTAGATGGGCGGGATGGGGTTGGAGTTGGGAGAGAGGTTCAAGAGGGAGGGGACATATACATACTGATGGCTGAATCATGGTGATGTATGGCAGGAACTAACACAATATTATAAAGCAATTATCCTCCAATTAATAATAAATACTTTTGTCAAAAAAAGAGAACTATCATAGTCTATCAAACGTAAAGTAACATCAATTTCAAGATGCTCCATTGTTTTGTGTACAGGAGATGCAAAAGAAACAGCACAGTTAACATGATATTTGGAAGAACAAAGTTGGAGGGCTGACACTACCCACCTTCATGAATTATTGCAAGCTGTAGTAATCAAGACAGTATGATACTGGTGAAAGAAGAGAAAAATAGATCAATGGAATAGAATAGAATAGAGAACCCAGAAGTGGATTCCCATAAATATAACCAAATGATCTTTGACAAAAGAACAAGAGCAATATAATAAAGGAAAGATAGCTTTTTCAAAAAATGGTTCTGGAACAACTGGACACCACATGCAAAAAAAAAAAAGAAGAATATGGACACAGATCTTAGATCTTTCACAAAAATTAACTCAAAGTGGGTCATAGACCTAAATGCAAAATGCAAGCTTATAAATCTCCTAGAAAATGCCATGGAAGAAAATCCAGATGATCTTGGATACGGCAGTGATCTTTTAAATATAACACCAAAGCAACAATTCATGAAAGAAATCATTAAACTTAAAAACTTAAGCTCTGTGAAAGAACTGTCAAGAAGATGAGAAGAGGCACACGCTTCAAAAACATTTTTACAAAAGATATTTCTGCTAAAGGACTGTTATTCACAATATGCAAAGAACCATTAAATCTCAACAATAAGAAAATGAATAAGCTAATATTTAAAATAGGCCAAAGACCTGAAAAGATACTTCCCTAAATAACATATGCAGTGAAGTGAAGAAGTGAAGTCGCTCAGTGGTGTCCGACTCTTTGTGACCCCATAGACTGTAGCCTACCAGGTTCCTCCATCCATGGGATTTTCCAGGCAAGAGTACTGGAGTGGGTTGCCACATACATATGGCAAATAAGCATATGAAAAGATGCTCCACATTATATGTCATTGGTGATGGTTAAGTCACTAAGTCACGTCTGACTCTTGAAACCCTATGGACCATAGCCCTCCAGGCTCCTCTGTCCATGGAATTTCCCAGGCAAGAATACTGGAGGGGGCCGCCATTTCCTTCTCTAATCACATGTCATTAGTGAAATGCAAATTAAACAACAGTGAAAAATCATTACATGCCTAGGAGAATGGCTGAAATCTGGACCACTGACAACACCAAATGCTAGTGAAGATATGAGGCAAAAGGAGCTCTCATTCACTGCTGGTGGGAATAGGAAAATTGTACAGCTACTCTGGAAGACAGTTCGGCGGTTTCTCATAAAATCAAACACACTCTTACTCTGTGACACAGCAATGCTCCTTGGTATTTACTCAAATGAGCTGAACATTTATATCCACCCAAAAACCTATACACAGATGTTTATAGTAGTTTTATTCATTATTTCCCAAACTTGGAAGCAACTAAGATGTTTTTCAGTAGGCGAGTGGATAAATAAATTGTGATACATCCAAACAGTGGAATAATATTCAGTGCTAAAAAGAAATGAGCTAACTATCCTTTCCCCATTGGTAACCATAAGTTCGTTCTCTAATTCTGTGAGTTTGTTTCTGATCTATAAGTTCATTTGTACCACTTCTTTTTTTTTTTTTTCATTTCTTTTTTAGATTCTGCTTATATGCCATAGTTAGGGAGTTTGGGATTGACATGTACACACTGCTATATTATATTTGTTTATTTATTTAAAACTTTTAATTTTATAGTGGGGTATAGCTGATTAACAATGTTGTGATAGTTTCAGGTGAATAGCGAAGGGACTCAGCCATCCATTCTCCTTTAAACTCCCTTCCCATTGAGGCCATCACATAACATTGCACACTGCTATATTTAAAACGAATAACCAACAGGGACCTACCATACAACACAAGGAACACTGCTAACTGTTATGTAACAACCTAAATGGGAAAAGAATTTGAAAAAGAATAGATACATGTGTATGTATAACTGAATTACTTTGCCGTATACCCTAAACTATTACAACAATGTTAATCAACTTTACTCCAATATAAAATAAAAAGTTAAAAAAAAAAAAAAAGAAATGAGCTATTGAAAGTTTGTCGTTATGAGCCGTGAATGATACCGGGATTCTTGGCCTCTGGAGGAGAGGAATTCGATCCCGAGCCAGTGATGAGGCTTGATGGCTCAGAGATTTTGTGTGATAAAGTTCTATTAAAGTATAAAAGAGATAGAGGAAGCCTCTGACATAGACAACAAAAGGGGCAGAAAGAGTGCCCCCTTGCTAGTTTTCAGCAAGAAATTATACACCTATTAGCAGGCTGCTAATTAGAGAAAGGAAATGTCTCAAAACTCAGAGTGGCACCAGGCCCCTCACCCACAACATGCATTTTGAGATAACATTGGCATAAGATGAGTCATCCCAGGCCATAAAAACGTTGACATGAATCTTAAAGAAACGCAGATTTCCAAGCAAATACATAGTCTCATTAACATAGCTTAGGAGAACATTTCCATGAGTAAAACATACTGGCTTGTTGAGCTATTATCTCAACAAGCTGAGATAATAACTAAGTTCTGAGTCTTAGGCGGAACCAACTTGAAGAAAGACAGAGTCTAAGGTAAATACATAGTTTATTAACATAGCTTAAGGAAAACATTTCCATAAGAAAAACCGCATTGGTTAACTCCAGGTTTGAGAAAAGTTAAGTTCAGGTGGAAATAGGTGTCTGTCATGGCAACACAGAATTTAAAAAGAAACCTCTTTTTAATTTTGAATAGAGAAGGGAAAAAAAAATCTGATGCTTGTAGTTTGTTTCCTCCTGCCGCTTAAGAGAGAGATTAAAAAAAAAAACGCCTGACACTTGCAGCCTATTTCCTCTGTTTGTTTGGGGACCCCTAGCCTTCCTGCCTGTTATCCTCTCACTATCAAGCCATGAGAAGACACGGAGGAAGCTTAAATGCATATTAAATGCAAATGAAAGAAGCCAGTCTTAAAGACTGTTACATATTGTGTGGTTCCAACTGTATGACACCCTGGAAGTGGCAATAAATAGATCAGTAGTTTCCAGGGGCTCAGGGGACTAAGTGATAAGTGGAGCACAGAGGGTTTTCAGAAGAGTGACACTATTTTGTATGACACTCTACTGGTGGATGTAAGACACCGTATGTTTGTTAAAACCAATGGGATGTATAACACCAAGAGTGAACCCTAATGTAAATGCTAGACTTCTTGTTGTTCAGTCACCAAGTCGTGTCTGACTCTCTGTGACCCCATGAACTGTAGCACACCAGGCTTCCCAGTCTTTCATTCTCTCTCTGAGTTTGCTCAAATTCATGTCCATTGAGTCAGTGATATGATCTTGGTTCATTTCCAAGGTAAACCATTCAACATCACAGTAATCCAAGTCGATGCCCCAAGCATTAATGCCGGAGAAACTGAAGTTGAATAAGTCTATGAAGACCCATAAGATCTTCTAGAACTAAACCCAAAAAAGATGTTCCTTTCATTATGGGGGACTGGAATGCAGAAGAAACTATAAACCTAGGATAATAATATTGTGTCAGTGTAGGTTCATTGATTGCAACCCATGTAGGACATTGGAATATAGTGGGAAAGGCTGATAGTGGGAAAGGCCTTGTGTGTGGGGCAAGGGATTAAGGGAAACTCTCTGCAGTCTATCACAATTATGTCATGAATCTAAAACTGCTTCAAAAATGATCTATTTAAAAATAGAGTATCAATGAATTATTTGGCATGATGCCATAGCAATAGTCCTGCATCACACGTGGTTGGTCACATCAGCCCTTCACTGCTTTGGAATTCTTTCTATTTTGGGAGACCTGGCAACTTCCTTTGCCTTGAGCGGTGTTGTCTGGCAAGGCTCTCAAGTGAGTCTCCATACGTCGCAGCTCTTCGCCTATGTTGGGTATCTTCCTTTCTTAGGTCTTCAAAGTGGACCAAGTGTGGACCAGCAGCGTCAACATCACCAGGGGACTTGTTAGAAAGGTTGCATCTTGGACCCATGCCAGGCTTGGTCAATCAGAATCTGCACTTTATCCAGATCCCAGGGGCTTCATGTACCCTTTGCAGCGGGAGGAGCAGTGCCACAGAAAAGCGCTCTGGAGCTGCTCTGCAACAATATAGGGACTTGTGATCATTTCTCCCACAAAGTATACCTCTGCTTCACGAATAGCAATTTTGCACCTCACCATTGTTTCTGTGACTTTCTGCATCCAGAGGGACCTTTCATTTCAATGCCAAATCATACTTTTCTGGTGGATAAGATGGTAAAGAATCTACCTGCAATGAGAGATACCCAGGTTTGATCCCTGGGTTGGGAAGATCCCCTGGAGAAAGGAATGGCAACCCACTCCAGTATTCTTGCCTGGAGAAGTCCATGGACCGAGGAGCCTAGCGGACTGCAGTCCATGGGGTTGCAAACAGTCGGACACAAGTGAGCAGTTATAATCCTTCTGAAGGCATTTTAAATAGCAGTTAAACTCAGCACACGCACACAAATCTGTTGAAGTGGTAACGATACAAAAGCCATAGCTAAGTTTGCACATGTGTCAGTATCCACGTGATGAGAGCCACCTGGCTCACAGTTATTGTAAGATACAGCCTGATTTCAAAGATGTTAAAACATAGGGGAAATATGTATTTTAAAAGTCAAAGAAATATGATAAATTTGGTTGCTTCTGGTAAAGGAACTAAAATGAATGGGAGGGAGATTTTGCATTGTATACCCTTTTGCTTCTCTTGAATTTTGAGTCTTGCAAATTTATAACATTTCATATTATATAGATATATATACACACACACACATATATATATTTACTTATATTTTCACTGATAAACTTGGCTCCAACCTTTTTTATTATTCTTTTTTTTTTTTTTTTAGTTTTTGGCTGTCACATGCAGCATGTGGGATCTTAGTTCCCTGACCAAGGATCAAACCTGTGTCCCCTGCATTGGGAGAAGGGAGTCTTAACCACTGGACCACCAGCGAAGTCCCCAGCTTCAACATTTTTTAAAGCTTCATTTATTTATTTTTTGACTGCTGGGTCTTCATTGCTGCGAACAGGATTTTCTCTAGCTGGGGCAAGTGGGTGCTATTCTCTAGCTGCGATGTGTGGACTTCTCATTGTGGTGGCTTCTCTTTTGCAGACCGTGGGCTGTAGGGCATGGAGGCGTCAGTCACTGCAGCACGTGGGCTCAGTAATTGTGGTGCACAGGCTTAGTTGCTCCGTGGCATGTGGAATCTTCCTGGATCAGGGGTTGAACCTGTGTCCCCTTCACTGGCAGGCAGAATTATTTACCACTAGGCAACCAGGGAAGTCCAAACTTGGCTCCAGTCTTAACAAAATTTGCTTTGTGATTCCAGGACCCAAGACCCAAATCTCAGGGTCACCTTTGGGCTCCTCATTAGTGACCAACATTGTTTGTAATGTAACCTAAGATCGAGTTGGTTTTTTGGAAGGCTCTCTCTCACATACCAATAGTTCATTTTGAGGTTATAGTAAAAAACAAACAACAGAGAACAAAACCTCTCAAACTTCTAAGTCCCTTACCCACATTTTTTTTCTGTTTTGATTATATGGGGATACAAGGAATGAGGGAGGAGGTTTACATTTAGCTTTGTTAACGAGGACACTGTTGGTGTCAGCCCATCTTCCTAAAACTTTGGTTTTCAAATGCTAATGTACATTAGAGCCGCCTACAGGGCTTATTAAAACAGAGATATCTGGGCTGCATCATCAGAGTTGACCCAGCCAATCAACCATGAATCTGAGTTTCTAACAAGTTCCCAAGTGATGCTGATGATGCTAGTCTGAGGACCTCATATCTACCATTTGGTCTAGCTAACCTGTTCTTTTGTTTGTTTAAAAAAATATATTTATTAAGTTATTTGGCTGTGCCAGGTCTTAGTTGGGGTGCTTGGGGTCTTCATTGCAGCTTTCAGAATCTTTAGTGTGGCATTTGAACTCTTGGTTGCAGCATGTGGGATCTAGTTCCCTGACCAGGGTTCGAACCCATGCCCCCTGTGTCAGGAGCATGAAGTCTTCTCCACTGGACCACCAGGGAAGTCCCCAGTCTGTTGTTTTGAATCATGATGCCATTCTTCATATTAGCCTCTCCCAGCCTGCTTTCTGTATCTTCATCTAAGTCATTGATAAAAGGTTGAACTGGGTGGGACTGAGGTCCCGGCTTTGCAACAAGAAGCTTCAGGATGACGGGGATACACTCATCAGCCCTTGTAGGAGACGATGGATTTCTATCAGTGGGAAAGCCAATGGCCATACTTCCTCAGCCTGTAAGTCTCCATCCTGCCCTGGAAACAGCCCAGGGAACCATGTGAAAACCTTGTTGAAATCCAGGCAGGGAGAGTGTTCATTCTTGTTCATCCTTTTGAGGGTTGCTGTTATGCCCTAATTCAAGGCGGTGTGATCTTAGGCCTTGCCTTCTTCCTCCATCTCATTTGGGTGGGGCACGCAGGAAAAGCTCAGGTGCACACGTCTGAGTTAGTCATTCTGCTTGCCATCACTGGTCCCTGGGAGACCCCTCTCCAGACCAATGGTCCCAAATAGGACCCTTTTGTTTTATTCAATGGATTAATCCCTGTGCTAATCAGACTAAGACTGCGCTGTAGTAATGAACACCTCCAATACCAGAAGCTTAAAGTAACAAAGGTTTTGTTGCTGTTCAGTCGCTAAGTTGTGTCCAATTCTTTGCCACCCCATGGACTACAGCATGCCAAGCTTCCCTGTCTTTCACTATCTCCTGGAGTTTGCTCAAACTCCTGTCCATTGAGTTGGTGATACCATCCAACCATCTCGTCCTCTGCTGCCCTCTTCTCCTTTTCCCTTCCATCTTGCCCAGCATCAGGGTCTTTTCCAATCCAGAAAAATATCCACTTCTGCTTCACTGATTACATGAAAGCCTTTAACTGTGTGGATCACAACAACAAAAGTTTATTTCTGGGACTTCCTTGGTGGTCCAGTAGTTAAGAACCTGCCTGCCAATGCAGGGGGATGTGGGTTTGATCCCTGGTCCAGGAAGATTCCCCATGCCACAGGGCAACTAAGCCCATGCCCCATAACTACCAAGCCTGTGCTCTAGAGCCCGGGAGCCAGAACAAGAGGAGCCACTGCAATGAGAAACCCATGCACCGAAACTAGAGTGTAGTCCCCGCTTGCCACAAATAGGGAAAGCCCACACACAGCAGTGCAGACCTAGCACAGCCAAATAATAGTAAATAAATAATTTAAAAAAAAATTCTCACTAAAACTAACTGTCCCAAGCAGGTTGGCAGAGAAGGGGCAGGGGAGGGAGTCAGGTCCTTATCGCCACTCTGGGGTCCAAGTTGATGGATGTTTCTTCTTAACGTGTGTATTCCTGAGAATCTGCAGTGGGAAAACAGAGTACTGGATGGCCTCCCACCAGAAATGAAATGCTCTGCTCTAGAATTGGCACATATCACTTCCATTCACAACTCCTGGGACACAACTAATCGCAGGATTTTGCCCAGCTCTGGAGGTGATGGGCAGAGAAGTGCAATCCTCCCACGTGCTTGGGGGTAAAGGAGCGCAGGCTAAGAGTGAGGTTTAGAGGAATCTATGACATTTGCTTTTATCTTCCCTCTTCACTCCCCCCATCACTTCCTTTTCCTTCCGCCCCATTAATAGGATTCTAATGTGTTTGATGTGTATCCTTTTATTTGTGTGTGTTCTTGCAAAACATATCATGTTGTTTTATGGGCATCTGCTTTTAATCTACATAGATGCTATTGTGCTATAGGCTTTATTCTATTTCTTTTTTTTTTCACTCAACACTCTGTTTTTAATATGCATCCATATTGTTAAATATGCCTCTAATTCATTACTGCTGATGGATGCTTATACCACGTCTCCCAGAGGTGTGCACCTAGATTGACTTTAGCTCTTTGCTATAATGATGCAAACATGAACAGCCTTACTTATAGAATAATAAGAGAATTTCTTTGGGAAATTTACCTAGGAGAAGAATTGCTGGTTATGGAGTATATTATTCAACTAAGTGGGCTTCCCAGGTGGCTCAGTGGATAAAGAATCTGTCTGCCAATGTAGGAAACATAAGAGATGTGGGTTTGATCCCTGTGTCAGGAAGATCCGCTGGAGAAGGGAATGGCAACCCACTCCAGTATTCTTGCCTGGAGAATCCCATGGACAGAGGATCCTGAGGGGCTACAGTCCATGGGGTCGCAAAGAGCTGGACACAACTGAAGCGACTTAGCACACACAGAGATCCTTTTTAGATTTAAAATATTAGGCGTCTTGGAGTCTAGAATATTCTCCCTAAGTAACCTTTCAGAGAGAACTTTCTCAAAAATGGAAACAAGGTCTGTCTGTCATAATCCCGTCCTCACAAGCCCACACTGGAGCTTTGTCCAGTTCATCAGCCTGCAGTACTTAGACTCTGCCTGTTCTTCTTTTGGAAAATTAGAAAATTAGAACGTTTGCCTATTTCCAGTTGGGTGGAGCCTCGCCCATTCTTAAAAATTCCTCAAAGATTACAAACATTGGTGGGGCCTTGGAACATAACCAAAGTAGCCCTTGTTGATGTTAGAGTATTTTCAAAATTTTCTGTTTTAAAAAATAAGCCTCACCTCATTCTGAGCTTTATTTTCCCCTGTATTCTCTCCTTATGATATTCTATCACCCTTTGAAAAATGTTTGCTTGACTTTAAACTTAATATCAGGTTTTAACTCTTCTTACACATTCCCTGCTCCAACCTACATCAAACTAATATGTAAGGGTGGCCGAAAAGTTCATTTGAGTTTTCCCAGAAGATGTTACAGAAAAATCCGAATGAACCTTTTGGGCAAACCAACAGAATTCCATCATAGTTGTGTGATCTTGAGCAAACTGTCTATACTTTTTCCACCTCAGTATGCCCTTCTATTGGCATATATTCTACTGGACTTCCCTGGTGGCTCAGATGGTAAAGAATCTCCTGCCATGCAGGAGACCTGGGTTCAGTCCCTGAGTCAGGAGGATTCCCCTGGAGAAGGGAATGGCTACTCACTTTAGTAGTGTTGCCTGGAGAATTCCACAGACAGAGGAGCCTGATGGAAGCCAGCACGCCAGGCTTCCCTGTTCTTCACTATCTCCCAGAGTTTGCCGAAACTCAAGTCCATTGAGTCGATGATGCCATCCAACTATCCATCCTCTGTCACCTCCTTCTGCTCTTGCCCTCAGTCTTTCCCAGCATCAGGGTCTTTTCCAAAGGACTAATACATTTTTTTTTTCCTTTTTTGGCTTGCGTGAGTTTGTATAACTTCCACTTCCAGCAGAATGGATCCTAGTTAGCACAGGCACGACCTTACCTTACCTGGTATCATTGACTCTTACATTTTAGTATTTCCCATTCCTTATCCTTGTGGTCCTCACAAGATTCTAGCTAAGCTCTTTTAAGGCACCTTTAAAATGCCTTCTGCAACTCCTTATACAAGTACTCAACTGGTTTTGATGGAATTAAACAGAATTTTTAGTTATTTTCTCCTATGGATTAATGTCATCACCTCCCTTTCCCATAAAAGGATAGCTTTTGGAGGATGGAAAAAAGTTTTCTACTTTTTTCTTCTCAGTTTTTTCTTTTTTAATGTTGATAATTTTTAAAATCTTTATTGAAATTTGTTACAATATTGCTTCTGTTTTTGGTTTTGTTTTTTTGGCCCTGATGCATGTGGGATCTTAGCTCCCCAACCAGGGATGGAGCCCGCACCCTTTGCTTTGGAAGGCAGATTCTTAACCACTGGACCACCAGGGAAGTCCCTGTTTTCTACTTTTCATAAGTTACTGAAAGGTGCTCGGCACACAGCTTGTGTGTGCATGCCCAGTTGCTCAGTTGTATCGGACTCTTTGTGTCCCCATGGACTATAGGCCACCAGGCTCCTCTGTCCATGGAATTTTCCAGGCAAGAATACTGGAGTGGATTGCCATTTCCTCCTACTCCAGGGGAATCTTCCCAACCCAGGGATTGAATCCTAGTCTCCCGTGTCTCCTGCATTGGCAGGTGGATTCTTTACCACTGAGCCACCTGAGGAGCCCCTGCACACAGTAAGAGCACACAAAACACTGGGGATTGTGTTGGTGGTAACAACTGCATGAGGAGATGAGCCCGCTCATCCCGTGCCCTGTGACATTCTCAAACTCACTGTGCCTGCCCGCACCACTGATGCAGTGAGTCACACAGATGACACGGTCACGTGGCAACAGAGACCCTTCTGCCCGAAAGCTGAGAGTCCACGTGACTCCTCCCAGGACCTCCCCCTCCCCAGGGAATTTCAGTCAGCCCTGGCTAAAGAGGAGGCAGCTTCTGGAACAGAGCCCTGGGAAGTAAGAGCCTAAATATGGACAGCAGTGGCTACAGCCACAGTCTGTTTTTAACTCAAGGGCCAGAAAGGCCTGGCTTTGATTAGTGGCTCCTATCCCGAGAAGCTCCTGAAATTATAATAAGGGGGCTGGGAGCATACACAACACACATGTACACCAGCAAATATGCTGTCAGCAGACAAGTGACATGCTTTATCTACTTATGTAACTGCAACTTCTCAAAAACATTTGAGAAGCACATTTGCTGTCATAGGCATGTGAGGAGGTACGGGTGGATGTGTGAGCGTGTGATACCATCAGCGAAGTGTTCTGACTTGCAAAAGAGTCTCTGGAATCCAAGTCTCCGCTGGCATGGTTGAGGAGGGGCAAGAAAGCATTTGGCCCAGTTAGCCACTAGAGTGCGCCAAGGAGCAGGACATATCAAATTTGGGCATCACCTTCCCTTCACTGATGCTGAAGCTGAAACTCCAATACGTTGGCCACCTGATGTGAAGAATTGACTCATTGGAAAAGATCCTGATGCTGGGAAAGATTGAAGGCAGGAGGAGAAGGGGACGACTGAGGATGAGATGGTTGGATGGCATCACCGACGCAATGGACATGAGTTTGAGCAAACTCTGGGAGATAGTGAAGGACAGGGAAGCCTGGAGTGCTGCAGTCTATGGGGTCACAAAGAGTCAGACAAGACTGAGTGGCTGAACTGAACTGAACTTCTCCTCATTGCATCCCAAAGACCAGAGGTGGGGACTCTTCAACAGGTAGAGATCAAGGCACTTGGCCAGTGGCGAATGAGTGGGAACAGAACTGCACCAACCAGTACTGTGCTTTGGGCATTTCATGGCTTCTGCTTCCAAGAAAGGCCAGGGAAGTTCCACCTCTGTGCTTAAGGTCCTGCAGCCTTAGGGATGTCTCTCAGCTTCGTTACAATTTTAAACTGGCCGTCTTTGTCCTAACCAGTTTTCCAGTTCTTGTTGTTCAGTCACCAAGTCATGTCCGACTCTTTGCAACCCCATGGACTGCAGTACACCAGGCTTCCTTGTCCCTCACCATCTCTCTGAGTTTGCTCAAGTCCATGTCCATTGAATTGGTGATGCCATCCAGTCACCTCATCCTCTGTCACCCTCTTCTCCTTCTGCCTTCAATGTTTCCCAGCATCAGGATCTTTTCCAGTCAGTTGGCTGTCCGCATCAGGTGGCCAAAGTACTGGAGCTTCAGCTTCAGCATCAGTCCTTCCAATGAATATTCAGGGTTGATTTCCTTTAAGATTGACTGGTTTGATTTCCTTGCTGTCCAAGAGACTCTCAAGAGTCTTCTCCACCACCACAGCTCAAAAGCGTCAATTCTTAAGCCAAATCAGTGTGCGTTCCTGGTCACTAAGGCACTGGAGGTGGGTTCCTTAGGCAGTGAAAAGTGAAACTGTAAATCACTTAGTCGTGTCCGACTCTTTGTGACCCCAAACAGTCCATGGAATTCTCCAGGTCAAAATATTGGAGTGGGTAGCCATTCCCTCCTCCAGGGGATCTTCCCAACCCAGGGACTGAACCCAGATCTCCCACACTGCAGGTGAATTCTTTACCAGCTGAGCCACTAGGGAAGCCCAAGAATGCTGGAGTGGGTAGCCTATCCCTTTTCCAGTGGATCTTCCCGACCCAGAAATCGAACTGGGGTCTCCTGCAATGCAGGTGGATTCTTTACAAGCTGAGCTACCAGGGAATCCCTAGGCAGTGAGGGGATGAGCTAAGTGGGGAAGGAGTGAGAAGGCAGCTATTTTTACCCACAATGGCCTTGTTGTCTTGCCTGAAGGCAGCATTAGGAGACCTGCTTCAGGTCAAGAGCAACCTCAGTTTTTCCAGGTGAGTGGGTGTCCAAGAAGTGCCCACAGAGTTGGCTCCAGGAAAATGAGTCATTTATTGGGAAACTAGCAAAAAAAAAGAACTTACTTGCAAAGACTATGGAGACATTTTACCCAGGAACCGGAAGTGTGTCTTTTTCTGTTGCTTCCCTGATGTCACTGGCAAGGAAACTCAGCTGCAGAAGCCAAAAACAGGATTCCCGACCCTTAAAAAGCCTTTTGGGCAACAGACTATGGCCCAGAATGGTCAACAGATAAACCAGGATAGTTAACACACCAAGGGTACTCCTCTGTGCTTTGAAAGGTCGAAGAAAGCTTTCTCCGTTTTAAAATCCTCAATCCCACACCCCTTCTAAGTCAGCAGAACCCGTTGCCTATTTCCTGAATGAGCAGCTACAGAGTCTCTGCTGGGTCAAGAAGCATCTATTAAGTGCTCTGCATATAACAGACAAAGTAATTAAACATATAAGCATTTGCAAGTAAAGGAAACCATAAACAAAACAAAAAGACCTATGGACTGGGAGAAAATATTGGCAAACAGTATGATCAACAAGGGCTTAGTTTCCAAACAAACAGCTCATACAACTCAATATAAAAAAAACCTCAAACAACCCAATCAAAAAATGGACAGAGATCTAAATAGACATTTCTTCAAAGAAGACAGATAGCCAGCCAAAAAGCACATGAGAAAGATGCTCGGCATCACTGATTATCAGAGAAAGGCAAATCAGAACTGCAATGAGGCTATCACCTCATACCAGTGAAAAAGTTTCCAAACAGGAATTCCCTGGTGGTCCAGTGATTAGGACCCTGCACTTTCACTGCCAAGGGCACAGGTTCAATACCTGGTTGGGGAATTAAGATCCCACAAGCCCCATGGAATGATAAAAAAAAAAAGTCTCCAAGTAACAAACTCTAGAGAGAGTGTGGAGAAAAGGGAAACTTCCTACACTGTTGGTGGTAATGTTAATTGATGCAGCCACTGTGGAGTTTCCTTAAAAAAAAAAAGAACTAAAAATAGATTTACCGTATAACCCAGGCAATCCCACTCCTGAACATTTATCTGGAAAAGAGGAAAACTCTAATTTGAAAAGGTACATGCACACCAATGGTCACAGCATCACCATTTAAAATAGCCAAGATATGGAATCAACCTAAATGTCCATCCAAAGATGAATGTGTAAAGAAGATGTGGTATATACAGTGGATATTACTCAGCCATAACAAGAATGATACATTGGCATTTTCAGCAACAAGCATGAACTGAGAGATTATTATACTAAGTAAAACATTTGTCAAAAACATGTAAGATGTCACTTATACTTAGAATCTAAAAAAAAGGATACAAATTATTTAAGAGAAATAACTCTGCTTTTATAAAACCCTAACAGTAATACTCTCAACTTTTATAATCTTAACAATACTCACCAAATAAGTCATACAATGCAAACACTGAAAGTGAACCCCTCAGGTAGATTTCAGACTCCAGTGGTCTGCCTTCACTTTGGATCTTTTCTCCAGGTGGGCCATAAAGTTAGGAATTTGGCACTCTTTGTCTATTTAGTTCAGTTATTATGTCAGTGGGGTGCAGAGTCCCTATATTTTATTATGTTTTCCTTTTATTTTACACCTCTGGGTTAACAGTTGAGAATCCCCACTTTTAGTATCTAGAATAACTTGCAAATATAGGTGTTTTCGATAGTATTTTATGAAGTGGAAGGAATTGTTTTATTATCCATCTCTTTATAATTGTTTGCAGGTTTTGAAGATTTTTGGAAACATTTTAAATGGAATTTTTAGTCTTGCTCCAATTTTATAAACTGATACAATAGAAATAGTGTAGCTTGCATTTGGAGACTTATTTTTTCTTAAAATAAGCCAATACATTTATGTTAGTTTTAATAGAACCTGAATGGGAAACACAGTCAGAAGCAGCCAATAAATTGCTTTTAAGCCAAAAAAAAATAAAAAATAAAATAAATAAAAGGATACAAATGAACTTATTTATAAAACAGAAATAAATTCGGACACAGAAAACAAACTTATGGTTACTAAAGGGGAAAATGGGGAAGGAGGAATAGATTAGGAGTTTGGTATTAACTGACTATATATAAAATAGATAAACAACCAAGTCCTACTGTCTGGCATAGGAAACTATATTCAGTATCTTGTAATAAACTCTAATGGAAAATAATCTGAAAAAGTATATATATATAATTGAATCAGTTAGCTGACCTGAAACTAACACAATATTGTAAGTCAAGTGCGAAAGTGTTAGTTGCTCAGTCATGTCTGACTCTTTGTGACCCCATGAACTGTAGCCCATCAGGCTGCTCTGTCCATTGGATTCTCCAGGCAAGAATACTGGAGTGGGTTGCCATTTCCTCCTCCAGGGGATCTTCCTGACCCAGGAGTCTAACCCCCGGGTCTCCTGCATTGCAGGCAGATTCTTTACCATCTTTACCATTCTTTACCAGGGACTCTTCAATTCAATCAAGTATACTTGAATTTAAAAAATAGGTAAGGTCTATGGAATGAATGATTGTTTCGTTGAGAAATAAAGGGTCTAGTTAACTCCTGAGCTTCCTTCCCTCTCCCTAAAAGTTTTATATGCTTCCTTCCCTCCCTCCCTTCTCCCTTCCATCCTTCCCTCCCTCCTTTCACTCCTTCCTCCCTTTCTTCCTAGCTTACTCTCTTCTTTTCTCTCTTTCTCTTCTTCCACATACCAGAAAATTCACCCCTTTAGAATGTACAATTGAATAGCTTTTAAGGTACTAGCAGAGTTTTGCAGTAATCACCACTATCTGATTCTGGAATCTTTTCATCATCCCCCAAAGAAACCCTGTAACCATGAGCAATCACTGTTAGCTTCTCTCTATCCTCAGCTCCTGGGAACTGCTAATGTACTTTTTATGTCTATAGATTTATTTTTCTTTTCTTTTTTAAAAACTATGTATTTGGTTACACTGAATCTCAGTTGCAACACTCAGCATCTTTTTTAGTTTTGGCATGCGGGAAGCATGCAAACTCTTTGTTGAAGCATGTGGGATCTAGTTCCTTGACCAAGGATTGAACTCAGACCCTCAGCATTGGGACTGTGGAGTCTTAGCCACTGGACTACTGGGGAAGTCCTCACCAGTTGAAAGGTCTTAACACCCTTGTCGAAAATCAATTGCCCATAAATATGTGGGGTGACATCTAGACTTTCAGTTCTAGTCCCTTGATTTATGTCTATCCTTATTCCAGAACCAAATAAGTCTTAATGAATGTAACTTTGTAGTAAGTTTTGAAATTGGGAGGTGGGTCCTCTAAGTTTGTTTTTTCTTTCCAAGATTGTTTTAGCTATTCTGGATCTCTTGTATTTCCCTATGAATTTTAAGATCAGCTTGTCAGCTTCTGCAAAAAGGCAGGTGGAATTTTGATAGGGATTGAATTGAACCTCTACATTAATTAGGAAGTATTGCCATTTAAAAAAAAGATTTATTTATTTATTTTATTTCTGGCGAGCTTCATCACCAACTTTCTCTAGTTTCAGTGGGTGAAGGCTATTCTCCAGCTGCAGTGGGCGGGCCTCTCATTGTGGTGGCGTCTCCACTGCAGAGCATGTGCTCCAGTGTGCAGTATCTGTGACGCACAGGTTTAGTTTCCCTGAGACATGTGAGATCTTCCCCGGCCAGAGACTGAACCCATGTTCCCTGAATTGGAAGGCAGATTCTTAACTACTGGACCACAAGGAAGGTCCCTGGAAGTTGGTACCTTTTGACCACCATCACTCATTTCCCCTACCTCCACCCGCCGGCAACTTTGCTGAGTTCAGCCTTTTTTAGAGTCCACATAGAAGTGAGATCATAGAGAATTTGTCTTTCTCTATCTGGCTTATTTCACTTAGCTTCATGCCCTTAAGTTTCCTCCATGTTGCTGCAAATTGCAAGATTTCCTTCTTTTTCATGGTCTAATAATCTTCCATTGTGTATATATAAACCATATTTTTCTTTTTCATTTATCTGTTGATAGACACTTAGGTTGTTTCCATGTCTTGGCTATTGTGATTAGTGCTCCAGTGAACATGGAAGTGCAGATATCTCTTTGACATAGTGATTTCATTTTCTTTGGGTAAATACCTAGAAGTGGGATTGATGGTTTATAAGGTAGTTTTACTTTAATTTTTTTGAGGAACCTCCATATTATTTTCCATAGTGACTGCACCAATTTATATTTGTGACAGTGCACTGGTGTCTCATCCTCTAAGGACACCGATCCTATCAAACTAGGGCCCCACCCTTACGATTTCTTTTCCTTAATTACTTCCTTAGAAGCCCTGTCTCTAAATACAGCCACACTGAGGGGTAGAGCTTTAACGTATGAGTTTAGGAGACACAAACATTCAGTCCATAATATCACTCGTTTCTTTTTACTTTTTTTTTTACATATGACTTTACTTTTTACATATGAATACTAGCGTGTTAGTGCTTAGTCACTCAGTCGTGTCTGACTCTTTGCGACCCCATGGACTGTAGCCTACCAGGCTCCTCTGTCCATGGGGATTCTCCAGGCAAGAATTCTGGAGTGGGTTGCCATGCCCTCCTCCAGGGGATCTTCCCAACCCAGAGATCGAACCCAGTTCTCCTCACTGCAGGTGGATTCTTTACTGTCTGAGCCACCAGGGAAGCCCGATATGGCTACTAGAATATTTAAAATGACACGTGTTGTTCACATTTATATTTCTAATGGCAGCACTCATCTAGAAGTTGGCTTTAAAAATTGAAAACCAAAAAAAAAAAAGAAAAAAAAATTGAAAACCAGTTGTAGTGGGCTGAATGATGACACCTGAACCTCCCCTCCCCAAATAGGTCCATGTCCAAAATCTGAGACTGTGACATTACCTAGGCAAAAAAGGACTTCACAGATGCAGTTAAGTTAAGGATCTTGAGAGGAGGAGATCATCCTGGAATATCTATTTCCAATTACAGGTGTCCTTAGAAGAGACCCACAGAGGAGAAGACACCGAGGTTCAGGGGAACCAGTGTGACCCATGACACGGAGAATGGAGCGATGCAGCTACAAGTCAGGGGTATCTGGAGCCACCAGAAACTGAAAAACACAAGGACAGCTCTCCTCTAGAGCCTTCGGAGGGAGCTCAGACTTGCTGACACCTTGACTTCAGACTGCCAGTTACCAGATATGTGAGAGAACAAATTCTGTTGTTTTCCTAAGCTATCTCCTACTCCAAGGGATCTTCCTGACCCAGGGATCAAACCCGCATCTCCAAACCCGCATCTCTTACATCTCCAGTATTGACAGGCAGGTTCTTTACCACCAGTGCCTCCTGGGAAGCCCTTAAGCCATCAAGACTATGGTAATTTGTTACTGTAGTGAGAGCAAGCCAATATCTCAATAAATATCAATGACAGTATTAGGACAAAAAAATTGTGATTGGATCCATAAAGAAATAAATGTAATTCTTTGCTCTTTGTGCTGCTTGAAGGAGATGTTCTAAGAATCCAGGTCAAATGGGCTTGTGTTTATGCGTGCTCAGTCGCTCAATCACATCTGATTCTTGGCAACCCTTTGGACTGTAGCCCTGCCGGGCTCCTCTGTCCATGGGATTTTTCTGGCAAGAATACTGGAGTGGGTTGCCATTTCCTCCTCCAGGGGATCTTCCCCACCCAGGGATCAAACCCCTATCTCCTGAATTGACAGGTTCTTTACCACTGAGCCACCTGGGAAGCCCTGCTGGCTCTGTGATAATCAGCCTGCAACACAGGAAATGCAGGTTCAGCCCCGGGGTCCATAGAGTCAAAAGAGTCGGATGCGACTGAGCAGGCATTCACGCACTTTTCCGTATGTATATTATACCTCAATCTTATTTTATGTTTTAAGACTTATTTTTAACGTGGCCTATGTTTTACAATATTGTTTCTGTTTTATGTTTTTGGTTTTGGGCCGTGAGGCATGTGGGATCTTTGCTCCCCAACCAGGGATCAAACCCACATTCCCTACAGTGGAGGATGAAATCTTAACCACTGAACCACCAGTGAAGCCCCTATACCTCAATTTAAAATGAAACAAATAGTTTATAATGTTGTTCAGAGCAGATTGCCCCAATATATGCCACTCTGTCATATTGATTGAATTAAAGTTACTTGAGAAACAGCAGGTGCAAGGACACTCTGACCCTCCTCCCTATCCCCCTGAAAGCAGGAAATAAACCTCCCACATGAAAGGTACCCTCCCACACTAGACATCCTTATTGCCAGAGATAAGGAATTTGGAGCCCAGAGGGGCTGTGTAAACAAACTCTATTCAGTTTCTTCACTAATTAGTACCTAAGCCTAAGTTTCTTTGTCTTGTCAAAGAAACTTATAGTTTCTTCATCTAAAAGACTTAAAAACTGCTATGAACTCTCATACACACAAGATTAAAATTTGATTTTCTCCTGTTGATCTATCTCATGTCAATTTAGTTATTAGAGCTGCCAGAAGGACCTAGAAAAGTATCGGGAAATGTCTTCCTCCCCAGCATTTTATATATAAATTCTGACTTTCTTATATCATTTTTTTGCTTTCCCTGCTGCTGCTGCTGCTGCTGCTGCTGCTAAGTCACTTCAGTCGTGTCCGACTCTGTGTGACCCCATAGACGGCAGCCCAGCAGGCTCCCCCGTCCCTGGGATTCTCCAGGCAAGAACACTGGAGTGGGTTGCCATTTGCTTTCCCTAGAACTTTTTAAAATTGCTTCTCTGCCCTTTTTTTTTTAAATTGAAATTGCTTCCCCTATTTTTTTTTATTGACGGGGAGCAAAGATTATCCTCTTTCATAAACACTCCCTGTTAGTTGAAATCTACTTTCTCCTTGAAAGCATTCTTCATGTAACTCTTTGACTTCTTACTCTAACTGAGGCACTAACTCACAGATCTGTGGACAACTATCATTCTGGGATTTTTTCCCCTGTCACATTGTTCATTTCTTTTTACTGAATTCATTTTGCTAGAGTTTGTCCTTGAATTTTATTTTTTTCCCGAAAAAGGCACACAGAAGTCAACATTCTTTTTTTTTTTTAGTTGCAGGACAAATGAGATCTTAGTTCCCTGACCAGGGATTGAACCTGTGCCCCCTGAATTGGAAGCTCAGAGTCCTAACCACGGACAGCCAGGGAAGTCCTGAAAGTCAATGTTGCTAAGTCCCATATCTGAAGAAAATGGTTATTTGATCTTTTGGCTGGGCATACAACTACAGAATCAAAACCATATTCCCTGAGGATTTGGAAGGCATTGTTTCAATCTTCTAGAATCCAATATTGCTGAGACGTCTGAGGCTAGTTGGATATTTATTCTTTTGCAGGTGACCTGTTTTTCCTCTCTGGAAACTTATAATTTTTTTTTTCATTATCCTTAGAGTTATCATCTGGGAGTTTTGTTGGACTTTTGTGTTGTTCCTTTGTTTATCTTGCTTGACACATGAGTCTTTTCAATCTGAAAGATTCATGCCTTTCTTCAATTTGTGGATATATTTTTCTATTATTTCCATCCTGTTTCTTTCCTTTCTTTCTCCTGTTTCTCTAGAACTTTCAGATGGTTGGCTTTCCTGTCCCTTATTATTTTCTTCTTTTTTAAAAAATTTCTTTATCCGCTAGTCCTCCAAGTGCTGGAATTTCCCCCGGGAACCAGCCAGAGTGTCTCTGTCACTCACCTCTTCCTCTCCGAGTGATCATATCTACTCCCACAACCTAACCTCTCTCCTATATTTTGAGGCCTGTCGAAACGATAATTCATTTATCCACAAGTCTCAGGTGTTTAGCCCCAAATTTCCTTCCACCTGCTCAGCCCACACAGTATTTCACAGATAACTTAAAATCTTAGTGAAAATCACTTTCTTCCTACCTGGAAAGAAAAACACATACTCCTGTGTGTTTTCGCTATACTCAGTTCACCACGCCTGACCCTTGTGGTCACCATATGTGTGTTTGTGTGTTGGGAGGGGTTCCTACATGAAACAATTCTGTGACCCAGCCAGATGTCCCACAGTTAACTAAATTCTGATACTGTCTACCTGAAGATAACATCAAATCCACAGCTTACGCTCCCCTCCCCCTTTTCAGACACAGTGCAGTTCAGTTCAGTCATTCAGTCGTGTCCGACTCTTTGTGACCGCATGAACTGCAGGTCGCCAGGCTTCCCTGTCCATCACCAACTCCTGGAGTTTTCTCAAACTCATGTCTATTGAATCGGTGATGCCATCCAATCATCTCATCCCCTGTCATCGCTTTCTCCTCTCGCCTTCAATCTTTCCCAACATCAGGATCTTTTCCAATGAGTCAGTTCTTCGCATCAGGTGGCCAAAGTATTGGAGCTTCAGCTTCAGCCTCAGTCCTTCCAATGAATACTCAGGACTGATTTCCTTCAGGATGGACTTGTTGGATCTCCTTGCTGTCCAAGGGACTCTCAAGAGTCTTCTCCAACACCACAGTTCAAAAGCATCAATTCTTCAACACTCAGCTTTCTTCACAGTCCAACTCTCACATCCATACATGACCACTGGAAAAACCATAGCTTTGACTACACAGACCTCTGTTGGCAAAGTAATGTCTCTGCTTTTTAATATGCTGTCTAGGTTGGTCATAGCTTTTCTTCCGAGGAGCAAGCGTCTTTTAATTTCAAGGCTGCAGTCACCATCTGCAGTGATTTTGGAGCCCCCCAAAATAATGTTTCCATTGTTTCTCAATCTGTTTGCCATGAAGTGATGGGACCGGATGCCATGATCTTAGTTTTCTGAATGTTGAGTTTTAAGCCAGCTTTTTCACTCTCCTCTTTCACTTTCATCAAGAGGTTCTTTAATTCTTCTTTGCTTTCTGCCATAAGGGCAGTATCTGAGTTTATTTATATTTCTCCCAGCAATCTTGATTCCAGCTTGTGCTTCATCCAGCCTGGCATTTTCCATGACGTACTCTGCATATAAGTTAAACAAGCAGGGTGACAATATATAGCCTTGGCGTACCCCTTTCCCGATTTGGAGCCAGTCTGTTGAACCATGTCTGGTTCTAACTGTTGCTTCCTGACCTGTATGCAGATGTCTCAGGAAACAGGTAAGGTGGTCTGGTATTCTCATCTGTTAAAGAATTTTCAGACACACCCATTGCTAATCACAAGTTCAGGTTGTCACCTGTGCCTCTGACCAACCGACTATAAATAAGAGGGTTCTCACCACCCCGTCCTTGCATTTGATTCATTTGCTAGAGCAGCTCATAGAAGTCAGGAAAACAGTTTCCTTACTAGTTATTGGTTTATCACAAAGGGAAAAGGAACAGCCAGGCTTCCCTGGTGGCGCAGTGGTAAAGAATCTACCTGCCAACGCAGGAGATGCAAGAGACATGGGTTCAATCTCTGGGATGGGAAGATCCCCTGGAGGAGGAAATGATAACCCACTCCAGTATTCTTGCCTGGGAAATTTCATGAATTTGGGGAGCTGATGGGCTACAGCCACAAAAGAGTTAGACATGACTGAGTGACTGAACAAAATCACAAAGGAGCAGCCAGATGAAGAGACACACAAGGTGAGGTGCAGGAGGGCCCTGAACACAGGAGTTTCTGATCCTGTGGAGTCCAGAGTGTGCCAGCATCCTGGCATGTGGATGCATTCTTGTTCATCAGTCCATCCTTCTGGGATTTTCCTTCTGGGTTTTTTGGGAGGCTTTATTACATAGACACCAATTGCTTATATCACTAGCTATGGGTGACTGGACATATTCTGTAGTCCCTCCCCGCTCTGCCGAGGTTGGGAGTGAAGCTGAAAGTTCCAACCCCTCTCTCTGATCACAGGGTTGGTTCCTCGCCAACCAGCCCATCCTGGGGGTTTTCCGAAAGTCTCCTTGCTAATATGAACTCTGATGTGATTGAAAGGGGCTTGTTATAAATAACAAAATACATCTTTATGGCTCTTACTACTTAGGAAATTCTAGGACTTTTAGGAGCCCTGTGCCAGGAAAAAGGGAGGACCAAATACATATTCTTATCATAAATCACAGCACTGTACTGTCCTTTGCCAGCTCTCTCTCCGTCCTCTGTCCTCTGTCCATGCCAGTACCTGCCTTTCCATGCCTCGGGGTCTGGCTCGGTTCCCGCCCCAGTTCTTTACACTCACCTCTGCCAGAGCTCCCTTTCTCCCCCACTGTTTCCACTGTCCTCACTTCTGTGGAAATGAGAGGAAAGACGGGGAGGAAGGAGTGAGGAAGAGCAGGAAGTAGGACGGAAAGAAAGAGGAGAGGCTGGAGGCTGGGTCACTCCTGAAGGTGGAAGGCTACTGATGCGCCTTTGTTCCATACACGTGTTTTTCACATTTTATTTATTTATTTTTGGCTGTGCTGGGTCTGCATTGCTGCGTGGGCTTTCCTCTAGTTGTGCCAAACAGGGGCACTCTCTAGTCCAGTGCATACGCTTCTCACTGCGGTGGCTTCTCTTGTTGCAGGCGAGCATGGGCTCTGAGGTCTGCAGGCTTCAGTAGTCGTGGCACTTGGGTGTAGTAGTTGCGGCTCCCCAGCTCTGGAGCACAGGTTCAGTAGTTGTGGCGCACAGGCTTAGCTGTTCCATGGCGTGTCCCAGGTCAGGGACTGAAACACCTTTGTCTTCTGCATTGGCAGGCGAATTCTTTACTACTGAGCCACCAGGGAAGCACCAATACACTTTTTATAATGCTGGAATTAGGATAAAATCATGCTTACAGATAGCTTTAACTGGGTAGAGAAGTCAGCAAAGGGTGACAGACGTGCTGAGGGGTGAATGTGGAAGGGGAACAGAGAGAGGTATAGGAGAGGAGGTTCTGGCAAAGGGGAGAGAGGTCCCCAGTTTACCACCTGCTGGGCTATTTACAATAAGGAAGGGTAAGGAGAGGGAGCCTCTCCTTCTTCTCAGTCCCCCACTCAACCCCGCCCCGGCCACATCCCACATCCCACATCCCTAGTGTGAAGGGGACTGGCTGAGACCTGGGGCTTCCCTCTCAGCAGCCCTGAGGGTAGTGAGGACCCTCAGACCTGGGAATACAAGAAAATCTGGACTGGCTCTGGTTGGAGAGGAACGGGAAGGGGAGACAGAGATTTCTTTTAATGAAAGGGCGGATAAGTCTGAAATTTCTAAGGCAGGCTGGAAACTTGTGCTATAGAACTTTTTCTTCCCGAGGAAATCTCAGAGTTTGCTCTTATGAGCAAAATTGAACTGATTGAATGGGGCTGATGAACATTATGAAGGATATCTTCTTTACTAGAAGTCAACTGATTATAATTAATCCTATCTGTTAATATTGGGTTGGCCAAAAAGTTTGCTTTGGTTTTTCCATAAGATATTATGGAAATGAACTTTCTGGCCAACTCGTAGCTTCACAGCAACTCCTAGATTCATGTTTGATTAAATATCAGACACTATACCCTATAGTTACCTTAAAACTCAACATTTAGAAACCTAAGATAATAGCATCCGGTCCCATCACTTCGTAGCAAATAGATGAGGAAACAATGGAAACAGTGAGAGACATTATTTTCTTGGGCTCCAAAATCACTGCAGATGGTGACTGCAGCCTTGAAAATAAAAGACGCTTGCTCCTTGGAAGGAAAGCTATGACCAACCTAGACAGCATATTAAAAAGCAGAGACGTTACTTTGCCAACAAAGGTCTGTGTAGTCAAAGCTACGGTTTTTCCAGTAGTCATGTATGGATGTGAGAGTTGGACCATAAAGAAAGCTGAGTGTTGAAGAATTGATGCTTTTGAACTGTGGTGTTGGAGAAGACTCTTGAGAGTCCCTTGGACAGCAAGGAGATCCAGCCGGTCTATCCTAAAGGAAATCAGTCCTGAGTGTTCACTGGAAGCACTGAGGCTGAAGCTGAAACTCCAATACTTTGGCCACGTTGGAAAAGACCCTGATGCTGGGAAAGATTGAAGGCGAGAGGAGAAGGGGATGATAGGGGATAAGATGGTTGGATGGCATCACCAACTCAATGGACATGAGTTTGAGTGAACTCCAGGAGTTGGTGATGGACAGGGAAGCCTGGTGTACTGCAGTCCATGGGGTCACAAAGAATTGAACATGACTGAGCGACTGAACTGAACTGAGGCGGGAAAGGCCAATAGGCAAGCCATGACAGCATCTTGGAGCAACACTACTGGGTTAGTTGGCTTCCACCAGTTCATGATGCAGTGACAGACTGCCCCCACATCTTGGCGGCTTGGAACAGCCACAGCATGTTTCTCACTCATGTTATATATCCATGGCTACAGTTCTGTCCACGCGACTGTTTATTCCAGGACACATGCTGAAGGAGGATCTCCTATCTAGAATCTGGTGTTCCCACGGCAAAAAGAAAGCGAGACTGCTGCAGGAAACACTCCAGGCTTCTACTTGGAGATGGCATATCACTCATACTCCTGTCTCGTGTTGTCGGTGTTCAGTCGCTCAGTCATGTCTGCCTCTTTTCGACCCCATGGATTGCAGCATGCCAGGCTTTCTTGTCCTTCACTTTCTCCAGGAGTTTGCTCAAACTCGTGTCCGTTGAGTCAGTGATGCCAAGCAACCATCTCATCCTCTGTTGCCGCCTTCTCCTGCCCTCAATCTTTCCCAGCATCAGAGTCTTTTCCCCTGAGTTGGCTCTTTGCATCAGTTGGCCAAAGTTGGCTTCAGCTTTAGCATCAGTCCTTCCAGTGAGTATTCAGGGTTGATTTCCTTTAGGATTGACTAAAGGAAATTATCTCCTTGATCTCCTTGGAGTCCAGGGGACTCTCAAGATCAAGGAGAAATGATCTCCTTGATTTCCTTGCAGTCCAAGGGACTCTCAAGAGTCTTCTCCGGCACAATTCAAAAGCTTCAGTTCTTCGGTGTTTAGCCTTCTTTATGGCCCAACTCTCACATCCATCCATGGACTACTAGAAAAACCATAGCTTTGACTATATGGACTTTTGTCAGCAAAGTGATATCTCTGCCTTTTAATACAGTGTCTAAGTTTGTCATAGCTTTTCTTTCAAGGAGCAAGTGTCCTATCTCACAGGCGGTGCTAAATCACAGGGCCAGGGACTACCTGGTGGTCCAGTGGCTAAGGCTCCAAGCTCCTGATACAGGATGCTTGGGTTCGATCCCTGATCAGGGAATGAGATCCCAGATGCTGCAACTAAGACCCAGCGCAGTCAAATAAATACATATTAAAAAATATATTTTAGGAAGTTCTGACCAGTAATTATAACAACTTTAAAATTTAAATAAAAAATTTTCCAGAGAAGAAAAATCACATTGCTAGTTCTGACAACAGGGCGGGGACCATGAATCTCATGTGGGCATAAACAATCCTTTCACAGGAAGGGAGGGCAGTGGATAATGGGAACCACAGCACAGTATGTCAAGCCCCCATCTGCCTGATTCTTAGAGTTCCAGCTGGCCTCTTTAACAGCATCATTTAACTAATATGACTGACAGAGAAGAAAGTCGTTTTTGGAGGGAGTTCATGGGAGGGAGCAAAGTAATAAAACCAGGTCTTACCTACCCGGGTTCTTGGACTGTTTAATCAATAGGAATTGATAAGAAGCCTGGCGAGAAATTCAAGCAAGGCTTTGTTGGAACTTGGGCTGAAGCACGAGGGGCCGAAAAGAGGCAACAAAGTGCCCTTGTTTGCTCCCTGGGGGAAAGGGGGAAAACTGGGTCCTCAAATGGGGTGAGGATGGGCAGGTAGATGGGTCTGGCCGGAGGCGTAGCTTAGGTGGTCTGCCCACCCCCAGAGTGGGGCTGTGTGCAGGGGTCATGCACAGTGCCCTGGTACCCTGCTTTTGCTACCAGCATGTCAGAAAATGGCAAGGCAAAGGTTTTGGCATCTTTGTATCTGGGTTTCCCTGATGGCTTAGCAGTAGAGAATCTGCCTACAATGCAGGAGACGTGGGTTTGATCTCTAGGTTGGAAAGATCCCCTGGAGAAGGGTATGGCAACTCACTCCAGCATTCTTGCCCAGAGAATCCCATGGACAGAGGAGTCTGGAGGGCTACAGTCCAGGGGTCGTAAAGAGTCAGACATGCCCGAAGGGACTGAGCAGGCACACATTTTTGTATTTTGTTGTTCATAACTGCCCTGACTTCATGCAGTTATTTTTAGCCTTTTATAGTTCCTTTATGTCTGTGCTTGAGGAAATGTTTGTTGAGGTACAAGCCCTTCAGTCAAGGGTCTCAGGTCCCAGGTCCCAGCCTACCTCACAGGCACTGGGTGACAATGTCAGGACTTGGGCAGAGACTCTCTTTCCAGTTCCTGACATCCTGGCAGGGCGCCAGAAGGATGTCCAGCCCTCATGTGGCCTCTGGGCTTTCCCTCTGGCCCCCAGGGCTCAGGACACTGCCCTCTCCGGGGTTATGGGTTCAGCCTGTCTGGGACCTTGGTGGTAGGAATTTTTTGGGTGTTTTTTTCCTAATAAACAAAGCAAGGAGTCAGATGGGATGAGCTGGCCTTACTGTTTGAAACCTCCGGAAGTGCTGTGGTTTGGGCTGCCATAAACATCTTTTGCAGGAGGCGGTGTGGGCAGACGCAGACCCAGAGGAAAGCCACGCTCTCCGGAAGCCACAGGCGCCGATTTCTCTATCTATTGTCCCCCTCCCCGCACCTCACTCTTTGTTTTGGTAAAAGAGTCAAATTGTTAGAATAGTAAAATTTCAGATCAAAAATTGAATTATATAATCATAAAAGGCAAAGTTGGAAGGGATGCTGGATATCATTTGGGTGCAGCCTATTGAAAAAAAAGAGACTTCCCTGGTGGTCCAGTGGTTAAGAAGCTGCCTTCCAATACAGGGAACCCCCACACCCCATTGGGTACTGGGTCTATGTTTGCTTAATGAGAGAAGAATAACAGGGTAGACTCATCCATGGATCCCAGGACAGGATTTCCAGGCAACAGGATGCCCACTGAAGGGCCAGGCAGCAGGGCAGAGGTCTTCAAGTCCTGAGATTCTTTTTGTTTATCTAGTGGTGGGAAAAGGCACCTTCTGATTCATGATACCAGCTTTTCAAGACTGTGTCAGTTCAGTGGAAAAGCATTTTGGGATGTCCTGCAAATAATCTATGACCAATACACCAAGCAAACAAATCAGTTGCTTGTAAGTCTTGGGTCTGCCGGTCTGGGGTTCCTGGAAAGGAAATAGGAGATGTGTCAGTGGAGTATGACTGGGGGAAGTGAGACTCTGAG
The DNA here is from genome assembly GCF_049115385.1 of Moschus berezovskii. Lineage (NCBI taxonomy): Eukaryota > Metazoa > Chordata > Mammalia > Artiodactyla > Moschidae > Moschus > Moschus berezovskii. Next base: position 49,499,119 of record NC_142480.1, read on the forward strand.
ACTTGACTTCTATTTCCTTTGTCCAGTCTTTTTCTTTGGAAAAGTCTGGTGAGATTCCACTTCAGTAGGTGAATGCTTATGGGTGAGAACGGAATGCAGGAAGTGCCAAATTAAAATTTGACAGGTTGTGTTAATAGTAACAAAGCCTATCTTTACTGAGCTCTTACTATTAATGTATGCCAAACACTATTCTATGCTTTAAGTGTTCTTACCTAACAAAACACCCCTAAGGTAGATACTGCTATGAAAACACTGAGGGCCCAGAGAGAGTCAGGAGCTTACCCCAGGTCACATAGCTAGAAGGCAGTGAGAGCTGGGATTTGAACCCTGGCAGCAGGGCTCCAGAACCCACACTCAGCCTACATCACATTGCCTTTAGCAATGATTATCACTATTGAATGAACTCTTACCTTGACGAGGGGTGGGCTAGGGGTCGGGGGTGGATTGGGCTGGCATTCGACTAGTGTCTTAGAATTGCCTTATTTCATTTACTCCAGAACAACTGCTTCAGGTATAAGGTAATATTTCTACCTATTGCATGAAGAAACAGACTCCGAGAGACCGAACACATTGCCCAGGATACCAACACTAATTGGTAGTCGCAGCCCTAGCTCCAGCATTGGCTTGATCCCCAAATTCCTCCTCCCTCAGGTTCTTCTCCTTATTTATTTTTGCCACACCATGGGCCATGTGGGATCTTAGTTCCCCAGCCAGGGATTGAACCCTTGCCCGCTGTGTTGAAAGCACAGAGTCTTAACCACTGGACTGCCAGGAAAGTCCCCCAAACCCCAACAGTTTCTTAAATATTGATAATTGTTGAAAGTGGATAATACATCCAAAGAGTTTGATCTTACTATTCACTTTACTTTTGTGTATTTGAAAATTCCCTTAAGAACCCCCCTCCAAAAAAACCAACTATGAACTTAGCCACTGTGCTGTCCCAATATCATTGGTTCCTGTGTGTTTCCTTGATGGAGCGGGAAGAGGAAGAGATGAAATTTAGATATGGGTCAGCAGAATTTCTTTCCCAACCATGTGCGTGTGTTAGTTGCTCAATCATGTCTGACCATTTGCGACCCCATGGACTGTAGCCCACCAGGTTCCTCTGTCCATGGAATCCTCTAGTCAAGAATACTGGAGCGGGTTGCCATTTCCTTCTCCAGGGGAATCTTCCTGACCCAGGGATAGAAGCTGTATCTCCTGCTTGGCAAGTGGATTCTTTACCACTGAGCCACCAGGAAAACCCAGGGACTATTATCTAAGGTTAGCTATGATTTTGTTTGCTAGGTGGTGGGAGCTGCAGTCCAGCGTGTGCTGGGCCGCAGAGCACTTTGGGCCTTATGTTGAGACTGGTGAAGGCTCTGCAGCTTTTGAAAGGATGTGGTGGCCCAGGCGTCTATCCCCAGAGGACACCCCTTCCCAGGGAGTCAGGCCTTGACCTAGAACTCCCATTGACCAGAGGACTGGGGACAAGTGCCTCAAGATCATAGAACATCTGGCCACAGGCAGGTCGTCCAAGGAACTGTTCTAGCATGGGCTGGGGCTGGGCTGCTCCTCTGAGGGCCTTGTGGGACAGTGTGGAGCCTCAGCCCACACTGCCCAGGGACAGAGGACAAGTTCTGATGGGTACGCGCCCGAGGCCATCTGACTCAGGGCTTCCACTCTTGCCTAGAGCTGGCTCATCTCCTTAGCAGGCCAGGAGGGCCAGGCAGGAAATATTGCCTCCAGCTGTGTTCAGTGGTCTGTGACTTTGTTCTTGGGGGAGGATGCGACTGAAATTCAGGGAATTTCCAAAAGGACAGGCTAGGTCTGAAGGAGGCTGGTGTTAAAGGATTGTGAGAGGCTCGGGGTTGAGCTAGAGAAGGGGATGAGGCCCTCCACTCTTCAGTGAACTAGGAGCCTCCTGCGGCTTCCCGCATGCTGCTGCCAGAGTTCCATTTATCCCTCTTTTCTCCCAGGATTTCGCAGTGCTTAGCAGCATCTCAGTAATTTTGCTTGCTCAGTGGATGGACTGATGCTTTTCAGACATCAGCTGAAAACGTCAAGTTCCTGACACTGGTCAGTGAGTCAAAGCTAGAATGATCATCCTCTCATGGATCCTCTTTCCCCAAACTTGGGTTTTGTACATTAGGTTTCCTGAAGTGGTTATGTTACTGAGAGGTGTGGGGTCCGGCCACTCGCTGCTTAAAAGCCAATAAACAGGCCAGGTTGGTGGAAAGAAAAGTTTGCTTTCTTTTAGATGCTGGCAACTGGTGGGGGGAGTGTGGATGTCTGCTCAAAGGCCAACTTACCTCACTGCCAAGCAGGAGGTGAGAGCTTTTATAAGCTGAGGGAGGGGGCTACATGCAGAAACAACACAGTCAGCTCTGACAGTCACCTTCAGATTGGTCATTGGTAGACTGACCAGCGTCATCTCGATTGTTTTAGGTACAGTTAATCTTCAGTTCCAGGGTCGGTTTGCTTCCATTTCTTTCAGGCCGTTTCTTGGAACTGTGGCAGCTTGTGTCACGGCTACAGTCTGGTCATCGTGTGGTTAACTTCTTCCACCTGGTGGGGGTTTCAGTATCTATAAGACAGCTCACAGGACATGGCTCAGAATATTATCTAGTCCTTGAGGAGAAACTAAAGGTCCTTGACTACGCTTAATGAGTTCATTATTATTATTTGGTCTCCTTTGTTTTCCTTCGTTTCTGCGTGTTCTCATTTCTCTGATTAAACTCATTCTTTAAAGTTTTCCACAGACAAAAGGCAGGCAGAGAACATGGGGGAAGGACCATAGAGTCCTGCCGTGTGTCAGTTACTTGTGAAAAGAAGAAAAGGAAGAAAGCAAGCTCTGCTCTCACACGCTGCAAAGAGGCAGCTGCAACATATAGCCAGGGCTTTCTCTTGTCAGACTTGATTTTTTTTTTAACTTTTTTTTTTTAATTGGCTGCACTATGTGGCATGTGGGATGTTAGTTACCCAACCAGGAATCGAACCCGTGTCCCCTGCATTGAAGTATGGAGTCTTAACCATGAGGGAAGTCTCATCAGATTTGATTTTTTTAAGTCACTAAATGCATTGTCTCCTCAATCTTTACAGTCACCCAGTGTGGTAATTGCTATTCCTTTATTATCTTTCCTAGGAATAGATCCAAGTTTGTGAGGCCCTGAAGCTTATACAATTGGGGGGCCCTCTTTTAAAACAAATTAATTTATGTAAATATAAGTACAAAATTAGGTCCAGAGCCTTGACGGGTGGCATATGACAAGTGGCAGAAACCAACAAAATATTGTAAAGCAATTATACTCCAATTAAAAATAAATAACTTTTAAAAAATTACTGAAAAAATTTAAAACATTAATTTATTATTTTTTCGACTGTTCTGCATCTTCACTGAGGTATGCCGGTTTCTCTAGTTGTGGTGGGCGGACTTAGTTCCCCCGAGGCACATGGGCTGTTAGTTCCTGAACCATGTCTACTGCTTGGAAAGGCCGATTCTTAACTGCTGGGCAACCAGGGAAGTCCTCAAGGTATTGTTTCTTTCCTTTTTGAAAGGTTTCCATATTTTCTGAAATTCTAATAAGGAGCATGTAATTCCTATGAAAAGAAATTTTGTTCTATTGACTGCTCAAGCAGGAACGAGTCTGACGAGTGTGTAGCCATACTCCGGTGTGGGTTAGAGTCAAAGCGAGGGCAATGGGCACAGGATCAGGCCACCTGTACCCACTGCCTTGGTCTTGCCCAGGAATGGGACTGGAGCATCCTGACTCTGAGTCTGAGGGAAGAGGTAAACTGACACCAGTGAGCTGCGAGCAAGTATTCTGGGTGACCTCTGGCCATTCCTGGGTGCTGCCCAGGGAGGACTACTTCAGATCCTGGCACTCTCACATGGGGGGCTTCCCTGGTGCCTCAGACAGTAAAGAATCTGCCTACAATGCAGAAGACCCAGGTTTGATCCCTGGGTTGGGAAGATCCCCTGGAGAAGGGAATGGCTACCCATTCCAGTATTCTTGCTTGGAGAATTCCATGGACAGATGAGCCTGGTGGGCTACAGCCCATGGGGTTGCAAAAAGTCGGACATGACTGACCAACCAATACTTTCACTTTCACTTTGGGTTTCCCTGGTGACTCAGATGGTAAAGAATCTTCCTGCAAAGAAGGAGACATGAGTTTGATCCCTGGGTTGGGAAGATCCCCTGGAGAAGGGAATAGGTACCCACTCCAGGATTCTTGCCTGGAGAATTCCATGGACAGAGGAGCCTGGCAGGCCCATGGGGTCACAAAGAGTTGGACATGACTGAGTGAACACTCACTTTTTTCACTCTCATCTGGAAGAAGGAAGGAGTAGAGTGTAGTCGCTCAGTCGTGTCCAACTCTTTGTGACCCCATAGAGTGTAGCCTATCATAGATTGTAGCCTACAGGCTCCTCCGTCCATGGGATTTTCCAGGCAAGAGTACCAGAGTGGGTTGCCATTTCCTTCTCCAGGGAATCTTCCCCCTGACCCAGGGATCGAACTCGGGTCTCCCGCATTGCAGGCAGATACTTTTCGAGGTTGAGGGGCCAGTTCCCCAAAGACAGACTGCTGGCTTGGACTCCACAGCTGGATATGCAGGATTCATTCTCAATTCATATCTTGCCATCACTGATCCTCCTCCTTGGAAGGCCCTATCCTTTTTCACTTTGCTTCAAGGCTTAATTCATGATCCACTTGGTCATAGGACTCTGGAGTACAGACATACACCACTCACCCAACCTTTGGTTCTGTCTTGAAATGCCTCTTTTCCCTATCTCTCTCGTAAAACAACAGTGGCTGATACAGTGATGGATCAGGCACTTCCTGTGGATAGTCTCAGTGCGTTTTGTGGATTATCTCATTTACGTATATATATATGCTCTGCTCAGTTGTGCCCAACTCTTTGCCCCCCATGGACTGTAGCTTCCCAGGCTCTTCTGTCCTGGATTCTCCAGGCAAGAATACTTGGAGTGGGTTGCCATTTCCTCCTCCAGGAGATCTTCCTGACCCAGTCATTGAACCAGAGTCTCTTGTGTCTCCTGCATTAGCAAGCAGATTCTTTACTACTGTGCCACCTGAGACGCTATCTCATTTAATCTTCTAAAAACGCTAAGCAGTGGCTTTTATCAAATCCATTTTTCCAGACAAGGAAGCAGAGGCTGAAAGTCGCGCAGTATCTGAATTGAGGTCACATAACTGGGAAGTGGCAAAGCCAAAACTCCAAGAAAAGACATGGGTCTGTGCTTCACTTCTTGCCTGACCTATCTTCTGATTAAACTAGAAGCTCTAAGAGGTGCTGGCAGTTACAACTCCACTGCCGGGGGCGTGGGTCTAATCCCTGGTTGGGGAACTAAGATCCCACATGCTGCATAGCATGGCTAAAAAATAAAAAAAATTAAAAAGAGAAAAGTAATGTTAAAAAAGAGATGCCTCAGACCTCTTGATGTCCTCATGGCATGGTTGAATGGCTAGTACAGAGTGGGCATACAATGTCAGTGAAGAAGTGTGGGAGGAACTGGGGACATTTTGAAAAGATTCATCTTCAGCTGATGCAGAGTTCCGGACTGGGAGGACAAATCACAGATAGAAGCGTCTGCAAATGAGCCTCTGGGCTGGACCTGGTCTGGCAGGAGGCTAGATTCTGGATCCAGTCTCTCTGCCATTAGGCCTTAGCCCAAAGTCCTACCTTGATCAGCTAAGGACTGAGCATCCTGTCTTCTGAAAGCTGAACTTGAAAGCCACATCATCATGGAAGGGTCTGATTTTCATTTGGTTCTGGTGTCTCCAGAGATCTTAATAGTTTTACTAGTTTCTGCAAAGGTTCCAAGGCCCTCTGGGATTCCAGTCCAAGATACACTATCCTTCACTTTAGGCTTCGATCACTTTGAGCCGCGAGAGCTTGGCAGGTCCCTTCTGGACCACACGGTCCCACCTGTGACTGCCTGCACCCTTCCTTGTTCAGTGGCGAGAGTCAGTGCTCCTGCCTGTGTGTGTGTGTGTGTGTGTGCTTTGTAACCCCCAGGGCTCTCACTCACATCCTGCTGGCATTTCATTTGCATTAACTCACTCTGTCCTTGAGGCAATCCAGGGAGGTACTCACTGCTACCCTTGGGTTTTGTTTATCTAATTCCACTTCTGTTTTTTAATATATAGTCATTGAAATAATTCAGAACTTTAAAGCTCCAAAACATACACTTCTAAAAAGTCTCCTTCCCTCCCTTGGTCCTCAGCCACCCAATTTCCTTTCCTGGCAGCAACCCAAACAGCCCATTTTTTTTGTTTATCCTTCCAGACGTACTTCTTGCACACACAAGGAGACGTGTATAAATATTATGTCCTCCTCCTCCGCCTTCTCCAATTGTGGCCCACTATCCACTCAATCTGTACCTCACCTACTTTACTTAGCAATACAGCCTCCCCAATATTAATACCTTTTTAAAGTTATTTTTTTTTATGTGGACCATTTTTAAAGTCTTTATTGAATTTGTTACAATATTGTTTCTGTTTTATGTTTTGGTTTTTTGGCCGTGAGACATGTGGGATCTTAGTTCCCCAACCAGGGATGGAACCTATACCCCTAGCATTACACGGGGAAATATTAATCACTGGACTAACAGGGAAGTCCCTCTCTGCATTATTTTTAAACCCTCGAGGTTCCTGGGGTTATGGAGCCTGGATGGCAAATCAGGTCTCTCAGGATGCAAAGTCTGTAAGGCGCTGACTCTGGGAGGGCGCATCCGAAAGCCGTGTTCCTATTCAGGACTTTCCCTCAATGGGCCTGGGCAGCTCTGATCGACACGCCTCCGGGTGCCAAGAGAGCTGGGAAAAAAACCAGCCAATGGCTTGGCCTGGCAGAAGGTTCCAGGACCTGGAGGAAAAAAGGGTTTTGTTCTCCACCCCATGAAGACTGGCAGGAGTTGGCCTGTCCGGGTGCCATGCTGTCTTTCTCTCTGCTGTCTATAACAGCAGAAAAAAAAAAAAGTTTTCTCTTCCTGCCAAGACCCAATGGCAGTTCAGTGGGTCTTGTGCTGGTCCCTCCAAGGGCCCAGCTCCCACGCCTCACCCGCTTTTGATGGCCATGCTGGCGGTGGGCAGCCTCGGAGGTCCCTGCCAAGGCCGGGGGGCCTGGCCTCCCTGGGAATGTACATCTGCTCCACGTCTGGACCTAATTGCTGTGCTGGGAAGGAACTCTCCATGCCCGTGCCCAGACAGCTGGCCTTCTGGGATTGGCGTGGGGGTAGGAGGCCAGGGAGCGCTGGCCAACCCCGGGCTGATGAGGAAATGTCACTGGGAGTTAAGTGTGTTTTTCTGCTTTTCCCCACAGAGAGCCCTGTTTATGGCCTCTCTGTCACCCACTGTCCTCCACTCCCCACCCCCTCCCCAGGCTCTCTGCTCCTGCACAACACTGGGTCTGGAAGGTCTGCCTTTGGCTTCCTTCCGGTGCACTTGATTCCCAGGGAGCCTGCCCTCCACTTCCAAGCTCACTGGAGGAGGGAGGGAGGCCAGACGGGAGCCTGGAAGCTGCCCACAGGGGACAGCTTTGATGAGGTTTCTTCCTGGGAGCGCCAGGTCCCAAGCCAGGATCTACTCTCTCTGTCCTCAGAAGCTGGGCTTATGGACAAAACGCCCAGCGGCAGTGTCCCTGAGCAGGACAGCAGGTGGAGAGTTCTCTGAGCTTCATCCTCCCAACTGTGAAATGGGTGTAATAGCGAGATCTGAAGACAGCAGCGAGAGAGCCCAGCTGAAGCCGGGAGGCGGCAGGCTGCAGTCTCTACGGGCGAAGTTTGGCTGGAAGAGCTGGAAGTTTGGATGGAAGGGCAGAAACAGAGGGACCTGCTGGGGCGGGCAGGGAGAGGGCTTTGGTTTGGCTGGGGTCCATGCTCACCCCCGGGGGAAGTGGGACTCTAGACTAGCATTAGGGAGGTGTACCTCCAGGCATCTTCAGCAGTGAACCTGTCTTTTGAAGGATGACAAAGAGGGGCATCCAGTGTTCAGAGTGCAGAGCCTACCCCCTGAGAACTGAGCAGCAAGATATGGTCTGAGCCCCCACTCAAAGGGACTGCTGGTGGCAGCTCAGGGAGGTAATGCACGCTGGAGTTTTCAGTAGCAGCAGTGTGGAAAATGGGCAAGAAAGAGCCTGTTGATGGCTTTCCTGGTGGTCCAGTAGGTTAAGACTCCAAGTTTCCACTGCAGGGGCCACGGGTTCCATCCCTGGTCAGGGAACTAAGATCCTGCATGCCAAATGGTGTGGCCAAAATAATAATAATAATAATAATAATAATAATAATAATAATAATAATATTAAAAAAGAAAGAAAGAAACAAAGAAAGAAAAAGCCTAGGTGGGGATGGCAGGACAATGGGCGTGCACCAGTTCTTTGGAAAGTGCTGGGGAAGCCATTTGGGAACTGTCACTGTTAGGACACAGGAGCCAGGTGCCAGTGATAACTCTGAAGGGGGAGGGCCTTGGGAGACCCCCTCCTTCCACATTCATCAGGGAGGTTTGGTAACTCACGGGCAGGCGTGCTAAGTTGCTCAGTCGTGTCCAGCTCCTTGTGACCCACCGGACTGTAACCCTCCAGGCTCCACTGTCCATGGGATTCTTTAGGGGAGAATACTGGAGCGGGTTGCCATGCCCTCCTCCAGGGGATCTTCCTGACCTCAGGACTGAACCCACGTCTCTTATGTCTCCTGTCTTGACAGGCAGATTCTTTACCATTAACACCACCCGGGAAGCCCAACTCAAGGGCATCCACTTGCTAGTTCAAGGAAGAAATGGGTCTCAGAGCTCTGCCAAGATCCCTGGCATTGGAGAGGTTTAAAGCTGCCACTGGAAGGCCTTATGGAGAGAGAGCTGGAGAGTGCGGTGTGCGATTCCAGCAGTTCGTCCAGCCTCTGAGAGCCATGGTGGTCTACGTTAGAATGTGTCAGGGGGCCCCATCAAGGTGTGCCTCATTAGCCTTGGATGAGCTTGCGTCCCTGCTGGGCTTCGAGCCCCTTTTGGTCACCTTTATGCCCCTTTGGCATTCACACCAGGCCTGGCAGATGCTAAATCCTCACGGTGAAGATGGAGAATTCAGTGAATCATCTGTAATTTTCCAGGGCCACTTTGCAAGGCTGGATAAGTAATCTGGATTAACTGTGGCTGGTAATGTGAGGTCCAACTGCTTTTCTGAATCCCTCCCTACTTTACTTCCTTCCCCTCCCATCCCAGTAGAAAAGAGGTCTTTTAGTATAATAATGTAGCAAAGTCAAGTTTACAGGCAATGAGAAGGGTCTGCCTGAGCCGCTGATTCTCACCCTGACGCATCTGATGAGGGCTCAAAGGGCTGCTGAGCCCTGGCACATTACGTCGTGGGTGCCGGTTGAGTGCGTGCGTGCTCCGTTGCTCAGTCGTCTCTGACTCTTTGCAGCCCCACAGACTGTAGCCCACCAGGCTCCTCTGTCCATGGGATTCTCCAGGCAAGAATACTGGAGTGGGTTGCCATTTTCTCCTCCAGGGGATCTTCCCGATCCAGGGATTGAACTCGCTTCTCCTTCAGCTCCTCCATTGGCAGGTGGACTCTTGACCTCTGTGCCACCTGGGAATAATCTGGGTCTTAAGTACCCCACCATAAAAAATGGCAGAGCCAAGTTTCCATTTGTTGAAAAAGATGCATGAGAGCTGTGAGTTAAGTTGGGGCCAAATGAGGCCTGTAGCCCGGAAGACAGCACCTCAGATAGTTCTGAGAGACTGCTCCAAAGGGGCAGTGGGAGGTCATTAAATAAGATTTCGGTGAAGGGAGAGTTCAGTGCAATCAAGCACTTACTTTACAGAAGGTTTTCTACTAGTCATGAGGAGCTGAGGTCACCATGAAGGGATTTAGTGCTTTTCCAGGTATGAGGAGACGCAAGGATTGGGACCATGAAGTCAGTTCTTGAAAATATCCATCTAAAGACTTGTTCCACCAGTTTCCCTGGAGCACAGAATGCCTCACTCTCCAAACTGAATTCCCTTCAGGGAGTATCAAAGGTCAGCAGCTGCAGCAGCACAGGATTCAACCTCCCAGAGGGATGGCAAAGGCCCTTGTGTTGCTGTGGTTCAGTCGCTCAGTTGTGTCCAACCCCGTGTGACCCCAGGGACTACAGCACGCCAGGCTCCCCTGTCCTTCACTATTTCCTGGAATTTGCTTGAATTCATGTCCATTGAGTCGGTGATGCTATCTCACCATCACATCTAGTGCTGCCCTCTTCTCCTCCCGCCTTCAATCTTTCCCAGCATCAGGGTCTTTTCCAATGAGTCGGTTCTTCACATCAAGTGGCCAAAGTACTGGAGCTTCAGCTTCAGCATCAGTCCTTCCAATGAATATTTAGGGTTGATTTCTTTTAGGATGGACTGGTGGCAAGTGCCAGTTTGCAGTTGACACGTTCCAGTTTGGAGGATTCAGAAGTCCATGGGCCTCTCATGTCTTAATGCTGCCTTAGGGCCAGCAGGCACTCAAAACCTTTTCATTTTCTGCTGCCCCTTCTTCTCCTTCAAGCATCCAGGAAATCTGGACTTGTAGAGAAGAACCGGTTCTGACTCTATGTTGGAACTGTTTCTTTGACTTGCTTTCATTGCTGCTGTTGTTGTTGTTCAGTCCCTCAGTCATGTCCAACTCTTTGGAACCCTGTGGACTGCAGCACCCCATGCTTCCCTGTTTTTCACTATCTCCCGGAGTTTGCTCAGTCTATTGAGTTGGTGATGCTATCTAACCGTCTCATCCTCTGCCACCCTCTTCTCCTGGGTGAAGAGGAGAATCTTGCCCAGCCTGAGGGTCTTTTCCAATGAGTGGGCTCTTCACATTAGGTGGCTGAAGTATTGGGTTCTTTTCATTGCTATTATAATCATTCATAATGGCTTTCCTTGACTAGATGGACCTTTGTTGGCAAAGTAATGTCTCTGCTTTTTAATATGTTATCTAGGTTGGTCATAACTTTCCTTCCAAGGAGTAAGCGTCTTTTAACTTCATGGCTGCAATCAGCATCTGCAGTGATTTTGAAGCCCAAAAAAATAAAGTCTGACACTATTTCCACTGTTTCTCTATCTATTTCCCATGAAGTGATGGGACCAGATGCCATGTTTTGTTTTCTGAATGTTGAGCTTCAAGCCAACCTTTTCACTCTGCTCTTTCACTTTCATCAAGAGGCTTTTGAGTTCCTCTTCACTTTCTGCCATAAGGGTGGTGTCATCTGCATATCTGAGGTTATTGATATTTCTCCAGTGGTCATGTATGGATGTGAGAGTTGGACTGTGAAGAAAGCTGAGCGCCGAAGAATTGATGCTTTTGAACTGTGGTGTTGGAGAAGACTCTTGAGAGTCCCTTGGACTGCAAGGAGATCCAACCAGTCCATTCTAAAGGAGATCAATCTTGGGTGTTCATTGGAAGGACTGATGCTAAAGCTGAAACTCCAATACTTTGGCCACCTCATGCGAGGAGTTGACTCATTGGAAAAGACTCTGATGCTGGGAGGGATTGGGGGGCAGGAGGAGAAGGGGACGACAGAGAATGAGATGGCTGAATGGCATCACCGACTCGATGGACTTGAGTTTGAGTGAACTCCGGGAGTTGGTGATGGACAGGGAGGCCTGGCGTGCTGTGATTCATGGAGTCGCAAAGAGTCGGACACGACTGAGTGACTGAACTGAACTGAACTGACCAGCCCCTCTGCCTGACTGTTAAAGTGCCTTTGTTCAACTCATAGAGAGATAATCTGACCCTGCCCACCTGTGAATGGCCACAGAGGAGAGATTAACTCACCCCTTCCAACGTCTGGCCCTCCCCAGAGATGTTTCACAAGACTGAGGGCCCTTTTTACTTTACTTCCTCACTGCTCCTCCCTCTCTATTCTGCCTTTTGACTTTAGTTCCTCATCACTTCTCTCTCTGGTTCTATAAAAGAACATGGCATCCAGACCCCTTAGTCTGGCCTCTTCTCGGTCAGCTGGCTTTCTGAATAAAGTCGCATTCCTTGCCTCTACACCTCATCTCGGATCCATTGGCCTGGCTTGCAGCAAGCAAAGTGAGCTTGGACTGAGGTGAGGGAGCGTGTGTTTGCAGAGCCCTGCAGGTGAAAGCACACAGGTTTGACTTTCTTCCTGCATCTGCATTTTCACACCTTGGGTCGCCACCTTAGAGTTGGTGATTTTCACTTCTATCTGTATGGATCAACTAGCTCCCAGGGGCTTTATTGCCAACTTCCCCAATGCCTCAGGACATCCCAGCTTTATATTCTCAAACACAAAGATCACCGAAAGAACAGCCTCCCCCCACCACACCAGACAGCAGAGTGAAGGAGGAGGAGGAGGGCCACCCTCGGCTAAGAATGCAGTCGCCTTTTTACAAGTTTCATTTCAGAGCCCCAGCCAGGTCTTTGTGAATGTAGCTGAGAACGGCCCTTTAAGGAGACCGTGCTTGCTGGGACTCTTTCTCACTCCTGGCAGCCCAAGGGGCTGGGGGTGGGGTGCTGTGAAGTGCTAACTCGGTATCTGAGGGCCGTTAGGAACACTGCTCTGTCCTTCTTAAGGGTTTTACTGCTGTGTACTCTGCTCAGTCGCTCAGTCATGTCCGAATCTTTGCGACCCCACAGACTGTAAGCCCACCAGGTTCCACTGTCCACGGAATTTTGATTGCCATTTCCTCCAGGGTCTCTTCCCAACTCAGGGATCTGACCTGTGTCTCTTGGCTCTCCTCCATTGGCAGGAGGATTCTTTACCACCTGGGAAGCTATTTCTGAGAATGAGTGTTTGCCCTTGGGAAATGTGGGGGCATCTGATTCAGCAGTGATGGGCTGGATTAGTGGGAAAATGAAGAGGCTTTTCTGCAGGTTACCTTGCTGGTGAGACCTTGACCAGGTCTGAACTTGGTAGGCCAAAGCTTTCCCAGCCAAAGGTCATCACGCAAGCTGTCTAGTCCCCAGGGCATTAATCAAGGTTCTAGATTCTAAAAAGACAAATAGACTCTGGAATCTAAATTCTAGAAAGACAAATAGCTTAGACCTGTGGATATACTGGGAAGGGAGTAGATTCTGGCTCCAGGCAGGAATCTCAGCAAGTTCCTCGACTGAGGTTAGCAGACACTTGGAACGTGAGGATGGGAAGTGTGCAAGGCTAGTAATTGGCATACCCCCTAAAGGTCCTGTGAGGAGGATTTAATGCCTTAGGATCAAGAGGTTGGCAGTGCTAGGTAAGGGCTTTAGGGGCTCCAGGTCTTGTTGAGAACTGCAGGGTAAAACAAGATTCATTACAAACCATTGCCGACAAGGAAAAAATTCCTCCTGTACACTCTTATGTTCAGCTATGAGGGTCTGTGAATTAAACTGACAAAAGACAGTTTAATGAGAATTTACTTACACACAGGTGATCAGTGATGAGCAACCCAAAAGGGGAGTTAGAATTAGGGGTCTAACTTAGTAGGTATCTAAGTATCTAACTTAGTAGGTGAAAGGAAAGAGGAAGAAAAGGATCCTATGGAAGAAATAGGTTTCTCTAGGAGAACTAAGGGGACATAAGAATATTTGCAAAAATATTTCTCTAAAAAGGTATGAGTGGTCTTTCTGTCACCTACAGGACCCTAAAACTCCTATAGAGAGGGGTTTACTGTAGTTTACTCTTGGTCTCTTCCTGGGAGCAGAGCCACCCCAAAGAGGGCATTTATGACAATCCTCAAGTCTCAAAGTTTTCTGCTTTTAGTCATACAGGGAAGCTCTGAGAAGGCGTCTTTCCACATCAATTGCGTTCCAGATGTCTTCAGCTTAAAATAATCCTTATTCCAACTCTGAGGTGCTGAATGGCCCTCATGCCACATAGCTTGTCAGTTGCTCAGTAAACATTTTTCAATGAATGAATGACTGAACAAAGTAGAGATTAGGCAGGGAGGATATTGATTTGTGGTTACACATTTCACACCGAGGATTGGGGCAAGAGATGTAGTCCAGTTCCTCTCTGGAGAGATGTTTGCCCCACAGCCAAGCTGAGCTCCCTCTGGGCTTAGTGATATTTTTGGAAAATGGCAAAGACTGGGGAGACCAACTTGGTCACCTGGCAGTTTTACAAAAGTGCATGTGACCTCTGCTAGGACTTGGGAGTTGAGTTCAAAGGGGCATTGGGGCCAGAGCTGTAGCGTAGTAGGTTTCGAGCAAGCAATTAGAAATTTTAAGTCTGCTGCTCAGTTCATTGAGAGTTAAATAACACAAGCAAGTAAATCTTAAAGATCTCATTGGCTTTATTAAACAATTCGTGAATTGGGCAGCATTCCACTTAGCAAGTAGAAAGGAGCTCCACCAAGCTGGAAAAAATGAAAGATTTCTAAAGACAGAGAGGGGGCAGAAAAAGGAAATCATGAGCAAAACAATGCATTGTTTCAGTCAGGGTCGCCCTCCTAAGGGGAACGGAAGGGACCTACAAGGCAGAATATCTCATTAGTGCTGACCAGGTAATTTCAAGTTGGTTAAAGATTACATTCCTGGGGGAGGTAGTAATTGCATTTGGGTTAGGTATTAAGTCTTGGTTTGCTAAGGAAGGGTTTTAACATAAGTAATTCTATTTTGAACCTTTTATTTTTATTGTTGTTGTCTCTGTTTTCTTTTTAACAAGAGGGTTGACTATTTCTTGGGAGAAATGGCAAAATGAGCGTCTGACAAGTTCTCTTGGGGCTGCTGGCTTGAAAAGGAGAAGGAAGACGGGGCTAGGATCTCTGCATGGACGAGGCACCCACATCCTTAAAGGGGGACCCTTCCAGCTGGAGGATGAGAGAGTGTCGGGTGGGCGAGTTGGGGGGCGGAAGTTAGTCCGTGACAAACCCTCCTGGGCCTGTGGTTTACTAACCACCCTTCAACCCTGCCCAACCTGGGGCTCTGGCTTCATTCCTCCCTGGGTTCAATTTCTAAGAAAGGACTTGATGTTCTTCCCGAAAATGGAGTTGCTCTGGACTCAGGCAGGAGATGGTTTGTCCAGATGTCCAGCTGGCCCCATTAAAAAGGCTTTGAACAGAGACCTACAAAAATAGATCTTTCTAAGGCATTTCTTCTATGTCCCCTTTCTGTTCTGCAGATCAAATCACCGACCCAGGTGTGGTGGTATTTCTTTTCTACACCAGATGCTGACTCTGAGGACTGCTCTGGGCCAGCGAGGCAACCTCCCTGCATGCCACTAACCTCCCAGGAAGGAGAAAAGGAAGCAGATTTTGAATGAAGAAGATTAATGTCCCTGGTTAGCAGCTTTGGTCGAGGCACCAGGCAGGTAACATGGGAAGCTGGGGCTCAAATCCAGGTCCCGGGTCTAAATCTCTCTGTGCAACACCCAACTGTCTCTCAGAGGAGCAGACAAATCAGGTGGGGAGGCATCTCAGGTGCCAGGAACTGTGAACAGGAGACCGTTGGCTGTTCTGAGCATCAGGGTTTCAGGAGTTCAGAGAAGGAGAAATTAGTGAGGGTGGAGGGAGTTGCCAGGGAAATTAGTGAGGATAGTGTTCAGAGGTGAGGAAAATCATATAAAGGAACCTCAGAATTTGGCCTACCTTTTGGTTTCAGCGAGAAAACACTTTTACATTTTTAAACTGAAAGCATATTTATTCCCCAGTGCCGGCCCTTGGCCCTTGGCCTTTGGCTGAAAAACAAAAGGAGGTTGTTCAGTCCCTAGGCTGGGATGTTTGCTCACAGATCATGATGTGTGCTTGGAGCATCTGGTCTGGGGAAGGGGGTGTGCATCTAAGGAGCGTGAGCATGGGACTGCCGTGCCGTTCTGCTCCAGTCCCGCCTGCACTCACAGATGCTGGAGGGCAGAAGAGGAGTGGCTGGACTAGACAAACTCTTCCTTCCTCTCCACATCAATGGAGTTGGGCAGTGTTGACAAATACATAATCACAAACCAGCATCTTAGAGATAGTGAAGATCTGAGAGATCACCTGTCCTCACTGTGCCTCTCATATACCCTCCTCCTGACTCATGCCCTTTGTTTGAATCCGTCCAGCCACAGGGACCCACCCCTGCACAACAACAATCTGTTTCCCAATGCAAACATAGCAGCTATCATTGGAGAGCATTGTTTTCTTTTTGAGCACTTGCTGGATGCTCCAGGCTCTTCTTATATCCTGCCTGCCCTAGAACCAGCCATTTCTCCAAAGCACTCTCATCCCTTTTGTTGGAGAATGGTATTAGAGATGAAGGTCTGAGCACTAAGGTGCTCATTGCTACTGGGGTGTCACTGTTTCTAGGCCCTCTTAGCAGACAGAGCTAGGAAATAAACATATTATAACTCTTTGGAGAAGGAAATGGCAACCCACTCTAGTATTCTTGCTTGGAAAATCCCATGGACAGAAGAGCCTGGTGGGCTACAGTCAGTGGGGTCGCCAAAGAGTTGGACATGACTTAGCAACTAAACTACAACAACATTACAACTCTTGTATACACACATATCTATATTATTTCTGTACTCATCCATCTGTATCTAGGTTAAGTTGAACTTGAAGTCATACTAGTATCTCTGATTAATCTAGTACTATGTGGATTATTCCAACCTCCTTCCTTGCTTATCTACAACTTCTTTCTCCAACAGTGAGAAATCTGAGTCCTACCATCAGCCATCCATTTACTCACTTGTTTAAGCCCCAGTATTAGGAGAAGGCAATGGCAAGCCACTCCAGTACTCTTGCCTAGAAAATCCCACGGACAGAGGAGCCTGGTGGGCTACAGTCCATGGGGTCACTACGAGTCGGACACGACTGAGCGACTTCACTTTTACTTTTCACTTTCACGCATTGGAGAGGGAAATGGCGACCCACTCTGGTGTTCTCACCTGGAGAATCCCAGGGATGGCGGAGCCTGGTGGCTGCCATCTATGGGGTCACACAGAGTCGGACACGACTGAAGTGACTTAGCAGCAGTAGCAGCATACAGGCACATAGGGGACTTCCCAGGTGGCTTAGTGGTAAAGAAGGTGCCTGCCAATGCAGAAGATGCGGTTTGATCCCTGGGTCTGGAGGATCCCCTGGAGGAGGAAATGGCAACCCACTCCAGTATTCTTGCCTGGGAAATCCCATGAGCAGAGGAGCCTGATGGGCTACAGTCCTTGGGTTGCAAAGAGTTGGATACGACTGAACAACTGAGCACGTATATGCACGTGTTAGCCTGAAACTCCATGAAAAACAACTTCACTGCCTTTACTGACTAGCTTTTGGGGATTATGCGGAATCCTGTTTGTCCTTAGCCTTATAGTTTCCAGTCAAAACACTGTTTTCCTAAGCTACTTATGTCAGTTCCTCTCCACTCCCCTTCCCGCCTCCCCCACCAACTACTTACACTGAGGTTTGTCATACATTTGCAATCAAGTTAGACTCTTCTGTCACAGTCGGGGGTCCCCCAGCCATCCTGGCTGATTTTTAAGTATTTGTCTATGTTAATAAAGTTCACTCTTGGTGTTGTGAAGTCTGTGGATTTGGCTAAATTGGGTAGCATCACGTATCTAGCACTCCAGTGTTATACAGAATATTCCATCACCCAAAAATTCCCCCAAGTTTGCGGTTAACCACTCCTGCTTCCCCAAACCCCTGGCAGCTACTCATTCATTCTTCATCCCTGTAGCTTTACTTTTCCCAGAATGTTGTGTGAATGAAATCATAAAACATTTAGCTTTTTGGGTCTGTCTTCTCTATCTTAGCAAAATGCATTTAAGATTCATCCATGTTGCCATATGAATCACTCTCTCAGTACTGTCTTCCCAGATAAGTATGCCATCATACGGTTACACTACCATTTGCCAATTCAATGATTAAAAGAAATCTTTGTTGCTTCCAGTTTTTAAAACATTTTTATTTATTTATTTTGTCTGTGCCTGGGCTTTCTCTAGTTGCAGCAAGCGAGGGCTACTCTTCATTGTGGTGCACGAGCTTCTTATTGAGATGGTTTCTCTAGTTGCAAAGCACAGGCTCTAGGGCGGGTGGGCTTCAGAAGTTGTGGTTAGTTGCCCTGGGGCATGTAGAATCTTCCTGGATCAGGGATTGAACCCATGTCCCCTGCATTAACAGGTGGATTTTTAACCACTGGACCACCAGGGAAGTCTTCCAGTTTTTGATGGCTATGAATGAGGCTGCTGTAAACATTTGTGTACAGGTTTCCATGTTAACATATGTTTTAATTCACTTGGATACACATCTCGAGTGTAACTGCCCGTGTGTCATAAGTATGTTAAATTTTATAAGAAACCACCAAACTGTCTTCCAAAATGACTGTACCATCTTCCATCCTCCTGGGCAGTGAATGAGGGTTCCTATTGCTCTGCATTGCTGTCAATAAGTATTTGGGGGAGATCAAGGTTGTTTATTTGTTTTTTTGGATTTTGGCCATTCTATAGGTCTGCAGCGATATTAAATAGTTGTTTGCATTTTTATTTTCTTAGTGAAAAATTACTTTGAGCATCTCTTCCTATGCTTATTTGCCATCCACTTATCTTCTTTGTTGGGTTTCCCTGATAGCTCAGTTGGTAAAGAATCTGCCTGCAATGCAGGAGACACCAGTTTGATTCCTGGGTCAGGAAGAATCCCATGGACGGAGAAGGAATAGGCTACCCACTCCAGTATTCTTGGGCTTCCCTTGTGGCTCAGATTCGAGTAAAGAATCTAATCTGTCTGAGACTTGGGTTCTATCCCTGGGTTGGGAAGATCCCCTGGAGAAGGGAAAGGCTACCCATTCCAGTATTCTGGCCTAGAGAATTCCATGGACTGTATAGGCCATGGGGTCACAAAGAGTTGGACATGACTGAGAGACTTTCACTATTTTCTTTGTCAGTTTAGATATTTTGCCTATTTAACAAGCTGGGTTGTTTATTTTCTTATTTTTGAGTTTTCTTTCTTCTTCTTCTTTCAGTCACTCAGTCGTGTCCGACTCTATGCGACCCCGTGGACTGTAGCCTACCAGGCTTCTCCGTCCATGGGATTCTCCAGGCAAGAATACTGGAGTGGGTTACCGTTTCCTTCTCCAGGGGATCTTCCTGACCCAGGGATCGAACCCGGGTCTCCCGCATTGGGGGCAGACGCTTTAACCTCTGAGCCACCAGGGAAAAAGAGTTCTTTATTCTGGATACATGTTCTTTATAAGATACGTGATTTGCAGATGTTTTCTTAGTGTGTGGCTTGTCTTTATTTCTCTTAACAATGTTATTTCAGAGCAAACAGTTTTCTTTCATGAAGTCCAGTTTGTCAATTTTTCTTTCATGGATCCTGCTTTCAGTACAGTATTTCAAGCTCATCACCCAAACAGAAGTTACGCAGACTTTCTTCTAGAAGTTCTATAGTTTTCTGGTATATAGAGTTATTTCTATGATCCTTTTTGAGTTAAGTTTTATATAAGATTAATTTTTTTTGGCATGCAGTTATCTGATTCTTCCAGTACTTTTAGTTCAAAAAAACTATCCTTTGCCAGGTATCGCCCTGGCACCTTCAAAATTCAGTTGATCAAATTGGTGTATATATTGGGGTTAATTTCTGAGCTCTCTGCTCTGTTCCTTTCTCCGAGCTTTTGCTTCTTCAGATGCTTGTGAAGCTGGTTTCTTATTCAGGATCAGCGTGAAAGTCACCTTTTTAAAGAGGTCTCTCCAGGTCACCGGAGCTAAACTTGTCCTCCTTTATTCGGATCATGTCATATTTCTGTGCTGCCTTTGCAGCACTAAGACCTGAAATTATCTAGTACTGGGTAAGAAAGCGTTCAGGCCAAGGAGATCCCATCCCACTGAACTCCAAAAGGGGCCGATCATAAAAGAAAAGCCCCTTCCTCTCCAGCCCTCTCTCACTTGTTAAATCCTGTCAGCTCCAGATCCCAAGGCCCAGGTCTTCTGTCTCTCCTTAGTGAGTGGGGCCAGTGGTACCCATTCTCACTGCGCATTAGCTTTAACTGGGGAAACTTGAAGAATACCGATTCCTAGGCTCCACCCCAGGGATTCTAATGTAATTATGTGGAAATGTGGCCTGGTCATCTGTATCTTTCAAAAGCTTCCCAGCTGATGGGAGTGTGCAGCCACCATTTCCAGCTTGAATGCTGACCACAGTTGGTACTCAATAAATGCTTGTTGAATGACTCGATGATGAAATGTAACTTAAGTTGGTCACTCTGCATCTGTACCAGGTGGGTGGCAGAAAGTCAGTGAGGATGATCAGGAACTTCAGTTCTGCTGGAGTTTGTGGCATTAACCAGCAAGGATGCTGTACTCACAGCCCTCTCTATCTGCTATCTGAGGCGGGATTTCATTTTTCTTTTCTTTTTTGATTGTGCTGTACAGCTTGTGGGATTTTAGTTCCCTGGCCAGGAATCGAACTCAGGCCCTCACAGTGTAAGCACTGAGTGTAACCACTGGACCACTAGGGGATTCCCTTAGGTGGGATTTCTGAAGAGCTGTATTTCCTTTTTATTGAAATATAATTCACAGAACATAAAATTCACCCTTTAAAAATGTACAGTGGTTTTAGTACACTCTCAAAGTTGTACAAACATCACTGCTAATTTCAGAACATCTTCATCACCCCTAAAAGAAACCTTGTACCCATGAACTGTCTTTCAGTTAGCATGTTTTCAAGGTTCATCCATGTTGCAGAAATGATCAATACTTCATTCATTTTTATGGCTGAACAATGGTTCATTGAATGGATATCCCAGTTGGTTTATCTATTCATCAGCTGATGGACATTTGAATTGTTTTCAATTGTGGGCTGTTGATAATGAGTCAGGAACATTCATGTGTAAGTTTTTGTATGAACTTGTTTTCAGTTCTTTTGGGTATGTACCTAGGAGTAGAATTGCAGGCAATGGTTTTTCCCGTGGTCATGTATGGATGTGAGAGTTGGACTGTGAAGAAGGCTGATTGCCGAATAATCGATGCTTTTGAACTGTGGTGTTGGAGAAGACTCTTGAGAGTCCCTTATACTGCAAGGAGATCCAACCAGTCCATTCTAAAGGAGATCAATCCTGGATGTTTATTGGAGGGACTGATGCTAAAGCTGAAACTGCAATACTTTGGCCACCTCATGTGACGAGTTGACTCACTGGAAAAGACTCTAATGCTGGGAAAGGTTGGGGGCGGGAGGAGAAGGGGACGACGGAGAATGAGATGGCTGGATGGCGTCACCGATTCTGTGGACATGAGTTTGAGTGTACTCCGGGAGTTGGTGATGGACAGGGAGGCCTGGCGTGCTGTGATTCATGGGGTCGCGGAGAGTCGGACACGACTGAGCGACTGAACTGAACTGAACTGAACTGATGGTAACTCTATGTTAAACTTTTTGGGAAATTGCCTAACTGTTTTCCCCAGTGGCTGTACCATCTTACGAGCCCATCAGTAATGTGTGAGGGTTCCAATCTCTCTATATCCTCACTAGCATTTATTATCATCTGACTTTTTGATTATAACCATTGTAGTGGGTATGTGAAGTGGTATCTCATGTGTTTTTTTTTTTTTTTCAATTATTATTTACTTATTTAGCTGCACTGGGTCTTAGTTGCAGTACATGGGATCTTTGAAGCAGCAGGTGGGATCTAGTTCCCTGACCAGGGATCGAACCCAGGCCCCCTGCATTGACAGTGAGGAGTCTTAGCCACTGGACCACCAGGGAAGTCCCTCACGTGGTTTTGATTTTGATTTCCGTTTTTCTGATGACTTAAAGCATCTTTTCATGTATATCTTCTGTTTGTTTATCTTCTTTGGAGAAATATCCATTCAAATTCTTTTCCCATTTAAAAATTGATTTGTCCTTCTGTTGTTGAATTCTGAATTATTTATATATTCTCGATATTAGATCCTTACAAATGACTTGCATTTATTTCTCCCAATTCCGTGAGTTGAAAAGACCTTTTTGAAAGTGTCTTTTGAAGTATAAAAGTTTTTAAATGTTGATGCAGTCCAGTGGATCTGTTTTTCCTTTAGTTGCTTATGTTTTAGGTGTCATGTCTACAGATTCACTACCTGATCCAAGGTCATAAAGATTTATGCCTGTTTCGTTCTACAAGTTTTATAGTTTTAACTCTTACGGTTAGTTCTTTGATCTCTTTTGAGTTAGTCTTTTGTATAAAGTATGTGGGAGTCCAACTTTATTCTTTTATGTCTATCCAGTTGTTCCAGCTGGAGAAGGCAATGGCAAACCATTCCAGCACTCTTGCCTGGAAAATCCCATGGATGGAGGAGCCTGGTAGGCTGAAGTCCATGGGGTTGCAAAGAGTCGGACATGACTGAGTGACTTCACTTTCACTTTTCGCTTTCATGCATTGGAGAAGGAAATGGCAACCCACTCCAGTGTTCTTGCCTGGAGAATTCCAGGGACGGCGGAGCCTGATGAGCTGCTGTCTCTGGGGTCGCACAGAATTGGACACGACTGAAACGACTTAGCAGCAGCAGCAGCAGTTGTTCCAGCATGATTTGGTGAAAAGACTACTCATTTTATGGGCTGTACCACATATGCTGTGGGATTCCAGTCTCCTGACCAGGGATCAAACCCAGGCCTATGGTAGTGAAAGTGCTGAGTCCTAACAACTGGACAGCCAGGGATATTCCCAGACTATTCTTTTTCTATTGAATTATCTTGGCACTCGTTGAAAATCAATTGACCATAGATGTATGACTTTATTTCTGGACTCTCAGTTCTATTCCATTGATCTATGTATCTTTCCTTATGCCAGTACCACATGGTGTTCTTTTTTTAATTAAAAAAAATATATTTGGCAGTTCCAGAAATTAGTTGAGGCATGTGGGCTGTTAGTTGCAGCTTTTGGGATCCAGTTCCCTGACAAGCCCCCAACTCCCCTCCCCTGTTGGGAGTGTGGAGTCTTAGCCACTGGACCACCAGAGGAGTTCCCACAGTCTTGATTACGGTTGTGTTGGAACAGGTTTTAAAATTGTGAAGTATGAGTCTTACAACTTTGCTCTTCCCCTACTAAGATTGTTTTGATCATTCTAGGTCCCTTCCGTTTCTACCTGAATTCTAGGATCAGCTTGTCAATTTCTGCAAAAAAAAGACAGCTGGAATTTTAATAAGAGTTATGTTCAACTTGTCAATCAGTTTGGAAAGTATTGCCATCTAAACAAATCTCAACTATATGTCTTCCAATTCATGAACAAAAATGTTTCCATTTATTTAAGTCTTCTTTAATTTCTTTCAATGTTTGTTAGTGTTCCATATACAAGTCTTCTACTTCTTCTGTTAAATTTATTTGTAAGTATTTTATTCTTTTTGATGCTATTGTTAATGAAATTATTTTCTTAATTATTAATCCATTTTTGTATTGTTCATTTCCGGCTTCCCTAGTGGCTCAGTGGTAAAGAATCCCCCTGCCAATGGAGGAGACTCGGGTTTGATCCCTGAGTTGGGAGGACCCCCTGGAGATGGAAATAGCAACCCACTCCATGGACAGAGAAGCCTGGAGAGCTACACTCCATATGTTGCAAAAGAGCCCGACACAACTTAGTGACTAAGCAACAACAAAATCATGAAGGGTACTGGATTTTTACCAAATGCTTTTTCTGTAGCTACTGAGTTGATCATGTATGTGTAGTGTTTTTCCTTCTGAGTGGTTTTAAGAAGGGTCTCCTGCCAGTAGTTAAGTCTGACTTTCGTCCGAACCTAGGTATCAACATAGCTGGTAGGGGAGATATCTGGCTGCTCTTTTTTTTTTTTGTGGCTAGTCAGATGAGAACACTATTATTAAAACATTTTTACCCCCATAAACAGGCAATACCTGCACATGATAAAAAATATTTAGGAAAAATTCAACCATGACAAGCAAGTCTGTTTCGACCACGACACTCCAGTTTCTGCCCCCTTAAACAACCACCGTGTTCACTTCATTTCCTGGAACACTGAGGTGTTTTCCTGCTACAAGGAAGGTCAGAGGTGAACAGTTGCCTCAGAGACTTTATAGCATGAAAATCCTGAAGTATTTTCTACCCGGCCCTTTACAGAAAAATATGCTGATTCTTCATTTTTTTT
Organism: Moschus berezovskii; assembly: GCF_049115385.1. Classification (NCBI taxonomy): domain Eukaryota; kingdom Metazoa; phylum Chordata; class Mammalia; order Artiodactyla; family Moschidae; genus Moschus; species Moschus berezovskii. Next base: position 49,523,094 of record NC_142480.1, read on the forward strand.
TTTTTTAAAGTCTCTTACCGTTTCAAAGGATGATGCTATGATATGCTATGCAGTCTTTGTGTGCATGTCATTTTATGCGTGAGCGTTTCGGCAGAATGAATTCCTTTACGGGGAATTGCTAGGTCTTCCGGTCTCAGCCTTCGTCATGTTGATAGATATTACCACACAGCTCTCTGGGAAAGTTGAACCAATTTCCATTCTCTCCAACGATGCATGCTTGAGCCTGATCCCGGTAGCCACGCACTCACAGTGCGCTACTAATTTGTTGCTTGCCAATCTGAAAAATGCAAATGATACCCGTACTTGTTATCTGGGTTTTTCTTACAATGAATAAGGTTGAGCATCTTTTCTTAAGCCTAAAAAGTTAAAACAAAAACCAAAACCAAAGCAAAACCAAAAAGCAAAGAACAAACTCTTTTGAGCCCTTTACCTCTCAGACCACTCGGAACTCAAGGCCCGGCCGCTCGCACCCGGCGGGCTGCAGGGCGTGGCTCGGGCTGAAGTGGGCGGCCGCGGACCCCCGGTTCCTCCCAGCCCCGCCCCAGTCCGCGGGGCCCCGCCCCGAGTCCGCCTCTGGCGGGCCTGGGCGGGGCACGTGGCCCGGTGGGAGGTGCTGCGCTGCCTGATTTATTCCCGTCCAGGAGAAGCAGCGCGAGCCCCCGGGTCTGAGCCGCCGCAGCGCCGGGTCCCGCGCTCTCGTCCGCACACCATGCCGTGTCCCCGTCTGCTGGCCGCGCTCTGCGGCGCGCTCTTCTGCGCCTCCGGACTCTTCGCCTTCTCCGGTGAGTCGATCGCGCCGCCCTCGCGCCCTCGCCCCTCCTCTCCGCGCCGCTCGGAAGTTCGCCGCCGCGCCCTCCCTCTGCCTCCGCTGTTTACAAACTTGGTCCAAGCGCCGGGGCTGAGTCGAGGGGCGACCTCTCCGGCTGCGCCCGGGCGGGCGGCGGGGATGCTCTCGGCCTCTCCTGCTGGGGGTGGGGGTTTGGCCGGTGCTAGAGGCTTGAGCGTTGGGCGGGGGCTCGGGACACTGGGTGACAGCCCAGCCTCCCCCAGGGAAGTGGCTTACACAGAACAAAGGAATCCGCTGTGTCGGGCCTCTGTTTTCCCATCTGTAAAATGAGGCCACATCCCTCATAGCTCAGACGGTAAAGAATCTGTCCGCAATGCGGGAGACCAAGGTTCAATCTCGGGGTAGGGAAGATCCCCTAGAAGAGGAAATGGCAACCCAGTCCGGTACTCTTGCCGGGAAAATCCCATGGACAGAGGATCCTGGCGGGTTACAGTCCATGGGGTCGCAAAGAGTCGGACACGACTGAGCGGCTAACATAGTGCTCGTGCGCTCCTTCCACCAGGAATTTTCTAGGACTCTTGTATTAATAAATCTTTTCCAGCCAACTTTACCTGGAAACTCCCTCCTAGGCCATGCCGGCGGCTGGTCTGTTAATTGGGATTTTATCCTCCGTTTAAAAATAGGTATTTGGTCAGATAAGCGAGGGGCTGGCTAGGGAGCCAGAGGACTGGATAGGCTTAGGGCTGGGTGGGGGTGGGGGGAACCCAGGAGAGGGTGAGGAGCCTAGGGAGGAATTCGGAAAAGGGCTCAGACCGGAGATGGAGGCTCCTGACTCCCCTCTCTCCCTATGGCCTTGGCCTGCCGCTTTATCTCTCTTGGCCCTCCTCCCCTGCCTAGGACGCAGCCTGCTGAGAGCTGGGCCTCCAGCAGGCTGGTTATGGGGATGGGCGATGCCCTACACCGCGGGCTGAGGAAAGGGTGCCCATGGGGTGAGCGGGATATGGCAAAGACTGTTTAGGCACTGCCTCCTTCCTTTCTTCCTAGAAATAGGATTGATGAAATACATTGGGGTGGGAGGGTCATGGTTGAGCCCTGGCTCTGCCATCCGGTTCCAGTCTGACACCCCCCGCCACCCCGCCACAACTGGAGTGGAAGCCTTAAAGCCACTTGAAGTCTCTTGGAGACAGAGAGATGGCTGGGTCTTAAAACTCCCTTGCCTCGCCTCCCCTGGCCCCACAGCCTGAGCCCTGGCAAAATGTCCCTGGGGAGATCTCCCAGAGAAGGCAAGGACCCTGAAATCCCAAAGGTGGTTTTGGAGACCCAGCTTAAGCAGGAAGGGGGAAGCCCCACAGCTGCGGTGCACGGGTGAGTGGGTCAGGCACCTGCCAGGTAGGGAACACCTTTCTCTTTCCCTCCCTCCCCTGCTTTGCCCTGGAGCTCTTCAGGGAGAGGGCCCTTTGGGAGGGGGACAGAGGGGAGTCGGATTTTGCCAGGAGGAGCCCAAGGCTTTGGCCATTCTCAAGCCTCTGCGGAGGCAGTGCCTGCTGCCTGTCAGGTCAGGGAGGGGATTAACCTGCTATTTAAAGCCAATGACTAATGGCTCATTGGGAGCCGCCTTAAGCTCCTGAGGTCCCCACCGCTCATTAACGGTGTTCCCTTCCCTGGATCCCCCGCCCAGCTCTCCAGGGCTTTGGGATTTGAGGGGGGCCCTCCAGCCTGGGATGGCGTGACTCTGCAGGGAGGAAAAAAGGTTTCTCATGTCTCACCCCAAGTGATGCGTAGGGGTGTGGGATCTGGGGCAGCCCTTCTGGGATGCAAAGATCAACTAGAATCTGCTCTGAAGGTGTGGAGGACCTAATGGGCTGAAGTCCACCCGAGTCAAAGCACTGGGGACAGGACTCTTGTCACCTAGGCCCCGATAGAAGCTGTGAAGTCGTCTCCAGCCCTCTTCCCACCTCTCGTTGTTGTCCAGTGTTTCTCGAATCCACCTTCCTCCTTACCTCTCAGCCTGACTTCGTCTTTTACCAGGAGGCCTTTGGCAGCATCCTTGATGCTTCCTGGTCTCCTCTCTCACCTGCTCAGTCACGCTTCCACGCAGAGCCAGAGGGATCTTTGTGTACTTCTGAGCCACTTCTCTATCCCGGCAGCCCATCCACATCTCGGCACATGGCCTTTTCTTGACATTCTCCCTCACCAGCTAGGAAATGGCTTCCCCACTCCCACCTCATGCTGGCGAATCTCTGACTTTTTCCTGGTGGCCACTGATGGGGACACTGAAGGAGGGTTAAGAGCCGATGAAGAGTCTCCACTTGTCATTCGTAAGGTTCCCCCCTCAACCTCCCTTTTCAGCGATGTCTTTCTTCCTGTTCAGCAGTATACCGTGTGCTCTGGGCTTCTGCTTCTTTTTGAAAAGTTCTTTCCTCATTCCCCAGCCTGGCACCTTCCCACTGTGACTTTTAGCCAGCTCAAATGTCCCCACCTCTGAACTTTACAGCTTTCTGGCAGAAACCATCTTCCCTTAGTCCCTCACGCAGGCTCCTTCAGAGCTTATGGTGCCTCCTCATTACCTGGTGACTTGTAGGTCACCACCTCTTTCCTCTGACTTCTTATTTTTTTAAAAAATACATATTTGCTTATTTGGCTGTACCAGTCTTAGTTGTGGCATGCAGGATCTTCGATCTTAATTGCAGCCTGCAAACTCTTAGTTCAGGCATGTGGGATCTACTTGCCTGACCAGGGATCGAACCTAGGACCCTTGCATTGGGAGTGTGGAGTCTCAGCCAATGGACCACCAGGGATGTCCCTCTTCTGGCTTCCTGAGACCCAGACTGCGTCTGTCTTAGGGGCCCAGAATATATACCTGGTAGTTGCCCCCCCCACCCCGCCCAAATATTTACTCAATGAATGACTTGTTCCTAACCTAGAACTGTCATTGCAGGTGACTTCTGTGACTCCAGCCAGTGCCTGCATGGTGGGACCTGCTTGTTGAACGAGGACAAAAAACCCCCCTTCTACTGCCTCTGCCCTGAAGGCTTCACAGGCCTCATATGCAACGAGACGGAGCTCGGTACTTGTCCTGGGCCATGCCTGCTGCTCCCCACCAGCTCCCAGCTGCAGCCCAGGCTGCTGGCTTAGCTTGTCCTGCTGTGGCCAGTGGTCTCCAGCACCCCTCCCATTGTCCGCCGGCCTTTTCCTGGGTGCTTCCTTCACTTGAGCTGACTCACCTCCACGTGACCCTTCTTGGCTCCAGGCTGGCCTAGGCCCCATCGGGCAGATTGAGAGTGGGGAGGGAGGAGCTGGTGGGCACTGGCAGGCTGTGGGCCGAATTTGGGTGGAGGGTCCTTTGGGGCTTGGCCTGTCTGTCGTTGCCTGTCTCCAGCTCCTTCATGATCACCTGTCCATCTCACCTGCTTCCTCCCCAGGTCCCTGTTTCCCAAACCCCTGCCACAATGATGCCGAGTGCCAGGTAACTGACGACTCCCACCGAGGGGATGTCTTCACTCAGTACATCTGCAAGTGCCCTCTTGGATACACGGGCATCCACTGTGAGAGCAGTGAGTATCCAAGGTGCTTGCTCCGAGGGGCAGACCCTGTACCACAGGCCTGGTGGCTCAGGCCACATGCCAGCCTTCCTCCTGCGTCAGGGTCTCCTTTGGGAGGATTTGGAGCAGGGCAGAGCTCAGTTACTGGGACTGGGGAGGCAGGGAGGGACTCTGTTGTCCCTCCCCAGGCTTCTTCCTGCCTGATTCTCTCTCCTGGGACTGCTGGCCAGGCCTGATGTCCCTGCAGGGGAGTGAGGGGTGGTGGTGACCCCAGAGGTCGTGGGAGTGTTATTTTCTGCCACCATGAACGAGACATACAGCCTTAGGGTTAAGTCCTGGGATTTTTCTACCGAGACGGGAAAACCAACACATTCTTAATCTTTTGGGGCCCAGGGAGTCAGTTAATAAGGTTTGATCCTCAGGGTCTGACAGTGCTGGCCTAAGTGTGACCTCTGGCCTCCTCGCAGAGCTCAGAGAGGAGGGAGAGGTCTGGGCAGGCTGGGCCGTCTGCTCATGGTCAGGCGGTCAGAGGCCCGGCGTGTGCAGAGGGGCTGACCAGCCTGGCTCGCTTGGTTATCCACCCGGCCACAGATTGGCCCTGGCGGGTGCCCAGCAAACCTTGCCAGCAGCGTCTGTCCATGCTGTCCTCGCTTCTGGCCTAGCTGAGATTCTTCCCACAAACCAGGACTCTTCTTCACCTGCGATTGGGTGGGCGAATCTAGGCCCAGATCTGGATGGGATGAGGGTGGCAGTGCCCGATTTCTGCAGTCCAGGGGGTCTGTCACTGAGCGGGTGGACAGAGGGCAGTGTCCTGCTCTGGGCAGATACGTGGATGGTGTCTGGGGAAGGAGAAAGGGCTGGGCCAGCCGGGTGGGAGCCAGATCCGGGGGAAGACCAGGTAAGTGCCTGTTCACTCTTCATCTCAGAGGAGACAGGCCCCAAGGGCCTGTGCCCTGTGCCCAAGGCTGAGACCAACGTGTCTGAGACACTGGGTAGAGGAATGTTAGGTGGGGGCAGCGGGCGTTGGCCAAGGCCGCTGGGAGCCCTGGGTGGAGCCAGGTGGGCCCACTAATTACCGTGCCGGAGCCCAGATAACCCTGGGTGTGCCTGAGTGTGCATTTCTCGTCTCGCCTCCTTCTGCTTCTTGGCTTGGGGTCTGTCCCAGGCTGGATATGGCAGCGACCACAAAGGGTGAGGAACCCCATCCCCCATAGGGACCTTTGCTGCCTCTCCTTACTTGCTACCTGGTGTGTGTCTTTGGAGCCCTTAAGGACCCCGCAGGCATGTTTGGGGCCCACTGGGTGTGGACATGAGGGCTGAGGACAGAGCAGATCTGGGTTCGGATCTTTGTTCAGCCAGTGGCTGGCTCTGATCTTGGGCGTATGGCCTTGCTTGTGCCTCTCTTTCCCTGTGGGAGGGTCATACACCGAGCTTGGCATGAGCCTGGGGTGTTGGAACATAAGTGGATCCCTCCCAGGTTCTCTGCTTGGGACCTGAGGTCCAGGCTTTCAGGCTCGGCCCCCGAAGACCACATTACTGGTGAAGGTGATGGGCCTTGGCCAGGGGGATCGTCCCAGATGGCTGGTCAGGACCAGCAGTTAAAAGGCACAGAGGTACCAGAGAAAACAATGGCACTCACACTCCATTCAGAAAGCTCCTGCCAGTGAGATTCTAGAAAACTCCAGGCACATGTGCTCAATGCTTTATGTGCAGTGTAAGGACTGTTCGCTGCCGTCTGAGGGGCCCTTCTTCCAAAGCCATCCTCCTGGGGGACCGGGGGGCTGGGCTGGATGGGGCGGGACATGGAGGAAGACAGGAGGTCATACTGGTGTCTGTCACCAGCCCAGCCCCTGTGTTAGAATAATTGCTGCTTGCTGTCCTGTAAAAAAGAGACCACCTCCTGCAGCCTAGAGGGGGGACTCCAGCTGCCAGCTGTGTCATGTGGGCCTCGCCTGGAACCGGCTAGCAGCCTGGTGTCCCAAACCTCTTCCCAACTCTGCCCGGCCGCTCTGTTCCTCCCTCTGCACTTTGTTTCCGCACCTCCTCCTTGGTCCTCATTGACCGTGAACGGTTTCTGCTCTGGGTCCTCGGCAGAGGCCACGACTGTCTTGTTCTCGTGTCTTCTGGGTCCCGCCTGTGTGGGTGGCCCTCTGACTGCCCTTCCCCCCTCAGTCTGCACCTCGCCGCTGGGCATGCAGACGGGCGCCATTGCCGACTCCCAGATCTCAGCCTCATCCATGCACTTGGGCTTCATGGGTTTGCAGCGCTGGGGCCCGGAGCTGGCCCGCCTGCACCACACGGGCATCGTCAACGCGTGGACATCCAGCAACTATGACAAAAACCCCTGGATCCAGGTATGGAAGGGGTGGCCCGGGGGTGGGTGATGTGATGGGAGTGAAGGTGGTGTGATGGGAGAATGTGGGTACCTACCTTGAGGGGGACACCATGGGAGGGTTCAGAACTGGGGCCCAGGTAGCAAGGTAGCTGGTTCGCACAGGTGAAGTATCTTTAAGTGGAGGGCTGCTCTGGGGGCCTGGAGTGGGTGGGCGGGATGAAGGGAGTGAATACTAGGCTGTTAGAGGGGTGTTTGCACTGTTTGCAGCCTCTGGAAGCTTGTTCTTTTTTTTTTTTTTTATAGCCTTTATTGAATTTGTTACAATATTGCTTTTCTTTTGGTTGGTTTTTCTGGCCATAAGGCATGTGGGATCTAGTTCTCCGACCAGAGCAGGGATGGAGCCTAATACCCCCTGCACTGGAAGGCAGATTCTTAACCCCTGGACCAGCAGGGAAGTCCCAGGAATCTTATCCCTATGTCCTGAGCACGGGGTCCAGAGCCTGGAGAGGGCCAGATGAGAAAGCCCCCGCTTCTTTGTCCTAATTGGGGGAGTGACGGAGGGTAGGAGGAACCCGGGAGATAGGGGTTCTGTCCTTCCTGCCCTGGTCCAGGTAAACTTGATGCGGAAGATGCGGGTGACGGGCGTGGTGACCCAGGGGGCTAGCCGCGCAGGGAGTGCCGAGTACCTGAAGACTTTTAAAGTGGCCTACAGCACCGATGGGCGCCAATTCCAGTTCGTCCAGGTTGCAGGGCGGTCAGGAGATAAGGTGAGGTTTGTTGGGAACCCTGAAGAAGGGCTGTGGTCAGCAACCCCTGGGGCTCAGTGCTGTTTGAGGGCTCCCAAGGACGCAAGGGAATGCGGGATGATGAACCATAAGGTGGGTTTTCAGGTGTATCTTGGCGCACAGAAATTGGGAAGCTCAGATTGGGTCTGTGCTCTGTGATTTACGAGTAATAGGCCTATATTACAGATAAGAATTGTTTTTAGTTGCTCAGTCATGTCTGACTCTTGTGGCCCCACGGACTGTAGCCTGCTGGGCTCCTCTGTCTATGGCATTTCCCAGGCAAGAATACCAGAGTGGATAGCCGTTTCCTTCTCCAAGGGATCTTCCCAGCTCAGGGACTGAACCCACGTCTCCTGCATTGGCAGGTGGATTCTTTACCACTGAGCCACCAGGGAAGCCCATAGATAAGAATAGTGAGTCTCAAGAAGTTTCAGTGACTTGTTGAGGGTGGCTGTAGTGGTGGAGATGGGATGCATTTATAGCCTTCACGGATACCATGTACAGTTGTCCAGGTTGTGCACTGCTCAAGGGCTACTACTTCACATCATTCACGATGTAGACCTCATGTGTACTTCTGTCTGTGAGAAAATTGTTGTTACAAAGTCTTCTGAGAGAGGAGTACATTTTCCTAATTTGCACAGAGACACCCTGTAGATCATAGGTGGTTCTGGGTGAAGGATGAGGATTTACACCTACACGCCATTGTGACCAAAGAAGGTATGAAAAAGGGAATCTGTTGAGGGCTGTGGGCTGTCTGGAGGAACAGGGAGCTCCTGCCAACTCTGCTATGCACACCTCTGTCTCCAGGCCCAAAGTGGAAGCGGGGTAGAGACCACCCCAGGAAGTGGGACTGCCCACACTGACCCACTTCTCCAATCTGCCTCTTCCCTTCTAGATATTTATGGGTAATGTGAACAACAGTGGCCTGAAGATCAACCTGTTTGATATCCCCTTGGAGGCGCAGTATGTGAGACTGGTGCCTATCATCTGCCACCGGGGCTGCACCCTCCGCTTTGAGCTCCTTGGCTGTGAGTTGAATGGTGAGTGCCAGTGGCTCTGCTGTCCTCGGAGATGGCTGTCCTTGTCCCCTCTTTTCTCAGCTAGGATGAGGAGTTGGGTAGGCAGGCAGCAAAGCTCAGGAACCTGGGCTCACACAGAAGGATCACCAGGCCTTAAGCAGTCCTGCCCAGGTGCTTACTCTTTGCTGGTTGAGGCCTGGCGTGCTGTGATTCATGGGGTCGCAAAGAGTTGGACACGACTGAGCGACTGAACTGAACTGAACTGAACTGAACTGAAGAGCAAAAAAGGACTTCTGTGGCTCAGTGATAAAGAATCCGCCTGCAATGCAGGAGAGCCGGGTTCGACCCCTGGGTTGGGAAGATCCCCTGCAGGAGGAAATGGCAACCTATTCCAGTATTCTTGCCTGGGAAGTCCCGTGGTTAGAGAAGTCTGATGGGCTATAGTCCATGGGGTTGCAAAGAATCAGACATGATTTAGTGAATGACAACAAAGAGGAAAAAAGATACCACTCTAGTTTTTGAAATATTTTCACGTACTCTGATTGGTTCCTTGAGCTTCTAGAACGTGTAATGTTAGTTCTCTTTTGCAGATGTCAGTTCTACAAGGGCAGGGAGTTTGTTTTGTTCACTGCTGCATTCCCAGGGCATAGAATAGAGCCTTGATCATAGGTGTTCAATAAATACTGATTAATGAGTGAATGAATAAAGGAGGAAAGTGAGGCCCAGATGAATTATTATCAAGGGCACACAGCTGGTAGATATTAAAACTTGGTCTGAATCCCTGGGTTTTGACACCCACTCATCCACTGTTTCTCCCTCCCAAACCTATAATCTGCATTCAGGAGAAACATTTCGGGACTTGGAAGGTCATAGGGCTGGAGACGGTGCTTCTTGTCTCTCTTTCCGGAGAGATCAGGGTACAGGGGTTGGGCTGAGGGCATTGTCTGCCTGCTCAGTCCAGCCTTGCTTTCTCCCTGAGGGCTGAATATTTTTCTTTCTTTGCTGCCACAGTGCCACCTGCTTGCTGCCTGCAGAACTGCAGGGCTCTCCAGGCAAACTGAGCAGAGATGGCTCTCTGCCTTTCTTGTCTTAACCTGGGGCCTGCCCTTTGCGCCTCCTTCCCCTCTATGGATCCTCTTTCTGTTATCGCATTTCAGTTACCACCCAGAACCACTCAGAGCTGAGTTCAGTGCCTGTCTGGGTTTATTCTTTTTTTAAAGCATGAAGTAAAGTCGGTTTATTTTTGCTCCCAGGGTCACTGCCTTTTGAACCTACTTGTTTTGGGGAGTTAAAGACTATCCCTTTTGCTGAAAGAAAATTTAAACAATTGGTAAAGGACAGAAACAGGTCTGGGGACCCACACCTTGGGCTCCTCTCCCTGGCGTCCCTCACTACTTGGTGTCATAGTCCGAAGCCCTTGCCTGTTTAAAGTTGCTGACCCGAGTCTCATGTCACAGGGGCTCCTTCTAAGGCCAAGAGAGGGTGTGTTTGGCAAGGGGAGGAGGTGAAGCTGACTTGTTAGTTTTCCTTAAGGATTGGACCAGTCTCCTTTCCCTTGTAGGTGTTTGGGGCGGCTGGAGAGAGTATTGGTGTGTGTGTGTACGTGTGCGCATGTGTGTGGGACTTGATCTGGACATTTTTGGGCATGCCCTGCACCAGCAGGCACAGTCTCCTTGGTGAATTGATTATTTAACTCAGTAGATATTTATTAAGGTATTTATTAAGCTCCTTCTGAGTGTCTCGGAGAAGGCAATGGCAAGCCACTCCAGGACTCTTGCCTGGAAAATCCCATGGATGGAGGAGCCTGGTAGGCTCAGTCTGTGGGGTCGCTAAGGATCGGACATGATTGAGCAACTTCACTTTCACTTTTCACTTTCACACATTTTAGAAGGAAATGGCAACCCACTCCAGTGTTCCTGCCTGGAGAATCCCAGGGACGGGGGAGCCTGGTGGGCTTCCGTCTATGGGGTCACACAGAGTCGGACACGACTGAAGTGACTTAGCAGCAGCAGAGTGTCTGGCTCTAGGGGTAAGGCTGTTGGGTTCTAATGAGAGAGTCTGATGTGAGACAAGAAGCAAATATAAAAGGAAGGTCAGATAACAGTAAGAATGATAAAGGAAAAATTAGCAGGAGATGTGATGATGGTGACTTGGGGTGAAGAGAGGGAATGGCGTGGGGACTGCCCTGTTGGGATGGCCTTTGAGTAGAAGCTTGAATAATGCAGATCAGGCCATGAGAAGAACTTGGAAAGGGCATCCCAGGTGAGGAATTGGTGAGTGCAAAGCCCCTGGGACACATTGAAGGGTAGAAGGGAGGCCAGTGGAGCTGGAGCCTAGAAAATGAAGGATAGCTTTTTGGGTGATGGGCAGACATGGGCCAGGCAGGGACCACGTGGACCATTTTAAGGATTCAGGCCTTTGTCCTCAGAACAAGAGGCAACCGTTGTTGGGGGTTGCTGATAGGCTGTGGTTAGAGTTGGGTCTCGAAGGGATCCCTCAGGCTGTGTTGGGAGAATGGAGGCAGAGGGGCACTGTGAGTGAGGGGGAGACATGTAGAATATAAGGTGGCTTGGGTCAGGGTGGCAGAGCCAGTGGATTGGGTGGATGAGTGTCTTCTACTCCAAGTGAGCTCCATGGCCCGGCAGAATGAGCATCTCTTGGAAGCTTGTAAACTTCCAGCCCCAGCCTAGACCTGCTGAGACAGAATCCTTATATTAACAGGGTCCCCCAGTGATCTAAGGGCTTCCCAGGTGGCACTAGTGGTAAAGAACCCACCTGCCAGTGCAGGAGACATGAGACAAGGATTCGATCCCTGGGTTGGGAAGATCTCCTGGAGGAGGACATGTCAACCCATTCCAGTATTCTTGCCTGGAGAATCCCATGGACAGAGGATCCTGGAGGGACAACAGTCCATGGGGTTGCACAGAGTCAGACACGACTGAAGTGACTTAGCTCGCACGCACGCACCAGTGATCTAAAAACCATCAGTAGTCTGGTTCAGATGGTGAAGAATCTGCCTGCAATGCAGGAGACCTAGGTTCGATCCCTGGATTGGGAAGATCCCCTGGAGAAGGGAATGCAGCTCACTCCAATATTCTTGCCTGGAGAATCCCATGGACAGAGGAGATTGGTGGGCTATAGTCCCCAGGGTTGCAAAAAAGTCAGACACGACTGAGCGGCTAACACTTCATTTCACTTCCACTGATCTATGAGAAACACTGCTCTGGTACCTAGATGGGGAGTCTGAGGACCAGAATGGGGAGAAGACTTCCCCAGGGTCACACAGGGAGTGGCGGAGCTGAGAGTTCTGCTTGTGCCCTGCCCAGTTCTTTTCTATCTGGAAGGCTGTCTGACTTCTGGGGAGGGGGCCCATAATGGTGGGGAAATGTACTGCTGGATGTAGATAGGCTGTAGAAGGGTGCACCGTGATCAAATGATGCCTTGGCTCCTCTCCAGAGTGCTTCAGGTTTGTGCCAGCCCCATGGCCTTCCAGGACTGGAGCTTTGGGATGAGCCAGCTCCCAGCCCATCAGCCTGTCTTTATGGGAGAGGCTGGAGGTTACCTGACGTACCACCGTCCCAAAGAGATGGTGTGACTGATCAGCATCGGCACCGTCTGAAGGCAAATGTCTTTACTGGCAAGGTGACCAGCATCTGGGGAGACGGTGATGTATAGCACCGTGTACTATAGTCTGCTTCCAGATGGCACCGTGGGTTTTCAAGTCTTACCCCGGATTCTGCAAAGGGACAGCCAGTTGTGCAGAGAAGATTCTGACATGTGTGAGACATACCCATTATTCTCTTGGGAGTTTTTTTTTTTTTTTAAGATATTTATTTATTTGGCTACACCAGGTCTCAGTTGTGAACTCTTAGTTTCGGCATTATGGGGTCTAGTTCCCTGGCCAAGGATTGAACCTGGGCCTCCTGGCATTGGGAGTGTGGAGTCTTAGCCACTGGACCACCAGGGAAGTCCCTTCGTGGGAGTTTGTCTCCTGCCCATCCCCAACTCTTCTGGCCTCCTGCAGGTGCAGATGAGAGTACAAAACAGCCTGGTACATTCCTGAATGTTTGGAGCAGGCCTGAGTGAACCCAAGGCCAGCTTCTCAGGCAACCTTCCCAGGCACGTCAGACATCAGCAGAGTAGTGAATGTGTAAATCCTTTGGGAGGGGCTGTGGGGCATGGAGACATGGTCGTTCCTGAGCCTCAGGAGTTCTGACTTCTTAGCTTCCACCTGCTGGAGAGCAGGAATGCTGTGGTATTCATCACTGGGTCATCACCAGGCGGGCCTTCCCAGCTCTGAGTGGGTGCAGGAGTGGTGGAGACAGTGTCACAGTGTGGCATGGTGTGTGTGTGTGTTGTGTGTCAGAGAGACTTGGGGACAGTGCTTAATGGCTCTTAGCCTCAGTTTTCTCATCTGTGGAATGGGGTTGCTAATATCCTGTTGATTCCGGTTTTTGTGTGGTGGATTAAATGCTGAAGTCAGCACTGAATCAGTGAGATGGTTATTATTAATTACTCCAGGACTTGGCGGTATGAATCGTAGCTGTACTGTAGGAATGGCAGGAAGTGCTGTGAGTCCAGAGGAGAGAGGAGTCCCACCCGAGTGAGGTGGTCAGGGCAGGCTTCTTGGAGGAGGGGTCTGAGTCAGGCTTTGAAGGAGGGTGAGAGGTGGTGGATCAGGGCCCTGCCCTGGTGCAGAGGGAGAAGAGTGGTGGGTGATCTCTACAGAGCAACTGAGGGGCGTGGGGCGGGAACTGAGCTGAGGTGTGGGTAGGGCTGTCAGCAAGAAAATATTTAGACCAGTTAGTTGGCTCTAAAAGGTGGAAGGAGATTGTTTTTTTGTTGTTTAATGGTTTTTAAGTGTAATTTTATTCTTTTGGCTGTTCTGAGTCTTCATTGCTGCGTGGGCTTTTCTCTAGCTGCTGCAGCCAAGGGCTGCTCTTTAATTGTGGTTCACGGGCTTCTCACTGCGGTGGCTTCTCTTGTGGAGCACAGGCTGTAGAGTGCCTGGGCTTCAGTAGTTGCGGCTCCAGGGCTCAGTAGTCTGGGTGCACGGGCTTAGTTGCTCCATGGCATGTGGGATCTTCTTGGACCAGGGAGCGAACCTTTGTCTCCTGCGTTGCCAGGCAGATCCTTTACCACTGAGCCACCAGGGAAGCCTGAAGGAGCTTCTGTGTGTTGTCCAAGAGGATACCAGAGGCTTGTCAGAAGTCAGAGTTCTTTTCCCTTCACTGCCTCGCTTTCACACCCACCGGGGGAGGCTGTGGATCCCAGATCTGGGTGACAGCCCCCCACCCGCCACCTCCTTGTTGGCAGGATGCGCTGAACCCCTAGGCCTGAAGAATAGTACCATCCCCAACAAGCAGATCACAGCCTCCAGCTACTACAAAACATGGGGCCTGAGTGCCTTTAGCTGGTTTCCCTACTATGCACGACTGGATAATCAGGGCAAGTTCAACGCCTGGACCGCCCAGACCAACAGTGCCTCTGAGTGGCTGCAGGTGGGTCAGGCTCCTCCGGGGACGCAGGGTTGGGGTTGGGTGGGGCTGTGGGATCTATGACCCTGGACCAACCCTGGCTTCTTGCCAAGAGGGAGTTTCTTTGAGCCTTGTTTGTGTTTGACTTTGCTCTTTTCTTCCTCTTGTGTTCCCACCTTTCTGCTGATTCCGTAACTCAAGGGTGGGGGGATGGTGGAGGAGCTCAGAGCTGCTTCTGTCAAGGCTCTCAGCCCCAGGTGATGAGTGTGTGTGCGGAGAGGTTGGGCCACCTCCATTGGCTGCCATAGGGTGATAAGGCTGAGCCCAGGGACAGCAGGGCAGGATGGAGGAGGGACATGTTAGGGTTTCTGTGCCTGCTCCCAGAGGATGCTCTTTAACTCACTGAGAGCACACCGTGTGACAGCCCTTGGATTTCACTGCAATTGGGAAGCTCAGGAGAGTCGTGGAAAACCAGAGCATCCTCTCATTTCTCTGAGGAAGCCAGGTCCTGGCAGGGCGAGGACTTGCCTGGGGCTCCCCTTCTGGTTGGCAGTGAGATGGGTTTGTAGCCTGGATCTTACTGAGCACGGTCTGCCCCTGGTCAGCTGGCAGGCTCCCCAGGTTGGACTGGGGAGCAGGAGGGTGGTGGTGTCTCTAGGTCCCAAGGAGCACATTAAGCTGGGGGACTGGGTTCCATGAGAAGCTGCGTGCGTTTGGAATCCCCCAGGACCAATGTCAGGCTCTGGACAGCCTGCAGGGGCCTCATGAGCAGTTCGTGTCCCTATAGACTATGGCCTCTCTGCCCCTGTTCCCATTGTACAAAGGTTGCCTGGGGCCAGGCTCTGAAATCTGTCCTTTGTTGCAGTGAAGTGCTTGACAAAGTTGGTGGGATTATTTATGCCCATTTGATTGATGGGGAAACTGAGGCTCTGCCAAATGAAGTAATTTTCCCAAGACTAGACTGTATGCCCCAGTGTGTCTGTGTACTTTTTCCTACCTTACTGGAAATGGTGCAAGCAAAGAAGACGGGATTGATTTCTTTTTTTTTTCCCCTTTGTAGATTGACCTGGGCTCCCAGAAGCGAGTGACTGGCATCATCACCCAGGGTGCCCGAGACTTTGGCCACATTCAATATGTGGCTGCCTACAAGGTGGCCTACAGTGACGATGGTGTGACCTGGACTGAGTACAAGGACCCGGGGGCCTCGGAAAGCAAGGTGAGTGTGTGTCCAGCTGTCCTGCCTTCCCCACTCCAGGGTTGCCCTGCGAGTCAGATCTGGGGGTCTGAGGGGGAGGAGGGCTGGCTCTGGGGGCCTCCTGACACCTCCTCTGCCTCCAGATTTTCCCTGGTAACATGGACAATAATTCCCACAAGAAGAACATATTTGAGACGCCGTTCCAGGCTCGCTTCGTGCGCATCCAGCCTGTGGCCTGGCACAACCGTATCACCTTGCGCGTGGAGCTGCTGGGTTGTTAGTGGCAGGCCAGACGCAGTGACCGGAAGGGCCCTGGGGCAGCTGCTCCTTCCCGTGGACCTGCTGCCTCCTCCGCCCGCCCTGCTGATTGTAGCTGACCTGGGGGTGGGCGGTGTCTCCCTCCCAGTCACCTCTCCCTCCCTCCTCTTCCCTCGCCCCCTCCCAGGGGTCTCTGGCACCCCTCAAGCCATCCCATTTTCTTAGGCACGGTGGGAGCTGAGTAGGTCTGGGATGGACAGGGAAGGGCAAACTACAGAGCGTGGGTGACCTGTGCCTCTCCAGGTCTCCATATCCAGCCCCCTGTGTCCTCCCTGCACCGCTCCCACACCCCACACCCCCAGGGCCCTGGAGGAATAAACAGGCCCTGAGGCCTCAGGCTGGAGAGAACAGCCCGAGGCATGACGCTGCACTCCTGGCCCCCGAGACTTCCCCCTCATCCCCTTCCACTCCCCACAGACCCCTCTTGACTCTCATCCTGAAGCCTAGAAAGAGGTAGAAGGCGGGGTGGGGTGGGTCTGTGGAGTGGCGGGGGAGGAGGCTGGTGAGCGTGGGGAAGGCGGGGAGCCCCTCTGTGCTGGTTCTTTACCCCAGAGTACACAGGCAGCTTCCAAAATATATTTATATCACTCCCTGAACGCTTGCTGTGATTCATCATTGCTCCGTCGAAATGGGCTTCCGCCGGCAATGCAGAAGACCCCGGTTCAATTTCTGGGTTGGGAAGATCCGCTGGAGAAGGTTTAGGTGACCCACTCCAGTATTCTTGGGCTTCCCTTGTGGCTCAGCTGGTAAAGAATCTGCCTGCAATGCAGGAGACCTGGGTTTGATCCCTGGGTTGGGAAGATCCCCTGGAGAAGGGAAAGGCTATCCACTGCAGTATTCTGGCCTGGAGAATTCCATGGACTATATAGTCCATGAGTTCATGAAGAGTCGGACATGACTGAGCGACTTTCACTCACTCAGTGGGCTTAGACGTGGGCTGGTTGCTGTCCTCGCCCTCAACCCTCGCTGAGCCCTAGCATTCTGTGTCACCTGACCTGGCTGCAGAGAGGGAGGACCTGGCTGCTAGGGGGCAGGGGCTGGAGTCTCACTGGAGGGGTCAGGACTCTTCCCCATAGTTCTCCTGCTTCAGAGCCATGCAGCCCAGGGCCTTAGTTGCTGCCAGGTGAGGGGCCCCTGGGAGCCTGCGAAGTGGCTTCCTTCAGGCCTGCCTTTGCTCCTTTCCGGCTCCAGGAAAACAGGCGGAGGCAGCTGGTTTTCCCCTTCGGCAGTTTCCATTTTCTTTGCCACTGGAACGGTGGGCTGGACGAGCTGTTAGAAACTTAGCGAACCTAGGCTGCTTTTAGAGCCGCGGGAGGCCCCAGGGTGGGGTGCAGTGTGGGATGGGGGGACGGTGGCAGGGCTCTGCCAAAGGGGCTAGGCACTGCTGGATAAGCACACTCGGTCCTGGGAAGCCACTGACAGTTTTACTCCATGGCTGGGAGGAAACTCCAGGGGTACCCCTCTTCCCACTCCCCACCCTTAGCGGGGAGCCATCAGAAAGTGGCTCATGTGTAGGGGGGCACACTGCAAATCAGTGATCTGGAAGGGGGGCTGCAGATAAAGGAGGGACTGACTAGCCGGGAAAGGGGCATATGAGACCACCCCTTAGTCTTGGGACACAAGATGGATTTTCCTGAACAGACTTTGGGAGTGTGCCTTGACACATTTAGGCAGCGCCTGGGCTGCAGATCTGGCCATGTGGCTGCCAAAGGGAGGGTGTGGTTTTGTTGGAACTTCATCAGGGAAATTAGTCTGGAAGTGGCTCCTCCCCTAGAGCTTGGCTGGGCTTCTTGGCTGGGCAGGGGCAGAATAAAAGGCTCAGACTGTGGTCTCTGAATGAACTGGGAGGGTGGGGTTCCCCATCCCTGGGGGCTGGGGTTCCTTCCCATTTCAGAGCTCTCCTCTGTGGAGCTGCATGGTCTGGGTCTGGAGTCTTTCTGGATGGTTACTGACTTTAGGACTCCCTCCTAGGAGCATATCCCACCACCAAACTTGTTCGGGCCTCTCCTGGGGACTGAGCAGCTTTTCCCCTCTGCATCTCTGCTCTGGGATGGTTCCGTTCCCCCAGTAAGTCCCACTTGCAGTAAGTCCCAGGAGTCCCACTTGCAGAAGGGGAAACTGAGCTTCACTCCAGTCTGTCATCTTGTCCCTCTGTGGCATTGGATATTTCCTGCTGGCCAGTTTCCCTGGCTGGCCGGCCAGGTGGACTGGTGGGCAGTAGTCACAAACCCTCCACCTGGCCCAGGAAACCCAAGGTGACTCTGAAATTGCCTAAGCCACCTCTCAGCCCCTTCTAAGGCTCATCTTTGCAGCCTCGGATGTGTTGGCCCATAGCCTTCTGAAAGTCCCCCTCCTGGGACCCTTCAGATGAGGGTCCCTTCCCTCCTGACCCCTTCTGTCCTTGACTCCTCTCCCTGGGCAGCCCCCTCCACTTCCAAAGCTTTCACCATCACCTCCACCAATTTATGTTTTTTATTCCTGACCACAGTCCTGAGAGCCACCTCTTGAGATTTTTCCTGCTGGCTAGCCCTGCCACTGGCCAGGATGTTAAACTTGCTTTGCTGTAACAAAACTGATCTTCTCTGATGCTCATTCATCCCTCTCCCTACGTGTGTGGCTGTCAGCACTGGAACCTGTTGACCTGCCTCTCCCAGGAGTCTAGATACCTTTTCATTCCTGGTTTAAATATAGTGGAGTGATTAGAAGCACAAGGCCTCAAGTCGGAGAAAAGTGAAAGTATCAGTTGCCTAGTCGTGTCCAATTCTTAGTGAATCCATGGGCTGTAGCCCACCAGGCTCCTCTGTCCATGGGATTTCCCAGGCAAGAATACTGGAGTGGGTTGCCATTTCTGTCTCCAGGGGATCTTCCGGATGTGGGACTCGAACCTGGGTCACCTGCATTTCAGGAGGATTCTTTACCATCTGAGCTACCAGGAAGGCCTCCAAGTTGGAGAATCTGGGTTCAAATCCTGGCTCTGAGTGATCTTGGGCAATTTACTTAGTTCCCTCTGAGCCTCATTTCCCACCTGTAAAGCAGAAATAAGAGGACCAACTCCATGGCCTTGGGTCGGATGGAGAGAATGTACACGGGCACTGATGCAAAGCCTGGCTCATCAGGGGCCTCAGAAACTCGGATCATTGTCAGCAAAGCTTGCAAGGGTTTCCTAATTGGAACTTGCATCCTGCTCGTTTCCCCATCCCATCCATCTTGCACCCAGTCTTCTGACAGCTCTCCCTTGGGGAGGAAACTGCACTGGTTCCCTTTTGCCCATCAGGCTGGCATTCACTTTGGGTGCAGTTTAGTCCACCGTGGAGAAGAGAATGGGTACCTACTCCAGTATTCTTGCCTGGAGCATCCCATGGACAGAGGAACCTGGCGGGCTACAGTCCATGGGGTCACAGGAGTCGGACACGACAGCATACACACACTTGTATTGCAGCTCTTTGTGCTGTGAGATGCTCCTGTCAAATCACACACACACACACACACACACACACACACATACTGTCAAGGTGTATTTAGGAAGGGGTTCGGGTTCAGTGACCACTTGGCCAAGGCGGAAAGATCTCCTTAGGCTTGGCTGCTGCGGAACCAATGGGGCTTCCAGGCCAGGCCTCCCGTTGGCCTGGAGGGAAAATTAAACACCCAGTCCAAACAGGCATCCTGGGAGCTGGCTGCCTGATAGCTGTGCTGACAGGTCAGGATTCTAAAGCTGAGTCACCCCTGTTGGAGGACCAGTCGGAAGCCTGACTGCCCCTGCAGGCTGCTGGGAGCACCACCTGCCCATCCTATGTTCCCCCTGCCCGCCCCCAGGACTACTCACTCAAGCCCCACCTACTAGGGGCAGCCTCCCTGTGCCTGATGCAGAGTTAGCCAACCGGCACTAGATTTCCTGACGGTCAAATTCTAGGGCAGGAGGGATGTCAGCGCCCCTTTGCCTTCTGTGCGCGAGAGGCAGGTGAGAACGGTCACCCCTCCCTCGCCTGAAGGTGGGAGTCGGCCATAGCCCACCCGCAGTATGGAGGTGGGGTGGGGGCTTCCCCCTGCTTAGTCCCGTTGCTTTCGGTAAACCGGAACGTTCTAATGAGACCCTTTCTCTCGGAACGCTCCTCTTCCACTCCCCTGAATATGACAGCCTCAACTCCGGGGCACTCCCTTCACCGCGCGGCCTGCCCAGATGCTCCGCAGGTTGGGGTGGTCTCCAGCCGGTTTGGGGTGGTCTCCAGGCAAGTCTGGAGGCCGCCCAAATCTGTCGCACCTCCTCCGTTTGGGCCCAGCCCAAGGGAGGGAAAGGGGCGTGTGTTCCTTTAAGGGGCTGGCCCGGCGGGAGCGCGGGGGTTCGTCCGCAGCCGCTTCCCTTCTGGCCATTCAAGATCGCCGAGGCCGCCTGCTTCCCCCGACCGGAGCGCTCGAGCCGTCGAGGAGCCGCCCGGGGACGGTACGTAGCTCAGGGGTGGTCGGGCTCCTGGGGCGCCCTATGGGCCGATTCCTCTCTTCCCGCTTCCTCAGCCCCACGCTTCCCAGGCAGCGTTGGGGAAGTGGGCAGGAGGAGTGAGCCGGACCCCGCGGGGCCGGGGCCGGGGCCGAGTCGGGTTGTGATCGCCCCGGGCGCCCGCGGGTTCAGAGCAGCGCGCGGCGTGGGCTGCCTTGCGTGGGACCCTTGTGCATAGACCCTGGTCGGCGAGGGCGCCAATTCAGAGGGAAACCAGTGGCCTCCGAGTCCTCCTCCCGGGTCTTCTGTCCCCCACCGGGTCTCTCCGCAGCTTATCCCGCAGCCTCCAGCACAGCGCCCCAGGCGCCGGGCTCTGCCGCGGGGCATCTGTTGGATGCTCCTCTGTTGGGGGCGGGAGCGGGGGCGGGGGTCGGGAACACTGCGAGGGGCTGGGGACGCCTCCTGAGGCAGCGGGCGGGTGGTCCTCTGCCGGCCTGCTCTGGCCCTCTAAGGGCAAACACAATGGATGCTCGTGGGTTTCAGGCCTGGGTTCAGTGGGGTTTCTAACTTAGGCAACAGCCGGAGCGCGCGGAGAGTAAAGTCCTGGGTGGGAGACGGGATCCTTTAGGGAGGAATTTAGGGCTCCTGAGCA
Source organism: Moschus berezovskii (assembly GCF_049115385.1). Lineage (NCBI taxonomy): Eukaryota > Metazoa > Chordata > Mammalia > Artiodactyla > Moschidae > Moschus > Moschus berezovskii. The sequence continues at coordinate 49,543,636 of NC_142480.1, forward strand.
GCCAGGAAAAAAACAAAACAAAAAACAACTCTGGACACTTGGACCCAGCTCTGTCACCAACTCGCTGGGTGGCCTTCAGCAGCCTGTGACCCGGTCTGGACCCTGACGCCCAGCGCTGACCTCCGGAGGGCCTTTTGCCCTCTGCCGCAGGAGGAGGTGACCGAGAGGCGCCCTGGCCCCTCTCCCACAGCCCTGCACGGGCCAGCGGGTTGGGAATGCTGGTAGGAAACACCTCCGGACTTCTACTTTCCGGGAACTGCAGGTTTCAAAGGGCTTGGGGCACCGAAGTCAAATTCCTCTCCGGGAGCGGGCTGATGGAGACCTGGAGGGCAAGGCTGCCCTCTGCTGGTGTCAGGGAGATGTGTGCTGCCCGGTGGTGCAGTCGGGGTGCTCGGCTGTGGCTCATCTTCCCAAAAAGTCAGGGATCAGCTTATTCTGATGTGCGGAGGGATCCTAAGGAAAGTGGTGGCTGGGAAAAGCAAAGCATGGGTCGTCAGGAATCAGGGAATCCACACATCTTATTTTGGCCACTCCAATACTTTAGTGAGCTGGGGGAAAAAAAATCACCCCAGACCGGAAACTAAGAGCTGTTCTGGCTCAGGGCTTAGTTTCTGAACCGTGAATTACTTCATGCATGACTGGTAAGAACCCTAGGGGTGCAACGTTGGTATAACATGGAATCTCTTTGGTCTGATGGTGATTTTTTTTTTCTCCAGCTCACTAATGTGCTGGAGAAGACTCTTGAGAGTCCCTTGGACTGCAAGGAGATCCAACCAGTCCATTCTAAAGGAGATCAATCCTGGGTGTTCATTGGAAGGACTGATGCTAAAGCTGAAACTGCAATACTTTGGCCACCTCATGCGACGAGTTGACTCACTGGAAAAGAGTCTGATGCTGGGAGGGATTGGGGGTGGGAGGAGACGGGGACGACAGAGAATGAGATAAGGCTGGATGGCATCACTGTCTCGGTGGACATGAGTTTGAGTGAACTCCGGGAGTTGGTGATGGACAGGGAGGCCTGGCGTGCTGTGATTCACGGGGTCGCAAAGAGTCGGAGACGACTGAGCGACTGAACTGAACTGAATGTACTAAAGTGACCAAAACAAGAGTTCTTCACCATTAAAGAGCAGACCTCAGCAATGTGTGAATTCCTTAAGATAAATGCTGTCAGTGCTGCAGAAAGTGCCATTCTTACTGATGTCCCAAACTATTTGAATGCTTGCTGTTCACTGTCCAGCACTCAAGAACCAAGTAGATTTGAATAACACAGCATCCTTCCCTGTCCAGATTCCCCAAACTCTCCCCAAACTCTCAGTCTCCAAACTCTTGCCATCTCATCTGAAGGATGCGAGAAATTTGGTGAAATAGGAGCGCTGTACTGCTGGTTTAGCTGCTGAACAGAACTTAGCATAACGTTTTCTGGTAAAAGTAGAAACCAGGGACTTCCCTGGTGATCCAGTGGTTAAGAATCCACTTTCTAGTGCAGAGGACGCACATTTGATCCCTGGTTGAGGAATTATATCCCACATACCTCAGGGCCATGGAATTCTCCTGGCCAGAATACTGCTCAGATGTTAAAGAATCCGCCTGCAATGCAGGTGACCCGGGTTGATCCCTGGGTCTGGAAGATCCCCTGGAGAAGGAAATGGCAACCCACTCCAGTATTCTTGCCTGGGAAATCCTGTGGACAGAGGAGCCTGGTGGGCTACAGTCCATGTGGTCACAAAGAGTTGGACATGACTGAGCGACTAGCACTACCTCAGGGCAACTAAGCCTGTGAACAGCCACTAGAGAAGCCCACAACTAGAGAAGCCTGTGCTTCACAACTAGTTGAGCCCACCCACTGCAACTAGAGAAGCTCCTGTGTGCCACAAGAAGAGAAAAGCCTGCCCAATGGAGAGAGACCCAGCACAGCCCCCAAAATGTGGGAAACAGCTGAAGAAGTTGCAAAGACATTTCCTCTGTGTTAAAAACCAAAACAAAACATTTAAGAAGATGACTTTACCCTGGGTCAGACTTTTAATTTTGGTAAACCTAGTATCTTTTGGAATCCAGTGCCCCTAAGAACCCACATCCTGAAGGAAGAAGTGTTTTCTCCAGTGGTGGGTGAAAGCTGCAAAGCGCAGAATGACATGCTGGCTGGTTTTTTTCTTTTTTTCAGGATTGCTCTTGTTTCTGTTAGAGCTCTGGTTACAAAATTGCATGTAGTGCTCTGGTTACAAAGTTGCACGTGTTTTGAGCTGTTGAGTTGTTCATTCTTGTCTGACTCTTTTGCGACTGTATAGACTGTAGCCCACCAGGCTCCTCTGTCCACGGGATTTCCCAGGCAAGAATACTGGAGTGGGTTGCCATGCCCTCCTCTAGGTGATCTTCTAGACCCTCTAGACCCAGGGATCGCACCTGTGTCTCTGGCATCTCCTGAGTTGGCAGGTGAATTCTTTACCACTGAGCCACCTGGGAAGCTCCTGTTTGTGCTTAGGCTGCTTAGATCGAAGTCACCAAGAGGCTTTGTGGATGTCACCTAGGGATTCCTCTTGGACAAGGAGCAAGGCTCACAGTGTCCTCCAGTCATGCACAGCACACAGGGCAAGTCTGGGCCTTGGGCTCCCTGCAAAGAGGTCTGAGGGCACAGTGGATTCTACCCCTCAACTTCCTTCACATCATTGCTTCTTCTCCAGTAAGAGCTCCTAACTGTTCTGAAAACAAGAATGCTTCCTCCGCATTCCACCACCCTTACAGGCCAATGCTTTTCTTTTTTTCCCTCCCTTTCTCTGGTTTTGCTGTATCCCTCCCCTTCTAGTTCCTGTACACAGGCATTCTTAGGGTCACACACTTACAATCATAGCAGAGTGGCAAGTCTGTGTTCTGCTTTGTCTACCCTAAATTTTACGCTGTGCACTTTCCACGTTGCTGCCTGATGATCACACTCATACTTCCAAATGCCTGCTGTCAACTCTGGTCTCGCTGCCCCAGAGTCTGCTTTCCACTCAGCCGCTGGAGGGATATTTTTAACATGTAGGTCTGATCCTGTGGCTCCTCTGGCTAAAGCCACTACTAGCACCCCAGGGCCTTGGGGACAAAGGACAGGCTGCTGAGTCTGACACCCAAGGGCATCTAGACACTGATCCTTCTGTTCTCCTCTCCCAGGTTTCAGCCAGAGCCTTGGCAGGAAGCAGAATTCACCCTGGATGTTTCCAATAAAGACACTCTAATGGCGGCTCAATGGTAAAGAAACTACCTGCCAGTGCGGGATCCATGGGAGATGGTGGGCTCAATCCCTGGGTTGGGAAGATCCCTTGGAGAAGGAAATGGCAACCCACTCCAGTATTCTTGTCTGGAGAATCCATGGATAGAGGAACCTGACAGACTACAGTCCATGGGGTTGCAAAGATTTGGACCCAGTTGAAGTAACTGAGTACACACACGCCACTTTCAGTAAATGGACAAGCAGGGCAGGAATGAGGGGCAGGTATGTGGGGCACTAGGCTTGTGTGCAATTTTTTTTTTTTTTTTCCAATGTGGACCATTTCTAAAGTCTCTGCTGAACTTGTTACAACATTGCTTCTATTTTATGTCTTGGTTTTCTTGACGACCAGACATATGGGGTCTCAACTTCCCGACCAGGGATCAAGCCCACATCCGCTACGCTGGAAGGTAAAGTCTTAACCATTGGACCATCAGGGAAGTCCCCTCATGTGAAAATTTAAGGGAGGGGAGTGTGCATGCCAAAAATGTCAATAATCAAGACATAATATTTTGATGCAATACAAAAAGAATTGAATCAACAATCTATAGCCCTTGGCCAGCTGCCTATTTTGTTTGAGTGTCCACTTAAACTGTAATAGCCCCCCAGAAGTATTCTAGCATGGCATAAAAAAATGTTTTTTTAACCTCTACCTCCACAGACGTTTCTGGACTGAAATAAAAGCTTTGCAGTGCAGGACTCATCCTCACTAACCATGAATGCACCTGATATTTTCTAGTCTAGTCTGGTCTCTTCAATGTCATTTTAAAATACTACTCACAATTTTCCAATTCAACCCTGCAGTTTGAAAAATGGTGATACTGTCATATGCTCCTGCTTAATTTTTTCTGCAGTCTTTTCAGTTCAGTTCAGTCGCTCAGTCGTGTCTGACTCTCCGCGACCCCATGAATCACAGCACGCCAGGCCTCCCTGTCCATCACTAACTCCCGGAGTTCACCCAAACTCATGTCCACAGAGTTGGTGATGCCATCCAGCCATCTCATTCTCCGTCGTCCCCTTCTCCTCCCGCCCCCAACCTTTCCCAGCATCAGAGTCTTTTCCAGTGACTCAACTCGTTGCACTGCCTCCTAATTCCTGCTTGGGCTTCACTGGTGGCTCAGTGGTAAAGAATCTGCCTGCCAGTGCAGAAGACACGGGTTTGATCCCTGATCCAGGAAGATTCCCTGGCGGAGGGCATGGCAATCAGCTCCAGTATTCTTGCCTGGAGAAACCCACGGAGAAAGGAGCCTGCAGTACATGGGGTCACAAAAGAGTCTGACACGACTTAGGGACTAAAAAATGACAACAATAAACTCCCGCTTAGGATTTGCTGGCTTGCCTGCTGCCCATCTTGCCTGCAGGGTGCAGTCCCCTTAGAGCAGGGACCTCATCTTGCTCAACACTGCTGTTGTCCGGCTGCGAGAACGGTGCCTGGCATGCCGAAGCTGCTCTATCACAGGGGTCCCCAACCTCCAGGATCTAATGCCTGGTCATCTGAGGTGGAGCTGATGTAATAATAATAGAAATGAAGTGCACAATAAACATAACGTGCTTGAATCATTCTGAAACCATCACCACCCCTACCTCCACCCTGCCCCAGTCCATGGAAAAATCGTCTTCCTTGAAACAGGTCCTTGGTGCCAAAAAGGTTGGAAAGTGAAAGTTGTTCAGTTGTGACCAACTCCGCGACCCCATGGACTGCAGCCTGCCAGGCTCCTCTGTCCATGGAATTCTCCAGGCAAGAATACTGGAGTGGGTAGCCGTTCCCTCTCCAAGGGATCTTCCCAACCCAGGGACTGAACTCCGGTCTCCTGCATTGCAGGCAGATTCTTCAGCATCTGAACCACACACACACACACACGTATATGTATGCATGCTAAGTCACTTCTGTCGTGTTTGACTTTGCAACCCTGGGGACAGTAGCCCGCCAGGCTCCTCTGTGCATGGGATTCTCCAGGCAAGAATACTGGAGAGGGTTGCTATTTCCTCCTTCAGGGGATTTTCCCGACCCAGGGTTTGAACCCTTGTCTCCTGCTTGGCAGGCAAATTCTTTACCATTGAGCCACCAGGGAAGCTGCTAATTTCCTGTTGATTGAATGAATGAGTGAGTGGGTCCCTGGGCCCCTGCTGCAGACTTCTCTCATTGGCTTGCTTTTCTCCTCCTCCCAGTTTGCCCTGGGCCCCAGCCTTGCCTGGACACCCTGGCGCTGCCCGGTGCATGACGCCATGGGCCTGAGGCTCCCAATCCTGCTGCTCCTGCTGTGCTGTGTCTCCGGCCTGCCTTTCTACAATGGCTTCTACTACTCCAACCGTCCCAATGACCGGAACCTGGGCAACGGCTACAGCGAAGGTGGGTGGCCTCTTGGCTCTGCTCTTAGCTCGGCTCTTGGTTCGGTGAGGTGACGAAGGCCTCTCCTGGCCCCTGCAAGTTCTGAGTTGGGTGAGGGCTCAGGGCATGAAGCCAGCCGCCCTGCTCCCATCTGGGCCCTTGCAGTGGTCCAGCCTTGTTGCTAAGATGAGCAGAAGGGTTGTTCTGTTACTCCATGTCTACTGGCCTCTCAGATATGGAGGGCTTCCCTGGTGGCTCAGTCAGTAAAGAATCCGCCCTCAATGCAGGAGACCCGGGTTTGATCCCTGGGTTGGGAAGATCCCCTGGAGGACGAAATGGCAACCCATTCCAGCATTCTTGCCTGGAGAATCCCATGGAAAGAGGAGCCTGGTAGGCTACAGCCCATGGGGTTGCAAGAGTCAGACACGACTGAGCAACTAAACCAACAGCAACCCATGGGTGTGGAGCCGAATGCACTGTAGCATGGTCAAGTTTGCTTTTTATACTTTCCCCAGAGTCCTGCCAGTCTTTCAGAATTCCACTTAAACGTGACTTCCCCAGGTCTTCCCAGTGGAAAAGGGGTTTGGAGTTAAGGAGATGTGTTTGACTCTCCATTTTGCCACTTACTAGCTATGTGGCTTTGGGCAGGTGACTTTTTTTAAACTTTTATTTGCTTTTTTTTTTTTGCAGCGTTTCTTCCCAGGCCGTACATTTCTTTTTTAATATTTATTTATTTATTTGGCTGTGCTGGGTCTTAGTTGTGACACTTTGGGATCTTTAGTTAAGGCATGTGGGATCTAGTTCCCTGACCAGGGATCGAACCCAGGCCCCCTGCATTGGGAGTGTGAAGTCTTAGCCATTGGACCATCAGGAAGTCCCAGGGCCATAAATTATTGTTTCTTTGGCTTCTTTTGGGAAAACTTTTTCTTCTGTGCAGCCTTCTCTTCTGGTTTAGGAATAATCTGACTTTTTTCAATAAGGATCATCTACATGTGTCAGGGGAGCTTAGGTATGGGTTGATCCAACCCTGAGCTCTGTTTAAGTCCTGTCCCGCATCTTTAGAGGCTTTGTTCACCTGGACGTGCTCAATGACCAGAGAATCTACATCTAAGCTCTGAAATCTGGAATCACTCTGCATTTCTGAGCATGTGCAATAAAAATTCAGCACCAACCCTGCATCCAGCCCCACTGTTTGGCCTGGGAACACCTATCAACACCATTGTAATGACGGAATGGCACACAATATCTTTAAAGTGACATCTTTTAGATACTTGGTGGCTTTCTGGATATGCATACCCTTCATGGGCTGGGTGGTTTCATGAGTGTTCTTAAAAGAAAGTGAAAGTCGCTTAGTCATGTCCGACCAACTTTTGCGACCTCATGGACTATACAGTCCATGGAATTCTCCAGGCCAGAATAATGGAGTGGGTAGCCTTTCCCTTACTCCAGGGAATCTTCCCAACCCAAGGATCGAACCCAGGTCTCCTCCATTGCAGGCGGATTCTTTACCAGCTGAGCCACAAGGGAAGCCCAAGAATACTGGAGTGGGTAGCCTATCCCTTCTCCAGGGGATCTTCCTGACCCAGGAATCGAACTGGGGTCTCCTGCATTGCAGGCAGATTCTTTACCAGCTGAGCCACCAGGGAAGCAGTGTTCTTAAAGTGGAACATGAAAATTTGAACCTCTTGATTTTGTGCAATTTTCTGGGTTAAGTGAATAGCAAACCATTTTTAGAGGTCACTTCAGGCCAGTTACTGAAAAAGCCAGGTGACTTTTTATCAGCAGCTTTATGCACCTACTATGCATCATCTGTTAGGTCATATGAGCCTCATAGAAACTCGGACACAGGCCAGGAGTCGTTAAGTATGACTGTTTTTCAGCATGAGATTCTCTGCAGGGAGCCTCCCTGTCTATCACTTGCTTGCTCCTGAGGTTACCCCCTGCCCTTTCCCTGTGTACCTCTAAGGTCTCAAGTCCAGACCTAAGGCTGTGAGACCATGAGGCCCCAATAGGAAGACTCAAGTGAGAGATGGGCCAATCTTAGCCCATAAATCTGGTTCCTGTGGCGCATGTTAGGCTTGGAGTTTATTTGTCCCCCTGAGCCTGACTGCAGTCTCCTCTATAAGTCCTGGCCTCATCTCACCTGTGTCTCTAGGTGTTTGGGAAGAGTCCTGGTGGTCAGCTGGCCAGACTGAAGGGCAGGCTGTGCTCGCTTGTGACCAGTGTGTTAAAGAAGGAGACTCAGATGATCTGAGTCCCCCCGCCTTCCCATCTGAGGTGCTCTTGCTGCCAGCTACACCAATTTACTTTTCTTTTTTTCAAGCTGAACCATGTGGCATCTTAGTTCCCCAACCAGGGATCAAACCCGCCTCCCCCCACTGCCACCACAGTGAAAGTGTGGATTCTTTTTTTCCCCCATTTAAAAAAATTTAAATATATTTGAAAAGTGAAGGACAGGGAAGTCTGGTGTGGTGTGCTGCTGTTCATGGGGTCATGAAGAGTTGGACATGACTGAGCGACTCAGTAACAACAAAGCATTTTTACAGTGTTATATTGGTTTCTGCTGTGCAACACAAATCAGCCATAATTATCCACACATCCCCTCTGTCTCCAGCCTCCCTCCCCTCTCCGCATCCCATCCCTCCAGGTCATCACAGAGCACCAGAGGTAGCCTCCGTGTGCTACACAGCAACTTCTCATCTGCCATCCATGGACCATCAGGGAAGTCCACCAGTTTGCATCTTCTGCTAACAAACCTGGTGGTTTAAGACAACAGCCATGTACTTTGCTCATGGTTTCATGGGCCGGCGTTTTGGACTGGGCTCTGTCTCTCGTGTCTTGGCTGTGCTCACTTAATTGATTGTGCCTGCGGTGGGCGGGCAGGTCAGCTGGGGGCTGGTGGGTTTACTTCTGGGCCTCAGCTAGGAGGGCTTGTCTCTGCTCTCTGCGTGATCTCACCCCACAGGGGAGCCCAGGCCTTGTTCTGATGGTGGTTGGCAAGGTTCTGAGAGAAAGAGAGGCCTCAGCAGGACCCCCGGAGCCTCGGCTCCAAACAAGCACCTCAGAATACTCACTTCCCCTGCGTTCATTTGGTCAAAGCAAGTGGCAGGGTCAGCGAGGATTTCAGGGACTGGAGGTGGTTCAGAGAGTTACCTCCTGAAGGAAGGAGTTGTGAAGTCACCTTGCAGAATGTGTGGGTGTAGGGGCGGTGCAATCTAGAACTCCTGAGCCTGGTGGGAGCTGGGGGTGAGGGTGAGGGAGAGGGTGCCCCCGCAGCACTGCCGAGGTGCCGCCGGAGGTCCCCATCTGCACCCCGCCTCTCCCCTCAGGCATCTTCAATGGAGTGAAACTGGTGGTAGAGACGCCGGAGGAGACCCTGTTCTCCCACCGAGGGGCCAACGTGACCCTGCCCTGCCGCTACCACTACGAGCCGGCCCTGGCCTCTCCACGGCCCGTGCGCATCAAATGGTGGAAGCTGTCGGAGAACGGGGTCCCAGAGCAGGACGTGCTGGTGGCCGTGGGGCTGAGGCAGCGCACCTTTGGGGATTACCGAGGCCGGGTGCGCCTGCGGCAGGCCGGGGCACGGGAAGTGTCGCTGGAGATCCGGGACCTGCGGCTGGAGGACTACGGGCGCTACCGCTGCGAGGTCATCGACGGGCTGGAGGATGAGAGCGGCCTCGTGGAGCTGGAGCTGCGGGGTGAGACCCTGACGGTGGCTAGGTCCTGGGGTCTGCGGGGAGAAGGCCCCGAGAAAGCATCTAGACCTCTGTGCTTCTGCCAGATAAAACATCTAGTCCTCAGAACAACCCTATGAGGAAGCTCCTGTTATTCACACGTGCAATGTGTGGATGAGAAAACTGAGTCACAGAGAGGTCAAGTCACTTACCTAAGGGCACACAGCTCATACATGGCCGAGTAGGGGTTTGACCCCAGGCAGCCAGACTCCAGAATCCACTGCTCTCTGCTCCCTCTTGCTCACGTCCTGTTCAGAGAGAGGGAGACAGGAGCTGATGACAGAGCTCATTGAGTCAGAGCTGAGAGTCACACAGGGTTGGCAGGAGACACAGACAAATGAGGCAGCCTGGGGTGGGTGATCGGGAGTGGTGGGGACGGGGCCACTCCTGAGCCCTCCTACTCAGGCCCAGCTGATGGTGCTACACCAGAAGCAAGCCCAGTGCAGCCCGATTTTCTTTCTTTCAAATATTTACTTGTTTGGCTGCGTTGGGTCTCAGTTGCAATGCTAGGGGAGTTTGTTGTGGTGCACGGGCTCTAGATCAATTTGGCTTAGTTGCACCAAGGCGTGTGGGATCGTAGTTTCCCAACCAGGGATCGAACCTGCGTCTCCTGCATTGGAAGGCGGATTCTTTACCCCTTGGACCACCAGGGAAGTCCCTGCAGCCAGATCTTCTGATTTGACAAGAGACACTTATATTCGTATGTGAAACCTCTGAATTTTTGTGTAGAAATTAACTAATTAAAAACAAAAACAACCAGTGCTGTCCAAAGCTGCCAGCTGTGATCTCCACATGACTTCTGCCTTCTCTGACCCTAGGCTGGGGCTGTGTGTCCTCAGACCTCTCCTACCTGTTAGGGAGGCTGCTGGGAGGGTATAGAGGGAAGGCTGACCTGACTCCATGTCTGCCCCGTCCTAGCTGTGGCACTCCAGATCAGTGCCTTCCCCCCAGAGCTCCAGTCCTGTCACATGTAAAATGAAGGATAAGGGTAGTTCTTCCTTTATCTCCTTCGAAGAGATGAGGATAGAATGTGACTCAAGGGCTTGTCAATCAGAGGCGAACTTTGCCACCAGCAGCCACCTGCCCAGTCCACGGGGCTTAGATGGTGACCCAGAGGGGCCATGTTCCTTGTCCCTGATGGTGTGGGATGTGGGTGAGCTGGTCAGAGCCAGTTGTCTGGGGACCGCCGGGGCAGCCTAGAGAAGCAGGGAGTCCTCACTTTTTTGGGGGTACACTTTTTATTTATTTTTTAATTGATTTTAATTGGAGTATAGTGTCTTTACAACGTCATGCTGTTTTTTGCTGCACAGAAGTGGTAATCAGCCATACGCATTCATGTGTCCCCTCTGTTTTAGATTTCCTTCCCTTTTAGGTCACCACAGAGCACTGAGTAGAGTTCCCTATGCTGTACAGCAGGGTCTCATTAGTTTTCTGTTTAATACATAGGAGTGTATATATCACACAGTGTGTATAAGTCAGTCCCAATCCAGGGAGCCCTTACTCTAGACCCTGCCTTTGAACAGCGCCAGTCCCAGGCCCTAGGGACACCCCTTCTCCTTAAGGTTTCATCTGACTTGATAGAGACTGAGCCCAGGGTGTTTAAAAATTTTTATTCCAGTAAAATTTCAAACATGAAATTTTGAGGGAGCCTGTGGCGCCTCCCAGACCGTGGCACCAGAAAGGGAAGCTCCCTGCCCAGGACCTCCCTGACCTCGAGCCTCCTTTAGTAAGACCTTTTCCCAACCCTCCTCTTCCCCTGGAGCTTCCCGGGTGGCTCAGACGGTAAAGAATTTGCCTGCAGTGCGGGAGGCCCGGGTTCGATCCCTGGGTGGGGAAGATCCCCTGGAGAAGGAAATGGCACGCCGCTCCAGTACTCTTGACTGGAGAGTCCATGGAGGGAGGAGCCTGGCGGGCTCCATACAGTCCACGGGGTCGCAGTCAGACGCGACTGAGCCACTCATGACTTCACTGTCTTCTTTCCTCTTTCCCTGAAAGTCGTCTGTCACATCTGGGAAGTTTCTTGCCTCCTCCTCTGAAGCTTCCGTATTAATGTTAACACAGACGATGAGGTCTCAGCTACCGACTCAGAGCCCAGCAATGCCTGTCTCCTGTAGGTGGCAGCACCTCCTCACTGGTGTCTTAGTTCAGGGTGCAGTAACAAAGCAGCCTCGGTGACCTCTGAACAGCAGAGATTCATTTCCCACAGTTCTAGAGGCTGGAAGTCTCAGACCAGGGTGCCAGGTCGCAGACTTCTGTGTCCTCACAACGGTGGAAGGGGCTTGGGGGGAACTCTCTGGGGTATCTTTTTTAAGTCCCCATTCACGAGGACTCCACCCTCATGACCTAATTACCTCCCAAAGGCGCCATCTCCTAATACCATTGTATTGGGTATTAGGATTTATTTATTTAGTTGTGTTGTGCGGCTTGAGGGATCTTAGTCCCCTGACCAGGGATCGATCCTGGGCCCTGGCAGTGAAAGCACCATTTCCTAACCACTGGACCACCAGGGGAAATCCCTGGGCATTAGGATTTAAACATCTGAATTGGGACCATGGGCTTCCTCGGTGGCTCAGCGGTCAAGAATCCTCCTGCAATTAGGAGACGTAGAGGATGAAGGTTCAATCCCTGGGTCGGGAAGATTCCCCTGGAGATGGAAACGGCAGCTCACTCCGGGATTCTTGCCTGGAAAAATAGACAGGAGCCCAGTGGGCTCCAGCCCGTGGGGTCACAAAGAGTCAACTGAGTGACTCGGCAGGCGTACTGAACCCATAGGGGTTCTTGGAACAGCCCTGTGGATTAGGTATTAACCCTGTTCTGTAATTGGGGATATTATTTGACTGATTCATTCATTCCTTTAACAAGTTAGTAGTTTTCTGAGTGCTGCGATGTGTCTGTCTAGCTCTGGGAGGGAGATGCAAAGCAGATACTGGTCTTGTGTTGGACTTGGACAGTGGACAGGAGATGACAGGTTTGTAGACCTTTTCTAAGGAACTGTGTGTGTGTGTGTGTTGAGGGAAGCCTCTGTCTCAGTGGAGGTGGGTCTCCCATCACCAGGCCCTGCCCACCCATTCAAGCCCCCTTTTCCGCCCTCCCCAGGTGTGGTCTTTCCTTACCAGCACCCCCAAGGGCGCTACAAGTTCAACTTCCACGAAGCCCAGCAGGCCTGCGAGGAGCAGGACGCGGTGGTGGCCTCCTTTGAGCAGCTGTTCCGGGCCTGGGAGGAGGGCCTGGACTGGTGCAATGCGGGCTGGCTGCAGGACGCCTCGGTGCAGTACCCCATCACGCAGGCCCGGCACCCCTGCGGAGGCCTGGGCCTGGCCCCCGGCGTGCGCAGCTACGGCCCGCGCCACCGCCGCCTGCACCGCTATGATGTGTTCTGCTTCACTGTTGCCCTCAGGGGTGAGTGGGCTGGCTAAGCACGGGCCTGCGGGTGGGAGGGCAGCCTCTGGGGGGCCTTCAGTCCTCTCTGTCCACCCTGCTGGCACTTCCAGCTGAAGCCCTGTCCAACTGAGTGCCCTGATGCTGCTGCTTCACACCGATCATCGGTTTAGTCAACCATCCAACATTCCCTGAGTGCCTACGAGGTGCTGGGTCATCATAGATAAAACACAGTCTGCCCTCACAAAGGAGCTCATTTCATGGGAAGATACATGTATAAAAACAAGTCAGTTCAGTGCCGTATCCCAGCTTGGCACTTAGTAGGTGTTCAGTAAATGGCTGAGCAGATGAGAGACTCTTGATCGGTCCAGCAGAGGTGGGGTGCCCACCTGGAGTAAAATTAGGAAAGGCTGGGGCAGAGTACAGATCTGACTGCCAGCAGCATGGCAGGTGGGGTGATGCTTTTGGAAAGGGGCTGAGACTTGGGAAGGTGCCCCCGACAGTCTCCACTGCAGATGCTCCATAGGTGGCAGCTCCCTAAGCACAGAGTTAGCAGGTCTTTTGGGGGCTGGGTCTGCATGGGCTGGCCTTGCCCCAGGCCCTCTCAGGCTGCCCGCTCCGCCCCTCCAATGCTCACGCCCCGCATCCCACAGGGCGAGTGTACTACCTGGAGACCCCCGAGAAGCTGACGCTGGCAGAGGCGAGGGAGGCCTGCCGGGAAGACGGTGCCCAGATCGCGAAGGTGGGCCAGCTCTTTGCAGCCTGGAAGTTCCGTGGCCTGGACCGCTGCGATGCTGGCTGGCTGGCAGACGGCAGTGCCCGCTACCCTGTGGCTCACCCACGTTCCAACTGTGGGACCCTGGAGCCTGGGGTCCGAAGCTTCGGCTTCCCAGACCCACAGAGCCGCAAGTACGGTGTCTACTGCTACCGGCCGCGCTAGCGCTGGGTCCCCGCCGCACCCGCTCTCCCCTCGCGGGCTGTATTTATTGAGTAGTTTATTTTCCCTCGCGGGTTGGGGCAATGTTCATCTTGTTTTTATAATTTCCAACTTAAAATTATTTTTAAATATTATTTTTTAGGTAAATCCCACAGATCCCAAATCGTCCCTTTACTCGGGTCCCTTTACCAAGGCTCTCACCCTCCCCGATTCCTCCTGCCTCTCTTCTCTGGGACGTTTGAGGTCCTTGGGCTCATGAGAGCTCTACGCCATCGCTGAGTCCATCCCCTCTCCCGGCCCTGGGGAGGCTGTTCCCAGAGCCGGCGGTGGCCCGAGGAGCCAGGGCTGCGACCCGTCCTCTGTCTCCGCCTGGGGACGAGAGGGCAGCCAGGTGGCTCTGGAACTGGGGTTCGGGCCTGGTGGTCTCCTGCCCCTCGTACTTCTTTGGGGAGCAGCTGGCCCGTGTCAGCATGGTGGAGGAGCCTGGGTGGGAAGAGGGTCCCTGGGCTTCCATGTGATGTCCCAGGGAAGGGAGAGAGTTCCCACCCCATGTTTTCCTTCGCTCGTGGCTCCAAAGAGTCTGTGTTTTGTTCTCATTTTCCCCTGTTTGGCGAGTGGCCCTCAGGTCTGTGTACTATTTTGGACAATAAATGGTGCTGTGACCCCTTCCTCCATCCTGAGCCCTCCTCTGTGTCTTGCTCTTGTTTTTTTTTTTTTTTTTTTGTAATGTTTGCTTCTTTACTTATTTGGCTGCACCAGGCAGGTCTTAGTTGTGACATGCGGGATTTTCGGTCTGCATTGCAGCAGGCAGACCTTTAGTTGCGGCATGTGGGATCTAGTTCCCTGACCAGGGATCGAACCCAGGCTCCCTGCAATGCGAGTGCGGAGTCTTAGCCACTGAACCACCAGGGAAGTCCCTAAATCTCAGTCTTTATCTCATTCAGTCTTAGGGTCCAGCTCCCTGCATGGGGGACGGTTCTGTCCTAGACTGAAGAGGTCTCCTGGGTCTGTCCACTGGGGTGGGCAGGGAACGCCATGGGCTGCACCTTCAGGCTGCCTTGCTCTGGCCTGGCCTGCCTGTGTGTATCCTGCCTCAGGGACTGACCTAGCGTCTGGAGGCCCTGGCGTGTTCTCCCACCATCCCACTCCGGGCTGTGTGTCTGTGTGGACCCAGCATAAGAGTGGGAGGCCGGAGGAGGCTGTTCCTCACCCTGGTCCCCACCCCCATGTCAGCCTCAAGAAACCAGATCTCCTGCTTCTGCCCAGGCACACCTCTGCCACCCACAGTCGATCCTTTACTTAGCAAGGTGCTTCTCCAAGTGTGCCCGGCACCACCAGCTTTACCTGGGAATGTGTTTGAGATACAACTTTCTGCACCTGACCCCAGACCCGCTGAGTTGAAAACCCTGGAGTGGGGTCTCTCACAAGCCCTCCTGATGCAGACTCAAGGTTGAAAACCAGTGTCATAGCTGTGTTCCCAATGAATCAATTACTTAATAAAATGGCACAATTTTTGAGTTCCTACTCTGTGACCATCGCTGCATCTTCTGCTTTTGTCCACGGATCCTTTCCAGAGCTGCAGGTAACCTGGGCACACAAAAATACCAGCAAACACTCAACCACACAAGTACACACCCGAAGAGACATCAGCAGATTCACACTGGCGCGTGCTAACCAACACCAGTGTTAGTCCCTTAGTCGTGTCCGACTCTTTGTGACCCCATGGACTGTAGTCCGCCAGGCTCCTCTGTCCATGGAATTCTCCAGGCAAGAATACTGGAGTGGGTTGCCATTCCCTTCTCCAGGGGATCTTCCCAACCCAGGTATTGAACCCGGGTCTCCCACATTGCAGGGGGATTCTTTACTGTCTACAACCAACATCAGACACTTTCACACACAATCAGCGTCTGTTGAGCAAGTGTGATGAGGGAGTGGCACTAACCTAACCTTCCAGGGAGGAGGTTGGCAGATGGTAACAGTCTGGCACACACAGCCCAGCTCCACTCAAGGTCTGTTGGGGGAAATCCATAAACAATTGAAAGCGTTTTCATTGATAACCTACAGCCTACTTACGGGCAGGATGCCCAGACCTTTGTGCTAGTGGCTAGCTAACCCATTTGACCCCAAAAATGTATAAAAAGATTCACCATTCCCAGACTGTCTGCAGTCTTTTTCTTCCCTCTTATAAATCCTGATTTTGCCTGTTCTTGGACTCACTCTATAAATCGACTCCTCTTGTGTGAGCAAACAGTGTAAATCAAAGGACCAAACTATGGAATGTGGCCAGGAGTCTGCCTTGAGTTACTCTCTGACAGCATGCCAACTCACAGATCCATACACAGCACCTCTTGGCTGTCACACACACATGCACGCATACATGCACACACACACGCGCACGCACACACACACACAGAGGAACTCATGTCGGAATAGAGCAGCACAGGTGTGACTGTCCCAGGCCTTCTGATCAAACAGGATTCGCACAAATTTAGAGTCATTTGATCAAAGTGTGTCCCTACAGCCCCCATTCCTAAGAAACTTCTCAGTAGATCCTGGACCATGGTTGCCTTCTCTTTAAATTAAGAGAAAAGAAGGGAAAAGAAAAGAAATAGATCTCTTCCAATGTCTTTATTATTATAATTATCATAATCTTTACTTTTCAAAAATATAAATAGGTGCACGGAACCCTGGTGCCTGCACGGTCCCGGGGGGGTGGGGAAAGGTAGGGGGAGGGGTGGGTGACACTCCCATTGGGAAGGAAGTGCCCCCCGACCCAGCCCTGCCGAGATGGACACCTGCTCGGGTGGCAGACCCAGGTGAGAGGACTCTGGAGGAGGGACCCTCGGAGGGAACCCGACCCCCATGCTTCGAAGATCCCTTGATGGCTCGCTCTCTCAGTGGGCTGGAAGCCGCCCCCTCTCCCCTGGGCTTCTCCCAGACACAGATGAACTCCATCTTATCCAATACATTCAGCTGCGGTTCCAGAGTTCTTCAGCCCTCGGGTCTCTCTGCCCCTCCTCCCTCCTCCCTAGCTCTCCCTGGAGGTGAAAGAACCAACGATTGCACTGCTCTTGGATAAAGTCAGGAAACAAAAAATAATCTTCTTTATTTAACTTAACCCCTTCCCTTCTCCCCCTGTCCCTGTGCTGGTCCCTGGAAAGGCACAATGGGAGATTGAAGGAACGTCTCTAAACTCCAGTCCACGGGTTACCATACGTTCGCTTTGCTTTGGCGTTTGGGGGAAAATTAGATGCAGATTTGGCGATTTGGGGGGGTGGGCGGGTGCATACACAATGTGGGGTTTATTTTTTTCCTTCTTTAATGGAATTCCTTAAATGACAGAAAGCGACAAGGAGAGGACACCATCCGGATGGGGTGTCAGCCTGGCCAGGCTTCTGGGCTCAGCGTCCTGGGCACGTCCGGGAAGCTCCTCTCAGTGGGCCGTGCTGGGGAGGCTCCTCCTCAGGGGCCGTGAGCTCCGCTTCTGTAGTCTGCGCTTGTAGGTGGCGGCTGGGGTGCAAGGGAAATGGAAAAATCTGGGTGAACCCTGGGAAGAAAGCGGGCCAGCCCAGCTTCCCCCAATCCTTTTCCGCCGATCCCCTCCCTGTAGAAACCATGGGCTCATGAAGGCAGCCTGAGGTTTTACCTGCTTCTTGGTTTTGATTTTTCTTGGGACCACCTTGGGCTAAGGGGCTTCAGGCTAGAACACTGGAGTAGGAAATGGCAACCCACTCCAGTATTCTTGCTTGGAAAATCCTATGGACAGAGGAGCCTGGAGGGCTACAGTCCATGGGGTCGCAGAGTTGGACACGACTGAGCGACTGATAACAGGGGGCTTCGGGCGGGTGGTGAAAAGGACAGTAGGGCACTCGCCTTCACCTTCCTCCTCTCAGTGAAAGTGAACCTCCCAGGGGACAGGGGACATCTGTGACAGAGCCCTCGATGGTATTGGCAGTGGGGGATAGGGAGGAGGATGCGTTGGCCGGATCTAACGCTGTGTGGGGTGATGCTCACGGTCCGTGCAGGTGATCCGAGGCTCCTCCCAGTGCCCGCTGGGCTGGCACCGGATGGTGGGCACGTGGCGCTGGATGAAGCCCTCGGTGCACTGGTACCGCACCAGGGCGTTGATCTCATATCGGTCCTTCTTCTGTCCGAAGATTCTGGCATGCTCCACCATAGGGGGCTCTCCGCAGGCCACTGAGGGGCAAACATCCTTCAGAAAGCGCTCTTGGAGGGTCTCCCCTGATGCCCTGTGATGAGCTGGTGTGGTCCCCCTGGCTGTGGGGGGAGCATGGACACCCGGCCATGAGCCCTGCCTGTGGGGGAGGGGCGCTTTCACTCTGCACTGAGAATCTGGAAGCCACTGGTTCTGACATCTGGGCTCCTCAATGATTTAGAGAATCAGGAAGGGAATTAAAGGATGAAGGGTTGGAAAAGAGGGTGAGGGCCAGGCAGACTGGCTGTGATTTCGCTATGATAACGGGTTATGTAAACGGTGGTGCAGGGGAAGGAGGAACCAAAGAAGGCTGGGGGGTGGGGGAGGGAGGGGCATGAGGCCAGGAGCAGGAACAGCTGGCGAGTGTCCTAGCCACACCTCGAAGTCTGCAGACTCAAAGCCAAGGATCAACTGATGGACTTGGGACCCTTGAGAGGGAGGCTCCCAACTCAAGTGCAACTGTGGGTGACTTTCTGTGCTGACACCCAGGGCGCTGTGTGTGCAGGGGGCTCTTCCTCTAGCCTGTGACCTTCACCCTCTCCCTGTCCCTAGTGGGCTGAGCCTTTCCCTTGGCTCTGGGATGCTGGCATGGGGTGTAGCCCCTGCCCCCCAGGTCAGCTCCAATCTGCTAGCTGGGCTGGTGAGTGATGCCGGCAGCCAGGAGTCCACGTGACGTGGCCCAGGTCACACAGCAGGAGCCTGGGGTCTTGAGTCTGTCCTCGTGGGACCCCTCCCATGCTGTCACTCACCTGTGCCCTTTTTACAGGTGAAGGGCAGCTGGTAATTGCATGGGACATCGTTCCACTCGCCCTTCTCATGCCAGATCATCACCACGCAGTCCTCCCCAGTGGCAAAGAAGTTGTCAGGCTGGTTGGGGCGCCAGTTCTCAAATTGCTGTGGGTGGGATTGGGGAAGGGGTAAGCAGAGGGCAGGAGTGGGACAGCTTTCACTCCCTGTCCAGCCCCTTCCTGGCCGTGGCGCAAAGACTGCCGGGAGTCTGGTGGTGCCATGGGACTCATGGGCCCTCCAAAGAACTTGGTCACACTGCCGGGCTGCGGTCATTGTCAGGAACTCAGAAGACCCCGGGTTCACTGTCCCTGTTAATGAGCTGATGCCAACCTCCTCTTCCATATGGGCCAGCGAGGCTGGTCACAGGCTGCCAGGCTTGGGCAGGACTGGGTGGTAGAGCTACTGTTCCCATGTCCAGACTCTGCCTTTCCAGGCTTCTCCCTCTAGCCTGACTGCAGACAGACGAGGCCCCTTTCCTCTGATGTAGCTGCTCCTCTTCCCCACGACCATAACAGAGCCATGGCCCTGTTGACATCTGCCTCTTCTAGGAAGTCTTCCCTGAAGTCCTTTGCTGATCTTCATTATTTACTACGTATACTGTTCAGCTGGCATCTATGTTGCTTTCTATCTGTCTGTCTACCTCCTTGTGTGGCCTCCAGTGCTCTGTGGACAAGAAACCTCTCTAAACCTTCCTCTTGGGGGCTTCCCAGGTGGCTCAGTGGGTAGAGAATCTGCCTGCCAATGCAGGAGACATGGGTTTGATTCCTGGGTTGGGAAGATCTCCTGGAGGAGGGCATGGCAATCCATTCCAGCATTCTTGCCTAGAGAGTCCCACGGACAGAGGAGTCTGGCAGGCTGCAGTCCATAGGGCCACCAGGAGTCAGAGACAATTGAAGCGAGTGAGCGTGCATGCATGCACACCTGCCCTCTTGGTGATTTGCCCTCATTCGTTCGTTGCCTTCCTCCTCCCCACCCTTCCCTTCATGTTACTATTCAGGTGTCCAGCCTTGGGCTAGTCTCTAAAGGTGAGACGGACAAGACATAATCCCGACCTCAGGGCTCCCGGTCTAGCACCTGCTCAGTGAATGTTTGCATGTGATTTGAACGTGTCTGTCTCTGGGGGGGGTCTTCCTTCATCCTCTCTGGGCCACCAACTATCCTGGGTGCCCCCAGCAGAACTCACCAAGGAGTGTCCATCTGACCAGCGGAAGTCCCCTTCGATGGTCTTGTCGTTCAGGCCAATCCACTGGTAGTCCTGGGCATTGTCTGGAGAAAGGACATGTGTATTGGGCACCTGAAGGTATCTGGGAGAAGCTTGAGTTCATCGAGACAGAGGGGATGGAGGGGTGGCAGGAGCTGGGTGCGTGCTTAGGAGCGCGCCCCCTGCCTCCGGGGTCCTGACAAGGGTCTCGATACATGCATGTTTGCAGTGCACTTGGGCCCACCTCCCTGAGGTGATGTAGACTGATGACAGGGCTAGTCTGAGGCTGACTCTGACAGACTGTGGGCTGTCCTGGGTACAGCAGAGCCACTGGGCCCTCAGCCTGTGGAAATGCCCCCTTTCCCTCCCTCGCTGCCCCCACTGGGCCCAAGTCCACTGACTGCTGGCCAGGGAGGCCCTTGGCTTGTGTGGCCATTCCCCTCGTGGGCCCTTGAGGCCCCACCGCACTCACTGTTGACAAACTCCTGCTCCTCGGGGGTGACGATGCTGCTCAGGTGTGACTGCTGCTTCCGGCACTGGCTCTCGGCGTCCACCCAGGTTGCCCGGTCAGGGAAGTGGCGGTAACAGTGGCCCTGGAACTTAGTCCAGCCCTCCTCGCACAGCTTCTGGTCTGCAATACAGGGCAGGGACTTGAGGAGAGGGCCGGGGGGCTGACTAGGGGTGGTGGATTCCTGTGTTCACCCTGCCTTCTGCGTCACACCCCAAAAGGCAGGGAGAGGACCCCTCATCCCACAGAGGCCTCTGGAAAATACCAGGGACCCTCTCTTTTTCTGATATCGCTTCCCATCCCCGAAGCTTTTCTCCTGTTGATGCCTGCTTGGCAGGACTGGCAGAGCTCAGCAGGCCAGGTAAAAAGAAGTGGGAAGGTTGGAGGTGTTGAGGATTAAGGACAACTTAAGGAGACGCTGAGGGGCTCCAGGGAGAGATGGGGTGACTGGGGAGTATGTGCAGGCAGCAGGAGCAGGCAGTGCTGGGGGCGTGGAATGGAAGCTTGGGTGGGGACAGAGGAGGAGAACCAAGTCCACTTTGGTCCAGAGAAGACACGGACCTCTAAGTCTTTTGATCAGAGTTGGCTCTAGCAGAGCACACAGTATTGACTTGGGGTCCACGACCCATGGTTTCTCACGTTATTTCTTGGTGGCGGATGAGAAGAGGGACTTCTCTCCCCCTGAATCTATATTGATAATGGGTTCTGAGTTCAGGAGAAAGTCCTGAGGTGGAAGTGTCTCGGAAGAGTCTTAGAAGAGTCTAGAGGGACAGACAGAGGCAGGCGTGTGCCAGAGCTGGTACGTGTCTTCCCAATTTGCCCTTGAACTTTATTTGCTTATTTATTGCCCTCCGTGAGGCATGAGGGATCTTAGTTCCCCAACTAGGGATCAAACCCATGCCCCTTGCAGTAGAAGCAGGGAGTCTTAACCACTGGACTGTTATGGAAGTCCCTCAGCTCAGCCTTTAGTGGTATGACATTGGTAGCTTCCCTGGCCCTTGTGGGAGTGTGGAATCTTAGAAACTGGCGGGTGCTATACATCCTCTTCGCGAGCCAGTTGTTAAACATCTACCAGTACAGCACTGGATGAAGGGAGTCCAAGTGCTTCTTTCTTCCCCTGGTGTCTCACAGGTGAAGGACTGTCCCTAGGGCCCTGCGGCTGAGTGTGGGGCCATGAACCTCTCAGGCTGTGTGGCAGCCTTCTGGCTGGGCAGTTCTAGGAAGCAAGGATCACTACTGCTTGGCAGGGTTGGAAGACAGACACAGAGAGAAGAGTTCGTGGTTGGCAGTTTTTGAAGAAGGAGGCAGAGCAGCAGGAAGTGCTTAGGAGGAGGTTGCTGGTCCCCCTGCCACCAACACCTTCCCCAAACGGTTTGGAAAGAAAGGCAGAGAGGCTTCAGAGATAACTGAGCACCTGAGGAAGCCACAGACATCATCCCAGGGCTGACTTGGGGGGTCAATTCTTGGACCCCCTCAGGGTCTGAGGGCTGAGCTGAGCTGGCAAAGCTGGAGGGAATAGCTGAGCCAGGAGGAACCAGGGTCCTGCAAAATGGAGGCTCTGGGGAAATAAGCAACAGACTTCCAGGAAGGCTACAAGAAGGCACAGGGCCACAGTCAAGGCTGGAAGCACCCGCTGGGGGTGGTGAGTGCTCAGGATTGGATGGGAGGAGAGAGGCAGCCCTGCTCAGCTGGGTGCCCAGGCCCAGGGCCCAGTTCTGGGGCTCTGGCAGTACGCTCTCTTTGCTGTATCAGAAGGCAGAGCCCTGTGCAGGCACCTCCTCACCAGGCCTGGCACCCAAGAGCTGTGATCTGGGTGGACATTCCAAACTCTTCTCTCTGTGGCAAATATTCTGGCATTTTGGGGAGAAAATCCTTGTAACTCCCCACTCCCATCCCAGGAAAGACCCGTTGTACCAATTACTTGGAGCCTTGGGGTGAAGGTGGAGGATGGGAGGCTGCAGAGAAGGAGGGTCCAGGCCAAGCCTTTTTGTCCAGAATTTCCTCCATCAGCTTGAAACCTTCCAAAACTATCTTCCCACGTTGATTAGGAGTTTCAGCTGCTGTCTGGAAGCTTCTGGGATGTAAACTTGAGGGTTCATTGTAAATGGCTTTGAGCCCCTAAACACTTCCAGTTCTGCCTGGATCATTGCTACTAACAACAGCAAGCTTTTCTGAGATGGGGTGGCCCTGAGACCCAGGAGGATGAGGAGACTAGGAAACACCAAAGGTGAGAGAGCTTCAGGCACAGTCTGGCCTCAGGAAGTTCCTGGCCCCTCCCCTTGGCAGGTTCTGGCCCAGATGCAGCAGCAGAGGGGTTGGCAAGAGGAAGCTCATCCAGTGTAGGGGGCACGGGTTTGATCCCTGGTTGGGAACTAAGATTCCACATGCCGCATGGTGTGGCCCCCAAAATTTTTTTTGTTTAAGAAGCAACAGGAAGCTCAGCTCCTGTCCTATGCAACGAGGCTCTGTTCTCTCTGGCTAGCCTTTTGCCTTGCACATGGAAGCGAGAAAGGAAGCACAGACTGGAGTGGTGTTGACACGGCAGCTGTCATGGTGGCAATGATGACAAGGTGACACGGAGCAGTCCCTGTGCATGTGTGACCTGAGCATACTGGTGACATGGGAGATCTCAGACAGACTGATCATAGCTCTTGCCAGAGAAGTAGTTAGCTTGGCCAGTGTGGTGCAGTGGCTCCCTGGGCCATGGAGGGGCCACTAAGGTCTCATGGGCAATACGGCAGGTAGACACAAGCCCATGGGCATGCTGGGAGGATCCATGGCCATCATCCAGAGCAAGGGCCAATGACTCCCACCTATAGCTTCCTTTGAGACAAACGCATGGGATAGGCTCTGTCTTCTTAGTCTGACACAGGCACCAACTTTGCTGGTGGCATCTGGCAGCCCTGGAGAAGGTTAGTATTTGAAAGTTTCCCCCAGAGTCCCACCTTCCAAAACACAGACTGGCCTGGCCTGCCTGGCTCTTCTGCGGTCAGGTCAGCCAGTGGACCAGGGGAAGGTTTCCGCAGGGAACAGCAAGAGAAGGAGTGAGAATGAGGGAGGCTGATTTCTCTGTTGTGGCCCCGGAAGTGGCTGCCTGGATGGATCTTGGGTTGGGGGGGAATCCAGCCAGGGCCTCGAACCTGTGGTTAGCAGGGAAGGGTGAGGGAGGAAGAGTGCAGCAGTTAGTAACATTAGCTGAAGCCGAGACGGCCGTACCAATCTCACACACGTCCCCTTGGTAGCTGGGAAGGCATAAGCATGTGAAAGAGTCGATGGCGTCCACGCAGGTGGCTCCATTCAGACAAGGGCTTGAGAGGCACTCGTCAATGTCTGCAAGAAACCAAGGGCCACCGTTAGGACTCCTGCCGGCAACTCCAGCTTCTCAATTGCACTGCAGCTTCTTTATGGGTGGCCAGCCCTGCGGTTCTCCACAGCCCTGGATCTCCTAAGAACTGTTGCTGCTGCTGCTGCCGCCGCCATCTTGGAGCACTGAGCCAAAGATCCAACAAGGGTTTTCTCGCATGTGTGTGATTCTTGACTGGCAAGCTTGGGGTACTGGAGCCAGGCTTCCCAGCGGGTGAAGAGACTCAACACGGCGGTGAGCAAGGACGCTGGAATTCAAACACTGGAAGCTCAGTGAGAGCTTGTTCTTTCCCCAACTTCTTCTGTCATTTTGAACCAAAGGAAGAGGACAGGCCATGCAGTACTAGAACAAACAAGCTAGAAGTGGTTTGCAGAGTACAGGTTCATGAGAAAATGGCAGCGTGGAATATTCACATGAGATTTTTTTTTTTTTTTGGTTGCAGAACCTTCTT
Organism: Moschus berezovskii; assembly: GCF_049115385.1. Classification (NCBI taxonomy): domain Eukaryota; kingdom Metazoa; phylum Chordata; class Mammalia; order Artiodactyla; family Moschidae; genus Moschus; species Moschus berezovskii. Next base: position 49,567,787 of record NC_142480.1, read on the forward strand.
TGTCTTCAGTGAATAAAAGTCTAGACTATCTTATAAAGATGAAGCCAACTTTGTTATCATGGGGGGATGGAACAGAAACCCAGTCTAATATCTCCCCATGTAATCTTCTCTTCCAGCCAAAGGCCTCAAAACAGGGACATCTCCAGTGAATCATGATTTCTAGAAGAGCTGCATCCTGGCCAGTGGGAGACCAGTGTTGGAAGATGGCGAGGCACTTAGTAAGTGGCCAGCCACCAGCACCAGCCTGGGATACTGGCAGGTCTCCATCTGCCTCATTCCCCAGAAGACTCTTCTCTCCTTCTGTTCTTCTGGTCCAAGATGTTCTTTGTGATCCATCTTTGTGGGACTTATACTGGTAAGTCATTGGCCTTTGCCTCATTTTCATCCATTAGCCAAGATGAGAACTGAAACTCCTAAACTAGTCTTTCTGTATCTTTCAGAGAAGCCAGAGACCTAGAAGATCCTTCTATGGTTTCTGTATTTGTTCTTCAAAGTTACCTGCTTGGTTCCTTCCTCTGAAAACACGACAAAAGGTACTGGAAGCTCCTCTTCCCAGGGGATTCATACAATTCTGGAATGAATAGATTCCACTGTCTTATAAGTCAGCACGATGCGTACAGCTATGTTCATACAAACTTCAGGACCTGATGTGCTGATGGGTGGTCTCCTCGTAGGCACCTTCCTAAATACTTTCCAGGACTTAGTTCTTACTTCTTAAGAATAGACTAGACTGTTAAAGTCAATCCTCTGAGAAGAAGAGAAAAGCACTTTCTTCTGGATCCTTTACACTAGTGTGTCACGGATGTCATCTAGACCTGAGTTGGGTTTGTGCTATTAGAGGCCCTGGAAATCTCAAGTCCTCAGGGAGGTCTCTCTTCCCATGAAGTTCTTGACTTCATTTCAGGGAGTTGTACACCATGGGCTAGAAACCACAAGTTCCAAGTTTGAAATTGTTCCAAGCAAAACCAAAATGCATGGAGGAACGGGCTGAAATCCCAGCATGCACTTGGATTCCCAGCATGCACCAGGATTCTCAGCAGCAGCAGTAGCAGCAATAGGTCAGGCCGGTGGGCTGGGCAGAAGCTGGGGGAGGCTCTTTGGCTTCTACTGTTGTCTTTTGGTCCATTAGCGTCATTATGGGAGATGGGAAGCACTGGGCAAAGGGGTATTAAGCAAATGTAGGCGCTAAAGCAGTTGTACAGAGCAGGGGCGGGGGTGACCCTTGGGAAGAAGAGCTAGACATCAACCCTGGGGCCTCTGGCCAACCCACGGGGGAGAGGGTGGGAGGGCAGAGGCCCAAGGGAGGTCAGGCCCGGTGGCCTCCAGTGGTCCCAGAGGCTTGTTTTACATCACTTGCCCTCCCCAGGTGGTCTGAGCCCTGGGACAGTGCATTTTCCTTTGTTGTGTTTGGCCAGGGCACAGAATCTGAGAAGGCTGCTGGGACTGAAACTCAAGCAACTAGTTTCCTGGGCTCAGAAGCTGTTTCATGCAGCACCCAAGATTCACAGACGAGGAGGGAAGGAGGGGCCATAATCCTGAAGACCTGAGAGTGGCACTGGGGCAACTTAGGCAGTCAGCAGTATGGAGAGGGTGAGACATCCTGGGGGAGGCCTTCTCTTTAGTCACTCAGGCCTGTGGTGCCTCCTCTCCTCTTCCTCTGATTAGAAGAGCCATTCTGGTCCTGATTCGCCCACCTCTTTCAGTGAAGGCAGTTAGAACACTGCTTGTCTTTTGGAACCATGAGAACAGTTGGGTTGGGCCCTGCTGTACTTTGGGGACCCCAGACAAGGTGACAGTAGATGGAGAATGTGAAGGAACTTATAGTTCTTCACATAGCATAACTATGTGAAGGAATAGAGGAAAGAGAGGGAGCCATTATCTCCCAAGAATCTTCTCTGAGCCAGACACCATATCTCACAACCACTTATCCTCCAAGTGTCCCTAGAGCATGGATGTCATTGTGTCATATTATAGATAATAAAACAAATGAAGTGACCTGCCCATTCTGGTAAGAAGGGGAGACAGATTGGAGGAGATGGAGGAGAGAATTAGACCATGAGGATGAAAGCCAGGCCTCTGTTATACGTGGAGAGAGAGAGACACTGGAGTCCTGGATCTCAGCATCTCATTACCATTTGTGTCTCTCCGGCCAAGGGCTCACAGGTCATCACTGAGTAGGGACTCTGAGTCCGCTTTCCACTACTCTAACCAAAAGGGATTTTTTGTTCCTGAACAAGGCTTTCTAGTGATGTTGCTAGCTAAGAACCCCTGGTAAAGGTGATGGGAATAAAGATACTTGCAAATAATCACCTTGGCCTCTGAACTGGAGAACTCAGGCCTCTACCCTGAATAGATCTTGTCCAGCTGTTGCCTGGGTCAGAACTCAAGACATCCAACTTAGAGTTTGTTTACAGAAAAAGTTGAGTGAAGTGACAGCAGGTGCTTTTACTCATGTGATATCCAACCAAAGGGGTTGCACTCATAAATACCATGGTATGAGTGCTACCCCTCAAGTGGTTCAGGCTATATGTGATGACCCTGGACATGACTTTACTGAACAAGGATGGGGGGAAATCCCCTCAAGAAGCACAGAGGCAGTTTCTTAGCTCAACAGATGCTCCACACCCTGCAAAGACCTAGGATCAATCAGGATGAACAGAATTGAACATATATACTTGCTTTCTGGTATATCACAATTGATAGTAGGACTATGTGTGTGTGCTCAATTGTGTCTGACTCTTTGCCACCCCATGGATTGCAGCCTGCTAGGCTCCTCTGTCCAGGGAATGCTCCAGGAAAGAATGCTAGAGCAGGTTGCCATTTCCTACTCCAGGAGAAGGACTATAACACCATATTTATCAGTTCCAATTAGCTTTAAAAACAAGCATGACTAACGTTATAGTTATTTATACTGTCAAGTCTTTTATAGTTTAAAGGTTGATCTTGTAATATCCTACTTCTTAAATTCAATTAGTTGCCTGTTAAAATCTGCCTGTGGACTTCTTGGATATGTCAAGTCAAGACATAATTTGTATTTTCACTTGTAACCCTGTATTTTTACTTGCTTTGAAAACATTTCCCCCAATCCCCAGGGATAAGGTTTCACTGGAATTCAAGCATCACCCCACTGGAGGAAGAGACAGTGTCGGATCATAGATCAGAATCTCAAATCCACAAAGTGAAAAATGTCAATAAAACAGAAAAGAGTCTGATTAAAATTTAAGTTCATGCCCTTCTAACCATGGAGTTTAGAGAAATCCAGGCAATGCCAGTGATTGCTGGGAAACTGAATGTGAGATCTGATTTCTTAAACTTAGTTGCCCATTAGAATCATTGTGATAGTTAATTTTTAGATTAAAAAAAATTTACCAATACCAACAGAGTCCCTCTCCAGACCAAGTGAATCAGAATGGCTCAGGGTGGGGCCCAGGTATGGCACTTTTAAAAAGGATTCCAGCATTTCCCTGGTGGTACAGTAGATAAGAATCCACCGGCCAGTGCAGGAGATGTGGGTTCGATCCCTGGTCTGGGAAGATTCCACATGCCACAGGGCAACTAAGCTGGTGTGCCACTACTAAACCCATGTACTGTAACTACTGAGGCCTGTAAGTCTAAAGCCTGTGCTCTGCAACAAGAGAAACCACTGCAATGAGAAGCCCAAGCACTTGAGAGTAGCCCCCACTTGCCCCAACTTGAGAAAGTCCATGCACAGCAACAAAGACCCAGGGTAACCAAAAATAAAGAAATAAAAGTATCCCAGGTGATTCTAAGGAGCTGCCAGGATTGAAACCTCAGGATCAGGAATCTAATTACTATGGAAAAGACTGTGTTAACAATGGAAGTGAGGAGGGTGCTTCTGCTTTTTAAGTTGATAGGAATAGGATAGTCTCGCTTTTTTTGGCCACATCTCATGGCCTGTGAGACCTTAGTTCCCCCACCAGGGATCAAACCTGCACCTCCTGCAGTGGAAGCGAAGAGTCTTATCCACTGGACTGCCAGGGAACTCTCCGGTTCAGCGCTTAACTGCCAAAGAATCTGTAGTAGTAGTAGTGCTCAGCGGCTAGTTGTGTCTGACTCTTCGCGATCTCATGGACTGTAGCCCTCCCAGCTCCTCTGTCCATGGGATTTATCAGATAAGAATACTGGAGCGGGTGCCATCTCCAGTATGGCAATACTGGTTGCCATCTCCTACTCCAGGGGATTTTCCCAACCCAAGGATTGAACCTTCATCTCTTGCGTCTCCTGAGTTAGCAGGCAGATTTTTTACCACTGTGCCACCTGGGAAGCCTTGCTAAATAATCTGAGTATTCATTAAGCATTTATTTTGCTGTAAAGAGTACAGATTAATAATTTGTCAGGAACTTGTTTACAGAACGCTGACTAAACAAGATGACACAGATCTATAAGGCCTTTTAACAACCTGTAATTCCTGGTTCTAGGGCCACATCACAGATGGGTGATCTATGGATGCTGGACACCATCTGCAGTCCTTTTGGAAGCACCAAGTCTTGAGTTAAATGGAACAGGAGTGACTTGGGACCCCAGGGGTATCGTGGTGGGCATTGAGATGCCAGATTTTGCACGTGGATTACTCTTACTACTGGCTCTTTAGAGATGACAAAGCTTTTCATAATCAGTGGCATGAGAGACAGAAAAGGGAACCTGTAAGATGTACATGGATGATCTTTATCCTCACAGCAGTGTTTCTCAGCTCTGCCTGAATGCTGGAGTCACCTGGGAGTTTAAAAAACCCCAGTGCCAAGGCCACAGGACTATTCGAATCAGAGTCTGTAGGGGTGGGACCGAAGCACCAGGTCTTAAAGCAGAGAACCACTATCTTTGACACTGTTTACAAATGAGGTAGCGAGGGCTCGTCTGTGTCTAGTTGAACCAATGTGATACTATAGCCACTCTTCATTCTCGTTCCCCTGAAATTTAGCTTCTAGCTTTTTAAGACCAACAACTGGTTGTTATGTTCAAGAGAAGGTTTCTTATTCAGCTGGATGTGTTAAGCAGTGAAGACCTCAATTTTTTTTTTTTAAATCACAAATTCATTTCTTGGATATTAGCACACAAATGTTTTAGATAAAAAAAGTGTTAGAAATTGTTAGTTGCTCAGTCATGTCCAACTTTTTGTGATCCTATGGACTCTAGCCTGCCAGGCTCCTCTGTCCAAAAATTTCTCCAGGCAAGAATAGTGGAGTTCAGTTCAGTTCAGTTCAGTCGCTCAGTCGTGTCCGACTCTCCGCGACCCCATGAATCCTCCCTGTCCATCACCAACTCCCGGAGTAGTGGAGTAGGTAGTCATTTTCTTCTCTAGGGGATCTTCTTGACCCAGGGGTTGAACCTGGGTCTCCTGCATTGCAGGCATATTCTGTACCATCTTTGATACCAGGAAATTATATCCCAGAAAAAGAACTAATAATATGCTATTAAAATAATGCCTATTAATATAATTCAAACTAAATGGCCAATTGATTAGGTAATTACTGAACAGATCTAATTGTTAATTGAAATAATAAAAGTGTTTCCTGAACTGGTCACTGTAATCATCTTTTAACCCAGTTGGTTAGTTAAGTCACTCAGTGTGTCTGACTCTTTGTGACCCCATGGACTGTATGTAGCCTGCCAGGCTTCTCAGTCCATGGAACTTTCCAGGCAAGGATGCTGGAGTGGGTTGCCATTTCCTTCTCCAGGGGATCTTCCTGACCCAGGGATCAAATCCACGTCTCCCGCACTGCAGGCAGATTCTTTACCGTCTGAGCCAGTTGGTTGGGATATGCATTAATTGCAGAGTATTTTGCACTCTTATCTGCCACCACATGCACAGAACAGAATAGTTTTGAAGACCTCAGTTCTTGATTGGACTCACTCAGTGGAGTTAGGCAAATTGCTTAACCTCTAGGGGCTGCACTTTCAAATGGACATGATTACTAGGCTCTCAGAGCTGCCTGGAAAGAAACTGTGGGAAGGAACGCCCATTGGAAATATACATGATTAAAGAAAAGCTGTCTTTAGAGCAGATTAACTAAGGCCCATTGTCACCTACTGCTAATTTCAGAGGTGCCAGGACGTGAGCCTTGCTGCATGACTTCTGATACCAGTGTTCCATTTTTGTTTCAAGTATCAGGTTGGAGAAGGAGTTGCTAAGAATGGAGGTGTCAGAAGATACTAAAAGAGGGCAAGGGGGATCTGATCCTGGTGGCTGCCCCCATCCCAGAAGCCCTGCTGGGCCCTGAGTCTGTTCCTCGAGGACCCAGGCTGGGCTGGCTGACAGAGCTGAGCTCCACAGCACTTCACCCAAGACGGGCGCCCTGCTGCTCTCCACCTGCACACCCAGACCTGGGAGGGGACGTGTCTGCACACCTGGCAAGACATCCACCAGAAAGACAGAGTCACTTCTGCTGCCGACCGAGGACTCTCTGTGCTGCAAAGCACACCAGGTCTCCCCAAGTGTTCATCAGCGGTGGTCTCTCCCAGGACAGAGGTAGGGCTCTGACCTCCCCGTGGGGGTGGAAGACAGAGGGGTGTGTCTACAGCCCCTGGGGTCACTGTGGCTCAGTGGAAGCACTGTTCCCTTGGTAGAAAGGCCAGGACCTTCCTAGGAGAACCAACCTTCTCTGGCCACAGAGGTCTATAGAGTTCTCAGTCATGGCCCCTACGTGTGGGCAGAGGCTGATCCCAAAGGGGAAGAGAGTGAATAGTATACGTCCTAGAGCCTGTTTGTATGTATACATTTCCTATGTAAGTGCCAAGTATACAGCAGGTTTATATTAGGAGTGTGTATATATTAAGAGTATATAACTCATTCACAGTAATTTCCCTACATGTGAGCCTTCAAGTTGCAAACTTTCAAAGATGCGAACGTGCGTGTGGTTGAAGCAAGGAACCAGAACCCGTGCCGTCAGCATCAGGCATGCGTGACGTGGCAGCGTGCCCTCGTCTCCTGTTGCTGACGACCCTTCATCTCCACCATCTCCCAGCTCCTGTCCCTCCTCCATCAGCAGCTCTTCTTGCCTGTTCACTCGAGGCCAGCGCCTGTAGGCCAGTGTTAGACTTCTCAAGGTACTGTCCTCCAGCACTTCTCAAGGTACTGTCCTGTATGATTAAAGATGTTTTCTTTGTTTCTGTGTTTGTTTTGTATGTGTTATTTGTGTGAAAAGTATTATAAACCTATTACAGTACAGCACTCTAGCCAATTGTATTAGTTGGGTACCTGGGCTAATTTTGTCAGACCTAGAACAAACTGCACTTACAAATGTGGTCTTCGTACAGAACTCATTTACATGGAGGGGACTTGCTGTATTATTTTGCATATATATTGGTATCTATATTAATGTACCTTTGTGTAGGATGTAAAGGCATTTTGCATGTGTCTTAGGAATGAAGCCCTTTAATGGAAGGCCTTGGGTCTCAGATTTCTAAATCCAGACACAAGTAGGGGCAAGGATATGGAGGCAGTGCAGAGAGCTAACCCAAGAATCTGAGCTTGGAGGGAACTGGCCATTTCTTCCCTCAAGGGTGGTGATGTTGATGAGCTGAAACGTCCTCATGGCCACAGGCCTCCAGGTGCTCAGGGAGCGACACATAGATTCTATCATCTCATTTTGGGAGCCACCTCCAGTCAGAGGATTCCCCAGACTCCTCACTTATCTCACAAGCTGTTTGGAAAAACAGAGGCCCCAGCATGGTGGGTGCTCAAGGGTGGGACTCTGCTGGGTCATAGCTGACCTGCAGCCATGAATCCTGGAGCTGGGAGTGATGAGTTCTCTCTGTGTCATCTCATTTAAGGCAAGAAAGGTACTCAAACCCCACCGAGGCCTAAGCACAGAGGGGACAATAGGGGCTTTCCCAGAGGGGTCCACGCTGCATGATGCAGGACAGTCTGCCCTCGGACTTACCCTCCCAGGGACTTTGGGGCGTGACTGGCTCTTCAATACACTCCCCTAGCTCAACATTTTTTTGAAGTCTCCAGCTTTATCTTCAAAATTCAAGCACCTTTTAGATTTTGCTCATGAAACAATCACTGGCTTGACAAAAAAAAAGAGCTACTTCTCAGTTTAATGACTTTTTTCTCCTAAACTATCATGCAGAACAGACCCTCTAGAAAGACATGCCATGTTTATCCTGTGGCTGCTACCCCAACATGTCACTATGTACTCTCCTACACCAGTGTGACAAGAAGCCTGCACCTCAGGTGACCTTGGATGCCTCCTCCCAACCCTTCTGTCTGCACCCCCATGGCTGCTGAGGGTCTTACCTACATTGCAGTGCTTGCCAGTGTGGCTGAGGGGGCACAAGCATATGACGTGTCCCTCCGTCTCCTGGCAGGTCCCAGTGCTACAGGGCTTCTCGGCACAGGAACTGGTAGAGGCTGCAACCCCCAGGGAGAGGCTGGGCATCAAGAATGTAGCTGCCTGGGGTACAGTGCAGCCTCCAAGACCTGCGGGGTGGGGCCCCAGGCCACAGAAACCCACAAGGCTGGTTTTGGGTCAACATGATTTCTGGGGATTCTCTCCCTCCTGAGCCCCTGCTTCTGGTGGGGCTGAATTCTCTGATTGGACTCTCAGTACACAGGGGGATGCAAGGGGTCCCAGAAAATAAAGGAAAACCAGCAGCTGCTGGGTTTGTGTCAAGGCGAGACCATTAATACAGTGCAGAGGAGGGTTTACTTGCACAGGGTCAGGGTGAGGACCCAGGGTCCAAAGGCAGGACACAGCTGAAGTGATGCATCATATTAACTTGAACTGTGCAGATTTTAACCCTGCACAAAGTAAATATTGGCACATAGATGTCATCAGCAGATTCATTCTCTCCTCTCACACTCATTCCATGGGCCAGGGGCAGAAGAATTTCCAGCACTATCTAAACAGTACTCCTCGTGCTGAGTACAGATAGTTGAGTTCACATATAAATGTTTGCATGATGTAACTCTACTGTGACCATAACAATTTTGAACCTACAAGTGTGTACTGTGTGCAAAAGATATAGCCTTGTTCTCGACATATTTATATCTCATTTACTCTCCCCTGGTACTACTGCTGTTTTACAGATGAGGCTCAGAGAGGTTAAGAAACTTGCCTAAGCCTGCACAGCTCAGAACCTTGAGTCTACACTGCTTCCTACCATGCTACAGTCTGAATCACTCCGACCCACTTAAAGGAAAATAATCCCAACTGTACCTGTTGTGGTTGCCTCTGAATCATCTGTCCCTCCTGCGGAGGCTGGGATAGAAGCATCAGTTGGGGAGGTGGCTGTGTCGGTTGTTTGGCTCTCTTCTCCTGAGTGCACGGGGCTTGATGATTCGATTTCTAGACGCGCCTCTGCAGGGTGCTGGGTCTGCTGAGTCCACTCGGATTCTGGGGTGGTGGTGCTGATGACAATATCCAGCCCCGAGGTGTGGCCAGACAGGTCTCCACTGGTGTCAGTCCTGTCTCCAGAAGCCAGGGGAGTGGCAGGTGAGCCCGATGCCTCTACGCTCATGTCAAAGGTGGTGGTTGACTCTCCACTCACTTCTGGGGTGGCCAAGCCCTCTGTGGGGCCTTCTGGAAAGGCTGAGGGGCTGCCGCTCACTCCCAGGCCTGAGGTTCCCTCCAGATCAGCTTCATGGAAGGCGGAGGTGGTTTCACTCAGGTTAGGGGACCCAGAAGCTCCTCCGCTTGCCGCGGGGGCAGCAGACGCTCCCACCTCAGCCTCAGGATAGGCCGATGTCTCACCGCTGGATTCTGGGACTGATGACGCTTCTACCCCCGATCCAGGGAACCTTGGCACATCCCCAGACGCAGAGCCTTCACCACTGGATTCAAAAATCTGGGGGGTGTATGTTACAGGGGGTCTCTGGCCCAGTTCCTGGGAAACGGTTGGTTCAGTAACACCCTCCACCAACTCAGATGTGATTAACGTAACTTCTGGAAGTCCGGAGGCCTCCCCAATGGTGCTTGTGGCTGCAGAGGATTCCCCACTTACATCAGTGGGGCCAGAAAAGTCCCCACTAAAATATGGAGTACTTGTGGGCTCCCCACTGGGCTCCATTAGCCCAGACTGAAGCCCACTTTGGTCCAAAGATCCCAAATGGTCTCCAGACATGTCTGGTGCTCCAGAAGGGGCACCACTAAGTTCCAGAATGCCTGAAGGCCCTTCTCCTGCTTCTTGGGCAGTTGGAGCCTGGGTTACAGATTCCACCAAAGTCCTGTCTACAAAAGAGACAGTGGGGAAACCAGACGGAAGTCCACTGCTGTCATATGCTCCAGAGGGCAGGCTGCTCCCACTCTCAGCTCCGGAGGCTTCTCCACTGACCTCAGTTACTCCGCTTGGCAGGCCACTGTATTCTGGAGGCTGGGACGTAAACCCACTGGAGTCAGTTGCTCCAGAAGACAGTCCACTGACATCCACTAGCCCAGATGTGCCTGAGAGACCCGCTTCTCCTGAAGGGAGGCCACTGAGTTCCACAGATCCTAAGCCTTCTTCTTCTTTAAATGTCGTTGGGGTCACTTCAACCAAACTGGTGTCCACGAACGTAATGCCAGAAGATTCACCACTGCCACTCACAGCACTGGAAACCAGGTCAGGGATCCCGGATGTTGTCCCACTGAACTCTGGCAAACCCGATGGTTGCCCACTGAGATCAGGGATCCCGGGTGCTTCTCCACTCAGGTCGGTTATGCCAAATGGTGGACCAAGGCCAGAAAGAATTCCAGAAGCTTCTCCACTGATTTCTGGCTGTCCAGAGGGCAGTCCACTAAGCTCAGTCACGCCAGATATTTCTCCAGAAAACCCTGATGGCTGCCCACTGACTTCAAGAAGCCCGGAAGTTTCCCCACTAATGTCAGGAAACCCTGAGGGCTGTCCACTGACACCAAAGAGTCCAGAGGTTTCCCCACTGATGTCAGGAGACCCAGATGCTTGGCCACTGAGTTCAGCTCCTGAAGAGAGTCCGCTTGCTCCTCCACTAATGTCCAACTCACTGAAGGGCAGCCCAGATGTTTCTCCAGCACCGCTGATGTCAATGGTTCCCCTTCCTTCCAGTTCACCTGCTGTGGTGGCTGTGACGACTTCCACCAATGTAGTATCCACTAGGGAGACAGTTGGGAACCCAGATGGAAGTCCACTGAAGTCAGGAAGGCCAGAGGATGGGCCACTTCCAAGGTCCACCCCAGAATACTCACCACTAAATCCAGAAGGAAGACCACTTGCTTCTGGAGCTTGCCCACTTCTTAGAGTTACAGAAGGTATTCTGCCAAGGTCCAAGGCTCCAGAAGCTGACCCAGTCAAGTCTTCTTTTCCAGAAGTCAACCCACTAAGATCCCCAGCTCCAGAAGCAGAAATCTCCAGACCTTCCCTTCCAGAAGGAAGTCCACCAAGGTCCCCTATTCCAGAAGCAGAAGTCTCTAGATGATCCTCTCCTCCAGAAGGAAGTCTACTAAGGTCCTCTACTCCAGAGGCAGAGATCTCTAGATGACCTTCTCCAGAAGGAAGAACACTGAGGTCCTCTACTCCAGAGGCAGAAACTTCTGGACCTTCTCCAGAAGGAAGTCTACTGAGGTCCTCTACTCCAGAGGCAGAGATCTCTAGATGACCTTCTCCAGAAGGAAGAACACCAAGGTCCTCTACTCCAGAGGCAGAGACTTCTGAAACTTCTCCAGAAGGAAGTCTACTGAGGTCCTCTACTCCAGAGGCAGAGATCTCTAGATGACCTTCTCCAGAAGGAAGAACACCGAGGTCCTCTACTCCAGAGGCAGAGATCTCTACATGACCTTCTCCAGAAGGAAGAACACTGAGGTCCTCTACTCCAGAGGCAGAGATTTCTGGACCTTCTCCAGAAGGAAGTCTGCTGAGATCCTCTACTCCAGAAGCAGAGACTTCTGGACCTTCTCCAGAAGGAAGTCCACTAAGGTCCTCTACTCCAGAAGCAGAGACTTCTGGACCTTCTCCAGAAGGAAGTCTGCTGAGATCCTCTACTCCAGAAGCAGAGACTTCTGGACCTTCTCCAGAAGGAAGTCCACTAAGGTCCTCTACTCCAGAAGCAGAGACTTCTGGACCTTCTCCAGAAGGAAGTCTACTAAGGTCCTCTACTCCAGAGGCAGAGATTTCTGGACCTTCTCCAGAAGGAATTCCACTGAGGTCTTCTACTCCAGAGGCAGAGATCTCTAGATGACCTTCTTCTCCAGAAGGAAGTCCACTGAGGTCCTCTACTCCAGAGGCAGAGATTTCTGGACCTTCTCCAGAAGGAAGTCTACTTAGGTCCTCTACTCCAGAGGCAGAGATCTCTAGATGACCCTCTCCTCCAGAAGGAAGTCCACTGATGTCTTCTACTCCAGAGGCAGAGATCTCTAGATGACCCTCTCCTCCAGAAGGAAGTCCACTGATGTCTTCTACTCCAGAGGCAGAGATCTCTAGATGACCCTCTCCTCCAGAAGGAAGTCCACTTGTGTCCTCTACTCCAGAAGCAGAAACTTCTGGGCCCTCACCCCCAGAGGGCAACCTGTCAACTTTAGGAGCACTGGTCCATGTAATTCTCTCTTCTTCCCCTGAAGGTAGTCCACTTTCCACAGGCAGGCCTGAGCTCACTGTAGAGGTGAGCCCACTGGAGTCAAGGTCTTCCGAGGGCAGTCCACTTGCACTTTCCCCTGAGGGCTGCCCACTTAAGTCTAGGTGTCCTGAAATTTCCCCACTGCCTGTGAAGTCACCACTGACTTCGGGCACCCCAGATACCTCCCCAGAGCTTGGCAGCTCAGTCCTGCTGGGTACTGGGGCTGAAAGTGTGGATGGCTCCTCGGAAGGGAATGGCTTCTCTGAGGGGAATGGCTCCTCTGAGGGGAATGGTTTCTCTGAGGGGAAAGGCTCCTCTGAGGGGATTGGTTTCTCTGAGGGGAATGGTTCCTCTGGGGGAAATGGCTTCTCTGAGGGGAATGGCTCCTCTGAGGGGACTGGCTTCTCTGAGGGGAACAGTTCCTCTGGGGGGAATGGCTTCTCTGAGGGGAATGGCTCCTCTGAGGGGACTGGCTTCTCTGAGGGGAACAGTTCCTCTGGAGTGAATGGTTTTTCTGAGGGGAACAGTTCCTCTGGGGTGAATGGTTTTTCTGAGGGGAACGGTTCCTCTGAGGGGAACGGCTTCTCTGAGGGGAATGGCTTCTCTGAGGGGAACGGCTTCTCTGAGGGGAACAGTTCCTCTGGGGGGAATGGTTTCTCTGAGGGGAATGGTTCTTCTGGGCGGAATGGTTCCTCTGAGGGGAACGGCTTCTCTGAGGCTGAGGGAACTTCTGTTGCAGAAGGGCCTTCTGTGTGCTCCTCTGTTGCTGCGCCAGTGGGAGGCCATGTAGGAGGGATCCCTGGAAGAAAGGAAGAAGAAAGACGAGGTGTGAATTTAGTAATTCTGCCCCATTTTAAGCTCATGCAGAGAAGCTGAATCCCATTCCTTCCACAGTAAGACTTTTTCCTCAAGTGCTCAGAGATGTGTCTAGCCATTTTCTAATGGACCCTCACACAGACATTTGGGAGAATGGGGACCAGGAAACTCCCTACCACCCTCAGGCTCTGCTTTGTGAGACTCTAGGGGGCACCACCCACACAAGTCACGGTATGTGAGAGCCTGGCTGCCGCTGAAGGTCACCTTCTTTCAAGTGCTTTTACACTGTCACCTCATTTATCAGAACTATGATTTTTAAAGTGTGGTCTTTGGACCATCAGCATTGCATCAGCTGGGAGAAGGACAGAAAAGAAGATTCTCAGGTCCCTCCCCAGCTCCACTGAATTAGGAATTCTGGGGCAGGACATGGCACAATGTGTTTTAACATTTATGCCCTTATGTTTGGGGCAGACATGGCATAATGATTTTAATATCCTGACCACGCTGATAATCCTTGTAAGTGAGAATTGTGCACCAGAACTTATCCCTCTGAGGCCAAGAGGGATGTTGGCAAAATTACATCAACTTTTTCCATTCCGAGAACCCTAATAGGGCTAATAGAGAGGACTTAGAAAAGAGAGAGAGAGAGAAAAAAAGAAAGAAACCCCATAACTCTAAATAATTATGGTTACATTATTTCCTTTCTGTCCTTTGGCATTGAAAAATAACTAGCTGGGATTGTACCTTACATGTATTTTTGGGCTAATTTCCCAGGCAGAGAACCTGAGCACAGAGGGTGCTGGGTCCCAGTGGTCAGGTTCACAGCCTACTCTCACTTAAAGGAGAATCCTGGATAAGAGTGGGGAGCTCAGGAACTGTGGTGGCATGCATGCAAGAGGATTTTAGGTGGATATTTATCTATCTATTTAAGCACACATACACATGTACGTGTGCATGCTCTGTCACTTCAGTCGTATCTGACTCTTTGTGACCCCATAGACTGTAACCCGCCAGACTCCCCTGTCCATGGGATTCTCCAGGCATGGATACTGGAGTGGGCTGCCATGCCCTCCTCCAGGGAATCTTCCCAACCTAGGACTCAAACCCAGGTCTCCCATACTGCAGGCAGTTTCTTTACCACTGAGCCACCAGGGAAGTCCCCCACACGCATACACATATACGTAAATATATACACACACCACATATCAGAAAATAGCCACTTATGGACATTACATTTTTGGTTTCTTGTCAAAAGTAAGTCAATTTAAAGAAAAGGTCCAGAAAAAAAAAAAAAAAGAAAAGGTCCAGAGTTAACAGCAGTAGAGATGGTTCTCATACAGCTCAAATCAGTGAGGTGGTAGGGAACTGACAAAATATTGGGAAATATTTCTGTGGGGCCACTGGAGTCCCCTCCCATGAATAACTTCTGTTACTGGCTGCCCGAGTCCTGTGCCAAGCCACACACTCAAGCCTAAGAGGTCTCAGTTCCTCCTGTCCTGGTGAAGGGTGCGGAAAGGGCCTGGAGCAGGTGTGACTACTGGGTGAGGCCTCTGAGTGAAAATTCTACTTACTCCACTGATGCAACTTTACCTTCTGGGTTTGCATTTCCAGGCCCAGAGGAGCACTTGATGTGGCCAGATTGCTTGGGAACTGTGCACTGAGTGAAAGACTGGATGAATTAGTGGGAAGCTTTGATATATTCTTATCTTCAAATGCATGTGACCCTGGGCAAACTGACTCTGCCAGGTACACACAGGTTACTGAGCCTCACTATAAATCAGCCTTACCCAAAGTGGGCCATGTTAAAAATGTTCCATGAAAAAAACAAAGACCCTGTGGTCACATTCATTTGGGACCCACTGAATACACCGTCCTCTCTGCTTTACAGAGCATATTAGCACATCCAAGGCTCTGAGAAGGTCTGCAAAGGCAGGGGTTGTGGGGTGGGTGCTATTAATGTTTCTGTAAGCCAGGATTTCCTAAACCTGATGCCTACTAAATGCTTTTTTCCAATAGGGTTTGGAGTCTGTGGATTTCATCCCAGCAAGTCCCATGTGATTTAATCATGTCAGCTGTTGCTCAGGAAGTTCTGACTGGGGACACCTGGCCCAAACAAAGGACCCAGAAGGAGAAACAAGAGAATAAGACAGGTCACAATGGGATTGCCAACAGCCGCCCCCTCCCAGGTCCTTTCCCCTCTGTTGGAGTTCCTCCCACAAGAGTTTTAAGAGGTTAGGGAGCAGAGGTGTGAGTGCAGGAGCACAGAATAAGTGAGGGTCCTCCAGTTGATACAGCGCTGGGCATCTGGGGCATGTAGCTGGAAGATAATTGAGTGCAGACAGTGAAAGAGAGAGAGAGGAGGTGTGTTGCATGGACAAAGCTGCTCTTTTTCTCCCTTAGGAGTTGGTCCTAGATGCCTGGTGAGGTGGCTGAAGTTGCCCATGGCAGCCCACTTAGATAACATCAGGGTTGGGGGTCAGGGCTGCAGAAACAGAGCACGGGTCCCAGGGAGAGAACACCCTCTCCTCCCCCCATCCAGGCCACACCCTAGCCCAGGAGGGCAGCAGGACATGCAGGAGAGCCTGGACGGACCTGGGAGTGGGAAAGTGCCCACTGGGGTGTAGGCAAGTTCCCATTCCGTCTTGTTTTCTGGCTCAACGGTGAAGCCTGGGATTGCAGTCGTTTCTTTCCCGATGGGGACAGCAGCCACGCCAGGCCCCACTTGGGTCATGATCCACTCCTCCACATCAGGGCCTGCTGTGGGTGTGCTACCCTCCTCTTCTCCTGGAGAGGGCGCTGCTGAAACACCTAAAGGGGATATGGGTGGTGAGGGCTGGGGGCTCCTTCTTACCAGTGACCCACCCCAGGCTGGCCCTTCTTCAGGGGACCCAGGGGACCATGAGGTGGGCCAGGCTTGTGCACAAATCTTACTGGTCCTTGGCCTTCCAATCCCCACCCAGTTCAGTGAGATGACGTTTGTCCTTAATTAATAAGAGCTGTTCGGTTCAACTATATCAATATGCACATACCATCAGCACTTTATTTCAGGGTGGTCTGGGGCAACTCTTTTGCAGAATCTATTGTACATGCCAGGCATTGTTTAAAGGTGTGATGCATCAATGTATAAGATCATCTTAGGGGACTTCTCTGGTGATCCAGTGGCTGAGACTCAGTGCTCCCAGTGCAGGAGCCTGGGTTCAATTCCAGGTCAGGAAACCAGATCCCATACACTGCAACTAAGAGTTCGTGTGGAGCAACTAAAGATCCCTCCTGTCACAGCCAAATAAACAAATATTTAAAAATAAGAGAAAATCATTTTATTCCACAACAGCCACGTGAGAGAGATACATTATCTCACTTACAGACAGGGAAACTAAGGTTAAGTGACTTTTCCAGTGTCAGTGGCTTCTAAGTGACAGATCTAGTCCATGGGCCCAAGTATCTGGTGCCGGGGGCTTCCCAGGTGGTGCAGTGGTAAAGAATCCACCTGCGAATGCAGGAGATGCAAGAGATGTGGGCTTGATCCCTGGGTCAGGAAGATTCCCTGGAGGAGGAAATGGCAACCTGTTCCAGTATTCTTGCCTGCAGAATTCCATAGACAGGCTACAGTCCATGGGGTTGCAGAAGAGTCGGAGACGACTGAGTGACTGAGCACACAGCACGATCTGATGTCAGACTCTCTGCTCTTAAGTACTGCAGTGATGCTGCTTTTCTGGGGACAGAAATTATGCTCCAAGTGTGTCTGGATCAAAATCAGAAGAGTGCTATTTATCATGCATGAAGCTACCCTAGCACTGGATGGTGAAGGCACGATTCATTGACGGGGAGTAACTGTTCTGGTTTTGTGCGCTTGATCAGGAAGGAAGCCAGGTTTCTCAGCAGGTGTATAAAAGGCTGAGTCTACAGAGGGTCAGGGATGGATGGTAGAGATACTTGGCTGAGAATTTACTTGGGGGCTAATTGGCTTGACTTCTGATGTCCAGAGCAAGGAAAGGGGTGCTGGGGCAAGGGCCTCATCAAATCCTCTGGGAAGGGATTGGCTTTCTTGACTGGCAGAGTGAGACTGAACTGTCTTTGAATTAGGTTTTAAAGGTGACCCTGGGGCTTCCCAGGTGGGGCTAATGGTAAAGAACCCGGTCTGCTAATGCAGGAGACATAAGAGATATGGGTTTGATTCCTGGGTCAGGAAGATCCCCTGGAGGAGGGCATGGCACCACTCCAGTACTCTTGTCTGGAGAATCCCATACACAGGATCTTGGTTGGCTATGGTCCATAGGGTCGCAAAGAGTCAGACATGGCTGAAGCGACTTAGCACTGAAAGTCTTGGAAACTTTGGGATGTTCAAGGTTTTTTTTTTAAAGATCCCCCCCTTTTTTAAAATTTAGACTATTTTTAAAGTCTCTATTGAATCTATTACAATACTGTTTCTGTTTTATGTTTTGTTTTTTTGGCCACAAGGCATATGGGATCCTAGCTCCTTGACCAGGGATTGAACTCACACTCCCTGCATTGGAAGGCTAAGTCTTATCTACTGGACTGCCCCTTGGGCTTTTCTAAAAAATTAACTTTATTTTGAAATAATTACATATTCACAGGAAGTTATAAATATACTGAGTTTTGATGTATCATATGTAAAATATGGCACAAGCCAGTACTACAATCTACATTCTGGGCAGTGTATCTGGACCCATGGACCCTGTAAGAACTTATCCAATCAGAGCCCAGCCAGGCCTTGGCCATGCCCTGGCCATGCCCACTTAGTCCCTCTCAGAACTCTGATAACATGGCCTAGGGTCCTCAGCATGGGTCAGTTAGAAAAGTGAATTTTTGGTGCTTAGTGAATAATAATTTGACTAAACTCATCACAGAAATATTTAGAAGCAGATGGAAGTTTGACTAGGCTGTACAAATCAAAACTGTATATACACTTATATATATATACTGTATATATACACACATACACACAACATATACGTGTGTTATTTCTTTGCAAAGCTAACATTTATTGAGCATTTACTATTTCCCAGGTACTATGCTAAGTATTCTGTATGCACTACCCCAGTTAATCCTTCTAGCAACAATTCGAGGTAGGAAATATTATATCATTATTTTATAGAGAAAGCAGTGTTCTTGCCTGGAGAATCCCAGGGACAGCGGAGCCTGCTGGGCTGCCGTTTATGGGGTTGCATAGAGTCGGACATGACTGAAGTGACTTAGCAGCAGCAGCAGCAGAAGAGAGAGAAACTAAGAGACTCACCCAAGGTCGCACAGCTACAAAGCAGCAGAGTCATAATTAAAATTCAGATCTGCCTGATTTTAGAACCCAAGTTCTTACTTGTTTCTCTTTATGAGTCTCTGGGGGCACATTAGAAGGATGTACTTGCCACAGAGTCAAAGCCTAAGGTCATCCCGTCCAGAGGGATTGACTTTTTCCTCTTTGCTGTGATGGATGGGCAGAGATCAGGAGGGATGAGCCTGGTTGGGGGGGTCACCCCCAAGGCAGAGGGGAGTTGGAGGGGAGGTGAGGACACAAACCTCGGAAGCAGAAGGCGTGGTGCCGAGACAGCGGATCCAAGAGGCCCGTCTGGTTGGGGTAGAGGTAGACGGTTCTCACGCCTGGTTTGTCCCCGCCACACGCGGGCCTCGGGGTGACGATGGGGTAGCGGAGGCTGCCGTCAGACAGCCAACCAGCGTAGCACTTGTCCAGACCGCGGCTCCAGGCAGCGTAGAGCTGGCCCGTGGTGGCCAGCGTGGCGTTTTGAGATTCACAGAACTCCTGGGCTTCCCGGAAGGTGAACTGCTCCAGGCGTGTGGCGAAGAACACCTCCCCTGGGAGTAGAGGCAGGTGGCAGGTGTGAGCCTCCATGCCCACGGCCAGAGCAGCCGCTGCTCATCCAGGGCAGGGCAGCTGCACTAAGACGAGTTAGTCACTCTCCATGCGAACAACCTCCCCTCCTTCTCTCTGGATTCTCCAGTCACATGTAGGCACCCCCTCTTCTGTCTAAGAGAGGCACTCCTGGGCACCCCGTGCTCCCTTAAACCTCAGCACTTAATCACGGAGCACTGAATGCTATGGACCTGTGGCCCTACCCGCATCCTGTGAACTCAGGGAGTGGGGCCTGTGGCCACTCTGAGGGGTTGGAGTCCCAACATCCAGAACAATACTGGGGTCTGTGTCTGATCTGGGGGGAGGAAGTTCACATTTATTGAATACCTGCTTATACCAGGCACTTTTCATGCACATCTCATTTAATATTCAGTGAAGTCTCTGATATAAGCATAAATCAGCTCCATTTTATAGATGAGGAAACTGAGGCCTAGAGAGGTTAAGTAACTTGCCCAGGTCCCCAAACAAGTGAGTGGCAGTGTTGAAATCTCTCCAGAATATCAGCATTTCCAAGATTGCATTCAGTGGGACAGTAATTTGGTGATTTTAATTGAAATGATAATAAGACCAAAGAAAGGGTCTGTGTTTCGTTAAGCTTGGGTGATGCCTGGTTAAGCAGAGTTGAAGAGGTGTTTTTTTTTTTTTAATGCAGGACTTCTCAGAGTCTTTGATTTGTTCATGGGAATTGAGATTCTCAATGAGGCAGAAGGTTCATATAACATTTTCTGGTACAAGTAAATTAATTCATTTATCCATAGAACTTATTGCCTTTTCAAGAAACCAGTGCTCCCCTGCAATGCTGGGGAATCCACATGAACCATCTGGGAGGCAGACAAGGGGCCTGGCCTGAGAGAGGGACTGGGAAGGCCTTCTTTCTTAAGTAGGATCCTTTCCTGGCTGCCTGCTCAGGTGAGAACGGGACTAGGTGGATGGTGATTCCCCCTCCTCTGTATCTCCGCATCAGTCCCCTCACCCTTCCACAGCCCGAAACGTGAGAACAGGGCCTGTACCCTCGAGTCTGTCCACATAGCAGTAGACGTCGTAGGTTTCCGATGGTGGCCGCACGCCGTAGGTCCGGACCCCTGGGCTGCTGTCCTTGTCACCCACACAGGGGGTCCGCGGGCTCACAATGGGGTATCTGCAGGCGAGGGTGGGAGGGGCGGATGAGAGCTTGCTCTGGAAAGCTGGGGATGCAGGGCCCCAGGGTGAGGCCGGCAGGTCTCCTGAAGGATTCAAACCAGGAAGGCGGACTTCCCTGGTGCGCCAGTGGTTAAGAATCTACCTGCCAGTGCAGGGGACACGGGTTCAATCCCTGGTCTGGGAAGATTCCCACATGCTGTGGGGCAACTAAGCCCATGTGCCACAACTACTGAGCCCATGCACTGCAACTACTGAAGCCACATACCCTAAAGCCCATGCTATGCAACAAGAGAAGCCACCACAATGAGAAGACTGCACACAGTAACTAGAGAGTAGACCCCACTTGCCACAACTAGAGGAAGTCCACAAGCAGCAGTGAAGACCCAGTGCAGCCAAAAAAATAAAAATAAAACAGGAAGGACTCTCTCATGCAACATGTTCCCTGTGTAGCTGGGGACGGGGCTGCCTGGGGGCCATTGAGGGATTCCTGGCTTCAGAAGAAAGCCCACGGCAAGGAAGGGTCAGCCTGGGGAGGACTGGGGGCCTTGACAAGGAGCTCTCATATGGTTTTTGAGCAGAAATGATCAAGGAGCTAATGTCTCCTGGGGCCCATTCCCACTCTCTTGGAATATGTCTTGGTTTTGGGGGAAAAATTAAGGGGTCAGCCAGGAG
The DNA here is from genome assembly GCF_049115385.1 of Moschus berezovskii. NCBI lineage: Eukaryota > Metazoa > Chordata > Mammalia > Artiodactyla > Moschidae > Moschus > Moschus berezovskii. The sequence goes on from NC_142480.1 coordinate 49,588,831, forward strand.
CCTCTAATTAACGGTGTGGTGGGTGCCCTCTTGGTGGTGGGTGCTGCAGACTCAGGCTCCCCAGGCCTGACCACGCACTGTTGGGTTTGGACGGGTAGGGGAGCCCAGCTCGTCTGTCACCTGACTGTCTGGTCCTGCAGCCAGCCGGCGTCACACTGCTCGTAGCCTGCTTCATAGGCGGCCTGGAGCTGCTCGGGCGAGGCAATGATGGCCCCGGTGCGCAGGCAGGCCTGCTTGGCCTCCTCAAAGGTCAGCGAGTAGCGGGAGGAGCCCGGGCGGTAGTGGAACACGACTCCTGGGTGGGGAGGAGAGGGAGAGACGGTGAGACAGGTCAGGATCAGGGCACGGGCCAAGGGCCACAATGCCAGTGTCCGTGGTACCTGGTTCTCAAGGCTTTGCAGGTGTGGAAGGAGCCCTGGCTCCTTGAGGAATGACCTCTTTTCATCCCCTCCTTCCTTTCCTACTCCCCATCGGACTCCTTGTCAAGCTGGTAATCTCTGCTTGTTCAAACTGCTCCTGAAATTCACCTTCCTGAGAAAGCCTTCTAGGAACCTTCTGCCATGGGTGTCCCCAACCCTTCATTCTGGCCTCCTCACTCCAAGGCTGCTCATTTGTCCCCGGACTCTTGAAAACAAAGGCGTTTGCTCTTAGTATAAAAAGAATAAGTGATCACTGCAGAGCATTTGGAAAATACAGAGAAGGACAAAGAAAAAATCAAACAAATCAATCAAACCACTGCCTTTCTTCCACTTGGCCCAAATTCCCGGGTTCAGGGGGTAGGTGGTCCTCCTGAAATTAGCTGCAAGAGTTTGTGCGGGTGCACTGGGTATACGTCTGGGGATGAGCACAGGGCACAGCCTGTCCATGAACCCCCACTCACTCTGCCTCCCCCGTTGCATTTAACTGGACACACATTGGTTTTTGACACTTCCCTGGATGACTGGCCAGTTTATGTCCAGTTGCGGAGGGATCCCTAATCTGAGTCTCCCCACATTCTTGTCCTGTCCTGTGTCAGATGCTCACCTATCCATTGGCACCTTTATGGGTGGCGGCCACGTGGTGGGAGTGAGGGTCTCTCCAGCCCTGAGCCTACCCTGGGACACAGTTATTGTTAGCCTTACCCCCAAACTTCTAAGCAATTCTTCCTTCTCAATGTACTGCGTTGATTCAGGCTGACATTTCACTTGGTGGCATCATGGGAGTGAAGGCGGATGGCGGTGGCCATCTGCCCCACCCCCAGGTGGAGACACCACCAAGGTCCTGATGGAGGCCACATCAGTACGTCTTTCCTATTCATGGACTTGGGTTTTGGAACCAGCCAAGTTCCATGTGATGTGACATCCCAATTATTCAAATATTTATTTATTTTTTGGTCGGCTGGCATGTGGGATTTTAGTTCCCTGACCAAGGATTGAAGCCACGCTTCATGCATTGGAAGTGCCGAGTCTTAACCATTGGAATTCCAGGGAAGTCCCCATCCAGACATTTATTAAGCACCTGAAACAAAACCATCCCAGAACCGAGGTGGAAAAAGCCTGATAGAACACATTTCAGACTTTGTGGGCTAAACGGGTTTTGTACATCTCCTTGATCCTACCCTGATAGCCCTAAACGGCCCTATATGGCCACAGACAACATGTTACCAAATGGGTGTGACTTTGTTAGAGTCAAACTTTATTTGTGGACATTAAAATTTGAATTTTATGTAATTTTCACAATATGTCACAAAATGTTATTCTTCTTTAGACTTTTCCCCTCAACTACTTAAAAAGCTTATTTCTTAGTTCATGGGCCACAGAAGAACTGAACATGGGCTAGGGCTAGGTTTGGTCCAAGGACCAGTTTGCAGACCCCTGTTCTGGAGGGCCAGTGCTGTGAGAAGCCCTGAGGGTACCCAGTGCAGCCGAGTTCAGTGGCTCTGTTCTGCGGAAGTGCCTGCTGGGGCGAGGAGGGCCCATGGACAGAAGGGCCCCGGGTTTTTCTTTGCCCTTCACTTCTACCTGTTGATACATTCACTGGTTTTTACCTCTGACTTCATTTGAAGGAAATGCTTTGTGACAGAGAGCCACACACACATAAAAGAGCGTGAGCACCACTGGTGTGGCCCATCCCCCTTGTTCTTTGATTCACAAGTGAGGAGAGCTGAGTCTGAGAGGAGGGAGGCTTGTCTCACGTCCCAGGTGAAGTTGAAAGTACAGAAGAACCTCCACCCAGGTGGCTCAGTGGTAAAGAATCTGCCTGTCAGTGCAGGAGACGCAGGTTCGATTCCCTGGGTCGGGAAGACCCCCCCAGCAAAGGGAAATGGCAACCCACTCCAGGATCCTTGCCTGGAGAATTCCACGGACAGAGGAGCCTGGCGGGCACAGTCCGTGGGGTCGCAAAGAGTCGGACATGACTGACTGAGCACTTCCTGCACTGCACATAGAAGACCCCAGACCAAGCCCTTTCCCCCAGCCCTGGATGCAGCCCCTTGAGGGGCGGACACTTACCCCCTGGCAGTCGTGGCTGCCCAGGGACCTCAGCTGCACCTGGGGCTAAGGTCACCTGCACGACGAGGTCCTCGCTGGTGAAGGCCGTGGGGGCACCCAGGCCGGGTGTGGACTCTCTGGGAAAGGCCCAGGGCCGGGTTGCCTCTCCAGTCCTGTTCTCCACTGTGGGGAATGCAGTGGCCCTTACTTCCGGGACAAATGTGAAAGGCTCCTCAGGTTCCGGGGCGGTGGGGGAGACTTCAAAGTCGGGCTTCGCCGTGAGGATCACGTTGCCTCGGGCTTCACCCTCGGTGATGTTTCGGGGCAGGGGCAGCTCCACGTCAGGCCAGGTCACCGTCTGGATGGTGATGTCCTCCTCGCCACCCACCCCGAAAAAGTTTTCTGGGATGTCCACAAAGTCTTCACCTGGGGCAGGGGGCAGAGACAGGCATTAGTGCTTGGCCTGGGGTTGACTTGATGGAGATGAATATCAGATACTCCCCTCCTCTGCTAAGAAAAGAAAGTACCTACTGTGTGCCAGGCACCTGGCCGGGCCCATTGCTGGAGACGTTAATAGCTTGAGTATTTATTATACGGGTGCCCTAGATTGCAAGAATCTGCAGTCACCATAGCACAAGACCCTGACCAATCAGCTCACTGTTTATTAAAACCATCTTGTTCCAACATCCCTTCCTGGGTAATGCCAGCCAGTTGCTTCCTTACCTATCTTGTGAGCACCTGCTGAGCCTCTGATGTTAGAACTAGCCAATGGGACAATGTAAATCAATTAGAAAGAGAAATGAAAAAATCTTCCCAAAGATGCAGGAGCTCATGAAATTGATGAAAGTGCTGTGAGAGAACTGCCTGCCTCAGTCATGAACAAATGAGCCACCTCATAATTAATAAAGAGAGCATCCATGAGGATGGTACAACTGCAAACAGGGTGGTGGGAATATTGAAAAGTGAAGAGAAGTTTTTTGGGGTAATTTTAATTACTTTTACACAAATAAACCTAGACAGTGTAAAATACAGGATAAAAACATTTTAAAAAGTTTTAGTCTAAATTTTCAAAATAAAGTCCTTGTCAAAAGCTTTTTTCCACTCTTAAGTAACACTATGGCCCTCCTTTTGAAGTGAATTCAATCAAAAAGGGCAACTGCGGGGCAGAAGGTGGGAGGGAGGCTCAAGAGGGAGGGGACATACATATACCTATGGCTGATTGTTTGACAGAAAGCAACACAATTCTGTAGAGCAATTATCCTTCAATTAAAAAAATACATTTAAAATTTTAAAAAGGGCAGATCACAGCGCTCTCCCGTGGTGCATGGTTTCAAGTCAGGCCCCACATCTTCCCATTAGACAGATGAGGAAAGTGAGGCTCAGGGCCTTGACTTTGCCAGGGCTGCCTAGGAGTGAGTGGCAGAGACGTGATTCAAACTTTAGAAACAGTCTCTGAATCTCACGTTTCCCCCCAATTCTGGGCTGATGAGATAGGACTGGGTACAGTGCAGGCTGCAGTGATTCTAGCTTCCTCAGGAACCCATGAAAATAGGGGGTGCTAAGACATGGGGTTCGGGGAAGGAAATGGCAACCCACTCCAGTGTTCTTGCCTGGAGAATCCCAGGGACGGGGGAGCCTGGTGGGCTGCCGTCTGTGGGGTCACACAGAGTCGGACACGACTGCAGTGACTTAGCAGCAGCAGCAGCAAGACATGGGGTTCAGGTACCCAGTGGACCCTTGAAGGAGGTAAAACCCAACTCCCCATTCTAAGATTTCATCCCATTTCGGTAGCGTGCTCCCCCACCGAAATGCCTCCAGCCCAAACCCACCTGTGTAGCAGATGGCGTCATAGCGGGATGAAGGGTCAGGGTAGCCTGTCTGGTTGGCGTGCAGGTAGACGGTCCTCACACCCAGGAGGTTGCCCCCGCAGTTTGGCCGGGCCTTGGAGATGGGGTAGCGCACGCTGCGGTCAGCCAGCCAGCCGGCGCTGCACATGTCCATGCCGCTCTGCCAGGCCAGGTAGAGTTGGCCCGTGGTGGCCAGCCGGGCGCCCAGCCGCCGGCACTCGTTGGCCGCCTCCTGGAAGGTGAACTTCTCCGGGGATGTTGCATAGAAGACCTCGCCTGCAAAAGACACAGCCGGCAGGGTAAGGATCTCCTTCCCACTTCTGCCCTAAGTCCCCAGGGAGATCCCCAGGTTCCTCTGGGTTTGGTCTTTAACTGGCCAAAGCCCTGGTCCCACATGTCTGTATTTCAGGGGTAGGCTGGGGGGGGTGAGGAGGGGTGTCGAGGTAGGGTATGGTATCCTGGATCAGCGCCCTGCCCAGGAGGAGGCCCTCCAGCAGGAGGAAGGGGATGGGCCGGGGCTCGGGAGGGCGGGGCTGCCTCACCCTCCATCTCCTCCGCGAAGCAGTACACGTCATAGGTTTCGTTGGTGTCCCGGATGCCGTAGGTTCGCACACCCGGAAACTCGTCCTTGTCTCCATAGCAACCTTCCCTCGGCGTGTGGATGGGGTACCTGCCGGGAGCCCAAAGCGGGGATGTGACACTCGGGGGTCGGAGGGGGCCCATGACCCATGCCCTTGTACCCTCCTCCCTTGGGGGAGGAAGCGGTGACTTACTGATGTGTTTGCCGGGATCTGCTGAGACTTGTGGGCTACTTGTTTCTACAGTTTTTGCCCAGCTTTATTGAGATAGATGTTTTTATGGCTATTGGTGACAGAAGGCGGCGCCTTTTACTAAATATTTATTGGTACCAAACATGTTCTATCAGGGGCTTGCAAACCTTTTTCGTAAAAGGATGGATAGTAAATATTTCAGGTCTTGCAGGCCAGAGGGTCTCCACTGTGACCAACCACTCAACCTTGCCATCCTAATGCAAACGAAGCAACCACAGACAAAAGAACAAGCGTGGCTGTGTTCCCATAAAACTTTGTTTACAGAATCAAGGAGTGGGTTGGACTTGACCCGTGAGCCATAGTTTGCTGAACACTGCTCTGTATCATTGGAGTCTCACATCAACCTAAGAAGGAAGGTGCTATAACCACTCTAAACCATAAGAAAGTGGGGCCCAGAGATGTTAAGCAACTTGTTCAAGGTCACACAACCTCTAAGTATCAAAACTGGGGTATCAGGTATATAAATACCTCCTGTATCTGAGGTGTGGTCTCTTGCACTATGCTAGGCTGTTGAATCACCTTGCCTTTTTTTTTTTTAATGGTTAATGGCTTTTTTTATCCTGAGATCTTTTGCCTATCCCAAGATTACAGAGCTATTTCCCTTTGTTTTCTTCTTGTGGCTTTGTGGTTCTGGCTTTTGCATTTGGAGCTTTGATCCACCTTGAATGAATTGTCCCATCTTGCTTTTACAGGCTTACTTACATGATTGCCCTCCCTTGAAGGTAAGGCTCTGTCTGTCTTGCTGGGCAACCCACCCCTTAGCAGCTGTGCTCAGGGAAAAATGAGCCAAAAAGCTTAATTTACATGTGTCTTGCCCTATTAAAAACAGAATAGAAAGTGGTTCACAAAAATATATGAACACCAAAATTTAAAAAAGATGTAAAGGGAAAAAAGAGTAGGAAGAATAATGATGTATAATTTGCATGGAGAAAATGCTCACGTAGAGCTATGCTGCTAGTGATCACTCATCCACCACAGGACAGAGCACCAAAGATTTGGGACCTGACCTTGAACTGGCCAAGGCATCTGTCTTGCCCCAGCCCAGGTTGGCCTTGGTGGCAGGCTGGCACCAGCTCAGTGCTGGTCAGTGTTCCAGTCCATCTTCCACTCCACTCCGATGGTGGCCCCGGGACTCACCTGACAGTCTGATCTGCCAGCCAGCCAGCATCGCACTGGTGGAAGCCATCCTCATAGGCGGCCTGCAGCTGCTCAGGTGTGGCGATGATGGCGCTGTTCTGCAGGCAGGCCCGCTGCGCCCTGTCAAAGTCCAGGGTGTAGCGTGTGGAGATGGCTCTGTAATGGAACACGATGCCTGCAAGACACAAGAGAGCGAGAGGGCAGGTCAGCACAGCCTCCCCTTATCCAGGCCCTCATAGAATCAGGGAGATCAAGGGGGCATAGAGACATCTGGGCTGGGCCTTCAGCTGATGGGTGGATCCCTGCTCCATATCTGCATGGGGTCCTTCTGCCTTTGCTAGAACATTTCTATTAACAGGGAGCTCATTACCTTACAAGGCATCTTTTTGGAAACCTGTGATAATTCTGATAATCAGGTTATTTGACTTGGATCAAAATATGCCTTCCTCATAATTTTTCATGTCATTCCAGGACCCCATATTTGCTTTGCAGAAAGATGCTCCTTCAGCCCAGGGCCATCCCAGTGAGAGTCTTGTTTAAGGCACAGGTAGGAGCAGACCACCTTCCAGAGAGTGCTGAGCACCAAAGAATTAATGCTTTCGAATTGTGGTGCTGGAGAAGACTCTTGAGAATCCCTTAGACAGAAAGGAGATTAAACCAGTCAATCCTAAAGGAAATCAACCCTGAATATTCATTGGAAGGGCTGATGCTGGAGCTGAAGCTCCAGTACTCTGGCCACCTGATGTGAAAAGTCAACTCACTGGAAAAGACACTGATGCTGGGAAAGATTGAAGACAGGAGAAGGGGGAAACAGGGTGGCATCATCAACTCAATGGACATGAGTTTGAGCAAACTCCAGGAGATAGTGAAGGACAGGGAAGCCTGGCATGCTGCAGTCCATGGGGTTGGGAAGAGTTGGACAGAACTGAGCAAATGAACTACAACAACCCAACAGGAAAAACTTGGTGCTGACCGAAGTCCTGAAGCCTACCAAGAACACAACCATATTCCTTAGTCCATCGAGGGCAGGGGACCAGAAAGTCCTCATCCTTTTCTTTGGCTTCTGGAACTGGAGGTGGAGGAAGGAAAAGACACCTGGGTGGAGAGTCAGGAGATGCTCTGGCTCCCTTCCTGGGAAACTTCAGGCAAGTCACTTAACCTCAGTTTGCTTGTCTGTAAAATGGGGATGATCACAAAGCAGTCGAATCACAGGATTGTTGGGAAGCCCCGATTGTCATTCATTACACGTGACTGTGACCACGGAGTATTTAATTCACTCAAAGTCCAGCGAGAGTGATGTTCCTAGCTTCGTGTTACAGAGGAAGCAACTGAAGTTAAGTAACTCAACCGAGGTGCAAACTGGCAGGAGGAGGAGCTGGGGTTTGCAAGCCAGCCAGCCTGGGTGCCCACCAGTGAGGATGGCATTCTGGTTCTTTCTGTAGGTGAAGCAGGGTCCCCTCGGGCAGGCTCTCACCTTTCACCACGACCTCCAGGGTGGCCTGGCTGTCCTCGATGCCGTGCATCACCTCGCAGCGATAGATCCCGGAGTCATTGGAGCGCAGGCTCTGGATCTCCAGGGTGGCGTCGCTGGGGATGGCGGGATAGTTGGGCAGCGTGACCCTGTCTTGGTAGGCACTGTTGGCCCGCACCCGCCCTTCAGTGGCCACCAGCAGCACCACCTCCTTCTCCTTGGAAATTCGGCTCCACTTGATTCTCGGGGCGAGGGGGGCAGTGGAGGGGGCGGTGGTCACGGGGTGCGTGGGGTCGATGAAGTAGCAGGGGATGGTGAGGGAGCTCCCCAGGAGGACCCGCAGCGGGGACGGCTCAGGGATGCTGACACTCAGCGAGTTGTCAGGTTCTGTGCAGGGAGACATGGGGGCGGGAGACAGACCTGTTAGTGCCCAGAGAGGACCACCCAACCTCTCTGTCAGTCCTTCTGGAAATGACAATGTCTGTGCTGGTGCTGGGGAAGGCTCCTGTGTCATACGGAATTCCCTTTCTAGAGCAGTTTCCTCAAGACCTCCTGGTCTCTGTGTCTCAAGACGGGAATTATGGAGCCAGAAAGGGTTGCAGAGGGGGCTGTTGGGAAATTCAGAGGTGTACCTCTTTGTTTCTCAAACTGGGGTACCCTAGGTAATGCCAAGCCATGGGATAAACAGAACCCATCTTTCTGGAGCGACAGCTTGACTCAAAAATTGGTAAAAAGTTACTTTGGGGGAAAAGCTCCAATACTTTGGCCACCTGATGTGAAGAGCTGACTCATTGGAAAAGACCCTGATGCTGGGAAAGACTGAAGGCAGGAGGAGAAGGAGATGACAGAGGATGAGATGGTTGGATGGCATCACTGACTCAATGGACATGAGTCTGAGCAAACTCCAGGAGATGGTGAAGAACAGAGAAGCCTGGCATGCTGCAGTCCATGGGGTCGCGAAGAGTCGGACATGACTTAGTGATTGAACAACATCAAGAAAAAATTACTATGGGGAAGAAAAAATTGATTCAGCTTGTAAAGTTAAGATATAAAAATATCAAACACTTAAGGAGGTCTGTCTTGGGCTCCATCCTGACCTTGCAGAAGGACTAGTCATTCTCTTCTGTTGTTGGGGGATCAGGGGCCTAGTTGGAGAGGCATCAGAGAAGATCAGACGTTTAGGTCTGCAAAGAGTCAGCCTGGGGTGGGGTTGGGACATGATTAGACTGCATAAAAAAAAAAAAACACACAAACCTAGATAGAATTGATAGGGAAGATGCAGAGAGTTCGCAAATTCTGTTAGAAGTAAAAAAATCTTCCTGGTATTGAAAAGAAAGAGTCTTTGAAAAAACATCACTTTTATGAACTGTCATATACTTGCCGAACTTTTCTTCCAGTAGAGCCTGCAGGTTGATCATAAAAATATTTCAGATATTTGTGGGTGGCAGATACATAGCAAGGCAGGAAAGAGGGAGCCAGGAATGTCTGGGGTCAAGCCCTAACCTTTTGATATCCTGGGGGGTCACTAGCAGGTCCTTCACAGAAATATCCCTCTGAGGTGCCGCCCTAGCACAGGACACAGCATGGTTTTAGTGGTGGTAGCTCTCCGGGGCAGGTTCTTCCCAGGTGGCACTAGTGGTAAAGAACCCACCTGCCGATGCAGGAGACATAAGAGACTCAGGTTCAATCCCTGGGTCAGGAAGATCCTCTGAAGGCGGGTGTGGCAATCCACTCCAGTATTCTTGTCTAGAGAATCCTATGGACAGAGGAACCTGGTGGGCTACAGTCCATGGGGTCACAAAGAGTCAGACAATACTGCAGTGACTGATTACGCACGCACAGTTCTCCAGGGACAACTGGAAGTGACAGAAGCACCCAGCTCTGCAGTTTGTAAAGCTCTCAACCAACCCTCATGAAATGGTTGGCCTGTGTGGGCAAATCACCCCAGGGTATAGGCAGTTGGGTATTCAAGGGTCTCAGGGCAAGAGTACAAGTGGAGACTTGTGGATCATATGTCTAAATATTTAACAGCTATAAATCAAGCCAATAGACCAATAAATTGTTTAAAAAATGTTCTACCTTCTTATTTGACAATGATACCTTTCAAAATGAAAAACCAGATTCAAATTTAGAATTCTTGGATCCCTTAGAGTTTTGCACTGGGATGTGGTGACCATGCTGGAGGAGAGGGAATCAGGCCCCCTTTTCTTCCCTCCACGGCTCTGCACTGTGAAGGGTCTGTATTTATCCAGGCCCTCACAAGCCAGCTCTGTCCACACCCGAACAGCCTCCCCTTCACCTCTCCCTCTGGCCTTCTGGTGGCTCAGACTGGTGGTGGTGGGTGGTCCTTTCATGGAAGGATGGACCCAGAAGAGCAAACTATGCAGTCCTGAAAATGACTTGGGTCCAGCTGGAAAGGGAATTCTGGGCACCCTGGGTACCCAGAGGGAGCATAGGGGTGGACACATATCACTGGCCCTCCAATTCCTCATTTTTAGGGAATGTTGGGGCTGCAGGAGAGTCAGAGAGGGGGGCCTCTAAAGTGATGGCCCAGATCAAGCACCAGGACTCTCAGTGCCAGGCTCGGTCTCCACCCCCCGAGTACAGTCCTCAGTGCCTGCTGGGTGAGCGAGACGCGCATGGGGATGTCCTCACCTGAAACTTCTACTGAGGTGGCTGCTGCGATGACCCTCAGAGTCACAAACACCACCAGTAAAGTGGTCATAGTTCACCTGGAAGAGAGGGGACAGAGATGTTACTCGGAGCTTCCGATACAGTGAGGCTGAGGGTCGTGTGTCACACGACAAGTGTGGCACACCCCTCATCCATGGGTCTGAGATAACATCAAATGAGGAGGCTAACTTTAAAAAAGTGATAATGATTATACTTGAACAATGGCTTTATGGATAATTTTATTTTGCACTTGGGATTTTTTTTCATGTTTTATAAAGTGTCTATGATAAGCACACATTTTGTGATTAAATAAAAACGGATATTTATCTAAAAGGCTATAAAGAGTTGGACATGAATGAGTGACTTAGTGTATATACACACACACACATTAAGGATTATAAAATATCCTCAACTGATCTACTGTTTATTTCACCTATGTGACTGCAAAGAAAAATAAAGAGCTTTTATTGGAATAAAAACAATAAGGAGGCTGCATTGTGATCTGAGAGATATCTTCTCCAAGAATCCTGTCCTCACAAAACCTTCATGGATTCCTTAGTTTAATTACTGGTGTGAGGCTGTAATTAAATTTATCTCCTCCTGCTTTTTCTAGGGAACCTCTCATTTTCTAAGTTTCATCCTAAAGGATCCCTGTGATGGTTGATTTTATGTGTCAACTTGACTGGTCCATGAGGTGCTCAAATATTTGGTCAACTATTATTCTGGGTGTGTTTGTGAGGGTGTCTTGGGAGGAGATGAACATTTAAATTAGCAGATTGAGTGGAGCAGATTGCCCTGCCAATGTGGGTGGACCTCACCTAATCAGTTGAAGGCCTGCATTGTCCCAAATGGCTGCTGCTGCTGCTAAGTCACCTCAGTCGTGTCTGACTCTGTGTGACCCCATAGACGGCAGCCCACCAGGCTCCCCCGTCCCTGGGATTCTCCAGGCAAGAACACTGGAGTGGGTTGCCATTTCCTTCTCCAATGTGTGAAAGTGAAAAGTGAAAGTGAAGTCGCTCATTCGTGTCCGACCCTTAGCAACCCCATGGACTGCAGCCTACCAGGCTCCTCCATTCATGGGAGTTTCTAGGCAAGAGTACTGGAGTGGCTTGCCATTGCCTTCTCCACCAAATGGCTGAACGTCCCCTAAATAAGAGATAATATTTCTTGCCTGATGCTTACCAAACTGCCTTCAGACTTAAACTGAAACATTGCTTCTTCTTGGTTTCAAGGCTTCATACCCTGGCTCTCTTGGCTCCCTAGTTTGCCAAGTGAAAGTGTTAGTCACTGAGTTGTATCCAACTCTTTGCAACCTTATGCTCTGTAGCTCACCAGGCTCCTCTGTCCATGGAATTCTCCAGGTGAGGATACTGGAATGGGTTGCCATTTCCTTCTCTAGGGGATCTTCCTGCCCCAGGGACTGAACCTGGGTTTCCTACATTGCAGGCAGATTCTTTACCATCTGAGCCAATTTGTTAGCTTGCCAAGAACCTTCATAATCATGTGAGCCAATTGCTTAGAATAAATCTCTTGCTATATGCATATGCGCAATCAAATAGTTCTGTTTCTCTGGAGAACCCTGACTAATGCAGTTCCCCAGACCCAGAAAAGTGACACGAGTTACTCCATCTCCCCGATGAAATCTGAACCTGCCATCCACTCCAAATTCAGGAATCTGTGTGTTTTAGGATGGAGAATGTACCAAGATTTGGGGCACAATTCAGGGGCCTCATTCAAGTCAGGGGAAGGATGCTCACCCAGATTGCTCTGTGGGATATGTGCTAAGTCGCTTTGTCATGTCTGACTCTGTGACCCTATGGATTCTCCAGGCAAGAATACTGTGTGTTGCCATTCTCTCCCCCAGGGGGTCTTCTTAACCAAGGGCTTGAACCTGCCTCTCTTACATCTTCTGTATTAGCAGGCGAGTTCTTTATCATTAGCACCATTAGAGAAATGACAGCCCAGGACCCCTGAAGCAACCCCTGTTGGCCCAAACAGTGACGAGAAACAAACTTTCCTTACTGTCATCTGTTGGAAAACTGTCCCACAAAGTTTACTAATCTGTGATGACAAAATGTAAAGGGAACCCCCTGCATAACTGGAACCCTGACTCTGAGTGGGCCAGAGTACTCAGACCTCAAGAAGACCCATCTGAACTTACAAGAGATCAACCAGAAGGATGGTTCTCAACTTGGGCTACACACTGAAACCACCTGGGCTTCAGCCTGGTCCTCATTCATTTTAAAAGCTCCCTAGAAGGTTCTAACATGTAGCCAGGGCACCGCTGGCTAGAGGGTATGCAGTCACACTGCGGACACTTGTGACTTGCACCCCATGACACGTGCCCTAAAGACAGGAAGGGAGCTTTCACAGGCTGAGCGCAATGCCCAAATGAGGCTGCAGCCAATGTCCCTGACCTGGACTCTGTCAGCGTCTGATGACCCAGTAGGAGTCTCTATTGGCTCAGACATCATCAGCTGTGGCTGGATGGATTTGAGGATGAGAGGCTCTGAGGTTCCCACCCATAGAATGTGGGGAAGGGAGTGGGTAGGGCCAGGACTCTGGGGACCCTCGTGGGTGACCCCAGTCTGTCATTCTTTTAAAAAAGTTTTTTTTTTCTTTTTAGATGTATATATATATATTTAATTTGGCTGTACTGGGTCTCAGTTGCAGCATACAGGATCTTTATTTGTGGCATGTGCAATCTAGTTTCCCAACCAGGGATTGAACCCAGACCCTCTGCATTGGGAGTGTGGAGTCTTAGCCAATGGACCACCAGGGAAGTCCCTTAGTGTGTCGTTTGAGTGATCTTTCCACAGCTATCCTTCATTCATTCCACATACAGTGGGCACCTGAGGGATGAAAGGGTTGTCTATGTGGGTGCTGCCGGGGGCTCAGAGATGAAGGTGTGAGACATAGGATGAGTAGGAAGTCTGGAAAATTCCAAAGACATAAGAAGCAGCCCCTAGCTTCTCCTGAGGGATTTTTCTCCTTAGAAGCTGCCTTAAAAAAAAAAAAAGAAATCTCTGGGACTCCAGGTTCTGGCTCATGAGGACTATTTCCTCAGGCCCAGTGTGATCTGTCATGGCCAAGAACTATTCCTCCAGAGGCTAAAAGGGTCAGGTGTCTCCTCCTCTCTGAGGAGGGGGCTAGACTTGCAGGATCCTTTCTTCCTAGAGCCTCAGGGAAACTGTGTGCAGACACTAGGCCACCTGTTCTTCTTCCCTCAGAACACCCTTCACTGGGAAGTTCTCTGTATGTTTTCAGAGTTGTGTTTCTTCCCTCGCTCTCTGAACAAGCCTGACATTGTCCGGGAAGCAGTGATTCTCTGTGGGGCTTGGGTCTGCTCTGTTTTTCTCCCTGGTTTCAGCCAGGAATGAAAAGGGCAGGGAGTGGGCATTGGTGGTGGTGGTGGTGGGCGGGGGTGGACGGGTTGTGGGCAGAGAAATTAATTTTATTTCTTCTTCTTCTTTTTTTTTTTCAAGACAAACTTTGGGATAGAAATATCGTAATAAATATGCTCTTGTGTTTGTGTGTGTTTTCTCAGCTGTAAAGAAAATAGGGAGAAATTCCATTCTGTCTGGATTCCAGTGTGTCCGGGCCTCACTGAGCCTTTATGTGAGATGGACTCTGCCTGTCCCCACAACAGGACGGCCTTTCTGCAGGGGAAGAGGAGCTGGGTGGTGGTGAAGGGATTGGGAGGCTGGGGCTGAGGACAGTGGGAGGGGCTGTCTAAAATGGAGGGAAAGAGGGGCTTGAGGAGTGGGTAAAAGCTGGAGGGTCTGTGCAGAGCTTCTGTGGGATCCATGTGAGTGAGGTTGGGCTCATTACCAAGGAACTGGCTTTTTCAGGACAGAATTATTAGGAAGTTTGATGGGGGAAAGAAAGCATGCTAGTGCTTTGAACCTGAGCTCAGGCCATGTGTGTGTATGTGTGAGAGAGACACAGACAGACACACACACAGACCCATAGCTGAACGTATGGAAACCCTCCACTGCCTGATCAGCTAGACCCCATCCCATAGCTGCCAACCCCATCAGGGCTTTGACCTTTATTCCATCAGATTATGGGGCCGAATGGGAGGGGCTCACCTGCTTGCCCTGAATTCTTATTCTAGCAACATGCAGTGGAGACCCCTAGCCCTGGGTCCCAGTCCTCCTTGGCACCTCCTGCTTCAATAACCCAAGATCCATCTCCATGGCTATTTCAGAGACTGAACGAGAGAATGTGCCAGGCAGACCTGGCTTCTGGAGGGCGGGGGCTGTGTCTCTGGCTCGGCGGCCAGCCCAGGGTCTGGCATTCAGCAGGCGTCCGTCAGCAGCACTCTCCTCCCTCCTCCCTAGTGTCAGGCCTGGGTGAGCCTCTCAGAATGTGGGGACTGGAAGAGCGCCTAGTGGTTACAGGGAGGCTTCTTGCCCTGGGATGAGGGTTGGATGAGATGACTTTCCATAAAGGATAAAACTGCCTTTCCCAACATCATCACCCTACCACACATTTGGAAAATAAGGAACTAGAGAAAATAAGTCACCATCATCCTCCATCCTAATCCAACCATTGTTCATGTTTTGATAGTTTTCCTTCTGGTTTTTTTCCTTAGGCATCCACTTGCATTTCGTGGAGTTGTAATCTTTTTGCATCCTGTTTGCTTTTTCCACACAGCATGGTGGATCAAATGACTTGTTTTTGGTTCCTTCAGAACTGATGGGTGGCTTTG
Source organism: Moschus berezovskii (assembly GCF_049115385.1). Classification (NCBI taxonomy): domain Eukaryota; kingdom Metazoa; phylum Chordata; class Mammalia; order Artiodactyla; family Moschidae; genus Moschus; species Moschus berezovskii. The sequence goes on from NC_142480.1 coordinate 49,603,971, forward strand.
GGGCTGTACAATCACGACCTCGCTGCTGGGAATCCTGTCTACATGGCCGAGGCAGGTGGTCTTCAGTCTCTAATTGAACAGGAAGTGCTCATTCATTCTTCACGGGGTGACCCATGCCATGGTTAGTGTGTTAGTCACACAGTTGTTTCTGACTCTTTGCGACCACGTGGACTGTAGCCTCCCAGGCTCCTCTGTCCGTGGAATTCTCCAGGCAAGAATACCGGAAAGAGAGATTTCAAACCCAGAATAGGGAAAGTGGCAGGGATCCCACATCAAGGACACATCTGGCCAGACTGACTCCAACTGCAGCTGCTAATTTCCCACATATTATAAATAGACATGGTGGGAAGGCATGGAAAAGGGGAGTTGGGAAGCTGACTCCAGGTGAACTCACACAAGCCCTCAGTTTTCTCATCCGCACACTGGAATCAGAATGGGACATGGTGAAGATCATTTTCATGGATGCTAATGCTCATTTTATATTTTCTCCTCTTTCTCTTCTCTCTCTTTTGCTTATTCTCTCTCTACCTGTATCTTTTTCTAAAAAAATAGAGTTGATTTCAGTTCAATTCAGTTCAGTTCAGTCGCTCAGTCGTGTCCGACTCTCCTTATTCCTATTGTATTACTTGGGCTTCCTTCATGGCTCAGATGGTAAAGATTCTGCCTGCAATGCAGGAGACCTGGGTTCGATCCCTGGGTTGGGAAGATCCCCTGGAGGAGGGCATGGCAACTCACTCCAATATTCTTGCCTGGAAAATCCCCATGGACAGAGAAGCCTTGTGGGTACAGTCCTTGGGGTTACAAAGAGTTGGACACGACTGAGTGATTAAGACAGTGCATTGTATTAATTTCTTGGTTATCACTGCAAACTAAATTCTGCAAATGTTTGCCTGCTTTCTGGGCAATGAAGTGGGTCCATTGGAAAAAGCTGTGGCAGCAGGTTGGGGGTGCTGCAGATCGACCTTTCAAACCCATAGTTTTGTCTAGGATTGGCCTCAAGCAGCCCTGTGCTAAGACAAAGGGCACGGTGAGGTGGGTAGGGAGGGTTTTCCTCTGAGTTGCTTATATTCTTGCAGATGGAGACATCTGTACCTAGAAAATAGCAGGCGTGTGAATGGGCGCCAGGTCCTTGATGCTGTCTAGAATTGCTGTATGACCCCAAGTGTAGTTTTTGCATCTTTGACACAGGGCAGAGTGCGAGAATTGGCCCTGGAGTTCTCTGAGACTCTAAATGCCAGCTCCACACAGTGCGGAAAAGAGACATTTGACACAGGATCAGAGTCGGTCACATCTCACCTGTCACTGCCTGCCCCCGGGTTAGAAATGAGCTCACTTCTTGTTCTGATCCTGCACCCAGATCAGCATTCCCTGGGAAGGTTCAAAACCACTTGGAAAGATGCCCCCCGTGCCCTCCACATGCTGGGGAAGATGTGTGGGGGGAGCGGCAGAAGGATGCAAAGAGGGGAGCTGTGAGGTTATCAGTGTCATGCCCAAGTTCAGAGGAATTCAGCTTTCAGGGGAGCCTCAGGCTCACAAGGGAGAAGCAAGGTTCAAGTGGAGGAATTAGAAGAAAAAAGAAAAGAAATCAAGAAATGACACAGGTCCAGGGACTTCCCTGGTGGTCCAGGGGCTAAAATCCACATTTCCAAAGCAGGGGACCTGGGTTTGATCCCTGGTCGGGGAACTAGATCCCCCATGCTGCAATGAAGATGAAAGATCCTGTGTGTTACAGTTAAGAGCCAGAGCAGCTAAATAAATAAATAAAACAATAAATTAGTTAATGAAAAGTAAAACAGAAAGACATGTGTCCAGAAGGCTCACGTCTGGTGCACGTGTGTGTGCTCTCAGTTAGTTGTGTGCAACTCCCTGTGACCCCACGGACCGCAGCCCACCAGGCACTCTCCACTAACGTGGGCTTGCCTTCGAGTAGTGCCTGTGGCTTGGGTCTGGCCCTCCTCTTTCCCTTCCTTCCTTTTGCTCACACAGTTTGTTCCTTCCATAAGACTTTATATCTGTAGAATAGCTCTGCTGCTGCTAAGTCGCTTCAGTCGTGTCCGACTCTGTATGACCCATAGACAGCAGCCCACCAGGTTCCCCCGTCCCTGGGATTCTCCAGGCAAGAACACTGGAGTGGGTTGCCATTTCCTTCTCCAATGTGTGAAAGTGAAAAGTGAAAGTGAAGTCGCTCAGTCATGTCTGACCCATAGCGACCCCACGGACTGCAGCCTACCAGGCTCCTCCATCCATGGGATTTTCTAGGCAAGAGTACTGGAGTGGCTTGCCATTGCCTTCTCCGTTCCTTGTGGTTACCACCAACTAATTAACAAACACATGCCAGCTTGTGATTTCTTTCCCATCGTTGTTTTAAACTACCAGGCTAAGCACTTATGGGGGGGCAGTGTATGCGTGGGGAGGGGGCTGTGCAGTGAGAAGAAGATGGCTTTGGAGTCACATGCATGTGCTCATGTGTGCTGAGTCATGTCTGACTCTTTGTGACCCCATGGACTGGCTCCTCTGTCCACGGGATTCTCCAGGCAAGAAATACTGGAGTGGATTGCCATTTCCTCCTCCAGGGGATCTTCCTGACCTAGGGATTGAACCCGTGTCTTCTGTGTCTTCTGTATTGGCAGGTGAATTCTTTTACCACTGAGCCACCTGGGAAGCCCTTGGAGTCACATAGATTCTGTTGAATTGCAGCTGTGATACTTACAGATGAACATAAAACCTTGGCCCAATTATTTAACCTCCTGAAGGATCGATTTCTTTACTTCTAAAGTGCTGATCAAATAGAATCTATCATATAGGATTTTTGTAATTCCCTGGAGAAGGGCATGGCAACCCACTCCAATATTCTTCCTAAACAGAGGAGCCTGGCGGGCTACAGTCCATGGGGTCACAAAAGAGTTGGACATGACTGAAGTGACTTAGCATGCACGCACTGTGTGGCTTTCAGCAAATTCTGTCTCCTTTCCTAAGTCTTATCCAACCGGATCCTCCCTGATTGAGGAGGGAGAGCAACTGCACTGTGTACACACATCATGGTCTTCAATCCATTGTGGATGCGCTGAGCACCTCCTGTGGGCACCAGGCACAGGGCTCTGCACATCGTAGTCCCTCAACCAACATGAACTGACTTGATAGAAGTTATACCCAATACAGTTCATGCCTAGATCTAACGAGATGATGTTCCATGTGTGGATGGTCATTTGATTTGCAGTGACAGCAAACAGTGGGATCCCCTACAATTTGGTTAACTTAGGGCTCATGATTATATTCACCCCAAGCCTGGGTATAGGATGAGAGTTCAAATAAAATTCTGGATTGTTTAAGTGAGATCCTGATGCTGCTGGTGTCCTCTCCAGTGACCCAAGACTTGTCACTCTCAGAGCTGCCCCATGTTCACTGAATGAGGGCAGCCATTCCTGTTCCACCCTTAGGCAACAGTGAGCACCTTACAGCCAAAATCGGCTTATACAGTGGTTTCACAGACAATCTAAAGACTGCCTTTACTGGACTTCCTTGGTGGCACAGTGGATGGGAATCCTCCTGCCAAGGCAGGGGACATGGGTCCGATCCCTGGTCAGGGAAGATCCCACATACCGAGGTGCAACTAAGCCCATGCCCCACAACTACTGAGCCTGTGCCCTAGAGCCCGGGAGCGGCAACTACTGAGCCCACGTGCTGTAGAGCCCGAGTTCCACAGCAAGAGAAGCTGCCACAGTGAGAAGCCTGTGCACGGCCACAAAGAGTAGCTTTCACTTGCTGCCAGCACAGCCAAATAAAGAAATAAACAACAGCACTGACTTTGGTTGGCTGAAGGTGTAAGTGGGTTTGCAGGTAAAGGCCCTCCCTGTGGAGGTGGGTGATAGGCAGTGTGGGAACCTGAAAGGAGTAGATTCTGGTTCGGGGCACAGTGAAAGTGTTAGTTGCTCAGTGGTGCCCGACTTTTCGTGATCCTATGGACTGTAGCCCGCCAGGCTCATCTGTCCATGGGTTTTCCAGGTAAGAATACTGGAGTGGGTTGCCATTTCCTTCTCAGCGGATTCAGGGATTGAACCCGGGTCGCCTGCATTGCAAGCAGATTCTTTACCATCTGAGCCACCAGGGAAGCCCACAGATGTTTTTAAAAAACATCAATTTCTACTCTCTCTGGCCTTTCTGTCTTGATTTCCTTCACTCCCTGAAAAAGGTCCTTGCTAGTAATAACTGCTTGACCTGGATCTACTGTGATGAGAGATATGCTATTCTTCTCTCTGGGGTCCACTTTGAACCCAGGAACCATGCAGTTTCCTGAAATAGCCTAGCCTCAGTTTCCTAGGAGACCATATGGTATGGGAGAAGGTGGGTAAGTTAAAACTACAACCTGAATTCATACTTTTGACTCATCACTTGCTATATTTTAGATGAGCTTGAGAAAGGTTCTTGACAACTCTGGCCAGAATATCCATGAATTATGACTCTGGAAATTGCTAATTTCCAGTTAGGAGGAGAACAGGGAGTGATGACTCCGATGACAAATTGCTCTAAACGTCTTATTTCCTCTAAACCATCAAACAGAAGTTCTTTTGTTCCTGGGCAGTCTGATCCTGTTGGGTGGGGTGGTAAAAGGCGTTGGGAGGAAGGAAGCTTATATCACATTGGAATCTTAAGTGAGCCAGGGATGTAGAGCTCAGATCAGAAAGGACCGTTAAAACGAATCTTGGCCCATATTTCACGGCAGAACAGGAGGAACGCTCTTGGAGTAAAGTCCAGCCCCTTCTCATGTTCTATTTAAGTCCCTACGTTCTATGCCCTCACTCCTGCTCACACCACATCATACTTCTATTCCCAGCCACATTCTAGCTATTTCTTGAACATAAAAATGTGTTTCCTTGCAATGGCTTTAGTTCCTTCTCTTCCTTCTTCCTGGTACATATTTCTGGATCTTTCCCTCACTGGCCACTTTCATCATTCTAGCCTCGGTTCAAATGTCCCTTCCCTGACCACCCTTCCCTCACCCCTACCCAGTGCCTCCCTATCACATCACCCTATTATTGTTTATTTATAGCATTATTGTTACTAGAACTTACTGCACTTTTCCATTTGCTTGTTTATTGTTTGTTTCCTCTACTAGAATATACATTCCATGAGGGCAGGAACTTTTGTCTGTTTTGCTCACTACTATCCCTGGTGGCTCAGATGGTAAAGAATCTGCCCACAATAGGGGAGACCCAGGTTCGATCCCTGGGTTGGGAAGATCCCCTGGAGAAGGGACTGGCTACCCACTCCAATATTCTGGCCTGGAGGATTCCATGGATAGAGGAGCCTGGCAGGCTACATACAGTACACGGGTTTGCAAAGAGTTGGAGACAACCGTGTGACTAACACTATACCTACTTAGGCTTCCTAGGTGGTGCAGTGGTAAAGAAGTCACCTGCCAATAAAAGAGACAGAGGAGATGTGGGTTCTCTCCCTGGGTCAGGAAGATCCCCTGGAGTTGGAAATGGTAACCCACTTCAGTATTCTTACCTGGAATATTCCATGGACAGAGGAGCCTGGCGGGCCACAGTTCATGGGGTCACAAAGAGTCGGACACAACTGAGCATGCACACACTCATACATACTTCAGGTGTCTGCAACAGGGCTTGGCACATAGCAGGTGTTCAGCACATATTTGCTGAATGAATGAATGGTGCTTCATGAATGGGCAATGTCCCTTCTGGATTGTTTGGGAATGGAAGGAGCATTAAGCTTAAGACTGATAATAACTGTTGCAAATCAACCCATTTCAAAGCATTATTGCCTCCGCAACCCTGGAACACATTAAAAGCCCTCGGAGAAGTGTTAACTCTGAATGTGGGTCAGAGGTAGCCTGGAGCATATCATGGCCCCTGGAAACATCCATTCACCCTCCTCTCCTGCTAGGAGAGGACCAAGATTGGTCAGCACGAATCTGGGGACCACCAAGCAGGGAGTGGTGGATGACCCAGGAGATAGCACCCAGGGACAGAACAGAACTCAGAGTCATCTAGCAGCCTGATGAAGGCTGTGTATTTAAGGGGCTGGGAGTGAGTCAAGTCCAGAACTGGGAAGGAAGGCCAGCCATGATGGTGCTTCTTAGGATGGGAGGCTGCACCCAAACCTGGCCCCAAAGCATAAGACCAGACCAGGGTGGGCACCAGAGGGATGAATTCAGCTCAACATCACAAGCCTTTCCGCATTACTCCCACCTCTCCTTACCCTCGACTGCAAATTCCCAGTATAACCAGTTTAAAATGGAGAGTGGTACATGGTACATTAACGGCTCCTGATTCACTCGCCCAGGGACACTGAGCTTTGCCCTGTTCTCTGTGTGGAAAAAACCTGGTACTTGGGACCTGCCCCTTCCTGTTCTTAGCCTTCCATTCCAACCCGGGCTCTTGGAGGTTTTCTCTGCATTAATTTCAGACGTTGTGTAAATATCAGACCTGGGAGTTTGGAAAAGAGTAAGTATCCTTCAGCCCAAACTTTCCATCAGGCACAAGAACCTTTCCTGGGGCAGGAATCTGGGGCCAAGAACTGAGTTCCCTCCAGTTGGCGCTGACCACCAACCTGGCAGGACAGAGTGCTCCTTCCTGTAGGAGTTTGGGAAGGGGCTAGGGTACCCAGCAGGACTCCTCAGGGGCCTCCCTTGGTGGGAACTGAGCCCAGGTTTTCAAAACGATGTTTGGTAAAGGTTTCTGGCAGCTGAAGGTCCTAGCCAGCAATGACACAGGCGTTTGGGGTTACAGATGAATTCCTGAGCAAAGCAGAGGGTCAGGTGCCTAGGATGCAGCTGAAAGGAAACAAGGGGCAACTAGCCCAACCCCTTAAACTCCGGGGGCAGATACCCAGGTTCTTGGAGTTTAGTCTAGACTTGGGGTCTAGTCAAGAGGAAGAAAGAGGATGGGTCACTGGAATCAAGCCTTATTCTCTTAACTGTAGTTTGCATGACCTAATTCTAGGACTGGGAAGACGTCATAGAGAACATTCACTTAGCTCCTTTTGGGTCAGGCTTCTCTTTGAAAGCCACTGGGAGTTGTGGACCTGGTTCCCAGAAGGTAGTCGCTAAGTCTTTATTTACCTGGGGGCCTTGGGCCACGCTGGATTGTCTGTACTAACAGTGTGATTTACTGTGGGGGTCTTGGGTCATGTGATATCAGCTTGACCTCTGGAAGGACTGGAAACTAAGGTCAGCATGTGGGTGGTCAGCCATGTCTACATGACCAACCCACGGTGAAAATCCTGGACAGCCAGGCTCAGGCGAGCTTCCCGGGTTGGCAACACTCCGTATACATTGCAACCCATTGTTGCTGGGGAAGTAAAGGCTGTCCACACAACTCCCTGGGACCGCGCAACTGGACGCTCATGCCTGGTCTCTCTGGGACCCTGTCCTGTGTGGCTCTTCCCTCTGCTGATTTTGGTCTGTATCCATCTGCTGTGATAAACAGTAACTGTGAGTGTAACAACTTTGCTGAGCTCTGAGTCCTTCTAGTAATCGACTGGACCACAAGGAGGTCTTGGATACCTCTTGAAGCTGAAACTTTCTGCTCCACCAGGTCAGTTCGCCCTGCCCAGGGGGGTTCAGTGTAGTCCGGGTAGACAGCAGACAAGCCTGCTTCTTCCCATGGCCATCCCTCAATGACACTGCTTTCTCTTCTTGGCGCATGAGCTCTGAAGAGCTGAGCATTCTTTTTTTGGCCCTCATGTGGACAGAGTCATTGCCTTTCATCTGGAAAAGTTCCAAGGATTTCCTGGCTCTCCTCCCTCCCTCTTTTCCTCTGTCAAACACCCGTCATGTGGCAAACTCTGCAGCAGGTATTGAGGAAGGATCAGAGTGAATCCACCGCGGGGGCTCACTGTGTGAGGTAGGCGATGAGATGTGTGTGAATAAATTCCAGAGAACCAGAGAGGAGCCTCTCTCAGTGAGACTGCTCCGCAAGCTAAGACACAGAAATCACCCCTGTTTTGGGAGGACCTGGGAGAACTGTGAAGAAGAGATGGCTTTTGAACTGAGCCTTGAAGGATGTGATGAAGGGGATGACAGAGGAAGAGACGGTTGGATGGCATCCCCGACTCAATGGACATGAGTTTGAGTAAACTCCGGGAGATGGGGAAGAGCAGGGAAGGCTGGCCTGCTGCAGTCCATGGGGCTGAAAAGAGTCGGACATGGCTGAGCGACTGAACAACAATGGGCCTGTGGAGGTAGGGAAAGGGCATTCTAGGAGGGCCACGTGAATAAAAGGTATGGTGAAAGGAGTAGATCCAACTGGTGTAGGATCACATAAAGTTAGAAACAAAGCTGGGCCAGATTCTGAAGCGCCTCCATGATTGGGCTAATGAGTTTGGCTTTATTTTGTAGGTGACGGTGGGGGGAGTGTCTCAGGGTTTTGGGGGATGACCTGATCTCAGGTGTGTATCAGGAGGAAACCACGGCCCCCAGTATCTCTGTTGGCTTATCTCTGCTCTGTGAAGTTCCCATTGCCATCCAGTGCACCCTCCTCCCTCACAGCAGGAGTGCATGCTGCCTATACCATTTCTGTTTCTGCAGGGAGACTGCACGCACTGGGGTATGCACTGGGCTTGTCCATCCTTGGCTCTCTCTTGTCCATGAGCACCTACCCTTTCTCTAAAAATGGCTATAGATTGAAGGTTGAGCCCAAGCTGGGCATGGTGCCCAGTGGCAGTGTGAACAAACAAATCATCTCATTCAAGGTTCACAATTGTCCTGGGAGGGGCTCTGTTACTGGTCCTGTTTTTAGAACAGAGGATATAGAGGCTCAGAGCAGGTAAATGACTTTCCATAAATCCTGTAGCCAGGGAATGCCAGACCCAGAATTCAAACCTAGATTGGTCTGACTCCAAAACTAGTGCTCCTAACTAGATCCCTGCTTCCCATGTCCATGCTAGGGATGGGGGCAGGTGCTGAGAATGGAACCTGTCATGGGTTTGTTCTTGTCACCCAAAGAACTTTGACAGTCTGTGGTCTCAGCTTTAAAGCATGATTCAATGAAGGGACATTGTGATGTGCCTCCTACATGGGGAGACTTCACATTTTGAAGCACCAAGGCACCTTGGGGCTGTAGAATGAGCTCAAAACCCAGAGACAGGCAGAGAACTTGCTCTCTGAACCCCTCACAGACCTTTCTGACTCTCGATTTGTTTCAGAACAATTGGAGATGAGCTGCAGACATTGACATGATGAGATGCTGCATCCCTTTCCCGCTTCCTCCTTTTCCAGCTGTCTCCCACGTGCCCCCAGTTTGCTGCCAGCTGCTCCTGGGGGTAGGACTATGCCCTGAAGGCTATCAGGACCATGGTGCCTATTAGCCTCCTGACGGGATGCCAGAGAAGCGACCTTCATGGAAAAGCCTTCTAGGGATTCATGCTGTCTGCTGCCTCCCAGCTCCTCCTAGTCAGGATTTCTTCCTCACGAGAAAGCCAATTTTCCTTTCTCAAAAAATTATTCTTTTTTTGCTGCTGCTGCTGCTGCTAAGTCACTTCAGTTGTGTCCGACTCTGTGTGACCCCCTAGGCTTCCCAGGTGGCGCTAGTGGTAAAGAACCCACCTGCCAGTGCAGGAGACCAAAGGGACGCGAGTTCGATTCCTGGGTCAGGAAGAGCCCTTGAAGGAAGGCATGGCAACCCACTTCAGTATTCTTGCCTGGAGAATCCCTTGGACAGAGGAGCCCAGCAGGCCATAGTCCATAGGGTCGCGAAGAGTCAGACATGACTAAAGCGACTTAGCATGCATGCAAAATACAAATAACATAAAATTTACCACCTTAACTATTTTCAAGTTCAGATATTTTATCATTCAGTGGCATCAAATGCATTCACATTGTTCCACAAGCATCCATTCACATTGTTCCACCATCCATTTTCAGAATTCATCTTGCAAAATGAAACTCTGTACCCATTAAACAAGAACTCCCACTTCCACTCCCCCCAGCCCCGAGCAACCACCAGGCTACTTTCTGTTTCTATGAACCGGACCTGGACTACTATCTCTCCTTCGGAGGAGGCAAATCTATACCTCTGTCTGGCACAATCTTTCGAGATCTTTGTGTGCTATTCCAATTGGAATTTTTCCCCATCCACTTTTTTTCTGGAATATTTTATATATCCAGGGAGGCCTTCATGTACTCAGGACTCTCTGGGGGACCACACTGCCTCCAGCATCCTGGGATGCTTTCACGTACCCTAGCAATGATCTGCATCTTCAGGGGGTTGGGCTCTAAGGGTTCACACAAGCTGGAACCCAAGTAGGATCAAAACTCCCCTTGAAAATCTCTTAAGAAAGGTGGCCTGGTGGAGTCCCCCCACCAACATTCTCTCCCCTTGAGTTGAATGCAATCATCTTTCTTCCATTACTGCATGGGACTGTTGTTTCTTTATCTGAGAAGAAGATAAATCTGTTGGCTTGTTAGGAGGGCCAGGATGTATGAGAAATACATATCATTAAACACTAGACGCACGTGTGATACCTCAAGATCCTCATGCTCTGAGAGGAACAAGGAGACAGAGGTCAACCCTGGGGACAGCACATTTGAGCCCCTCGTCTCTGCCTCACTGGGGACCCAGAGCCATTCGAGAGTGGCTGCAGAGTTTCTCACTAAAGCATGCTCTCTCCCAGTGACTGTCACTGCACTGTAGCTGCTTCAAACTCAGGAGAGCTTGATGCCAATTTCCCTTGATGGAAAAATTCACCCGCAGCTGCACAACCAGTAGATGCTCGAGGACAAGGAACCAGGGCGCTCTGCATCACATGACGAGCAGACAACACTCTCTCCCATCTAAGCTGTGGGCTCTCCTGAAGTTCAAGGAAAACTTTTCATTTCCCCTTTTGTATTCCCTACCTTGTCCAACAGAGAGCCTGGCATGTAGAAGATTCCAATTATGGAAAAACTGTTTACTGACTTAGAAACACATTCACCTTCTATGATGGAGCACAAAAAAAAAGTTGCAAAATAATATGTAGAATGAGACTCCATTTCATTTTTATGTAAATCTATTCATGGAAAAAAGACCACAAAGATATTCAGAAATGTAACTCTGGTTATCTTCTGGTGGAGAGTCTGCAGTCAATTTTAACTTTTCTCATTTCGAGAGTTTTTATTTCCTAAACTTTCTATGTTGTTCACTATTTTTTTAAAGGAAAAATGTTTCTAAAAAGAAAAGGAAATTTTATGTCCTTAAAAAAAAAACTTCATTCAAGACAATCACAGAAGAGAATAAACTCTGGTCCTGGAGGCCGTTAGGAGAACTGGAGTTTGTGGGTCAAAGCCAACAGACTCCCCAGTGACCAACGTGACAGCCAGCTGGGGTTGGGGTGGGTGGAGAGGAGTGTCTCAGTGGAGAAAGGCGGAGGGAGAAAGTTCTCTCCCTGTTAGAAGTCTTGGAAATCTGCTGGGAAACAGAATTTTCTTCTGTCCCAGGGTTCAATAGACTCTGGACCCACGGTCTTTCTAGCTGATGGCTCCCTCTCTGGAGGTGGCCCTGAATCTGCCAAAGAATCTCCATGAGTCAAGGGCCTGATGTGCAGGAATAAACAGGGCTTTACACATACTCCCTGAAGGATGAGCCCAGACTAAGGGACAAGCTCTGCAGCTTCTCTTCCTTATGCTAGATGTTAGGGCCTGGTCTGAGAAATTCATCTTCTCTCTGGGCGGAGTGCAGGAAACCATGAACTTTACAATCAGATAGTCATGAGTTCAAGTTCTGGAGTTCAAGTTCTGGCCCTACCACTTAACACTGTGCCTCTGTTTTACTATCTGCTATCCATGGGATTCTCCAGGCAAGAATACTGGAGTGGGTTGTCATGACCTTTTCCAAGGGATCTTCCCTACCCAGGGATTGAACCAGCGTCTCTTACATCTCCTGCGTTAGCGGGGGGATTCTTTACCACTAGTGCCACCTGGGAAGCCCCTCTATAAAACAGAGATAATTAAACCTACTTCATAGAGTTTCTGTTGACTCAGCATGAAGAGGTGTGTGTGTGCGTGTGTGTGTGTATGTGTGTGTATGTGTGTGTGTGTGTGTGTATAGCTCGATTCAGGTCATGAGAGGGCATTTATACGCTATGGACTCCACTAGCCCAGCCTCTGGTTAGCATGCAAGCACTGGCCTATTGGAGTGCTGTCACTTATTTAATCTGCCTTTCCTGACAGAACTTCCTCTACATCTTACAAATGCAAGAAGTGAAAGTATTAGTGGCTCAGTCATGTCTGATTCTTTGCTACACCATGGACTGTAGCCTGCTAGGCTCCTCTGTCCATGGAATTCTCTAGGCAAGAATATTGGAGTGGGTAACCATTCCCTTCTCCAGGGGATTGTCCTGAGCCAGGGATTGAACCCAGGTCTCCTGCATTGCAGGTGGATTCTTTACTGTCTGAGCCACCAGGAAAGACCTACAAATGAAGCATAGATCTAAAATATAACAAGAGTCAATAAAGAATGCTATAGGCTGAATTCTGTCTTTCCCCTTGTCCCAAAAGGTATGCTGAAGCTCTAACCCCCAGGACCTGTGAATGTGAGCTTATCTGGAAATAGAGGCTTTGCAGATGTAATTTAGTTAAGATGAGGTCATTACAATGGTTCAATAGGGCTTGCTACAGTTTCCAGGTATGTCAGGAGGCCTGCGCTAGCTTCAGGGTGGCTGGAAACATAAGGTACTTGCTGCATCTCTCTGGTCCCTTCCTGCTCTGAGCTTGTATGACTACTTGAGAGCATAAGTGGGCAGGAAAGCAGCTGATCAACTTCATCTTGGGCAAGAAGAGGCAGTCTCATGATCATCCAACCCACTGACTCAAAATTCAGGTTCTGAGACACGAGGAATGGGCCCGGGGAACATTCACAATGAATAGCAATTACTGCTTGAGTGCATTTGCTCTGTGCCACACACCTTGGTTTAGCTATGCTTTATCCTTCCAACAACCTTATGAAGGGAGAGTCAATGTACCCAATTTACAGATAAGGAAACTGATGCACACAAGACTAGTCAACCCTGGCAAAGTCACACCTCTGGTTGAACAGGTCAAACCGGGCCCAGAACCCTTCAACCTGACTCCACCCCTGGAAAACAGTGGCCTGATGGATTCCTTGGTGAGTCCAGGTGTTAGATGTCATTAGGAAGGAAGCTGGAAATAAAATGTAAGTGACAATGCACTGGACCCTCCATCACAAAAGAGAGACAAGATGGACTTGGAGTTCAAGGAAGGCCCACAGTGGGTGGGGCCTGAGAGCACAGAGCTGGAGGGGAATACTCAAGTGCAGATGGTAAAGGCTGAGAAGAGCTGCCCACTGAGGTCTTCAGAATCATGAAGACGTGGAGCTGCAATGCCAGGGGAAACCTTGTCTTGTTCTCCATCCTCTCCCCTGGTGCCTGGCTGGCTGTCTAACATGTCATGGGGAGTGCTGGGACCCTGCAGCTTGAAAGAGGTACCAGAAATGCAATGAAAGAGCTCATGACCCATGCTGGGTGGCCAGTGATAGAACCTGAGGCTCCAAAGGTGGCAGGACCTAAAACTGAATGTTTATTTCTAAAAGTAGCTGCTCCCCACGATGTGTGAGTCAGCATGAATCATTAAGGAAAGGTTGGAAAGAGAGCAGCCATTCATCTCCTCTGCTGGGCCCCTCTGATGGCGGAACATCAGCTTGCCGATGTGGGTGGGGCCGCTGAAGGGGGCAGGGCAGGTGGGAACTGTCCTTAGATTGCTGCCATGTTCAGCAGACAGCACTGGGAGCAGGGAAATTGGGCCCCCGTTTCAGCACTGACAGGCAGGATATATATATATATTTCTAGGTTCTGGCTTTCACATCTACGACAAGAGAAAGATGCACCATACAATAGCTTTCAGAAGACATAACATCAAAGTTGTTCTCATAGAATCTGATGCCGACTCCCACAATCATTGCCCCTCTCAATTCACTTCTGTGGTCTCTGTGGGGTGTCAGAGACACACAACTCCTATGCCGACCCCAGGAGGATAGTTTGAAAAGCATTGGATAGAAGTCACTCGGCAGACTTTTAATTAATTTTTTTGGCCATGCCATGTGGCATGCGGAATCTTAGTTCCCCAACCACGGATGGAACCTGGGCCCATGGCAGTAAAAGTGCGGAGACCTAACCACTGGACCACCAGGGAGGTCCCACTCAGCAGACTTTTACTGAGCACCTCCTGTGTGGCAAGTGTTTTCCATGTGTTGGAGATAGAAGACAATCAAGATAGACAGGGCTTTCGGTCTTGGCTGGGAAGGGGACAGACAAGTACCGAGGAAAACAACCAAACACAAACTTTCAGACAGTGATAAGCTGTAAGGAAAATATGATAAAGGACTGCTAGAGTGTGGGGTCAGGGGTGTTCGTGTTCTTTATACTGGGTGGCCAAGAAAGCTTCATGGAGGAGGTGACCTTTGGACCCGAATGACCAGAAAGAGCCAGACATGCAGAGTCCTGTGGGAAGGGCATCCAGGCAGAGGAGCCCAGAAGGGCAAAGGCCCTGAGGTGGGAATACAGTGGGAGGCCAGTGGCTGAAGAGGCCAGTGGGAGGCCAGCGGTGGGTGAGGGGAGAGTGTATTGTGAAGACCAGCTCCTGAGGGCCTTGGGCCAAGAAAGAGGACTAGGCTTTATTCTAAGTGTGAAAGGACCACATCGCTAAGGTCTTCTAAGAGCCTTGGCAATCCCCAGAGGGCAGAGGAGGGCCTGACTGCCTGGTGCCTGCATCTAAGGGTAGGTTCCTACACTGACCCAGGGTTCGTACAGTGACTAAGGAGTAGTCCAGATTAGTGGCCAGTGTCCAGCCACTGCAGTTGCCTGAGCCTTACCTGGTGTTTATCAGAGTCTTGCTGAGCCCTGTGGGTGAAGCCCAGGGTGGGGACCCCTGAGGCTCTGAGAGAGCAGAGGGGGCTCCTGAGAGCAATGGAGGATGAGGAGCCTCCTTGACCAACAAAGTCACTCCAGTCCCCTGACCGGATGACACAGCAGCCTTCTCACTGTGGAACGGGCAGGAAGGACTCAGGTTCCCTCACATCACTGGGACCTTCTCTCTTAAAATGTCAACAAGCTATAGCATAAGCCATGGAAGGTGGAGCTCAGGGAGCAACTGAAATCCAGAATGAGGCTGCGCCAGGGGAATCAAAGGCTGAGGTAAAGGGGTGAAGAAGCCCCCTGACTGGGTTGTGTGGACCTGGGGGGTGGGGTGACACCCACAGATGGAGTGGTGAGGCAGGGAGACAGGGCAACTCTCTGCTAAGCTCTGGGGCTGCCATTCCCCGCCTCGGGGCGGGGGCGGGGGTGTGTGCTATTCACAGAGACTTCCAGGAGACTGGCGCCCCCTGGAGTCAGACGACAGGAGAGCACACTGGGTCAGGCCTGCAGCCCAAGGGGAGGGGATAGGGTGCAGGGGTGTGTGTGTTGGAGGGAGACCAGCCTGGTCTGGAGACAGAACACTGTTCAGAGGCAGAAGCCAGAGGAGGATCCAGGGCCCCACCCTCCAGTAAACCACACTGAATGCTCTACCTCTCTCCTTTTTTTAATCTAGGGAAAAAAAAGAACTAAAACGAACTCCCAGTAAGACCAGTGTTTAAACGGAAGGTGGCAGGTAGGAGGTGGAAAAAGAGAGGTTGGGTCTAGCTTTGCTCAGACGGTAAAGAATCCACCTGCCATGCAGGAGATCTGGGTTTGATCCCTGGGTCGGGAAGATCCCCTGGAGGAGGGCATGGCAACCCTCTCCAGTGTTCCTTGCCTGCAGAATTCCCATGGACAGAGGAGACTGGTGGGCTACAGTCCACGGGGTCGCAAACGGTTGCACATGACTGAGTGACTAAGCACAGCAGTGACTGTGTTTGAGGTTTAGGGCTTTAAGCTCTCCTTGGTGGGGTCCCCCTTGTCCTGGGTTGGCCCCCAGGGGCCCTGGTGCTGCAGCTTCATTCCTGCCGCAGCATCAGATCTGGCTGACTGCCTAGATCAGCATCTCCAGGCCGAGAACCTCACTCTGCTCTAGGGAAGAAGAGTGCTCTGGTCACATTCAATGTGAGGAACTTGATGGTGATTTCCAATGCTCATTAGCACGCTGAGAAGTCCTACAAGAAAGGGGTACTTTTTATTCTGTTTAACCCTTGGGGATGAGCTTCTTTTTACATGCAATGCCTATTAACATCTCGGGAAGGAACGTTCCACTTTGGCGAACCCTGGGCTAGCTTCTTCTGCCTCTAGAGAAGACTGTACTTTTACACTCAAGTACATTAAATGTACTTTAATCCCTGGTCAAGGACAACTGTACGATGAAAGAATGGTCCCTGTCTCAGGTAGGAGAGGGGATATGTGAAAGTTGCTCAGTTGTGTCTGACTCTTTGTGACCCCAGGGACTATACAGTCCATGGAATTCTCCAGGCCAGAATACTGGAGTGGGTAGCCTTTCCCACAGGAGAGGGGAGGCAGGCCTCTACTTTCTCATTCCCCTGAAAAACAAAGGTAGGGGCAGAGGCTGTAGTTCTATCTGCAAAAAAGGGAGGACAAGTCATACCAAAAGGTAGGGCAGAGAGGGCTCAGAATCAAATGCAACAAGAGGAACAGTTTTGGGCTTTAAACAAGGGGTTTGGACTAATGCGACTGCATTAGAATCACCTGGGGAGATTTTGAAAAACACAGATGCCTAACTTGCCTCCCCCCAACAATCTCCGGGGAACCCCTGTTTCTCAAAAGGTCCTCCAATGTTTCTGATTCTAGGGACAGAGATTACCTCTGGTGACAGCCTCTAGGCTCCCTTTCCAGTGTCTTGTAAAATGGACAAACATCTGCTGCATCCCTGAGTCATCTTAGAATCCAGGTGTTCCCCTGAGCCATTCGGATAAGCAGGTCAAAAACAGGGGTTTGGGGAGGAAGGGAGCACCCCTGACGAGGGAGGGAAGTAGTGGTGGGAAGGTCAGGCCAAGATCCAGAGTTTGTTGGGGAAAATGTGGCTTCCACTCCCGCCGACTTTGGACTTTTCTCTTCTAATAGGTTTTCTTCCCCAAAACAACCCTGAGACCAGCAAGGACCCTGGAGGGACAGAGCCAGAAGATGGCCCAATGGTGGGTGATGGGTAGTCCCAGGACACAGTGTGTCCGCAGGTGGATGTGATGGCCCAGAGTTTCTGTGTCCTACCACCTCCTGTTACTGGTTTGAATGTGACATGTGACATGGAGGGAGGAGCCTCAGCAGCGTGGTTAAAACCATGACTCTGCTAAGAGCAGTCTGCACCCCCTCCAAGTCCAGTGCCCTCCCCTCTTTGGGACTGAAGGAGGCAGGGGATTTTTTTTTTTTTTCTGGCCATACCTTGCAGCATGTGGGATCTTAGTTCCCTGACCAGGGATTGAATCATGTCCTCTGCTTTAGGAGTGCAGAGTCTTAACTACTGGACCACCAGGGAAGTCCCAGGCAGGTGATTTAAATGTTCCCTAAGTCCCCCTGTGCCCTGAAGCTTAATGATTCTGAGAAGGCTCAGAGAAGTGTGTTCCTACTCAGTCCCTCAATCATGTCTGACTCTGCAACCCCATGGACTGTAGCCCGTCAGGCTCCATTGTCCATGGAATTTTCCAGGCAAGAGTACTGGAGTGGGTTGCCATTTCCAGCTCCAGGGAATCTTCATGCCCCAGGGATAGAACCCATGTCTCTTGCATTAGAAGGTAGATTCTTTACCAGTGAGTCACTTGGATTTCTCAAATCCACCCATTTGGTTAGTGGCTTTTAGTTAGGCCTTAATTTATTTCAACTCCATGTGAGTGACAAATGGTCCCATTTTAAAGAAAGGAAAATGGAAGTATTCAATGACATGCCTGCACTGAGATGTCTCGGGGTGCCTGATCCTGATTTGGTCCTCTTTTCAGTTCTGAGGTCCCATTTCTACCTCCCTCTCCCCATGGGGATCCAGCTCTCGGGGTCCTCCCAGCTCAGTGGTTGTTTCTGCAGTTCCCTCTAGAGGGAGCTGTTGCCTGGTGCAGTAGCCTGATCCTAGCAGGCAGGGGGAACCATAGGTTCTGGTTTCTGGCCTTCCTGGGATAGATCAGCGAAGTGGAGGATGCCCATCTGGGTATTGCTGGCACTTTCCTTGTCAATAATTTAAAGGAGTTTATAGAGCGACGGTCCACTGTTTGTCCATTCATTTATTCATTCAGCCTGTCTGTGTGTGTCCAGTACTGGCTTCGGTACAATGTACAGCAGACACAAAACCAGCTTGGGCCTCACAGGCACCCCCACAAGGCAGCTTCCTAGACAGTAACTTCTCACTAATCTGGACCTGTGAGGGCAGGGCTTAGTATCTCTATTTTACAGATAAGGAAACTGAGGCTCAGAGAGGTGAAGCAATTTCCTCACATTACACAGCTCAGTTCATGTGATTCTCACAGTGGAGAATGCACACACTGGGCTTCTCACTGAAGCAAAGCCTTCCCCATCTTCCCACCCCTTGCTAAGAGCTATTTGTATGAGGAGGAGGAGCTGACCCCCCCACCCCTGCAAGCAGAAGGCATTACTATGGCAACCATGCTCCAAACAGCAACCTTCTTGGACCTCATAATCACCTGTCTACACCGGCTGACGCGGTAACTTTCCAGAGTGGGACCTTTAAAAACTTCAGATAATAATCACAGCTGCTATTTTATTGTATTGTGTGTCAGGTCCTTTATTTGCTTTATCTTGAATTCTCTCAAACTATCTCACAAGCCCCATTTCACAGGCGCAACAACTGAGGCTCAGAGCAGATGACTTGCCCAAGTGCCTGTAGCTAGGATTTCAACTTGGATCTGGGCCACCAAAGTCCCAGTTATCTCTACTTTACCTCTGTGGCCCTGGCTCTTTTTTTCATTTGTTGTCTGCTCACCTGCCACACTCTTCTTGCCCTCCTACCCCCCAGCTTACTTTCCTGTTGTTAGACACAGTCGGACATGGCCTGACCCAATGACTAAATGAAGGTCTGGAGCAGGGTTTCTTGATCTTGGCACTATTGACATTTGGGGTTGGGTAATTCTCTCTTGTTGAGGCGAAGGCACTGTCCTGTGCATCACACATATTCAGTAGCATCCTTGGTCTCTACCCATTAAAGGTATCACTCCTCTCACAGCAATGACACTAAGGCAGTATCACTCCTCTCACAGCAATGACACTAAGTATCTGCAGACATGACCAAATATTCCGTGGGGTGCACAACAGCGCTCCAGTTTAGAACCACTGTCTTATAGAAATGAGGAGGCAGGGTCAAGTTGATTATAACATGCCTTCCCCATTAGACCATGGGCAGCTGGAGGGCAGGAAGAGCGAACTGTTTGATGTACTGCTGTGCTATCCATACCTACTGCAGTGCCTGGCATGTGGCAAGTGCTGCTGAAAGAAGGAATGAATGAGGTTTCCATGAACATGGTATGTTTCAGGGTGAGGGCCTGAAGGGCGATCTTCCCATCCAGATCCTCATTGGCCTGCACGGCCTGGGACACAATACTTTTTCCTTTTTAGGCTTCAGTCCCCCTTTGCCATCTCTTAACTGAGGGTCCTCCATGGCCCTGAAGCCCTGGACATCAGTGGCCTGCGAACTGCCATGTTCCATCTCTGAGGCCCAGAGTCCAGGGGCTGAGAAGAGTCTCAGCCCTGGACAGAAGAGAGGCTGTCTCCCCACAGGCTGGACACTGAGATCTGCCCAATCTTGAGTTTCTCCTTCTTTATCCATGCTCCTCAAGTCAAATCAATTACAGAGAGACAGGCAAGTGCTCCCCCCTCGCCGCACCCCCCAAGACCCTATGCAGTAGAGGTGGCTCCTTTTCAGAGTGTGTGTCTTAAAAGGAAAAACATGTAACCTCAAAGGTAACCAAATATCCCGATCCTGGTGCCCAGCACCACACACCCCAAATCCACCTATTCATGAGTTTAACAAAAAGCTTCTTTAGGGTACACTGTAAGGCCATTGAGAGGGAGAAAAGTCGCCTCTTACACACCCAGGCCAGCCCGCAGGGCCGCCCTCCCAGCACACACATACACACACTCACACACACACACATACTCGGGCCGCTTACAAGAAGGCTCTGAGTTTTTAAAAGTAAACCCTACCGTTTCCGTTCTTGCCCTGGATTCAACTTTTGAAAAAAGGAACTGTTTTACCGCTTTCCCTACAAATTCCCCCTTTTTCTGATCCTCCCTTTGCCTCCATCCAGTGCCCTCCCCCGAACCCTACTTTTGCCCCGCCCCCAGCAGCTGATCCTTTGCAGCCCAGCTCCCCAGGGCAGATGCCACACAGACAGCCTGACCTTTGCCCCCTGGAACAGGACTTTCTTAAGGATGACAGTAAAGCTCCCATCCAATATGATGGGAGCATGGCCAAGAGGTGGCCTGGTGACAGCAGGAGAGGACAGCTCCTGTTTCAAGATGTGTTCCCATCCATAGACCCCCCTTCCCTTTCCAAGGGCAGCCAGTTAGCCCTGTCCCCTTGCCTGCTCCACTTGTAAGCAGGCTTCTCCTCTTCCTTGAACTTGCCCTTCACTCCCACCTCCAGCTTCCATCTTCCAATATACTTAAGGGTCTTATTCCTACAAGGGCAGCAAGGATGCCCCAGTGCCTACCAGCTGGGGCCACGAGGCAGGAATTTCTCAGAGATGAAAACATCATCGGGACCAGGGGCTTTCCAATTCTTTTGATTGCAACCCGCAGTGAGAAATACATTATGCAAATATAAAATTTGTGTATATTAATGCATATATATGTAGACTGTCAACACAAATATACTTCTGTAGAAAAGCAAAATATATATCAGAAAGTAAAGTTTCTAGAAGCAATACTTACCTTTGCAACATGGGAGACACTATTCCTATTTCATTAAACTTCCACTAAATTGGTTTCAAAACTGGCAGTTGTACAACTCCTGTGCTAAATGTTCTTGTGGGAAGAGACTAAAAATGACACTCCTAACTGGGGCCCATGGGCTTCCCTTGGCTCAGCTGAGGTCTTCCTAGCATCTAACAAGAGGGGCCTTGAGAGGGACCAGGTTCTAGAAGGGATCGTTAAAAAAAAATCCACATCAAAAGTTGGACACGTGGTCTTTCACTGAGACAGAATTGGGACCCTGGGGTGGAGGTGGTGGCTAGAAACCGCTAGAGGAGAGGAATTCAGTTTTGTGGTGCCTGCTGAGAGCTGAACAAGGCATTATATTATATCTTCTAATCCTCACAAAAATCCCCAATTGGAGGTTTTCCTCCCCTTTTTAGAGAAAAGGAAACTGAGTCTCAGGGAGGCTAAGTAAGATAAAGTCACGTGGCCAGTAGTTGGCTGAGCTGGTATTCGAACTTGGGTCTGCCTTGGCCGGCAGGCTTCTCAGCCACATGGCTCTTCTCTATCAGCTCAGGAGGTGAGTTCTCTCTTGGATTCCAGCTCTGACTCGGGACTCTGACAGGCCATTCTGGGTCTGTGAGGATGGAGAAACACCCCATCTCAGCAGGTGGGGGTGTAGGCTGCCTGGGATGGGACTGTGTGTGTGAGAGAATGACACGGGCAAAATGTGTGCATGGGTGTGAGGAAGGGCTCAGACAACGCAGGTTCTCACCCCTCAAACACCCGAAGAAGTAATAATATATGTTTTCCCCTCCCAAATTCTTTGCTGTTGAAGAGAGGGCTTTCAGATAATAAAGGGAGAATCCCAATTTAAGTATGAAATTCACTGAAAATTTCTAATGAAGAAAACCTTCTACTTAATATTAAAATCAATGATAATAATAATATCAAACAGCTTTGAGTACTTGTCCGGTGGCAGGCACTGTGCTAAGAGCTTTGCTTGGGTCATGTCAAACCTTCCGTTTACAGAGGACCCGCTCTGGGCCAGCACTGAGCACAGAGCCTGGTATCTAGGTGGCGCTTTCTGATATCAGAGAATGAATGAATGTACCCGGTGTTGAGCTAGAAACTGCACAGAGGTACAACTAATTTAAACACAACTCTATGTCACCTGAGGAATTCCAGTATTTCTCTGAGAGATATTTTCTTCCTTTTGAATATTCCTTCATCCAAAACTTTTTAAACTGGAGAGATCTTTTGTTCTGTACTTTTATCTTTCAGGTTAGAATCATCATTTTCCCTCACCCCACGTTCTCACCCCTAACAAGCCTTTGGGCTTTTCTCTCCTATTGCCTTTCCATTCTTGGGTAGTCTCTTCCTGGCCCAGTGATTGACAGGTCAACACTCTTACATCAAACTGAGCCTTGCAAGCCCCTTTGCCCAGGAGCTCAGGCAACCTGACTGTCCTGTCTCCTTGGCAACCCAAAAGGCAAGAAAGAAAGAGAAGGATTTGATCCCAGACGTCTGGACCCTTCAGTCAGGACTAGTGATCGACTGTGGCCTCAGAAAACCTACATTCTAGTCCTACCCGTGCCCCTTAGTCATTTCTGGAATCACTTTCCCTCAGAGATGAGGGTGTTTCTAAGGCTCAGGGTTCCCCCAGACTGTCAGACACCCACCCACTGCAGCATCCAAGACCTGAAACATCACACTAACCCAATTCAGCTTTACATATTCCTCTCTTCCCTCCAGGCAGCCAGCCACTCCCACAGTATTTACGCATCAATCAAAATCCCCGGCCCTGGGCTCCTTAGTGGTGAAACCCTCGGAAAACCCCATCAGAACCCCGCTTATGACTGCAAGGAGGAGAACGATGAAAAAGTTTGGGTTGGATGCTGTCCCCTTGTAAGAGATGACTCCCACTCCTACAGTCTGCTCTAGCCTAGGACATGGGTTCCACTGATATTTACAACTGCCTACCCAACTCCAGGGGTAATGGGGGTTACCCCATCCTACCCCACCATCACTGGCTTCTCCTGTAGGGGAACCTAGAGATGGAAAGGCTACCTGTGGCCCTGGGTCCTCATCTCTCCTCTTATTCCTTGAGGAATGCTCCTCCTGGGTGCCAGCTCAGGCACCCTGTCTCAGGTTCTGCCAATTCCTCCCGGCTTTTCCCTCACCTCCAGGTGCCCAGTGGCCAAGGAAGTGAGACCAAATGGGAGAGTTCTCTCAGCCTCTGCTTAGGCACCTGCTGGGGACCTGACACACTGCCTTGTCATTTCATTTAGTGTCCAACCACTCTGCTGTCAGGAAGCCTCCTCTTTCCCCTCTGACAGAGGACAGGCGAAGGCTCCGGAAGATGAAGCATCTCCCCACCCCCCTCAACTCAAAAGTAGCCCAGCGGGATTGGGACCCACAGTTCTCTGACTCTGAAGCAGCTACTCTGTCCGCTACGGCTCCTCCCAGACCCTGGGGCTTGAAAACAGACGGGAGTTCGGAGCAAAGGCTCCTTTGCTCTCTCTTCCTTCATTCTGGGGACCGGGAGACAAGTGCCCCTCCTCACGTGTTTCCTCGCCCCATCCACGCTGAGTCTGCAACAGCCAGAAAGTTTGCCCAAGTCCATTGCGGACGCAGCGGGTGGATGTCGAGGGTCCGCAGCTCACGCCTCCCGGGAGAAGGGGAGACCGAGGCAGCGCAGCCTCCGGCACAGAGCGGGAGCCACGGCACCTCCCCCGGCTCGCCAGGCGCGCTGGGAGAGCCTCCCTCTGGAGGGCAGGAGACGGTTACCTTCAAGAGTTGGGCTTCCTTCTCCAAGAACTTCAGTCCCGTGCACTTGGCGAGACAGCGGGGGCTCCTGGGGCCGGGAGGCCCGGGTCTGGCCGCGCCGCGGGGGAAACGCTCTGGGCGGGCGCTGCGCACCCCTCCTCCTGCCGGCGTCCTGTCCGCAGGTCCCCTCGGGCGGTGGCCGCAGCGGCGGCGTCTGGGTAGCGGAGTCCCGGCCGGCCTGGGGAAGGGATGCTGAGCGGCGCCCGGAGCCCCCTGACACCCGTGTCAGATGCCGGCCGGGGAGGGTGCGGAGAGAGAGACCTTGAGCAGCGCCGCGCGCGTCCTCAGCTCTGCGAGCCCCCTTTGGAGCGGCGGGAAGGTAGGTGGGCGGGCACGGCGCGCGGTGACACATACATAGGGGCGGGCGGGGGAGGGGAGGGCCCGGGAGGGGGCGGGGGGCGAGCGCGGAGGGAAACCCCACCCCCGGGGGACCCGAGGGGCGGCCGGCAGGGGGAGGGGAAGGCCGAGGCTGCTGGAGCGCGCTGGACCCCGGCTCCGGTGCGGCGCGCCGCGGGGAAGCCGCCCGGCGCGCAGGGCGCGAGAGGAGCGCTTCCCACGGCGGCGCGGCCCCGGCAGACCCGGGGCCCGCGTGAGGACAGCGGCGCGGGAAGGGCTGGAGGGCTCCGCGTCTGCAATGCGGTCGGGCCGCTCCGCAGTCGGAGGGGGCCCCGGAGGGCCGCACCGGCACTGGCAGCCCCCGGCGGGCCGGGCTCCGCGGCCGCCGCGGCCGGACCGGGCTCCCCGGCGCGCGCGCGGGGTCTGCGGCTGATGCTCCGCGAGATGCGATAGCAAGGGGCGCGACCCCCCTGCTCCCCGGCCGCGCTCCGGAAGGACCCTCCTGGGGAACTGGCTGAAAGTTTTTGGGGATGGGGTGATCCGAGAAGGCAGGGGAGTGCGGAGTGGGCAAAGGAGGTTAGGGGACTGCAGGGAGGCGTGCTGGGGGCTGGAAGCCTCAGCTCCAAAGGCTGAGGGTCTTCACAATCCAGGAGAGACAGACAAGGATATTTCAAACGGAGCAGGAATTCTCCGGTAGCTGCAGACACCAGCAGTTTCCTCCTTAATTTTGATTCTAGGCAAAAGAATAAAAGAACTAACAGTATTTGAAGACCTTCTGTGAGCTGGTTGCTTAATACCCATTAATATCTCATTTAATTTTCCCAAAGAGTCCAAGGAGATACATATTACAACTACTTTTCCTCCCGCAAAAAAAAAAAAAAAGTGAAAACTGAGGCTCAGAGGGTGATGGAATTACCTCTCAAGGCGGGTCTGAATTCATACTCAAAGTCACACTCGCTTTGCTGCTATGCGAGCTGTGGGTTCAGCCCCAGCACTTTTGGGGGACGCAGGCTGGCTGGTGGCCTTCAGCATCCTTAGGGAGGAAAATGCTGGTGACTGACACTAAGATTTAGCGGCCTTGGTCAGTGTGGTAGAAGCCGCTAGACTCATCACTGTGTAGGGACTGAGTGGAGAAGCACGGGTGGGATCTTTGTGGGCTGCCCATTACGGAGATAATAGACCCAGTTTCTCCTCGATTAAAGGGGGCCAGACTGCCTCAGTTTCCCCAATGTGACTACTCTAGAATTGTGTGGATATTTACCCCTGTTGGAGGGGCAGGACTGGCCCTGGCCCAGCACATTCTCTGGAGCTGCCCCCACCCCACCTTCCCTGCCCTGGGCCTGAGGAGGGTGTGGTGCCCAGTCCACCCGCTGGTCCTGGGAGCTGGGGCTATAAGGTGTTCCGTTGGTTGCTGGCTCTGACTTCACCCCTGTTCTACCTGAGTTGTTGGTTTTTCTGAGTCAGGCATCTAAGTTGCAGAAGACTTTAGGCACTGCTGACAAGATGGTGCTCAGAACTCCTCGCAGGAAAACAGTGTCTTTGGGATGAAATCTGACTAGTTACTGACCTCAGTGTCCAGACTAGAGGAAATGACCCTTCTAGAAAAAAGACAATCCTTAAAATTCAAACAGGAAGGTCATGGATTCCCACCGTCAGTATTCATTCAGCTGATGCTCTCTGGTGAGAACAAACCATACCCTCATTTGTGAAATGGGTCATATCTGACTTGTCTCAGGACAGGTGGGGTTAGTGAAGGATAATTCAATATTTGTCCTAGGGACAGATATTAATTAGGTACTTAATCTTTGCAAGGGCTTCCCTGGTGGCTCAGAGGTTAAAGCGTCTGCCTCCAATGCAGGAGACCCGGGTTCGATCCCTGGGTCAGGAAGATCCCCTGGAGAAGGAAATGGTAACCCACTCCAGTATTCTTGCCTGGAGAATCCCATGGACGGAGAAGCCTGGTAGGCTACAGTCCACGGGGTCGCAAAGAGTCGGACACGACTGAGCAACTGAACGGAACGGAACGGAATCTTTGTAATGAAGGGAATGAATGTTTATTGATCATCTAGACTGTATCGAGGCTAGAAAGCATATAATAGACACCTATTGCGTGCCAGACACTGCTTGATACCACAGCCTGGCAGGTGGTTCTTATTCCCATTTTACACACCAAGAAACTGAGAGGCAGTGAATGAGTGCAGGTTGGCATGACTCCACACTGCCTGCCCTAATAGGCCAGAAAACCCAGCATGATGGGAAAACATTTGAACACTTTAAAGACTGTGTTCGGCAAATCAAAGGACCTGAGTGTGTGAAAGCCCTTGGTGGCATACGGACATTCGCCTATTCCATGCAGGTGTCTACACAAGAGAACTCCTTGTGTAGTATTTCTGATCCTGGTTTCCCTGCCTCTGCTGAACACTTTGTAGTTTGCCTCCTGCCTTTTCCAGGCCCTGACCCGGTCTGCTGTCATTGGGAAGTTCTAACCTCTTGCTGCTCAGATTTGTTGACACACTAGCGGGGTCAGCTGGAGCTTTCTGGAAATGCAGACCCTCAGGCCCACCCCAGACTTAGGATCTGCATTTTAATAAGGTCCCCAGGTATCTTCTGTATCTGCTTACGTTTGAGAAGCATCTTTCAGCAGGTTCACTCATTCAGTCACAAAATTACAGAACAAGAGAATCTTTGAGCTAGGAAGGGCTCTTAGAGAATGTTAAGGACAACTTTTTCTGGGTCTTCACTCAGGCTGGGGCTGATTTCTAGGGCAGGGCACTTGAGACAGCCCTTCTAGGATGCCATGGCTCCATATCCCAGTTTTTATGGCAGTGTGTCACTTGACCCCAAGATTTGGTGGCTTAAGTCCCTGTTTCTCATGGTTTCTATGGATGAGGAATTTGGGAGAAGCTAGCTGGGAAAGGTTGGGGGCAGGAGGAGAAGGGGACAACAGAGAATGAGATGGCTGGATGGCATCACCGACTCTGTGGACATGAGTTTGAGTGAACTCTGGGAGTTGGTGATAGACAGGGAGGCCTGGCGTGCTGTGATTCATGGGGTCACAGAGAGTCGTTCACGACTGAGTGACTGAACTGAACTGAACTGAGCCCAGGCAGTTCTGGCTTGGGCCATCTCATGGGGTTGTGGTCAAGATGTTAGCTGCAGCTCCATCATCTGAAGACTTGACCGAGGCTGGAGGACCCAGGTCTCAAGTGGCTCACTCACATGGCTTGCAAGTTGGTATAGGCTCTTGGCCAGTGGCTTCAGGTCATCTCTGGATGGGCCCTGCCAGTGGGACTCCCTCGTGACATGACACCTGGCTTCCATGACAGTGAGTGATGCAAGAGCCCAAGGGGAAGCCACAATGCTTTTATGCCCTAGCTTTGGAAGTCACAGATGGTCACGTTCACTGTAGACTGTTGGTCACACAGGGCCAGCCCTGAATTAGTGTGAGAAGGGACCTACAAAGGTGTGAATATGGGTCTGGGGATGGCTGAGAGGTATCTTGGAGGCTGGTTTCCACTCTCCATTAAACTGACTCTTAGAGGATGGCCGGTCTCCTGGTCCGTGTAACTGTATTACCATCGAGTGCTTGTTATTGACCCTGTCATGGTGATGCTATGTAAATGTCTCACCAGTTCAAGTATACGGTGTCTGCAGAATTCCTCTGAAGCATCTTTCCAGTACCCCTGTATGAGTGAGTGTTCTAGCTTGCCCTCCGCGACAACAGATTTGTCCCAATCTCTGCAGGACAGGCTTCATTTAGCCCAAGAGGAGTTTCTATGTCTTTTCTCATAGTGGAATGCCCACAGGTCCTTCAACTATTTCCTGAAGAAGTTTCCTTCCAGCTTCCTCACTCTCTGGAAACTCCTGTTTGTGGCTGTCCCTCTGATGTGTAATTCCCAGCATTGGATGCCCAAATTCGGCTGTGGACTGACCAGGGCAGAGCCAAGACCACCTTCCGCTCTCACCATTTGGGCATTTTGCACCTACCGATGCCACCAGAGATTGTTGAGTCTCCCATTCAAGCACTAACCAGGCCCGACTCTGCTTGGGTTCCGAGATCAGACTGGGTCAGGTGGTATGGTCGTAGACAAGTTTGTTGAGCCTTAGCACTACATCATCTTTTGGTTGATACTGAAACTTGTGGACAGTTAAAACCATCAGACTGTTCTCATGCCGGCCACCACAAAAGGGCTTATCTCAAGCAACAAAACAGGTTTGAGGAGGGGAAGGGTCCCTGTGTGTTCAAGAGCTATAGGACATGAATCCCAGTTCTGGCACAGACATCTGGAGCAAGTTGTGTAACCTCACTGGGTCTTGATGTTCTCATCTATAAAATGGAGCAAACTTATGGAATTTTTATGAGAATTAGAATAAGAACTGGGATGTCAGCACCGAGCAAATGATCTAGCTCAAGGTGCAAGGTGGTTAGTTTTCTTCTCTGGTCCCCTTCACTGCAGTTTGATGTCCTTGAATAAATGCATTCTCTTCTGTCTGTTGGTCTCTGGGTTTGTAAAAGAAGTTAAAAATACTCACCTCCCAGAGCGTGGCAATGATTAATACTATATGTAATGTGTGTAGAAAACGTTGTGATCATTTTTGGAAGCAAAGGACCATAGAAATATGGTATAGAAATAGCCTTCTTATAGCAGAACTGTGGGTCAGGAAGCCGAGTCTTCTGAGAACCAGTGGAACATTTGAAAAGTGTTTTATTTCTTCAACACTGTGTGAGTGATGAACTCAGAGGGAAAGGTTCTAATAATAAAGAGCATGGGGCATGTTAATGAAACACTTACAGTTCCACACAGGACTGTGTGCAACAATGACGTACAGTAACAAGAAAGTGCTGTGTCACTTAAGACATAGAAGTTGAAGGAAACTATCATTTCTTGAAGGTTCAGTTTGATTTTTTTCCCCCCTGAATCCATTGCAGATTCTATTTTCAATCAACCCTGCCATTTATAAAAGAGGAAGTCATGGCAAACGTTTCACTCGTGACTCGTGCTTTATTACTGAGGATACGCAGGGAGTGATGCCTGTTGAGGTGCTAATGTGTCGGTTTCTGCCATCATAGTCATCATCATAGCCTCATCGTCACCACCAGGTACAAGAAGAGGGATAAGAAGAGGGATAGAAGGATGCTTCTCTAGGTAACTCCAGACCCCACAGCTCCCGGAGCCTCCCCATCTTATCTCTTCATCACCCTGAATCCTATGGGGCATCTCCCACACCTGGACCTGAGCTGGCTCTTCTTTGTTTTTCCCTTTATTCCAGCCATCAGAGTCTTTGGAACTGACTGTCCAGCTCTTGTCACATTGGGCTTGATCTTTTTATTTCCTTTCACTGATAAATATTGTGTCATTCTGGAGAAATTTTCCTAGATTTTTATACCTTTTAGTAGAGAAACAAATTTGGTATCATATTCAAATCCTGAAAGATGATGCTGTGAAAGTGCTGCACTCATTATGCCAGCAAATTTAGAAAACTCAGAAGTGGCCACAGGACTGGAAAAGGTCAGTTTTCATTCCAATCCCAAAGAAATGCAATGCTCAAAACAATGCTCGAACTACTGCACAATTGCACTCATCTCAAATGCTAGTAAAGTCATTCTCAAAATCTCCAAGCCAGACTTCATCAATACGTGAACCGTGAAGTTCCAGATGTTCAAGCTGGTTTTAGAAAAGGCAGAAACCAGAGATCAAATTGCCAACATCCGCTGGATCATGGAAAAAGCAAGAGAGTTCCAGAAAAACATCTATTTCTGCTTTATTGACTATGCCAAAGCCTTTGACTGTGTGGATCACAATAAACTGTGGAAAATTCTGAAAAGATGGGAATACCAGACCACCTGACCTGCCTCTTGAGAAACCTGTATGCTGGTCAGGAAGCAACAGTTAGAACTGGACATGGAACAACAGACTGGTTACAAATAGGAAAAGGAGTACGTCAAGGTTGTATATTGTCACCCTGCTTATTTAACTTATATGCAGAGTACATCATGAGGAACGCTGGACTGGAAGAAGCACAGGCTGGAATCAAGATTGCCGGGAGAAATATCAATAACCTCATATATGCAGATGACACCACCCTTATGGCAGAAAGTGAAGAGGAACTAAAAAGCCTCTTGATGAAAGTGAAAGAGGAGAGTGAAAAAGTTGGTTTAAAGCTCAGCATTCAAAAAACTAAGATCATGGCATCTGGTCCCATCACTTCATGGAAAATAGATGGAGAAACAGTGGAAACAGTGTCAGACTTTATTTTTTTGGGCTCCAAAATCACTACAGATGCTGATTGCAGCCATGAAATTAAAAGATGCTTACTCCTTGGAAGGAAAGTTATGACCAACCTAGATAGCATACTAAAAAGCAGAGACATTACTTTGCTAACAAAGGTCCGTCTAGTCAAGGCTATGGTTTTTCCAGTGGTCCAGTATGGATGTGAGAGTTGGACTGTGAAGAAAGCTGATCGCCAAAGAATTGATGCTTTTGAACTGTGGTGTTGGAGAAGACTCTTGAGAGTCCCTTGGACTGCAAGGGGATCCAACCAGTCCATTCTAAAGGAGATCAGTCCTGGGTGTTCATTGGAAGGACTGATGCTAAAGCTGAAACTCCAATACTTTGGCCACCTCATGAGACGAGTTGACTCATTGGAAAAGATTCTGATGCTGGGAGGGATTGGGGCCAGGAGGAGAAGGGGACGACAGAGAATGAGATGACTGGATGGCATCACCGACTCGGTGGACATGAGTTTGAGTGAACTCCGGGAGTTGGTGATGGACAGCAAGGCCTGGCGTGCTGTGATTCATGGGGTCGCAAAGAGTCGGACACGACTGAGAGACTGAACTGAACTGAGCAAATACAGTACCCCCATAAACAAATGCTTGCTAGAAAAGAAACATAAGAGGGACAGACAGCAACTCCATAGTTTGAAAATGACCTGCTAAGACACAGGCATGACTTTCCCCCGCATAACCTGGCACTCATTTGGTATACAGTGCTGGGGGATAGTCCTCTTGACATTTTAGTTACTGTTTTTCATCTGTTCGGCTACTTACTGTGTATTCCTTCAAGAGGAGAAAACCCAGAATACATAAGGGGACAAAGTTGTATTTCGGTATATTATTTTTTATTATTAGGACTTTTACTTGTTAGCATTTTAATCTTGAAAGGATCATAAAAATAGGCATTATTAAGATGCTGGAGGGCTGTCTGACTAGTCTCAAAATTCCAAGTTTAAAAAAAATGGGATTTCAGTTTCTTCATGGGTGGGTGAGCACAGCGTCATCATCATAGTAATATTTATTGGTGTGTTTATTTATTTGTCATTTATTATTATAAAACACACATAAATTTATCATTTTAACAATTTAAAATATACAGTTCAGTTCCATGGTATTAAGTAAATGCATGCTGTTGTACAACCATCCCCACCATCCATTTCCTGAACTTTTTTGTCTTCACAAATTGAAACTCTGTACCCATTAAAGAGTAAACTCCCTTTGCCCTCTCTCCTCCCAGTGCCTGGCGACCACCAGTCTACTTTGTGTCTCTGTGAGTCCAACTACTCTAGGTAGCTCGTCTGACTGGAATCACAGGCTTGTTCACTTAGCATAATGTCTTTAAAGTTCATCCATGTTGTAACTGGTGTCAGAATTTTCTGTTTTTCACAGTAATATTTACTGGGTATTTATGATGTGCCAGGACCTGTGCTAAATGCTTCATTAAACCTCACAATGACTCAATGAGGTCTTGTTGGCTTTATTTCGCTGACGAAGCAATTGAGGACAGGGAAGCTGCTCAGGTTCACGTTGTTGCTAAATGATAGAACCAGGCATCTAACCCAGGCCTCCTGGCTTCAGAACCCTTGTACTTAAAATGCGAATGTCAGTCTTTTATTGAGCACCTACTGTGTGTCTGGTACTAGGCATTATACCATTTTTCCTCTCCCTTTCTTTCCTTTGCTGTATCATTTACATAGACTGAAGTGCATCTTTAGTATATAATCAGTGAATTCTTTCACTCCTACAAACACCACTGTTCAGTTCAGTCCAGTTCAGTTCAGTCGCTCAGTCGTGTCCGACTCTTTGCGACCCCATGAATCACAGCCTGCCAGGCCTCCCTGTCCATCACCAACTCCCGGAGTTCACTCAAACTCATGTCCACAGAGTCGGTGATGCCATCCAGCCATCTCATTCTCTGTCGTCCCCGTCTCCTCCCACCCCCAATCCCTTCCAGCATCAGACTCTTTTCCAGTGAGTCAACTCATTGCATGAGGTGGCCAAAGTATTGGAGTTTCAACCAAATCAGGATATAGCGCATTCCCTTGTTCATCTTCTAGTCTATAGCTTCCCCCTCCCTACCCACTGGAGATCACTGTTCTGACCTCACTGATGGCTATTTTTTACTTGATAGAAATGTCATCTTCCTATGAGTACTTGTTTTTGTTTGGCTTCTTTTACTCAAACCAGAGGCAAACTGGAGAGGGTGTGGCCTGTCCAAAGGGACAGCCACCAGCCACTAGCCAGCTCCACCTGAATGTTGCCATTCAGGCTCCATGTTGCTGGGTCATGTACTGCTGCTGCTGCTAAGTCACTTTAGTCGTGTCCGACTCTGTGCGACCCCATAGACGGCAGCCCACTAGGCTTCCCCATCCCTGGGATTCTCCAGGCAAGAACACTGGAGTGGGTTGCCATTTCCTTCTCTAATATGTGAAAGTGAAAAGTGAAAGTGAAGTCGCTCAGTTGTGTCCGACTAGTAGCAACCCCATGGACTGTAGCCCACCAGGCTCCTCTGTCCATGGGGTTTTCTAGGCAAGAGTACTGGAGTGGTAGTAGTGGTAATAGTAACCGTAGTAGTTGTTGTTTTCCTTGAGAAACCAAATATCTAGATCTTTATGGGATATCAGTGGTGATTAACTTAAAAATTTAAAATATAGTATGTGTCAAAACACTGAAGGATCAGCAAAATTCATCTATGGGTGGTTGGATAAATACTATGATGGCGAGAATGGACAGGAAAGGACATCTGAAAGGGAGGATCAAAAACACTGGATCTTGAGGGAGAGAGAGAAGCAGGAATCAAGAATGGTCTCAATCTTCTGAAACTGAATGACTGGGAATGGGGAGTCCCATCAGGAAATGGGCAGTGGGGAAGGGCAGCTGGCTTGGGGAGACAAGACAGCGAGTCCCATTGTAGACAAGCTTGGTTTTCTGAGGTGGAGAGACATCCAGGGTGAGGAGGCCAGATGGCAGAGAGAAATGTGGGACTGGGGCTCAGGGAAATGCTGGGTCTGCAATTCCACATGCCTGCATTTAGCATAAGAACTGCTGCTGCTAAGTCATGTCTGACTATTTACAACCCCATGGACTGTAGCCTGCCAGGGCTCTTCTGTCGAAGGGATGTCCCAGGCAAGACTACTGGAGTGGGTTGCCATTTCCTCCTCCAGAGGATCTCCCTGACCCAGGGATTGAACCCCGCGTCTCCTGCATTGGCAGGTGGATTCTTTACCACAGAGCCACGAGGGAAGCCCCCAATATAAGAACAGGGAACATTAAATTGGAGTTGACAAATGTTAAAATATACTTTAATTTCATACTGTAGCTAATGAAGGGAGAAAGTAGAAGGGCAGAAAACAGGGAGGAAAAGAGGCTTTGGAGAGAAATGCAAGGATATGCCAGAGACCCTGACACCCAAAGAAAAGTGATGCAGGTAATGGGGTTCTAGAGAAAAAGAAATGTGGATAAGTGTCAAGTGATGAATTTCCATCAGTCATAGACACAACTGGGGTTTGATTGCATGACGACTGCATTGTGTGGCTATTAGGACTTTGCAGTTAATGAACTTTTAAATTCAGTTTATCCCCACAGTGTTCAGTAACGTAATCCATTCTTTTCTGAGGGGATGTGCACCACAAGGCATGTGTAATTTTCCCTGATCAGGGATAGAACTCGTGCCCCTTGCATTGGGAGCAGAGTCTTAACCTCTGGACCGCTAGGGAAGTCTTTAAATTCCTTTTTTGAACTACTGTTGCATTTTTGCAGCTTATAGGCACAGATATGAGTCTGGTGCTTCATGGCATTTACCTGTAAGCCCAAATGAATGAGAGATCAACAGCTATGATCTTTTTATACACACTGGCCAGATCTCATCATGGAACCATGACATTAAGTCCATCCTAGGTCCCGGATCAAGTCAGATGTCCAGCCCCACAAAAGTCATGCCCGCCTTCCTGAGGATCCTTGGTTTCATAAGGGCATGTATAGTTCAGGCTAGAAGTTCTCCACAGAGATTTTTCAGAGCCACTTTAACCTTTGAAGGATGAAGAAAAGGGACATGGTAAAATTCATTTAACTTGGGGAGTGGTGTCATTTAATTGCTCTTTCTTGCTTCCCATTTTCCACAATTGAAGGAATAGGACCATCAAGTCCCACTGCTATGCCCACAGAGTAAAATGGTTGACTAGGTCCTAAGCTGTGTGTGTGTGTGTGTGTGCGCACCATATAGCTGCCAAGGGAACACTTACGATTTAATTCAAAAACAGAAAATTGACAAATGAGAGTGCTTAAAGCCATAAGAGGCAAATATGAATATATGAGAAAATTTGTGTGTGTGCTTAGTCCCTCAGTCATCTCTGACCCTTTGCGACCTGATGGACTGTAGCCCGCCAGGCTCCTCTATCCATGACATTCTCCAGGCAAGAATACTGAAGTGAGTTGCCATTTCCTCCTCCGGGGATCTTCCCAACCCAGGGATTGAACCCTGGTCTCCTGCATTGCAGGCAGATTCTTTACTGTCTGAGCCACCAGGAAAGCCCATGAGAAAATTAATACTTGATAAAATTAATACTCAGTAAAACTCCCCATAGAGAGGAGAGAGATAATAGACACAGAGGAGAGAGTGGCTGTCAGCGAGGGGGGTGTAAGAGGACAAGGACAGGCTGTGAATTATCTGGTGAAGAAATAGGTAGAAATTACACTGGAGGGTCAAAGGGGATCCTCCCCAGCACCCCCAGTCTGAAAATCAGCTGTTGCCTGTGCCCAGGTGAGCTGGGTCCCACTATCTGTCCAAATCTCACACCCGTGCGTTTTTTTCCCGTCTCTGGCCCCTCTGCATGCCTTGGTTGGAAACGTGGCTTTTCCAGAGTCAAAAGCCAGAGGACAAGGCACCTATTCACCCTGCTGGGTTTGAAATTCTCCTTCGAAATTCCTTTAACTGCAAACGCCTTCTCCCAAGTACACTGTGCATCTTTTCAAATTTCAGACATAAACAGCGGCGTAGCCCCACCTGGCAACCCCCTCTTACCCTCCTGATAAAAATAGAAAGTGCCAAGGTGGGGAAAGTCATGGATACAGTGGGGTTTTGTGGATCAGCTGTTTGCACGAGTCTTCCTGACCCCTCTCTATTTTGAGGAGGGGTGTCTTTTGAGGGGAGGGAGCTTTGAGCTGGATTCTTGGGGCATTTGTCATCCCTGGCACCTTGGCCCCTTCCATTCTGGGCCCAAGATGCATCTCTGTGGCTGTGTGTTTAACTCTGTGTCCCAGGGAGAGACACGTTTACCTGTGGTTGTTGGCTTGGGTGTCAGCTCTGGTGACTGCGGGGATGGAAACAGTGGTGGGAAGAAGTGCGGGGAAGCAGTTCATTTGAAGAAACCACTGATGTGAAAACTTTCACTGGACAGCCGATTGCACATGGTGGAGTCCTGGGTGTGGTGTGAATTTAAATCAAGGCAGGCGCCATGACCCCACGAGCAGGTGAAGGGCATTTGGAGGTAATGAGCTCCTACCCTGTGCACTTGGTTCCCGCTGTATGGGCCATGGTGGGTGAGCAGGGTGCGGTGCATTGGCAGGTTCATTGAGCTAGGGCTTACGAGACCTGTTCTAGTTCCAGCTGCACCATTTATCAGCAGTGTGACCTCGGGTCTCAGTTTCCTTTTTAGTAAAAGAGGAGTTGCAGGGATTTCCCTGCTGGTCCAGTGGCTAAGACTCTGTACTCCCAATGCAGGGGCCCCAGGTTCCATCCCTTGTCTGGGAACTACATCCCACACGCCCCAACTAAAGATCCTGCATGCTGCAATGAAGACTGAAGATCTCGCATGTGGCAACTAGGACATGACACAGCCAAATAAATAAATATAAATGAATGAGAGAAGAATGACACTATCCCCATAGAAAGATGCCGGTGAGTTCCTGTTGCTTCTCTGCTTACAACCATCCAGTGGCTTCTGGTTGCATTCAGGACACAGCAGCCATCAGAGCTTGAATGACCTGGCCCTGCCTCTCTCACCTCATGTGCCCTCCAGCCACCTTATTCTGCCCCTCTGTGTTCTGGCTCCATTTCATCTTCATATTATACTTTAAATATCAGAGAGGCCTTCCCTGACCACCCAACTTCTTTGCTGCCCCGTTTCTATTACGGCATCTCGTTCCTTCCCTTCCCGGTCTAGCCCACACCTTGCTGGTGTGTATTTTGAGCTATTTACTTGTAGTGTCTCCCGCCCTCTCTTACCAGACTCTGAGCTTCATGAGGGTAGGGACGTATATCGCCAGCTCCCAGCTCAGTGTGGGTCATAGCAGGCTCTCAATCGATATTTGTTGAATGAATGAATGAATGAATAGGTCTTTTTCTCTTCTTTGTTTCTCCTGTGTCTGGCACATTTAGAGACTCGGGGGGTGAATCGTAATAACTCACATCCATTGAGCACTCCATGTTAGGCATTGTTCTAAGCATTTGACATCTAGTGACTCATTTAGTAACCATAGTAATCTTACAATTTGTCAATGGCCTTCATAACTTATTCCTGTTTTCCAAAAAAAAAGAGAAACTGAGGTCCGGAGAGGTCAAGCACTTTGCCTGAACCATAGCTAGTGAATGGCAGAGCAGAGGTTCAGTCCCAGATAATTAGGTGCCAGAATCTGTATCTTTAACCTCTCACCATCCTGCTTGAATGAAGAGGTGAGTGAAGGAAAGAAGCTAGTTCATTGCAGAGGCTCATAAACATTCATTTATTCTTTCCCTCTGCCTGCATGCTTGATTGAAAGTGTCGAGTTAGAGCTTTACACAACAGTAAGGACGTTTAAAGTGTATAGTGATGCATGGGAGCGGGTGGATGGGGAGCTCTAAGGGGGGGTAGGGTGAGGCCTCAGCACCAATCAGCCAGGCTCTCTCACCCAAGAGAACTTCCTGGGGATGGTAGGGTTAGGAAATGTTTAAATAACAGGAAGAGGGGGGTGATGGCAGGCCAAGGCCATGGCCTGAGGCTAGAGCTGACAAGGGTGGGCAGCAAAGAAAGACTAGAAGCTACAAATCCCATGGATAGCAAGTTAGAAAATTAATAGGAGAACAGAAGTACCACTAGGATGCATCAGGATGTGAAGCTGAAGATGGACCCACAGGTGGGAGTTCTTCTTGTCCAAGATGAAACCTTGAAAGAGGTGAAGTTGGTTTGTCTTTAGTCAAATCTGGCAAGAAGTGTTTGAGCTCCAGAGTCTGATGTCAGTTCACATGTTACAGTTCAACTTCTGGTATTTGGTTGGCAGCCCGAGCTTTGCCACCTGTAGCTGACTAATCCTGACCTTAACATGTAACTAGAATCTACCAAATCCTGAAGAGCTGGCATCTTTGACTTAGGAAAGATAATCAATTTGGAGTCTTTAAGCTGGGCAGGGGGATTCTGTGGCATTCTGACACTTTCATTGTGTTAAGACTGAGGTGTTGACATGGACTTAAAATTAAACGTGGATGATTGGGAAACAAGGCAATGTGGGTCACTGGGAATAGTGATATTGGCCTTGTGTTGTGCTAGTTAACCTTTGGCCCATGCGTCAGTTGGGCTTCCCAGGTGGCTCAGTGGTAAAGAGTCACCTGCTAATGCAAAAGAAACAAGAGGCTTGGGTTTGATCCTTGAGTCAGGAGGATCCCCTGGAGGAGGGCACAGCAATGCACTCACTCCAGTATTCTTGCCTGGAGAATCCCATGGACAGAGGAGCCTGGCGAGCTACAGTCCACAGGGTCACCAAGAGTTGGATATGACTGAAGTGACTTAGCACACACTAAGCACTCATTCAGGATAGGCTGGGTTATGCTGCAATAACAACAGCCCCCAAATCTTAGTGACTTGAAATAATAAAGATTTAGTTCTTGCCCACATCCACTGTGGATGGTTGGGAACTTTGCACCAGGTCATTATCCTCCAGGTCAGGCTGATGGAGCAGCCACCATCTGGGACATTCCCCTCTGGTTCCATGGCAGAGGGGAAAAGAGGGTCCTGTTGTGTATCAGCAATTAAATGCTCCAGCCAAGAATAGGCACATGTCATTTGTGGTTCCAAAATCACTGTGGACAGTGATTGCAGCCATGAAATAACAAGATGCTTGCTTCTTGTAAGAAAAGCTATGACAAACCTAGACATCATATTACAAAGCAGAGACATCACTCTGCTGACAAAGGTCTGTATAGTCAAACTGTGGTTTTTCCAGTAGTCATGTACGGATTTGAGAGCTGGACCATAAAGATGGCCGAAGAATTGATTCTTTCAAAACGTGGTGCTGGAGAAGACTCTTGAGAGTCCCTTGGACAGCAAGGAGATC